>NC_050466.1:94545398-95204148 GCF_903995425.1 Onychomys torridus
GGGGCCAACAAGATGGCAACAAGACGTCCAAGGGCAGGAAGAGGTGACAAGAGGCAACAAGAGGCAAGGCAAGAAGACACAACAAGAGGCAGGAAGAGGCAACAAGAGGCAGGAAGAGGCAGCAAGAGGCAGGAAAGAGGCAAGGCAGGAAGAGGCGACAAGGGGCGACAAGAGGCAACAAGAGGCAACAAGAGACGACAAGAGGCAACAAGAGGCAACAAGAGGCAAGGCAGGAAGAGGCAACAAGAGGCAAGGCAGGAAGAGGTAACAAAAGGCAAGAAGAGGCAGCAAGAGTCAGGAAGAGGCAACAAGAGGCAGCAAGAGGCAAGGCAGGAAGAGGCAGAAAGAGGTGATAAGAGGCAACAAGAGGCAAGTCATCAAGAGGCAAGACAGGAAGAGGCAAGGCAGGAAGAGGCAAGAAGAGGCTAGGCAGGAAGAGGCAACAAGAGGTAAGGCAGGAAGAGACAACAAGAGGCAGCAAGAGGGAGGAAGAGGCAACAAGAGGCAGCAAGAGGCAACAAGAGGAAAGGCACGAAGAGGCAAGGCAACAAGAGGCAAGGCAGGAAGAGGCAAGAAGAGGCAACAAGAGGCAGGAAGAGGCCACAAGAGGCAGGAAGAGGCAGCAAGAGGCAACAAGAGGCAGGAAAAGGCAGGAAGAGGCAAAGCAACAAGAGGTAACAAGAGGCAAGGCACGAAAAGGCAAGGCAAAAAGAGGCAAGGCAGGAAGAGGCAACAAGAGGCAACAAGAGGCAGGAAGAGGCAAGAAGAGGCAAGGCAGGAAGAGGCAAAAAGAGGTGAGGCAGGAAGAGGCAAGGCAGGAAGTGGCAAGGCAGGAAGAAGCAAGCAGGAAGAATCAATGCAGAAAGTGGCAGGAAGAGGCAAGAAGAGGTAGGAAGAAGCAACAAGAGTCAGAAATAGGCAAGAAGAGTCAGGAAGAGGTGAGACAGGAAGAGGCGAGGCAGGAAGGGGCAAGGCAGGAAGGGGCGAGGCAGGAAGTCGCGAGGCAGAAAGAGAGGGCAGGAAGAGGCAAAGAAACATACAAAAGCAAGCAAAATGGCTCAGTGAGTAAAGGTGATTGTGGCTAAGTCTGATTGCCTGTATTCAGTCCCTGGAATCCAAGTGGTGGAAGGAGAGAACCAACTCTCACCAGCTGTCCCCTGAATGCCACATATGCACCAAGGCACATGTGCACACATACTTGTATGCACACTCACAAACACACACATAAAATAAGTGAATAAATTTTTAAAAATACTAACAGATTTATATTCAAGTACTTATAGCTACAATACCTGACAGACTGGAAGAGGGAAAGAGAGTTAATTGTGTGTGTGTGTGTGTGTGTGTGTGTGTGTGTGTGTGTTTAAAATTCTTCAAAGCAACACTGATGATAGAAGGAGGCTTTCATTCACCAAGAGACTTGGATAAAGACATTTACAGAAGTGCCGAGCAGCAGTGGTACATGCCTATAATCCCAGCACTCGGGAGGCAGAGCCAGGCGGATCTCTGTGAGTTCCATGCCAGCCTGGTCTACAGAGCGAGATCCAGGATAGGTACCAAAGCTACACAGAGTAACCCTGTCTTGATAAACAAACAAACAAAAAAACCAACCAACCAAACAAACAAACAAAAAGACATTCACAGCAGCTCTCCAACATGGCCAGGACTACAGATAACTAATAGAAGTGCAGATACATAAATTGGACTATACACACTCAATGAAATATCACACAATAATTTTCTAGGCGTGGTAGTGTCTGTCTGCAACAACAGTATTAGAGGAAGAGTCAGAATCATGGGCTCTAACCCAGATTGGGCTACAGACTAAGTTCCAAGCCAGTGTACATTAAACAGTGAGACTGTCACAAAAAGAAGCTGACAAGTCAGGTGTTGTCGCACACGTTTTTAAATTCCGGCACTCAGGAGGCAGAGGCAGGCAGATCTCGGTGAGTTTGTAGCTAGCCTGGTTGACATGACATAGTGAGTTCCAGGCCAGTAGGAGCTATGTAGACCCCTTGAAGGTAGGGAGACAGAACGATAATTTACTTCCTAGGTGGTGGCATACAGTTAACACCAGTACTTGTGAGGTGGAGTCAGAAGCATCAGGAGTTCAAACCAGCTTTGGCTACATAATGAGTCTGAAGGCAGCCTGGGCTACACGAGAAACCAGAGGGAGGGGGAAAGAGGGAGGAAGGGAGGGAGGGGAAGAAGGAGGGGAGGGGGGGGAGGGAGGCGGGGGGGGGGAGGGAAACTATACAGCAATTTAAAAAGTAAGCAAGTAAGCTGACAGGTGATGGTGCACGCCTGTAATTCTAGCACTGTAGAGGTGGAAGCAAGAGCATCAGATCAGATCAGTCATAGTTACACAGCCTGTGCTATATGAGATCCATGTTAAAAAAAAAAAACACAAGCAAAGCCTCGAAAATAACGACTACCTTACAACATAGATGACTCTCACTGGCATAATGGACCCTCTAAAGACAGTAATCCCATTATCTGTCCCAGAGTCTTATAGAATGTTTCCATAGCCAAGTCTAGAGATAAAGTAATGTGCCCTCCCCTTGATTCCAGAGAGACTCTAACTTTCTCAACACGCAGAAGGTGGTAGATATGAGGCAGTATTACCTAAATACCATAATGGAGGTCTCCTCATCTCCAAATACATAAGCAACTTACAATGTTTAAGGAGCAGGCATGGTGAACACATCTGCAATCTTAGCCTTTGGGAAGTGGGAGAAGGGGATCAAGAAGTCCAAGGCCAGCCTGGGCTACCCAGTGAGCTACAGGACAACCTGGGCTACAAACTGAGACCCTGTTTCACAAAACAACAAAGATTGGGAGCTGGAGAGATGGCTCAGTAGTTAAGCAGAGGACCAAGTTTGATTCCCTAATATATTATAAATTATGAAAGGTTAACATCTCTAAAATATAAACTGTTACAAATGACCAAAAAAAGAGAAAAAAAAAAAACATGTAAAAGCTCAAATCAACGAAGATGAGAGGATAGGGATATTACAAAGTTACCTTAAAAATTCAAAGTTAAGGAATACCAATGAGTGTCAGGTGTGGTGGCCCATGCCTTTAATCCCAGCACTCAGGAGGCAGAGGCAGGAAGACCTCTGAGTTCAAGGCCAGCCTGGTCTACACAGGCGTTCTAGATCAGACAGTGCTGTTACACAGAGAAACCCTATCCTGAAAAAATGAAAGAGGAGTGTTGGAGATTTAGCTCAGTGGTAGAGCACTTACCTAACAAGAACAAGGCCCTGGGTTCGAGGCAGAGAGAGGGAGGCAGAGAGTGAAAGAGGCAGAGAGGGAGAGGGCACAGCTGAGAAGATGGGTAGTGTGGTACAATGATGGGGAGCTATGGACACTTGAAGGAAATCCACCCAACCCAGGCTTGGAGAGCAGAGACTCCCCGGAGGACTAGAAGCTAGTCCAAGACAAGCTGGAAAGGTCATGCACAGGGAAAACCGCCTGTTCACAGAACTGAGTGAGTACAGCTGGGGAGGGGTGGGGGTGGGGGTGGGGGTGGGGGGAGGGGGTGGGCTTTGTAAAGCTGGGAAGAGGTAAAAACCGCTTCAGTGCTCTGGAGGGAGATCTTCAGAGCCTCTCCTGTCTCTCCTACATGGAACTAGTAGGAACTTGAACAAATCATCTCTAAGTATAAGCCTCAGTTTACTAGCAAAATGAGGTCAGTACTCTAAGGATGCCAACATTATAGGTTTGTGTTAGATAGAGGACATAAAATACCTAACATATGTGCTCAAAGAGCAATTATTTCTACATTATTTCCTCTTATAAGAAGCTGACATTTTCACTGTTAGAGACTTGGTCTCACATATGATATACATGTATATAATTATAACATACCATTGTTTATATATCATGTACAACCACCTGCCACTACACTTTTTTTTCAGTTTTTTTGAGACAGGATTTCTCTGTGATGCCACTACACTAACTGTTGTGTTGACCTTTTTACTCATACATTTAAGACTTTTTCTTTTTTTTTTCTTTTTAATCTTAGTTTGTTGGCTAAGAAAAAGACATTTTATATGTTGTTATAATCCTATTTGGCCTCTCTTTATTTTTGCGATTTGCTACACTCGGCTTTAATACATTAAACACTACCATGCTGCCACAGAGACATTCTTCCCTCTTCTCCATTCTCTTTGAAACTTACAGATTCTTGTGCCTTTACTGCTTAGACTCTAATTGCCACCACTTAGAAAAGTGCTCCCTCTGGTGATAATTTCTAGTCACTACAAGCAAAACATCTGCAGTCTGTTGTTTCCTGCCTAAAGCTTATTCTTTTTTTTTTTTTTTTAAAATGTATGTGGGTGTTTTGCCTGCATGCAGGCATGTGCCTGGTCTGGTGTCTGTGGAGACCATAAGTGTGTATCAGATTCCTGGACCTGGATTTATGGATGGTTATGAGCCGCCATTTGGGTCCTCTGGAAGAGCAGCCAGTGTTCCTAAGGGCTAAGCCAGATCTTCTGAATCCTGCCTAAAGCTTTTTAAGCAGAGACCCTTTTCTTTTTCTTTCTTTCTTTCTTCTTTTTTTTTTTTTTTTTTTTGAGCTGAGGATCGAACCCACTAGCAAGCGCTCTACCACTGAGCTAAATTCCCAACCTGTTTTTGTAGAGGACCAGGTTATCTTCCTAGCACACACATAGTGGCTCAAGACCATTTGTAACTCCAGTTCCAGGGGATCTGATGCTCTCTTCTGATCTCCAAAGGAACCAGGTAAACATTCGTATACCTAAATTTTTTTTAAATTAAAAATAAAAGTAAATCTTTAAAAAGACTAAGTCACCAGGTAGTGGCAGACATCTCTAAGTCTAGCACTGGGGAGTCTGAGGCAGGAGGACCTAAGTAAGGCTCAAGGCCAGTCTAGGCTACACAGCAAAACCTTACTTTGTGATTCTGGCACCCTAGAGGAATTCAAGGCCAGGTTGGAATATGTAACAAAAACTTGTTTGAAGAGAAAGAGTAAGTCATTACTGTGGACATTCAAACAATACCAATATATAGGGTAAAATGTGAAAGCATTTCTCTTACCAGTACCACTAACTGCCCAGAGACAGCAGCTATTAAGAGACTGTCATGTTCTAACACAGTTTGCCCCATACATATACATACACTTACAAATACAGCTTAAAAACAGGACTTTGAGGGTACAAAATTATGTGTTGCTTTGAATATTGTTTTCTACAAAGAATAGCCTGGGCTGGGTGGTGATGTCACACACCTGTAATCCCAGCACATGGGAGGCAGAGGCAGGTGGATCTCTGAGTTGAGGTCAGCCTGGTCTATGGAGTTCTAGGACAGCCAGAGCTACACATAGAAACACTGTCTTGAATACCACACATCCCCACTGCTGCCCAACAAAAAAGAATGGATTGGGATTCTCCAAAAAAGTCACACCAGGGGCTTGAGAGATAAGTTAAAAGCTCTTGATGTGCCGGGCGGGGTGGCACATGGCTTTAATCCCAGCACTTGGGAGGCAGAGGCAGGCAGATCTCTGTGAGTTTGAGGCCAGCCTGGTCTCCAAAGCGAGTTCCAGGAAAGGCACAAAGCTACACAGAAAAACCCTGTCTTGAAAAACCAAGGAAAAAAAAAAAAAAAGCTCTTGATACTTTTGCACAGCACCCAGGACTGGTTCCCATCCCATGTCAGGTCACAACTGTCTTCAACTATAGTTCCAGGGGATTCCACACTCTCTTTGGGCCTCCATGGAGGTGGTGAGCATGCATCCATGAAGCAAACACTCAAAAACATTAAAAAGCCCTATCAATTTCTTGGCCTAGCATAAAGGCTGTTCTCTAGATCATATCTTTGATAACTGTATTTTTTACTTTCCTCTTTTTTCTTCCCTAATTCAATGTTTTCATTTGCTAGTTTTTTGTTTTTGTCTTTTCAAATGGGTCTCATGTATCTCAGACTAGTCTCCAACTCACTTGGATGACCCTAAATTCCTGTTCCTCTTTCACTAGAATGTTTTGAACACAGGCATGGCCACCATGCCAGGCTTAGCTTAGTTTTTAGTCTTATGAAATAATTCAAATATTCAGATAGATAAAGAAATTAGTTTATTTACTGATTTAACAGCTGTAATCTTTATTGGGCATTTCAAAAATGTACACATACATTCTGTGTACTAAAGAAAAATGCAGACTGCATAGTAAATAGCATCGGAATGAAGGGCTGTAGTGTACTTTAACTATAATAGTTAACTGTATAAAACGGGTTGGTTTTCCATACCTATAAAATTAGAGGGTATAAACAATTGTTACTAGTCTTTTAAAGCTCTAAAAGTATATGGTTCTAAGTCACAAACGTTCAAAAACAGTGCTAAGATCCATCTGTTCGGACTGCTAAACATAAAGCTAATAGAAAAACAGCTGGGTGTCTGAGCTCACATCTGTAACCCCAACACCTGGAAGGCAAATGCAGGATTTTCATGAGTTTGAGTCCAGCATGGGCTACAGTGGGAGACTGCTTCAAAGGAAACAGAACAAAAAATAAACAGAGGAATATTGTATGTTTCCCACATCTCAAAGTCTGTCTGTTCTACAAAGGGGTGACGTGGGGTGTCTTAGTTTGGTCATTCGTGTCCGTCAAACACACAGAACACAGCGGAGCACTCTGACAAATGGCACAGAACTGCATCATCTCACATCTACTTCTCCTACTCCTGGGCTGACAAGACAAGACAGCTCTTACACACGTCCATCATGGTCGACAACAGAAGCTTTCATTATACCGTCTGGGTAGCAAATCGGGCTCCTCAGCCCGACACCCAAAGTGTCACAACTTGTACCTGCACATTCCCCAGCTGCTGAAAGCTAGTTAGTCACCAACTTCAGCCTGCTTTTGGATTCGAAACCCCGCAACACAAGAAGTTACAGCTCCCGCTTTTGTGAAGCCAACTTCCTCCCAAAGGCGGGATCCAAGTCACGCCCAGCACAGATCCCGGGGAAGGACCGAGCTGACCCTCACTAGCCCCAAGCCGAGAAAGTCCCTGCAGCTGGCAGGAGTCGCCTCACCTCCTTCTTTCTTTGGGCAGAGGCCGAGGGAACTCTGGAAACAAGCAGCAGTGCCACCGCCGCGGTCGCACACACACACCAGAGCCACCTCGGAGAGGCCATGTTCGCTCGTCTCCCTCGGCGGCCTGGTGAAACTTTCTTCCAGCAAGGCTCGAGGGTGGGGCGTGAGAACGGGCGAGTCGAACCGTTGCCGCTCCCCATTGGCCCGGCTCGGCCCTGCAGGGCGACCCCTCATATTACGTTACGCGCCGCGGACGCCCGCTAAAAATCAGTTCGCTTCCGATTGGTTCCAGGGAACCAATAGGGGAAGGATAATCTGGAGGTTTCTTATTGGTCTGCTAAAAAGGCTGCACCGCCCCTTTTGTGGTACGTAAAGACGTCGCGGTCAGGGAATGTCAACGCGCATGCGCAGCTGTGAGAGGCTGCGCTTTTGGGTTTGAGGGGGGATGGGAGGCAGTGTACAAAATGGCTTATACGTTTAAAAGTGGAATTATCTTCCAGAAAGCCTTCATTAAGAATTGTTTGAAATTCGAGCTGGTCTCAGTAACGCAAGCCTCTAATCTAACCGTTTGGTTTGGAATGTGAAGGCAAGAGCACCAAGAGTTCAATGTCATCTTTGGCTACATTGCCAGGGTTCCAGGCCAGCCTGAGCAATGTATGATTGTCTCAAAAGAAGAGCCCTCGTCGTTTCTCACAACCAAAATCTCAGCATTTGGGAGGTGGAAATGGAGGCAGGAGGATTAGGAGTTTAAGAAATTAAACACACCTTCAGAGTTCCGGTCTAGCCTGGGCTACAAGAGATCTTCCATCAAAAAAAGTGGTTTTATGGAAACCTACTTATTTAGCATAATATTCTGGAAGAGGGGTTGGAGAAATGTCTCAACAGTTAAGAATATTTAACTCTTCTTGCAGAGGATGCTCCCAGCATCCACATAGCAGCTAATAACCGATCAAAATTCCAGTTCCAGGGGATCTGATGCCTTATTCTGATGTCCACAGGGACCTGGTTCACATACATTCAAGCAGCCAAAACATTCATATATACACAGTAATTTGTTTGTTTGTTTGTTTGTTTTTGAGACAGGGTTTCTCTGTATAACAGTCCTGGCTGTTCTGGATCTCACTTTGTAGACAAGGCTGCTCTCGGAATTCATAGATCTGCCTGCCTCTGTCTCCTGGGATGAAAGGCGTGTGCCACCACCGCTGGGCTTTCAGTTCATACTGTTCTTGCAGATGGCTGGAGTTCTGTTCCCATTACCCATGTTGAGGTATTCACAATTGCCTGCAAGTCCAGCTCTTAGGCCCAGGATTTCATGGCCTCCTCAGACATCTGCTCTCAGTGTACATACTGAAACAGACACAAACATATATGATTTAAAAGAATAAAAAAATTAGCCGGGCGGTGGTGGCACATGCCTGTAATCCTAGCACTCAGGAGGCAGAAGCAGGCAGATCTTTGTGAGTTCAAGGCCAGCCTGGTCTACCAAGCAAGATCCATGAAAGGCACAAAGCTGCACAGAGAAACCCTGTCTCGAAAAACCAAAATAAATAAATAAATTTTAAAATATTCTAGCCAGGCATGGTGGTCCATGCCTTTAATCCCAGCACTCTGGAGGCAGAAGCAGGAGGATCTGTGAATTCAAGGCCAACCTGGCCTACAGAGTGAGTTCCAGGACAGCCTGTCAGGGCTAGACATGGAAACCTGTTGCTACTTTTGCAAGTTCCTCCCCTGTTGCCACCAGCAGCCCAAGTCCCTGCCTAAGTATTCCAGCTTTTGACCATACTTGGGCACAAACCCAGCTTGTGACTGACACATCATCACCCCTCACTTACAGGCTATATAATCTCCCTGCTTTAGTTCGGGTGTGTGGCTTCTCCCGCCTCATCTCTGGGACTGGAGATCCCACCCAAGAGTTGCTTTGCTAAAATAAAGCTGTTCTACGTTTTCAATGGCTTGATCTGGCTTACTAAGTCAGCAGAGAAACCTATTGTCAGGGAATAGAAAACCTATTAGTACATACTCACATGAGTGATAGGAGCTGAGACCCCAAAGTATTTAAAATCAAAATGAAAGAAAAAAGGAAAAACTGTAATCTTGGCACTGGGAGGCTAAGGCTAGATTGCTACAAGTTTGAGGCCAGCCTGGGCAATAAATCTAGACCTATCAAAAGTGTGGACTGGTGAGATTGCTCAGCACAGCTGGTAAAGACACTTGCACCAAACCCAATCTGAATTCAATCCCTTGGTCCCACAAGGTAGAAAGAGAACCAACTCTTTTATTTATTTATTTGTTTATTTATTTATTTATTTTAATTTTTGGTTTTTCAAGACAAGGTTTCTCTGTATAGCTTTGCACCTTTCCTGGATCTTGCTTGGTAGACCAGACTGGCCTCGAACTCACCTGCCTCTGCCTCCTGAGTGCTGGGATTAAAGACGTGTGCCACCACTGCCCAGCGAGAACCAACTCTTGCACATTGTCCTCTGACCTCCACATATGCACCATAAGTACACACACACACACACACACACACACACACACACACACACAAATAAAAAATTTAAAAAGTGGATTTTTTTTGGCAGCATATATACTAAGTTTGGAACTACACAAAGACAATTGCCATGGCCCCTAAAGAAGTCTTTAAAATTTATTAATGATATTTTAAAACTCTTCACTAAAAACTTAGAGGACCAAGAGGGCTTTACAGACAGCCCATGCCTTTTTACTATTTAGTTTGTTTTACTGGTGGGAGCAAAAGTAAGCTTGTGAAGAAGCATTTCCCTCTTTTTAAGGATCTTCAGTGATCTCAGCCAGTTTTCATCAAACATCCAATACTCATCTAAAATTAAAGATAATGCTTTACAACTGAGGAAGATTCCATTTTTTGGTCCAGTTCTGTTTACTGTATTATAGAGGATTATAAAACTGAGGTGATTCACTAGACAATAATAATGCCCTCAAGAAGAAAAATCACAAGTGATAATAAAATAAAATCAATCTATTTATAATTTTGATTTATTTATTTTGCAGTGCCGAGGATTAAGTACAGGACCCCCACTTGAGCTGGGCAAGCATGTTACCACAGGGCTGCATTCCAAGCCCAAGTTGCATTTATTTTGAGTGTGCAGAACATATTATGTGATTACTCTTTCAGGTCCTATTGGAAAGCAAAATCCCCACAAAATTATTCCACTATTTGGAGAGTTAAGGAGATATGCATTGAGAAGAATGTAACTGGTCTCAATGTAAAGAGACAGGAAAGAAGATGACCATAGTGACCTGTAATCCAAGCACTCAAGAGATAGAGGCAGGAGGAGCAGGGGTTCAGTATTATCCTGGGCTACATTGGGAGTTCCACCCTGAGCTACAAGAGACCCTGTCTCAAGAAAACAGAGAGAAGAGACAGAGACAGAGAATGCAATATCTACATGTAGTAGCCCATGCAAGGAATCCCAGCACTTGGCAGGCTGAAAGCAGGAGAATCACAAGTTTGAGGCCCACTTGGGTTACATGGTGAGTCCCACTCTCAAAGAAGAGAAAAACATGTGAAAATAGGATATGAAAACATTAAGCTGGGCCTCATAGGGCAGCTTCATTCCAGCTTCTTGGGATGCTGAAGTAGGAGGATTGTAAGTTCAATGTCTGCCTGAACTACAGAGTGAGTTAACACCCAATGTGGGCAACTTAGAGTTTATCTCAAAATTTTACAAATGGCTAAAAGTGTGGCAGCTCACATCTATAACCCCAGCTCTTGGGAAGCAGAAGCAGGCCTTGAGACCAGCCTTGGCTATATAGTCCATTCCAAGTCAGCATGGGCTACAGGATGAGATCTTGTCTCAAACAAAGAAACAAACACATATATAAACAAACATACCAAAATAAGCATGGATGTTTGAGTGTCTTTGTTGTATGCTGACTTAGATTGCTCCAGGTATATGACCATTTGGACACAATATGGTACAGAATCACTAATGGATATAAAACATAGTGAATGGAAGCTTGATTCAGAACAGGAGAGTCACAATGCATTCTTTATGTTACTTTTTTTTTCACACAACCCTTCTCTCCTCACAAGGTACTTTTTAATTACAAAGAGACATTCATACTATCAATAATGGGACATGCTAAGGCTGTATACTTTCTTTTTAAAACATATTTATTTACTTAATTTATTTTGAGACAGAGTTTCGAACTCACAGAGATCTGCCTGGTTCTGCCTCCCGAGTGTCCCATAGTATTCTTGCCAGATACATAAACTGAATGGAATCACTCAAAAACAAACAGGCAAGCTGATATATCAACAGTCTATATTTTTCAAAAATCAGAGCACAGACACATAGAGTCATAAGTATCATTACCAGTTCTAACACTATAATTGCTTCACATTAATCTTGATCTGAGTATGAGCAAGATCACTTAAGAATTCTGCACCCTATTCTCCTCATTTGTAAAACTGAGACAACAAGCTTATGTCTATGGATAAAAAAAAATTAATGCCAGAAAAGACAAAGAAAGGCTGAAAAACAATAGATTTTTAAAGGAGTCTAAAGACACATGGTAACTGAATTCAATGTTGGGATTTGGACTGAATTCCAGATAAAGATTTTGGAAAAACCTGGTGAAATTGGAATATAAGCTGTATTATATCAGAGCGTTTCTCAATTTGGTAACTATATTGTAGTCATACAACAGTTATAAAACATATATATGTAAATATATGAAAAAGACAAAATACACTATCCTGTCCCTCTAATATTTTGTTATGAAGCTACCCAAAATGGAGAAAGATTAAATCAATTATACTGGAAATATTCACCTCAAAGGTTCAGATTTATTCAATATTTTATTTTATCTTATTATTTTATTTTCCTATTTGGTGATAGGATTTCATGCATTGAAGGCTTTTCGGTGGAGGATGGCCTTGGACTTCTGTTCTTCTTGCATTCACCTTCTGAGGAGGGAGTATAGATATGCATCTGGCTAGCACGTTAGTTATTTTTCCTTTTTTGGATTTTTATTTTCCTTGTCTTTTTTGAGACAGGGTCTTTCTATCTAGCCCTGGCTGGCTTAGAACTCACTATGTAGCCTTTTGTCTACCAAGTGTTGGTTACAATAAACTGTATACTATTTCTGGTTTATTTTATTTTATTTTTGGTTTTTTGAGACAGGGTTTCTCTGTGTAGCTTGGTGCCTTTTTTGGAACTCACTCTGTAGTCCAGGCTGGCCTCAAACTCATAGATATTTGCATGCCTTTGCCTCCCGATTGCTGGGATTAAAGGTATGTGCCACCACGCCGGGCTTCTATCTCCTTCGTTTGTTTATTTGTTTGTTTGTTTGTTTGTTTGTTTATTTTTAAGTGAGGCCCGAACTCAGTCAAGCAAGCTAGGCAAGCGCTCTACCACTGAGCTGAGCTAAATCCCCAACCCCTATCTCTGTTTTAAAAGCATTTTAAAACTTAAATTATGCAGATGCCCTTGAAGTCCAGAAAAAGGTGTTGGATCCACTGGAGTTGAATTTGGAATTGCTCTATCGCACCATCCTGAGTGCTGGGTTTATAGATTATGCCACTATACCTGGCTATTTATTTATTTATTTATTTATTTATTTATTTATTTATTTATAGACAGGGTTTCTCTGTGTAGCTTTGTGCCTTTCCTGGATCTCACTCTGTACACCAGGCTGGCTTCGAACTCCCAAAGATCTGCCTTCCTCTGCCTACTGAGTGCTGGGATTACAGGCGTGCGCCACCACTGCCCGGCACACATAAATATTTTTTGTTTGTTTGTTTTCATTTTTTTTTAGCTGAGGATCGAACCCAGGGCCTTGAGCTTCCTAGGCAAGTGTTCTACCACTGAGCTAAATCCCCAACCATACCTGGCTTTAAGAATGTCTCTTTATATGACCCTGTTTGTATAGAACTCACTATGTAGACCAGACTGGCCTTAAGCTCGTAGAGATGTGCCTGCCTCTGCTTCTGGAGTGCTGGGATTAAAGGCATACACCACCATACCCAGCCTTTAAAATTTTTTTTTTCAAAAACAAAACAAAATAAAACAAAGCAATTTTGCAGGCTTTCTCTAAATTTGGAGTTATTTTAAGATTAAAAATTAAAATGAGTATGATGGTGCACACCTTTAATCCCAGCATTTGGGAAGCAGAGGCAGAAGAATCTCTGTGCATTCGAGGCCAGCCTGGTCTACATAGAGAGTTCCAGAACAGCCAGAACTACATAGAGAGACCCTGTCTCAACCATCCCTCCCAAAACAATTACAAAAAAAAAAATGATTAAAAGTTAAGTCAATTAGTATAGGTAATAGAAAACAGGAAATGAAAAAATTGAAGTGACAATAGTTTGAAGTGAGACACCAGACCCAAACCTCTGGAGTTTTAGCACAGTCTTGAAGCTGGTGCATTATGGAAGGTCTCAGCTCTCTTTTGTAGAGTACTAAACCTTCCTTCAAAGAATTATGTCAGTGTTCAGTGAATACTAGTCTATGGCCCTTATGAAGCTTCAAACTACATTTCCCAAAGGCCTCGCAGGAAACAGGATCACAATTTCTATAGGTCAACCCCCAAATCTCGCGAGCTTTCCCCAAATACCGTTCGGAATCCCCACTGAAAGCCATTTTGTTTTTCAGGGCTCTTTGCAAGGGTAGCTGGGGCGAATTTGCACTCAGGCAGTGCTGTGGTCACCGCATTTCCATCTTCTCCGCGATGTTGCCCTTTGTCAAAAACGCAGTAAGCCGTCTCCAAGGTGAGCAGATAACGTGGGCGAGTCCTTTACAGCAGCCGCGGATCCGTCTGTCCTCGTGCTTTCGTGCCCTTTTCCTCTTCCAGTGTCCTGCACTTTTAATTCTAGGTGCACGGTCCTCAGCGTGGTCTCAAATCACTGGGAAGATAGCAGTGACAGCGGTAGCTGGGACAGTGGCTTTATCATCCCGTCGTTGTGTTGCTAGACTAGTTCTGCATTCCCATTCTTCAGGGACCTGTGATTTCCAGGAAGAACGCTTGGCGGACACCTGACTCTCCTTAAGTGATGTTCTAATTTTTAGCTTTGGGCTTGTATTTATTTGTTAGCCCAAATAGAGGAACTGATCTTATACTGTAACTAACGGCGGTAGGACACTAAATCTACCTCACCTGGATTCATAGCAAGGGGAAACTCTTAAGTGGTAGCCTGGCAGCTTTAGCCATCTGTAGGTTATTAACGGACTAGTAACTATTGTGAAAACAATCGTGGTCATTTTTTTCCTGTTTGAAAGTTAGGCAATTACGTGGAAATTTGGGACTGGCATTGTATATGGAGAATACATTGGGTTGGAGAGAAGAAAATCATTTTCATAATTGCTTTCCTTTGAAGGTGACCTTCAGTAATGTGAATAGAGGTGACTTTACGCAACCTTTAGCTTGCTTCTCTAACCATGTTTTTATTTTTATTTTACAGCAATATTAGGAGTATCACAAATTATGTTCTAAACACTGAAGTGTTTTAGGAATAATTGGAAAAAAATAGAAACCCAACTGATGTTATATGCCACAAATGTATTTATTATTTCTTTCACTTTGGGCAAATCATTTAACTTTATGAACTTGTTTTCTTGTTTTTGAAAAACAGATTAGTAAATAATACATATTTCAAAAGATCTTTAACCAGTAAACACTGCCCCCCCCACCTTTTATTCATTTATTTTTTTATAGAGCAGAGACTTAAGGAAATCCACCTGGTAAATCAGTGTTGAAACAACAGTTTGGTAATCTCAATTTGATCTTTAAGTGACTTAGGGATTTTTATACTTCAGAAAAGGTTATCTTAAACGTTTGTGTTTTGTTTCTCAGTGTTGAATTCCTATACTCACATTTAAGTGTTCTAGGGGCAGAATAAATTATGAAATGTTTATGAAATTGCTTATTCTGAATGTGGCTGTTATCTGATGGTCTCAAGTAGACTAGGTTGACCTCCAACTTAATATGTAGCCAAGGATGATCCTCAACTTGTAATCCTCTTGCCTCCACTTCGCAAGTGCTGGGATTACGAGTACTTAGTACCTTTATAGACTTAATTGTATGTGTGTTTCTGCAGCATTAGGGATCAAGTCTAGGGAATGCTCGGCAAGCACTACACCAGCTGAACTCCATTTCTCTGGGTGTGGCTGGTGAAAGGTGAAAATGAAAGCTAAGTAAAACAGCTAAAGAACTATATGATGGGGGTTGGGGATTTAGCTCAGTGGTAGAGGGCTTGCCTAGCAAGTGCAAGGCCCTGGGTTCGGTCCTCAGATCTGGAAAAGAAAAGAAAAAAAAAAAGAACTATATGATGGTTAAGTAGTTATCATGATTATATCATGTAGAGACCATTATTTTTATCTTATTTTTGGGAGGTGATGGGGTTTGAACCCAAAGCTCTTCCACTGAGCTCTCACCCGAGCCTGAAACTATTCCATTTTTAAGTGTGAGTGAGTGGACAACATTTTTATTTTGTTTTTATTTTTGAAATGGTCTCACTCTAGTCCAGGCTGGCATTCAAATTGAGTGCAATTTTTCTCCCTTAGCTTTCCAAGAGCTGAGAGTACGGGTGTGAACCGACATGCCTCAAATCAGCATTGCTCTTTTTCCACTGTATCTGTAAGCACCTTTAAAGACCCTTAAAACAATAAGGACATGATACCTAGATTGGAGAGGAAAACTGGAAACAAAACTAATAGCTTTTCTTGATATTTGCCACTTCTTTCTAGTTTTATTCATTAACCTGCCTATATGCCTTGTTCTTCATCAAAACTTGATTGGCTTTCTAGTACAGTAGATATGTCTATCTCTGTCAATTTTAATTCTACTTTTCTACATCTATATAAACAAATGCTTCCTACCATTCAAAGTACTTAGTTAATTCTACTTTCTTGTACTACAGTGATTCTTGTCTTTACATATCCTATTCACTTCTAGGCTAGAAATTACCTAATGATAAAGTCTCTGTCTTATACATTTTTAAATAATCCGTTTAAAAAAATTACTTTTATTTTATGTGTATTAGTGTTTTGCCTGCATGTATGTCTGTGTGAAGGTGTCAGATCCACTGGAACTGTAGTTACAGACAGGTGTGAGCTGCCATGTGGGTGTCGGGAATTGAACCCAGGTCCTCTAGAAGAGCAGCCAATACTCTTACCCACTGAGCCATCTCTCTAGCCCCCTATATTCTTTTATTTTTTTGAGACAGGGTATCATGCATTCTAGGCTGATACCTAGAAATCAGGCTGACTCCTGATTTCACTTCCACCTTCCAAGTGCTGGGATTACAAATATGCTTGCCTATATATATACTCTTATATAGTCAAGCCTTATTCATTTCTAGTTATTTTAAAATTTAGCTTACCATAGTTTAGAGATATTTTGTTGTGATTTTAAGGTGATAAACATTTGATGTGTATTAATGTGATAATTTTGAGTTTATTTTCCCTTGTATACTTTATTTTATTTTTAATTTTTATTTTTTTGGTTTTTTGAGACAGGGTTTCTCTGTGTAGCTTTGCGCCTCTCCTGGAACTCACTTGGTAGCCCAGGCTGGCCTTGAACTCACAAAGATCCGCCTGCCTCTGCCTCCCAGTGCTGGGATTAAAGGCGTGTGCCACCACCGCCTGGTCCCTTGTATACTTTATATTATTGAGCAGTGTTGAGTAAATTTTAATGAAAATTGAAGTCAGAGATATTCAAATTAATAAGTTGTATCCAATAAATCATTACTGACATATATTTCCAATTTTTCTTTTCCTCCAACCATTTTTTGAGACAGGGTATCACTGTATATAGCTCTAGCTGGCTTGGAACTTACTATATAGATCAGGCTGTACTTGAACTCACAGAGAGCTGCCTGCCTTTGCCTTGGAGAGTTTAGATTAAAAGGTGTGTGTTGTTATTCCTGTCCTCCAACTTTTTATTCTGAAAACTTTCGGGAATCCAGAAAATTGAGACTAGCATGAAGAACATTCACCATTATGTGTTAACATTTTGTTGTATTTATTTAATCCTGCTTCTGTCTGCACGTCAGTTTATCATGTGTATATTTTTTAGATAGAGCATTTCTCTAGCTCAGTCTAGCCTGGAATTCACTGTGTAGCTTAATTTGGCTTTGAACTCGTGGCAATTCTCCTGTCAGTTTCCCAAGTGCTGAGATTACAGATGTGAGCCCCAGGACCTGGCATTTCATTTTCAGAACATTTTAGAAGGTGCTTACTTGTTCTTTTCTTTTCTTTTCTTTTCTTTTTTTTTTTTTTTGAGACAGAGTTTCCCTATCTAGCCCTGGCTGTCCTGGAACTTTCTCTGTAGACCAGGCTGGCCTCAAACTCACAGACATCCACCTGCCTCTGCCTCCCAAGCATTGGGATCAGAGGTGTGCGCTACCTCCTCCAGGCCACTTGTTCCTATGTGTAATGTGGTTAACATTTAGTTGAATTGCATAGTACGTAGAGTTTACTACCTTTCCTGCTTGGTAGTTGTGTTCTCTCTGTTTTATTAATTGACACATATATTTCTGTGTTCTTTTTTAAGTTCGAAGCATTCAGCAAGTGGTGGCAAGGCAGAGCCACCAGAAACGGGCACCTGATTTCCATGACAAATATGGAAATGCAATATTAGCAGGTGGATTCCTCTTCTGTGTTTCTACATGGACATATGTAAGTACTAGTAGTTGATTATTTCTTCTTTTGCAGTGCTAGGGATTGAACTCAGGGTCTTTTACATAGTAGGCAAGCGCTCTGTCATTGAGCTATACTTTCAGGTCAGTGGTTTTTCATTTAGATTAGTTTTATTCTTATCTAGTCTATGTATTGGGAATTTTAAATTTCTAGTGAAGGAGGGATTTGAAAGACTGTCCACTCAATGTGGGTTATGTCTTCATTTGCATTCAGCATTCACCCATCTTCTATTCTTTTTTTTTAAGATTTGTTTTTATTATGTATACAATGTTCTGTCTGCATGTATGCCTGCAGGCCAGAAGAGGGCACCAGATCTCATTACAGATGGTTGTGAGCCACCATGTGGTTGCCTGGTATTGAACGCAGGACCTCTGGAAAAGCAGCCAGTGCTCTTAACCATTGAGCCATCTCTCCAGCCCCCATCTTCTATTCTTAATGTTTCCAGTAACAAATTGCTTGTTGGATCACAAGACAGCCCTTTTCTATATTATGTAGCTGTTCGAACGATCTTATTTGTGGAGCCCAAGCATGGTGGTATATGCCTGTAATCCCAGCCCTTGAGAGGTTTAAACAAGAGGATTGCAATTGTGAGGTTAGATTGGTCAGAAATTCTGACCATATATTCCTATATGACAGCCATCAGCTAGTCGAAGATTTCTGTCATAGGTTGTAAAGCACATACTTGACATTGACTGGACCCTGGGTTCAATCAATAGCACTAAAAAACCAAACCAACAAAACCCAGAAACCATGAGCATAGTGTCTGGAATTTGTTAAGATTAGAACATCTATATTTTCTGGATTTTCATATTTTGAGTCACCTTCCTGGATATACTTCAGTGATCAGATTTCCTTCTAAAATTCTGTAATCAGAACTGGTGCACAAGCCAGTGTGGTTGTAGTTTCCTGCAGTCCCAGCACTGGGGAGAATAAGCAGCTACAGCTAGAGCAAGTTTGAGGCCAGCTTGGGCTACATAGTTGACTTTGTTTCCAAACAAAAACAAAACAAACAAAAACCCCACCCAAAACCTGAGTATAATTTTCTTGATAGATGAAATGTAACTTGTTTTCCATATTTTAGGGCTCTGCATCTGTTGCCTGACAACGTATTTTCTGGTTAAAAGTGGTTTTTGAACTTTTGATAAATGTGTTTTGGGTGTGAGTGTTACAGATTGCTGAGTGAAGTGGCACACGTCTATAATCCCAACACTGGAGGTGCAGGAGGATCAAGAGTTTGGGCTCGTCTTCTGCTATATATCAAGTCTGAGGCTACCCTGAACTACATGGAACCCTACCTAGCTCAATAAAACAAAAGGGACAGTCCAATCCTTGGCTGAAATTAAAGATACTATTAATTTTGGTGCTGGGGATTGAACCCAGGGTCTCGTGTATTTAAGCATATTCATGCACCTTTAATGATCTACACCTCAGCCTTGAAGTCAGATATTAAAATGAAATGAGTTCTTTTAGGTAGTTGTGCTTGACAGGCAAAATTTTGGAGGGGAAGAAAATGTAAAATATAACTTTGAATTAAAAACAATTTAAAATTCATTTTCTCAGTCTTCTAGCCACATTCCAAGTATTTAACAGCCAGATATGGCCAGTGACTCCTGTATTAAACAGTGCAGATTTAGAACATTCCCCTCAACTCTGAAGGTTGAGTTAAGCAAACTGCTTTGGAGAATTAGGACAGCAATTGTGGTTTTTGTTTTTTGGGTTTTTTTTTTTTTTAAGCTGAGGATCGAACACAGGGCCTTGTGCTTGCTAGGCAAGCGCTCTACCACTGAGCTAAATCCCCAGCAATTGGTTTTGACCTCTATGAAAAGCATTGTATCCCTGGTAGCATTCTGTTTGCTGTTAACCTAAGAAGCAGAATTCTTTGTAATTTTAAAGAAATAGTTTCCAAGTTGAGAGTGGACTGTGGTTTAAATATGTATAACTGACCATCTTTTAATTCTTACAGACAGCAACACAAATTGGCATAGAATGGAACCTGTCTCCTGTTGGCAGAGTTACCCCAAAGGAATGGAGAGATCAGTAGTCATGCCAGCTGCTACAATAATCAAGTGATTGTTTTGAGATCAACTTAGAAGTGATTCCAAGTCAAAGAATCATGTATTCACTAAAATATAGCATATTGAAGAAAAAATAAAGTACCTCTGAAACCTTCATTGTAGGTTGTTTTCTTCCTTTGTAAATGAAGCTAAGGGTGATGACTTTTCATTTATTTAAGATTGTATTTGAGTCAAAAAACTGTGCTGTCTTTTTTTTTGCTTTTAATTGTCTTCTGTCTCTGTCTCTCTGTCTCTCTGTGTGTATACCTAGAACCACCCACCCAATATGGATTCTGGGGATTGAACCTGGGTCTTCTGGGGTAAGCACTCTTAACCACTGAGCAATCTCTCCAGTCCCCTCTTTTTTTTTTCTTTTCACAAGCTCAACATTTTAGATTTATTTTAATTATCATCTATAAACCTAAAAATGCTTCTCATCAAGAAAATGTACATGCTTCTAACTGAGATCTGGAGTTTTTTTTTAAGGTGTATTTATTTATTTATGTACAGTGTTCTGTTTGCACATATTCCTGCAAGCGAGAAGAGGGCACCAGATCTCATTACAGATGGTTGTGAGCCACCACCATGTGGTTGCTGGGAATTGAACTCATGACCTTTGAAAGAGCAAGCAGTGCTCTTAACCTCTGAGCCATCTCTCCAGCTCTGTGCTGTCTCTTAAAGTGGCTTTTTTCTTTGAAGTGGTATGAGGGCAATCTATGATCTAGAAGGCGACTTTATAGTAAGCTGAAATCACATCTAGTAAATAAATAACCATATAACTGGGTCAAGAGTTTGGTCCAGATAGGTTATACCCAGTACCCTCTACCTCATGGTTATATTTGGAGTTGGCATTAACTCCCTTCTCCTGCTTAGAGAATTAAACTGTTACCTAACCCAAGCGAATAATGATCCTGTAAATGTGAGCTAGGTTTGCTAAAGACTGGCTTTTCAGCTCCTATAACATGTTTGCCTTAATTAGGTGGTGGATTTTCAGCATAATCCTTAGGTAGGATCTGTCACATGCTTCCTAGTTATTGTTGCCATAACAATAAGAGTATCTGTTAATCATGGGTTTAAAGTGATAATATTTTGATACTTGACGCATTGGCCTCTTCTGTTGGCTTTCTGTAATTCTAGAAATATTATACAACATTTAGGTTTGGGATTTGTCCTGAGTTTAGTATATGGCACTGAACTTGCTGTGTAAGATGCCAACTAAGTGGAACGTTAATAGAATCACTTGCTCCATTCTTTTGGTTAGAGCTATAGTCTACAGTTACATTTATAATGTAAGCAGAACACGGAGTTCCTGTCAAGTATCATTATTGTATTATATTTAGAGAACCCAGATACAAAACTGAGTTATAGAAGTTGCCTTTTGCAATCTCCAAATTTATCTGCTAGGGATTTCACATTCTGCTTACTGAAAGATTGTAAGATTTGTAACTATATTAATACTATTTGATAAAACTTTAGCTGGATGTGGTGCCATACACCTTCAACCCCAGCATTCAAAAGGTGGGGAGGCAGGAGGATCACTGCAAATTCCAGGCTAGTCAGGCCCTACATAGTTGAGACCCTGCTTCCCCCACAAAACCAAAAAACTTGAACATTTTTATGAAATCTGTAGAAATATTCAAACTGGTACTAAGCCGTTCAAATTAATCTGAAATGTGATTAAACAAACTTAAAAGATGTTTTAACATGTTAGATCCTACACTTTTTAACCTCAGAACTAGCACTCATTTATAATGAGGTAATGTTCACTATGATTTCTTCTGAGTCAGCTGCATGTAACAGTTTACATTTACTTAGTTTTTGTGTTTGTGCCCACATTCACCACAGTGCACATGTGAGGCTCAGAGGACAACCTTTGGGAGTAGGTTCTCATTTAACTGTAGGTCCTGGGGAATAAACCCCGGTCACCAGATTTGGCAGCGAGTGCACCACCTGCTGACCCATCTTGCCCTCCTTTGGTGGATGATTTTAGCACTAGCCTAACCACTAGTAGAAATGAAGCAGTAGTTCATTGATTCTTGTCCTCACAGTATTCTACCCTGCATGCTTTCCTATTACACTCAGCTAGGTAGGTTCTACCCTTTCATGAAAATGTCAATTGTACCTCTAACACCTTCCTTGGAATTTTATTATTGCCTAGAGTTGGGAGGTCACTAAATTGACTTCTCTGTTATGTATTTCTATGGCTGAAGAATTGAGACAATTTACCTCACAAGCATTGCTAATCCTTTAAAATTCTTTGAGACACTATGAAGTACTTTTAGATTAAGCTGAACATCACAAAGTCCTGTTTTTAACTTTACTCTGAAATGAAATTGTCATGTATTTTTTTGTTATTTCCCCCCAGAGCTGAGGACCGAACCCAGGGCCTTGTGCTTGCTAGGCAAGCACTCCACCACTGAGCTAAATCCCCAACCCCCAGATGTTGCATTTTCTAAAGTTAAAAGATTTGCTCTTTATGTGTGCCACTTCACGGAGGTGCCATTGGAGGCCGGAATAGGGTGTTGGATCCCCTGGAGCTTGAGTTACAGGCAGTTGTGGGAAGTGCTCTTAACCTTAGGGCCATCCATCCCAGCCCCAGATGTTTCCTTTCCCTGGTGACTTCATTAAGAATATATTAGTTCTCTGCTGGGCCATGGTGGCACACGCCTTTAATCCCAGCACTCGGGAGGCAGAGGCAGGCGGATCTCTCTGAGTTCGAGGCCCACCTGAGCTACAAGAGTGAGATCCAGGAAAGGTGCAAAGCTACACAGTGAAACCCCGTCTTGAAAAACCAAAAAAAAAAAAAAAAAAAAGTCACATTTGAAGCAATTTGGAGGTAATTACTGAACTCACAGCAAACCTAAAACCTACTGAAGACATTTTCCTATGACAATATAGTAATGCTGTTGAATATAGTAATCATGAAAAGAACATTAATATGCTTGAGCATTTGTGGGCAGTAGAGAGGATGGAGGCACAGATGACATTTCAGAGTGAGGTGGAAGGGTTACAGAAAATCAATATCTAGATTAACTAGAGGGGAAACTGACTTGCTACCCTGCTTCTCTAAAGCTGGTTTCCTGATTCCTACCATTGAATGAGTTTTATTTTTAATAGTTCAATGACAGTTGTGTTGGGAAAAATGTACCAAGTGGCCAAAGGTATAAACTATGTGAATAGTGATATTTTTGTGAATTTCTTTGAGTTTAACACCTGTCATATTGCACTTATAACTCAATTTGTTGATATTTTGGAGACCACTTAAAAGTCACCTTAGTTTCTTGAAAAAATTAATTTTAAAATTATGTGTATATGTGCTTGGGTATGTGTACATTTGGGTGTGGATGGCCTCCGAGTTCAGAAAACAGTGTTGGGTCCCCTGGAGCTGTAGTTACAAGCAGTTGTGAATTACTTATTGTGGCTGTTGGGAGCTGAATTTGGGTCCTCTACAAGAACAGTATGTGGTCTTAACCACTGAGCCATTACTCTAGCCCCTTTTTATTCAAAAATTTATTTTATTTCATGTATTTATATGTGGGTGTGCTGTATGTATTATATATAGCTCAGGTGTGAAGACCAGAGGACAACTTGGGGAAGTTCTCTCCCTCCATCACGGATGGAGGTCAGGTCAGTAGGTTTGGTGGTAAGCATGGGACGCGACTCAAGGAATTGCCAGCCACTGAGCTATACCTCCAACCCCATTGTATGATTTTTTTTTTTGAGACAAGGTTTCTCTGTGTAGCTTTTGGCGCCTGTCCCAGAACTCACTCTGTATGCCAGGCTAGCCTTGAACTCACAGAGATTCACCTGCCTCTGCCTCCTGAGTGCTGGGCTTAAAGGCGCGCACTACCACTGCCCAGCCCGTGTGATTTTTTTTTTTTAAGAAAATCTCTGTGTATTTGTACCTGTGTGTGCGTGCAAGCACGTACCACAGCATGTATGTGGGTTAGAGGACAGTTTATAGTAGCAGTCTATCATCTGTCATTTGGATAGATTTATTTTTTCTGTATATATGGGTGTTCTGCTTGCTTGTACGTCTGTGCACCAGATGTAGACAGTGTCCTAGAAGGCCAGAAGAGGGCATCAGAGTTGTTACTCGCTAGAACTGGAGTAACAACTGGTTGTGAGCTGCCATTAGTTCTTTGGAAGTCAGTGCTCTTAAGTACTGGGCTATTTCCAGCCTGGAGAATTTTTTTTTTTTAAGACAGGGTTTTACTCTATACCCAGTATGGCCAGGAACTCACTATGTAGCCCAGGCTGGATCCAACTCACCACCCTCTTACCTCATGCAAGCGCTGGAAGTGCAGGCAGGAGGCATCAAGGTAAACCATGATGTCATTGTTAGTTCATGGTTATGATTTTTCTCGTCTGGAGTTAGTTTAGTAAGTAAACACAGTTTGCCAGGTTTACGATATTTTTTTGCTGGACAAGGACGAACTATAGAAGGTTTTTGGCAAGCTCTTATTGTTCAAGCACGTTTTCCCCTGTTTGTTGAGTTTGCATTAGGCTCCAGGGGTGGAAGCCAAAGGGCACTCACTCGAAGCGCCTAACCCATCTCGGCTGAGGCTGCATGCGGGCAGCAGGGGGCGCACGGAGCTCAGGGAGCGCGCTCCCTTTCACGTGACCTGGGCCGTTTTCCCCAGGCGGCCCAGCTTCCGGGCTCCCGCATCACCCGGAAGTGGGGGCCGCGGAGGAGGGCGGGGCAAACGCTGCGGGCTGGGGAGGCTGGGGCTGGGAAAGCCGTCGAGGGAGGAGCTGCCGCCGCTGGCGCCTAGACTCTTCAGTGTGTGTGAGCACCGAGGCTGCGCGCGGCCAGATCGCTACGTCCCTGCGGAGTGCCGGAGCTCGAACCCCAGCCCTGGAAACCCAGGTGAGTCCCACAGCGGCTCCCCGTCGGCGACTTCATTGGAGGGGCCGTCTTGTCAGTTGGTTTACTGTTCACTCTAGGTGGTGAGAAGGTCACCACTCTAAGCTGGGGCAGTCTCTAAACTTCACAACTCACATATTTAACCACACTTAGGTTTCACCCTCCCAACCAGGACAGAGAAAGGAGGTTGGGTCCTGATTTATGTCACTTTGTTGTGCTCTTCTGGAGAGAATATTCTGGTCATCTGTGGCCTGTGTTAGTTAATTGTGGACACTAGAAGGTCTGCCCGTCCAGGACACTTCTTGTGAACTGGGATCGTTGTTTAGTGACATCTCTTTCTACCTACTTTAGATACTGAGGTTCTGAAACCACCATCACTGACTAAATGTTTCGAAAACGGGCATTTAGCTTCTTGTCACGTTCTGGGAGCATTAAGCTAAAAGGAGACTCGACACTCCTTCGTTTTGTCTTTTTGTACTCCATTTCTAGTAAAGTTAGAGCCATCTCTGTCCCACCCTGAGACGCCTTTCGGAGCCTCTTCCTCTGTCCATTTTTCGATTTTCCTCTTCCTCCCCTTTCTCAGTGCTGGGGGTTGAATTCAGTGCCTACCACATGCTGGGCTGCATCTTACTTTTGACAATTTTTGTTGTGATGCCAAGGTTATTTTAAACTCAGACAACATTCATGCTTTTACAAGCCAATATTTTTTTCTAGGATCTGAACTTTGTTTTAATTATAGTCTCATTATTTAGTAATAGGGCTTTGTATTGAGACAGTGTGTGCAGAACATTGAATTAGGTGATACTGAGGTGTGAGGGATGGGGCAATTCCAGATTGAGACAGTTCCTGGACTCAATTGAGTAGAATTCAGCAAGGAAGACCTTGGATTCTAGCAGCCCCACTAATTGGATAAACAACTTAGGTTGTTTATACCATCCCTCTTAATGAAAGGTTATTTTGAACAGAGATTTTAGTGTTTCAATTTCAAACTTTCCTGCATCTATGGTAGTCACATGAAAGTTTTATTATCATACTTGAGTGTCCCACAGTGAAGTAGGAAAGAAACACACAATCACCTAGTCACTTAAAATCTCAGTAACATATATTACAACCAGGAAGTGTTATAAGGGTGTATGGAAAGCAGCATTTGATCTGGGTCTGGAAAAGTAGATAGGACTTAGCTCTGTAGGAATGGAATAGTCCAGGCACAAAAATACTGGTAAGATCACACTGTACACCAATGTGCCTATTTCTAACAACCACCCTTTCAAGATTTCAAGGGGAAAAAAAGACTAAGGTAGAGTGTTACCTTTTCATGGGCAAGGCTGTGGGTTCTATCCCTGGAACCTTGAAAAAAGTTAAAATACACCATTTGGCGGTGGCACACGCCTTTGCCTTTAATCCCAGCACTCAGGAGGCAGAGCCAGGCAAGATCCCTGAGTTCCAGGCTAGCCTGGTCTACAAAGCGAGATCCAGGACAGGCACCAAAGCTACACAGAGAAACCTTGTCTCAAAAAACCAAAAAGAAAAGAAAAAGTTAAAATACAAAAAAAGTCATGAAGGATAGTCATATAGAATTAATTGTTAATCTACAAAAAGCCTATATGTAGAAAAAAAGAAATCACAAACATAGTGAATGTATGAGCTTAATGGTAATATAACCTGAAATTTAAAAGACACAAAAGTAGGTAGGCATGGTTTGTGTTATGTTTCTTTGTTGAGCCTCAATCAGTTTTTAAATTCTGATTATTGTGCCTTCATTTGCAATGACTTAAAAAAAGTATTGGCTCTTGGGTGTGGTGGCAAACACCTTTGAGCAAGCCTGGTCTACACAGAAACCCTGTCTCAAACCGCGTCCCCCCAAATATATTTATTTATTTTTTCTGAGACAAGGTTTCTCTGTGTAGTTTTGGTTCCTGTCCTGGATCTCGTTCTGTAGACCAGGCTGGCCTCCAACTCACAAAGATCGGCCTGGCTGTGCTTTCTGAGTGCTGGGATTAAGGGCGTGCGCCACCACTGCCTAGCACAAGAAACTTTTTTTTTTTTTTTTTGCCAGAGCTGAGGACCGAACCCAGGGCCTTGTGCTTGCTAGGCAAGCGCTCTACCACTGAGCTAAATCCCCAACCCCAAGAAACCTTTTTTAAAGCCAGAAGCTGTTCCAATTTCCGCTCAAGGAGTCCTTGCATTTCTCCTCAAATTGATTTCTCTCCTCATCTTGCTAATGTAATAGAAACTCTTCCAACCAGGGTTAAGATCTTGCTTTGTGACCCCAAGCCACTGTTAAACACAATTGTTTCCTGAAGGATAGCCGAACATCCTTTTTTCCTTAATGCAGAAGACTGTTTTCTTTGAAAAAAAAAGCACGTGAAAGCAGTAAAATTTGTTTTGGGATAAGGGAGAGGAGGCAATGATGGAGACGAAATGGAGGGAGCTCCAGTGTATCCAGGTAAGACATCTAACCTGCACTCCTCTGAGGGCTCTACCAGCTACACAGCCCTTTCTAAAAAGTGTAAGTTACTTGTTAGAGCTGGTTTTTATCGATATACTATAGTATATTCAGATTTGCTTGGCAAATTAAAATAATAATTAAAAATTTTGACATTACAGGGAATGAAAATATATTCATTTTCCAGTTAAGGAAGTAAATTTTCTGAGCTAATACAGTCCCTAGCATAGATGAAAATAGTATTTTGGAGTTTTCTCCTAAAGTCCTCTTTTCCTATCTTTGTTAAAGGGATAGTCCAGGTTTTCCAAGTATTTTTATTCTTAAACTTTTTTTTTTGAGACCAGGTCTCTCATTATGCAGCCTTGGCTGTCCTAGAACTCACTCACTGTACAGACCAAGCTGGTCTTGAGCTCACAGAGATACACCTGCCTCTCTGCCTCTTGAGTGCTGAGATTAAAGGCATGCAACCCCATGCTTAGGAAAAAATTATTTACTTATTTGTGTGTGTTCGTGTCCCTGTGTCCTTTGAAACTAGGAGAGTGTGTCTAATACCCTGGATACTTCCTGCCACTGATGCTGGGACCTGAACTAGGCTCAGTAAATGGTGATCCATCTTTCCAGTCCCATTTTTTGTCTTTTGAGATAGGGTTTCTGGACGAAGCCTTAAATGGCCAGGAGCTTACTATCTAGATTAGGCTAGCTTTAAGTTTGGCAGTGATCTTCCACTATACCTCCCTGAGTGTTAGGATTGTATATATCACTGTATCTTTTTTTTTTAAGCTTAAATTAACATCCTGTCAGAAAAGTGCAATTTTTTTTAACATTTTACTTATTCCTTTTTTTTTTGTACATGTGCATTTGTATGTGGATGTCTGTATGTATGCAACAGCTGTATGTGGAGGTGAGAGGACAACTTGGAGGGATCAAGTCTTCCATCTACTATGTGGGTGCTAGAGATTGAATTCAAGTTATCAGGCTGGGTGGCAGGCACCCTTATCAGCAGCCTGTGATTGTTTTTTTTCTTTTTTAAAAATTTTATTATTTTTTATTATTTTTTTTTATTTTCCCAGAGCTGAGGACCAAACCCAGGGCCTTGCGCTTACTAGGCAAGCGCTCTACCACTGAGCTAAATCCACAACCCCGATTGTTTTGTTCTTTTTGAGACAGTGCCTCATGTTGCCTAGAAACTCCTGTTTCTCTTACTTCCATCTTCCAAGGGATGGGATAATAGATACCAATGTTTGTTATTAGAGGGGAATATTTCCTAGGACTTCAGTAAAAATAAGAATGAGGCAGGTAGCTGATAAACCATGGCTAGAATATTTCAGTTCAAACTACCATTCTGACAATTGTAATTCTTTTACTTCTTGATCTCAGTCTGTATGTTGACTTAATGTGATGGAACTTACTTCTGAGTATGGTGGTATATGCCTAATTCCCAGCACTTGAGATGCTAGGTAGGAATATTAAGAGTTTGATGGGCCGGGTGGTGGTGGTGCATGCCTTTAATCCCAGCACTCAGGAGGCAGAGGCAGGCAGATCTCTGTGAGTTCGAGGCCAGCCTGGGCTACAGAGCGAGTTCCAGGAAAGGCATAAAGCTACACAGAGAAACACTGTCTCAAAAAAAGAAAACAAAAAAAATCCCCAAAAAGTTATGGGTTGGGGATTTAGCTCAGTGGTAGAGCGCTTGCCTAGCAAGCACAGGGCTCTGGGTTTGATCCTCAGCTAAAAAAAAAAAAAAAAAAAAAAAGAGTTTGAGGCCAGCCTGGGCTACGTAGCAAGACCTCGTCTCAAAGAAACAAAATTTAAAAAACCTTGCAGATTTAACTTACTCAGGTAATATGGCAAGAAAAGTACCAATATTTTTTAGGATGCGTGTTATTATAGAGTAGGTGTTGTGTTTCTGGTTTCATAAATGTGTTCCTATGTTGTCTAGCATTGTTAGCAAGTTGATTTCCTCATTTGTGAGTTCAAGTATGATAGATCACACCGATTTTCACAAATACTTCTTTTCTGAATAGAAATGAGGAGAAAATATCCCAATTTTGAGCTGATTATATAAATATCATTGCATGTTGTCTGATTATTTGGAATTGTACAGCTATGCCTAGAGGATTTGTAAAGAGTTACTAATTTTACTGCACCTAGTGTAGAAGTGCAGTTTTTCACACATATAATTGAAAGTGCATTTAAATGGGTTACTTCACACAGCAGGGATAGTGTCTTAGCCTGGCTATTTACACTTGCTGATTTTGTTCATGAAAGCAGTGCGTTTGCATTTGTGATTGCTGCTGCTCCAGCATGTGCAATTGATGTCACAACTAAAGCAGATAGGGAAGGAAGGAAAAGCCGTAATCCTTTCCCTTCTCCACTCCCGGTGGACAGTTTGCAGAGCTCTGGTGCCTCTTGGCATTGGGAAGAAAAGAATTTGTTCTCTCTCTCTCGTATTTTGGTGGTGAGTATTGAATCAGGTCTTCAGGTACATGCTAGCCAAGCACTTTCCCACTGAGCCCTCGCCCTTCTCTTTCTTTCTTTCTTTTTTTTTTTTTAAGCTGAGGATCGAACCCAGGTCCTTATGCTTGCTAGGCAAGTGCTCTACCACTGAGCTAAATCCCCAACCCTCTTTCTTTCTTTTTTAAGTGAGAATTTACATTTTATTTACTCATGTATGTGTTTATACATGTAGGTAGTGCTAGTGATCACACATCCAAGACAAAAAAAGCTCTACCACTCAGTTCTATCTCCAGCTCCACTTTGTTATTTTTGAGATGGTCTCGCTATGTAACCTCAGCTGCCCTGAAAGTTACTAAGTTGTTGTGGCTGGCCTTGAACTTGTAATCCCTTTTTCTCAGCCTCCCACATACTTAAGATTAAAGGCCCGAGTCACCATGCCTAGCTGGGTTCTGCTTCCTTGGGTTTTCATCTGCCATGTGCTACATGCTGCTCAGGAGAAAGAAAAATTGAAAGGGCTTCTATTAAGACCTGAAAAACCATCAAAAGACCAGAACAGAGAAAAAGAACTGAAAAGTCAACAGCCTCCTCTAAAGAAAATTCTCCAAACTCTGTAGCCACTTGTGTGATAAAGTTTCATAAAAGTGCCTCCTAAGGGGTTTGGATCTAGTTCAGTCATAGAGCATGTGCTTAACATGTGAGAATCCCTGCTTTCAATCCATGGCCCACGGAAGACTTGACCTTACAGCTAACCAATAGTTACAAAGGGCTCAGCTGTTAAGAGTTCCAAGTGTGTATTAGTAAACATAATAACAAGTTTAGGGTATAATTTAGTAAATATAGTATAATCTCAAGTGCTGGGATTAAAGGTGTGCATCACTGCACCTATCTCTTTAGACATCTCTTTTAAAAAATATTTATTTGCCGGGTGGTAGTGGCCCATACTGTTAATCCCAATATTTGGGAGGCAAAGGCAGACAGATTTCTGTGAGTTTGAGGCTAGCCTGGTCTACTGAGCAAGTTCTAGGACAGCCTAGGCAATACAGAGAAACTGTCTTGAAAAATGAAAACGAATTATTTCATTTTTATTTGTGTATGTAGGTTCTGAGGAGGCCCAGAGAAGGCATAGACTCCCATGGAGCTGGATTTACAGGTGGTTGTGAGCCTCCAGATTTGGGTGCTGGGAACTGAGCTTTGGTCCTGTGTAAGAGCAGTATGAGCTCTTAACCATGTAGCTCTTTTTTCCCCCTTTGAGAAAGGATTTTACTCCAAGCCTAGGTTTCCTGGACTTACCACGTAGCCTGCTTCAGCTCCCAAGTGTTGGGATTGCAGGTGTGAATTACCACACCTGAATTTTCTTTGTTTTGAGATAGGTCCAAAGCTTGTAGTCCAAGCTGGCTTGAGTTTAGTATAGCCAAGCCTGACCTAGAACTCCTAATCCTCCTGCTTCTACCTCCCCAGTGCTGGGATTACAGCCATGAACCATCACTCCTAGCTGCTTATTTCATTGTTAATTGGGCTATTAAGTTTTAGTTCCGCCGGGCGGTGGTGGCACACACCTTTAATCCCAGCACCCTAGCACTTGGGAGGCAGAGACAGGTGGATCTTTGTGAGTTCAAAGCCAGCCTGGGCTACAGAGTGAGTTCCAGGAAAGGCACAAAGCTACACAGAGAAACCCTGTCTCGAAAAAAACAACAACAAAAGTTTTAGTTCAAATTTATAGCCACAATATGTTTCCCCCCAAAGACAGGGTTTCTCTGTGTATGTATGTCTATAGCCACATATCTTGATAGTGGTTTTTATACATTAGATCTCAATCATATATCTTCAAATATTGTCAGTCTAGAGCACTTATATTTCTAGCTGGGTCTATTAATTTGGGTCACGGAAACCACATAGTCTTCAGAATTTTTTCCTTTTGTTTTTTTGATAATGAATTTCACTTTGTAGTCCACAGTAGTTTAGAACTCACTGTGGACCCAGAATGGCCTTGAATTCAGTGGTGGCCTCTTCCTTTTGTGCTTTCATTATACTTAGACCACTGAGTGATGATTGCTAAGAGATCTGTTTTCTTCCTTCCTCCCTCCCTCCATCCTTTCCTTCCTTTTTTTTTTTTTTGGTTTTTTTGAGACAAGGTTTCTCTGTGTAGCTTCTTGGAACCTGTCCTGGGTCTCACTCTGTAGCCCAGGCTGGCCTTGAACTCACAGAGATCTACCTGCCTCTGCCTCCTAAGTGCTGGGATTAAAGGTGTGCCCCACCAGGCCTGGCACAGATTCCCATATCTTTTTTTTTGTTTTTTTTGTTTTGTTTTGTTTTTTGTGAGACAGGTTTTCTTGGTGTAGTTTTGGTGCCTGTCCTGGATTTGGGATAAAAGGCGTGACCACTGCCTAGCACTTTTTGTGTATTTTTTTGAGACAGAGTGTCAGCGTGTGGGTTGGGTTGGCCTTGAACTTTGAATTCTGCTACCTTAGCCTCCCCAGTGCTGGGATCACAGGCATGTACCATCATGCACTTGCAGTACTTATTTTTATGCATATATGTGATAGGGACCACGATAGTTTTGTTTTAAAAAGAAATCTCACACTTTGTCTGTTGTTTGTACTTTGGTAGGGATAATTTTTTTAGGTTCTGAGGATGAATTGTGGGCTTTGTACATGCCAGGAAAGTTCTATACCACTGGACTAAATCCCTAGCCCAAGACTAGCTAATGTCATAGGGGCAGATTCTATTCCCAGACATAGCATGTGGATAAATTGGGATTTAAAAGCACTCAATCTTGGCTTCAAAGCCTATGCTCTTAAGTAACAAAGGAATTGTAATTCTGTTGCCATTGTTATTTTGAAATAATAGTTTTGCTGTGTTGCTTAGGCTTGTCCCAAACTTCAGTTCAAGCAATTTTCCCTCTTCAGCCTCCCAAGTACCTGTGATTACAGATACCCTCCACTATGCCCACTTAAGATTTATTTATTTTTATTGACACAGTCTTACTATATAATCTAGGGTGGTTTACAGGCTAGGAAGTATGATTCGAAAATACACAGGTAAACCAAGAGTGCTTGTGCATTCCTATAATACTAGCATTGGGAGGTACAAGCAAGAGGATCAAGAGTTCAGTCCCAGGTTGTAGCAAGTTGGAGGCCATCTTATGGGCTATGAGACTATCTCAACACCAAACCAAACCAAAAAACACCCCCCAAAAAGGCATGTGCCAGCACCATCAACATATTTTCCTACCTTTATAGTACACCTGGCCATAATTCACTATTTATAATAATGTGTAGAACTGAAGTGTTCTAAAAGAAAATACAGTAGAACTTACACAGGTACGGATCACAACATTCCCAGTTACATTTCTTGGATCCAGTGAATATATTATTGTCTTGCTATTTTAAGCACCTTAAGTTAACTGTTGCATTACAATGTTGTGTTGTTTGAGAGAGGCAATGTAACATAGGGTTAAAAGTGGCTGGGGACTCTGGTCCTAAACTATCTAGGTTGGAATCCTGGGTCCTCTGCTTGCTCTTGGTATAGGTAATAGGGCATATCCTCACCCTTCTTCACAGTTGTAAAGTGGGGATAATAACAGTACCTACCTCCTAGTGAGTTGACACTTATAATGCTTAAAGAACAATGTCTGGTGCCAGGTGGTGGCAACTCACGCCTTTAATCTCAGCACTCTGGAGACAGGCATGCGGATCTCTCAGTTCGAGGCCAACCTGGTCTACAGAGCGAGTTGCAGGACAGCCAGGACTATTACACAGAGAAACCCTGTCTTGGAAAAACAAAAAACAAACAAACAAAAAAGAACAATGCTTGGCAAGTAGTAAACATGCAATAAATTTCAGTTACTATTATTATTTTAATATAATATTTACTATAAAAGTAATTTTAGCAACCTATGTAGTAAAATTATAAATTATAGTTCTGCTCTACTATCAAATTAGTAGACTATAGGAGCTCGATACTAATCAATACCCACAAGCAATAATTAATTTCTACTTTATGCAACAGAAAAGGGGAAACTGGTATTGGGAGGGCCCAGAAGCCAACAGTACACTCACTGTTTGAACATGCATCTTGGAACTCATGCCAACTAGCAGATGAAATCACCATGATGCAGTCATTCTACTTCCCTACCAAGAAAACCTGTAACAATATGCTTGTGTGTGTAATCAGCAGCCACAGACTCTGCGGCATAGAGATTTTCCAGATGCTTTCCCTAATTGCCAGATGCTCAGTCACAGTTCTGCTTAAGAAGTTTTGAAATAGAAAATGTCAGCAAGCAAAGAGGCTTGGCCATCTCTAACCTAACATGCACAAATAACTATTCTCCCAAAGTTGCTGTAGATGGGATCTCATGCAGTACATCCCTATGCTAGGAAGTAGGTTTTTGATATTACAAAAGAAAGTGAGTAGGAAGGTGTGTTTGGCATGCCTATTCCTAGTGTAGGTGGGACTTCAGTTCCTTTAATTACTCAACAATGATTTACCAACTAGCCACCCTACTCACTAGGGGTATGCTAGTGAACACAATGGACAATCTTATCTATCTGGACTTTTTTTTTGGTTGTTTTTCAAGACAGTGTTTCTCTGTGTAGTTTTGGTGCCTATCTTGGATCTCACTCTGTAGACCAGGCTGGCCTCGAACTCACAGAGATCTGCCTGGTTCTGCCTCCTGAGTGCTTGGGATTAAAGGTGTGTGCCACTGCCTGGCTTCTAAGTTTAGAATTTTGTTGTGAGTTTTCTCAAGGATACAGCTTCATAGACATATTTGTATCAAGTGACTGGGGTCATTAACCCTAGGACCAAGTGGCATTAGACAGGCTAATCAGTATGTACATGAAGTGCTGGTGAGCTGTCTTAGAGATCAGGATAGACAGAAGGAAGTTAGGTGGGGAAAGAGAAAGCTATGCTGTGTGATAGTTGTTAGGGTGCCCAACATCTTCAGGCAAAACAGTGCATTTGATTAGTCTGTCTGCCTGCCTTGTTCCTTTCTGTTTTTCTAGAGCCAGAGTCTCATGAATTCCTGTTGGTTTCAAACTAGCTATGTAGCTGAAGATGACAGTGAGCTCCTAATGCTTCTGCTTCCACTACCTGAGTGCTGAAGAGCAGGCATGTGTCACCATGTCTGTTTCATACACTGGTAGAAACTGAAGCCAAGGCTTCACACAGGCTAGGCAAGGGCTCTACCAACAAATCTCTAGCACTAGCACTAGCCTTGTGTGTTTTTTTGTTTGTTTGTTTGTTTGTTTGTTTTTTTGTTTTCTGAGGGAGGATCTCTTTATATAGCTGAGGCTGACCTCAAACTCCCTGTATAGTTCAGGGTGTCCTCAAACTTTACATGTAGCCCAGTATGGCCTTGAGTTTGCTGTACTCCAAGTGCTAGGATTACAGGTGTGTGTCACTGCACCCAGCCCTAGCTTTGGTTTCTGACTGTGATTCTGCAATAATATGTTTCCCTTTCCCAAATACTAAGGGAAGCAACTACTTGACCCATCCATTTGAAACCTACCAGTAGTTGTTTTATCTTGTAAATCTTTGTGTCTCAGGGGATGGAGCCCAGGCACTTACTCAAGCTAGACCAGCTGTCTGCCACTGAGATACACCCACAGCTCTGGAAATGCAGATTATGTTCTGCATCTGAAGCATGTGGTAAATTTTAGATTATCTTCATAATTGAAGCATCTGGCCAGACCAGTTGTGTCTTGGTTTTCTGATGTTCCTAAACACAACTTGGGTAGAGGTTTCTGAAGAAGGAACTGCTTGTAACCTCTATTTGTTTCCCCTTAGTTTGGTTTACAGCATGAGTGGATTGCCACATGAATGCCTGTTATGACTTGTATTCTCTCTCTTTTTATCTTTGGATTTGATATGTTATCATGTTCTAGGAAGGTTTGGTACTATTGTCCTGGCACTTTTTAGTCCTTTCCCCCCCCCCCCCACTAAACAGGTAGAAATGATCATATTAGATCACTTTGTTGCAGTCCAATTTTTTGTTTGGATGATCTCTATCTTTAACATTTTAATTCTTTGATTTTTATCTTTTGAGACAGGGTCTCCCTATGTAACTCTGATTTGCTATGTAGTCCAAGCTGGTCTTGAACTTTTGTTAATTTTTATAAATCTGCCTTCCAAGTACTGGGTTTACAGACACATGGAAAAAAGTAGCTTTGGGGCTGGTTTTGTTTTTGTTTTTTATACAAGGTCTCACTCTGTAGCCTAGGCTTTCCTCACACTCACTATGTAGACCAGACTAGCCAAGAACTCACAATAATCCTCCTGCCTCAGTCTCCTGAGTGCTGGGATCATAGTTGTGAGCCACCTTTAATATAAGGAAGAGCTGCTTCCTCATTTATGTTTTTTAAAAGCAGAGTAAACAGGTTTATTAAGGAAATGTGAGGAAGAAGGATTACCAGGGAGAAATACTCAACTTGTTTAAGAAAATTTAAAAATATTTGTATGTGGGTATGTGCCATGTTGTGCATGTGAAGGTCAGAGAACAACTTAGAAGACCCTGGGGTCAAATTTAGGTCATCAGGCTTGGTGAGAAGTGCCCTTACTTGAGTACCATCTTGCTAGCCCAACCTAGCTCCTTTTTAATTTTAGAATCCTGAGGTCAGGGCAGGCTCTGCTAGTGTAATCCTGAGAGGGAGTTGCTTGCTTCCTTATTTTATCTCACTGAGAATCTCATCTATGCAACAGGAAGGGGATAGATATATCAGAGAGGAGAAGACATTTTGGAACCAGTTTGGAGTGTCAGGAGTGGAGGTTTCTAGATGTGCCAGTAGATCCTGATCTGCAAGTTTGAGACACCCTACTTTATTTCATCTCAGGCTGTTGTGCTGCATGAACCCACAGGACATGGAATTATGCCATTCTTCACCCTTCAGTCCATTCCCTACTGTGTACAGAAGAGTCCTGCCAAGTTCACAATTTGAATCTTTTCATTTCCCATCTTAAGGTTCTGTTTTGTTTTGTCTTGTTTTCTTTTCTTTCTTTCTTTCTTTCTTTTTTTTTTTTTTTTTGAGACAGGGTTTCTCTTTGTAACAGTCTGGCTATCCTGGAACTCACTTTGTAGTTAAGATTCCTGTTTAACCCAACAAATAAACTTTAGGGGTTTCTGTATTTCAAGAAATTATGCCAGTTTTCTTGCTCTATTTAGTGTGTACTCATTAGTAAATGACAGTATCTGCTCTGTCTAACATATAGGTTATGAATATCAAGTAAAATAATTGTATATGAAACACTTTGTAGACAGTGTGTGGTGAATGGGTGAACTAATATACACTTTGGATATGTTGTATAGTAGTGGAATGTGCACTGAATTTCAGCTGAGTCTGGAGTTTTTCAGTTCTGCTAACACACTGTGACCTTGGGCAAATTAATTGATATTTCTTAGCTTTTGTTTCTTTATTCTGTAAGTTAAAGTTAATAATGCCACCCCATCTATCTAGAAAGTTGCAAGGCTTTAAAAAAAATTTTATTTATTCTTCTCTCATATAGTATATCCTGACCCAAAGCTTCCCCTCCCTCCTCTTCTCCAGATTCACCTCCTCCTCCATTTCCCTTCAGAAAAGGATAGTCCTTGAAGTAATATCAACCAAACATGACATAACAAGATACAATAAGAACAGGCATGAACCCTCCTATCAAGGCTGGACTAGGCAACCCAGTAGGAGGCAAGTGGTCCCAAAAGCAGGCAAAAGACCCAGAGACACCCCAACTCCCGCTGTTATCAGTCCCACAAGAACACCAAGCTATAAAAATCACAGCATGTATTCAGAGGGTCTACTGCAGACCCATGCATGCTCTGTTATTGCTGGTTCAATCTCTATGAACCCTTATGAGCTCTGCTTTGTTGATTCTGTGGACTGTGTTCTCCCCATGTCCTTGACCCCTCTGGCTTCATTCTCCTCTTCCTTGGGGTTCCCTGAGTTTTGAGGGGAGGGACTGGATGGAGATCTCCAACCAGAATTCTCTATCCACCTAATGTTTGGCTGTGGGTCTCTGCATCTGGTTCAATTAGCTGCCAGAGTCAGCCTCTCTGATGACAACTAAACTATGTGTCTGTTATGTCCAGATCGAGGGGACCACAAAAGATCACCATGGAGACTGAATCCTGTATGTAAAAGCAAAGAGCCTTTATTTCAAGCTTGAGCTTGGATTCTCCATCTGTCCCAAGCAGTGATGAAAGCAGAGAGCCCCGAGCCTAGGCAGGGTAGGGTTTTTATCATAGCAGAGGTTGGGGTGAGGGGATTTCCAGGGTTCAGGACCCTGATTGGCTGACATTTGTCTAGGAGTATCTGTAAAAGGGAAATAAATATGTGTGTGCTAGGCTCGGGGACTTCTGGCAATCTTACCTAATGGTTGGAATGTTGGGAATGTCAGATAATTCCCCTCAGATGCTAGCCCTCCCTGGGTGCCAGCTTATGACTTTTCCTGGAGACCAGGAGGTGCCTGCCAGTAAGCTTGTCATGGCAGCTGTATCTGGGCCCCTAATCCTGTCATGGCAGCTGTGTGGTCAGGCTGTTTTGGGCCCCCCACAGCATCTATCTATAAGTATAGCACAACCTCATTTGGAAACATTTCATCATTTTTGTTTGTTTTGTTTTGCCAGTTGTGTATGGTTCTACCCTAGAACTCTGAATTCTTGTTTTGTTTTTTTGTTTTTCTAGACAGGGTTTTTGTGTGTATATCTGGATGTCCTGGAACTTGTTTTGTAGACCAGGCTGGTCTAGAACACAGAGATCCTTCTACCTCTGCCTACCAAGTCCTGGGATTAAAGGCACATGCCACCACTGCCTGGCAAAAACTCCATTTTTATTACATTTATGCACGCGTGCGTGTGTGTGTTTATTCACTTACATAGAGCAAGAAAATGGATATAACTTTTTAAAATACTCATGCGCACATTCAGTAAATCACCAAGTCTGTGGTCTAGTCCTTAATATTTCTCAGATTTATCTACTTTGCCCTATCTTCATTTAGTCCCTGATCTGTTTTTCCTTTATGAACGATAGCATTTTATGAAAAAATTGTGGCAAATGTGTGTGTGTGTGTGTGTGTGTGTGTGTATGTGTGTGTGTGTGTGTGTATGTGTGTGTGTGTATGTGTGTGTATGTGTGTATGTGTGTGTATGTGTGCGTGTGTGTGTGTGTGTGTGTGTGTGTGTGAAAGTGAAATGTGCCATTGTAACCATTGTTTGAATTTTTAATCTTTTAAGACAGGAGCTCACTGTACATTCTGGCCTTCTACCTCTACGTGGATTGGGGCATTGAACTCTAGTTTTCAGGCTTGTGCAGTAAGTCTTTACCTGGGAGTCATCAAGCAATCCTTATTTTACATAAACATAGACCCATTCAATAGTGGCAAATGTGTTTGTGCTGAGCGAAGCTGCAAGTGCATCCTTTAATAAGAAAGGTGAAAACTCAGCTTGCCAAGGGGAAAATGACCCCCTTGAGCTTGTTAAGAGCTATATTAAGAGACTGGAGAAGACTGCTCAGTGGTTCAGAGTACTGGCTGCTCCTTCGAAGGACCTGAGTTTGATTCCCAGCACCTGCATGGTGACTCACAACCATCTGTAACTCTAGGAGATATGATGCTCATATAAAGAAAAATAAATACAATTTTTAAAATTAAAATACCTTATGAGAGAATTTTTTTTTGTTCTGTGAAACTTTAAAGAAAAAACCTAGCTCCTTTTCCTGTTATATTTTATTTATTTTTTTTGTTTTGTTTTTTTGTTTTTGTTTTTTCGAGACAGAGTTTCTCTGTGTAGCTTTGCACCTTTCCTGGAACTCTCCTGGTAGCCCAGGCTGGCCTTGAACTCACAGAGATCCATCTGGCTCTGCCTCCCAGTGCTGGGATTAAAGGTGTGCGCCACCACTGCCCAGTTTATTTAGTTTTTTAAAAGAATAATTTGTGTATTTTATGTATATAGATGTTTTGTCTGTATTTATATCTGCACACCAGAAAGAGGACATTGGATCTCATGAGACTACAGTTATAGATGGTTGTGAGCCACCATATGGGGTGCTGGGAATTGAACTTAGGACTTTTGGAAGAGCAGCCTGTACTCTCCCTAGCCCTTCCTCTTAAATTTTAAACATCACCTCACAGTGCATGATAAATGCTTACTTAAGTTGGGAAAGCCATTAAATTTGTGTCTATGGGAAAAACCAAGGTACACATTAGGGTTTGTGTATGGGAAAAAACATGGTACACTTAGGGTTGATGTATGGGAAAAAACATGGTACACTTAGGGTTTGTGTCTGGGAAAAAACATGGTACACTTAGGGTTTGTGTATTGGAAAAAACATGGTACACTTAGGGTTTGTTATGGTCTGTGCCTTCAGGTATCCACTGGGGATTTTGGAGTGAGAGACTGTGGAGGGACGGCTACTGTTAAACTTACACAGTCTGTGTTTTAATCAGTTTATCTTTCTCTCTGCCTATATGTCCAAATTGAACTTCTTTCTTGTTTTATTTTTTATTTTTTATTTTTTTCCGAGACAGGGTTTCTCTGTGTAGCTTTGCACCTTTCCTGGAATTTACTCTGTAGCCCAGACTGGCCTTGAAGTCACAGAGATCTGCCTGCCTCTGCCTCCCGAGTGCTGGGATTAAAGGTGTGTGCCACCACTGCCCAGCTATCTTTCTTGCCCCCCCCTACACCTTTATTTCAGAAGAGGGCAACAGATTCCGCTATAGATTGTTGTGAGCCCCCATGTGGTTGCTGGGATTTGAACTCAGGACCTCTGGAAGAGCAGCCAGTGCTCTTAACCACTGAGCCATCTCTCCAGCCCCCGTTTCTTTCTTTTTTTTTCCTTTTTTTTTTTTTTTTTTTTTTTAGACAGGGTTTCTCTGTGTAGCCCTAGCTGTCCTGGAACTCACTCTGTAGACCAGGCTGGCCCCAAACTCAGAGATCTGCCTGCCTCTACTTCCTGATTTCCCAATGCTGGGACTAAAGGCATGTGGCACAACCACCTGGCTGAATTTCTTTCTTTGTTATTTTCACTTTTTCAAGAGAGAGTTTCTTACCACGCTGGCCACAGACTCAGAGATCTGCCTGCCTCTGCCTCCCATGTCCTGGGTTTAAAGATGTGCACCACCACTTGGCTGACTTTCTTATATTCACAGTCACACTTTCTTTTTTAAAAAAACTGGTTTCTTTATTTTATTTTGTGTATTTTGGTGCTTTGCCTTCATGTATATCTGTATGATGGTGTCCAATCCTCTGCAACTGGAGTTACAGTTGTGAGCTGCCATATGGGTACTGGGAATTGACTTGGGTCCTTGGGAAAAACAGTCAGTGCTTTTAACCACTGAGCTATAACTTCAACTCCCATTGTCACATTACTTTCAATTGTATTTATTTTTTAAAATTATGTGAAAGTGTTTGTACCTCTACCCTGTGTATACAGTGTCTGTGGAGGCCAAAAGTGGGCTTTGGATCCTCTGGAAAGGGAGTTAAAAGTTAGTTGTGAGCTACATGATATGGGTTCTGGAAGCAAGTTAAGGTCCTCCATAAAAGTAGCAAGTACTCCTAATTGCTGAGCTATCTCTCTAGCCCCAAGTCATGTTGCTTTCTTTTCTTCTCCCTCCCTCCCTCCCTTCCTCCCTTCCTCCCTTCCTTTCTTCCTCCCTCCCTCCCTCCCTTCCTTGCTTTCTTTTGTTCTTTTCTCATATATTATGTCCCAACCTCAGTCCCCGCCCCCAACTCCTCCTACTCCCTTCCACCCCATCTCCTCTCTCCCCCAGATCCACTCCTCCTCTGTTTCCCTTCAGAAAAGAGTGGGCTTCCTAGAGATATAAACCAGACATGGCATAACAAGTTACAATAAAACTAGGCACATACTCTCATATCAAGGCTGGATGAGGCAACCCAATAGGAGGAAAATGGTCCCAAGAGCAGGCAAAAGAGTCAGAGACACCCCTACTCCCACTGTTAGGTGTCCCACAAAAACACCAAGCTGTACCATAACATATATGTAGAGGACCTAGCTCAGACTCGTATAGGCTCCCTGATTGTCAATTCAGTCTCTGTGAGCTCCTATGAGCGCTACTTAGTTGATATTGTGAACTGTATTCTTGTGGCGTCTTTGACCCCTCTGGCTCCTACAGGTCTTACCCCATTTCCTCACTGTTCCCCTAGCTCTGCCTATCTTTGGCTGTGGGTCTCTGCATCTGCTCCCATCAGTTGCTGGGTGGAGTATTTCTGATGACGACTGGACAAGGCACTGGTCTATGAGTATAGCAGAATATCATTAGGAATCATTTCACTGACTTTTTTCTTGCCAGTCATGTTTGGTTCTCTCCTAGGTCTCTGGGCTATCCAGCTTCTGGTTCCTTGCTATCCAGGCAGTGTCATTTTATGAGGCCACAGTCATCTGATACCCAGACTACACAAAGATTCAACAAAGAAATAGAATTATACACTAATCTCCCTCATGAACATTGATGCAAAAATACTCAATAAAATACTGGCAAGCTGAATCCAAGAATACATCAAAAAAACCATCCACCATAGTCAAGTAGTCTTCATCCCAGAGATGCAAGGGTGGTTCAGCATATGAAAATCTAATCCACCATATAAATGAACTGTAAGAGAAAACCACATGATCATCTCATTAGATGCTAAAAAAAACCCATTAAAGATTCCAACACCCTTTCATGATAAAAGTCTTGGAGAGATCAGGGATACCAGGCTCATACCTAAACATAATAAAGGCAATCTACAATAGGCCAACAGCCAACATCAAACTAAATGGAGAGAAATTCAAAGTAATTCCACTAAAATCAGGGACAAGACAAGGCTGTCTACTCTCTCCATATCTATTCAATATAGTACTTAAAATTCTAGTTATAATAAGAAGACAACAAGAGGAGATCAAGGGGATACAAATTGGAAAGGAAAAAGCCAAAGTATCTTTATTTGCAGATGACATGACAGTATACATAAGTGATTCCAAAAATTCTACCAGGGAACTCCTACAGCTGATAACCACCTCAGTGAAGTGGGTGGATACACGACTAACTTCACAAAAACCAGTAGCCCTCCTATACACAAATGACAAGTGGTCTGAGAAAGAAATCAACACAATAGTCACAAATAATATAAAATATCTTGCAGTAACTCTAACCAAGTACATAAAATACTTGTATGACAATAACGCCACATCACTTTCAAAGGGAAGTGTCAGCAGTGAGAAAACATTATGAAGAATTAGTTCTTAACTAGAAGTTGTTCGTTTATCGTGTGTATATTTGTCTATGTGTACGTATGCATGTATATGTATTGTAGTATTCATCAAATATGGAAAGAAAAGTCACAGTACAAAAGCACTTTACACATGTATTTCAATCCAGGCTTTGTAGGACATGTCTGTATTTCCAGCACTATGGAGGCTGAGGTGGGAGCATTATGATTATTATAATTATTAGTCCTATCTGGGCTACAGAAGGTAACTCTGCCTCAAAAAAATAAAAACAAAAAATACTTCAAATATTTCATAGAATACAGTAGAACAGCATTTGAAATTTAGTTGTAGCTTTATCACCCCCCCCCAAGTTTTAGAATTCCAAGTATCCACCCTAGGGCTGGGCTCTGGGACTCTGGGTCTGATTGCCTGCAAGACAAAAAAGGGAGTGAAGTGAGCCATCCTTTAAAGCCTTTAAAGCATACTAACTAAAGGCAGGAAGTGGCTCTGTGAAAACTGCTGATCAAAAATGGGGAAAATCGCTTTCTTCTAGGTCAGGCTCATCTTTAACTTCGCTCAGGCATCTTTTCTAAAGATTTCAGCTGATTTAAGTTTTGTGAAATGAGATGATAAAGTTCATGTTGGTACTTTGTGAAGGAAAAAAAGAAATCAAAAGGAAAAAGAAAGGACATGACTGCTTCAGACTGCTCCTGGGTATGGTGTAGGAGGTTTCTTGTAGATAAAATGGAGAGTATAGGTAGAGGCAGGGACAGGGACATCTGGGAGAGTCCAGAGTGGTCATGATCCTGAGGAGATGGGTCGGGGCCCTGGAAACGACAGGGAGAAGGGAGAGAGGGGAGCCAGGTGCAGCAGCCAGGAGGCACAAAATACATAGACAGTGGGTAACCAAAATGTCTGGACTGCTTGGGGAAGAGCAGCCCAGCCACCTGGGCTAGAGAGTTTGGGATAGTGGTGGGTTATACCACCAGGAGGGGCCTGTTACAGGTCGGGGCTGAGGGGTGCAGGGAGTACCCAGCTGCCAGGTCCACTTTGATATGCTAAATAGGCACCTCAGCCATTTGTCCCAGGTTTAAGGCAACTACCAAACCACATAACTCAGGAGTGGATTCTGGACAGAACACTGTCCCTGTAAATCATGATGAATTTGTACTTTTTTTTTTCAGTGTTAGAGGTTGAACACCATGCGCATGCTAGGCTCTTCCACCCTGAACATGCATTTGTAATACCCAAAATATTAAACATTATTGTTAGTAACAATTTGGATTAATTCATGCCACTCAGGGTTTCTCTAGCTGTCCTGAAACTTTCTCTCTAGACCAGGCAGGCCTCAAACACAAAGATCCTCCTGCCTCTGCCTACCAAGTGCTGGGATAGGGTATGCCTAACATTGATTTTTTTAAAATAGTTTTTTCCCCCCTGTGGAATACACATGTGACTTGCTAAAAGGTTACCATAGTGGAACAAATGCACATTCAAGACAAATGCGTTACTGGAGTTCTCATGTTTTCCAGTGACTCTAGACTTGTTCATGCTATAACTTTCCTGTGTTTTGTTACTTTGCATCCTCTGACTTTCTCCTCCCTATCAGCCATCCTTAGGAACTACTGTTTCCCTGTCTATCTCTGTACATTCAGTTTTGTTTATTTCACATACAAGCAAGATTATGGGATATTTTCTTTTCTATGATTAGCTTATTTCACTTGGCAAGTCCTCCTACCTCATGAATGGCATGGAAAATGGTGAGCTCTTTTTTTAAAAATAAAGCTTACCCTCCCATTGTATGCCTGTTCTGTATATTTTTTGTCTTTTATGTTAATTAGCATACATTTATTATACAAAAGGGCTTCATTATGAGTTTCATACCTGTATTGTAATGCATTGGATCAGACCCCCATTATTCTTTCTTGCCCCCCTCCTACTGTTGCAGATGAATCCCTTTTCCTCTCCTGTGGGTTGTTTGTTTTTCAAGAAAGTTTCTCTGTAGCTTTGGAGGCTGTTCTGGAACTCGCTTTGTAGACCAGGCTAGCCTCAAACTCACAGTTGTGTGCCACCACTGGCCGGCTAAGAGGTGGGCTTTTTTTTTTTTTTTTGAGCTGAGGATCGAACCCAGGGCCTTGATCTTGCTAGGCAAGCGCTCTACCACTGAGCTAAATCCCCAACCAGAGGTCTTTCCTGTGTTTTTTAAGTGACCCAATGAGTTTCATTAGTGTTTACTACAGGAAGTGAGATTGTTTATAGGATCATGTGCACATTACCTGTGTAATTGCAGCTGAAGAAACTCTCTCTATATAGGTATATAGAGAGAGTATATATACAAATATAGCAAGTATGCATTTGAGGTATTGCAGAATTTATTTTGTTCTTAGCAGTTCAACAAATTTGAGATGGCTGTATTAAGGCTTCTGCTTGTTTGTGATAACAAATTACTTAAAAACTTGCTAATTAAAAGCCCTAAAAGGGGGTTAGACAGAGGTGGCTTAGCAGTTAAGAGCACTGCTGCCTCTTCTAGGGTACCCAGGTTTGATTCCCAGCACTCACATGACAGCTCAGAGCCATCTATAATTCTTGTTCTAGGGGATCCATCTCCCTTCTTGGGTGTCTTGGGGCACTGCATGCACATGGTGCCCAGGCATACGTGCAGACAAAACATCAAACACAAAACAAAAATAAATATATTGCCAGGCAATGTTGGCAAATGCCTTTAGTACTAGCACTCTGGAGGCAGAGACAGGTGGATCTCTGTTAGTTTGAGGACAGCCTGGGCTACAAAGCGAGTTTCAGGACGGCCAGAGCTGTTACACAGAGAAACCTTATCTCTAAAAACCATATGTGACTTAGATTGATAAAAGAAAATAAGACCATAATGGCCATTAATAATGGGAGAGATTATATATATGGCAGGAGTCAAAGGGGAAGTTTCTCTATTTTCTGGTCAATTTTGTTATGACCCTAAGAATGTCCTGGGAATAAAGTTCTTTTAGAAAACACAAGTTACATTATTGGATTGTGTAAAATGCAAAACAAAACTGGCAGCTATGCAGAACAACTAGAACATCCATTCATTGCTGGAGGGTGGGAGAGCAAAAGCAATACTTCCACTGAGCAGAACACCTTTTGGCAGTTTCTTGTGCAATTACCTGTATTTACCATATGACTCACCAGTCCTACTTCTAGGTATCTGCCAAGGGAAATGAAAGCTTAGGTTCACCGAAACTTGGTTGCTAGGGCTGTAGCTCACAGTCAGACACTTATCCATGGTTTTGAGACCCTGCTTTAGAAACTTAACAATAAAACAACCCAGTACACAAATGTTTATAGCACCGTTCTTAGCAGTAGTCACCCAAAATGGCAACAAGCCGCTTCTCTCAGCTGGCAAAATAGATAAGTGGATTGTTGTACTCCATGCACGGTATGTACTCTTTGATTAAAAAAAAAAGGAACTACCTGTTGATTATGTGATTGTGTCACTGAATCTCTAACACTGCAGTTTGTTGAATGAAAGGCTACATTGTGCAAAATTCCATTTATATGACAATCCTAGAAAAGAAACTTAAGAAGGAAACCACTGGGTGCTGGGGTTTCAGGATATTGGTTATAAAGTTGTGGAGGCCCACAAAGGTTTCCTAGTGAGATCTGAGCTTGCTTTACCTAGCAGAGCTGCATTAGAGGAGTGCTTGACCATGTGCATGGTTTCTAGATGATTGGAAAGGTCTACATTTGGCTGAGCTATGGGGAGGTCTTTGCTCCACCCCTTGGCATTACTATAAATAGCCCTTTCTAAGAGACAGAAAGGGCTGGTGGATAATGATCCAGGTCCTCCCGAGGCTATCCTGTGTTTCTGTTTCTCTCCCCTCTAGCCTTCTACCTCAATCTCTTATTCTTCTCTCCACAAGAGTTCCCTGTTGTAAAAATGTGGGAGCTGGTCTCCTACTTACAGTGAAGGAGTAACATGGGGAGTTTTGGGTGTTTCCCCCTCCCTCCACTTCCTGATTTTCTTCCTTTTCTCCTTGTCCTCTATCCCCTTCCCAGTCTTCCACCCTTTTTTCCTCTTGCCCACTCACACTAAATCAATGGACACACGGTTTGTGTTAATACTTGGTTTCGTTTGCTAGTTCTCATAGAAAAACTTTAAGGCACTCTTCATTATACTATCCATACTATATGAAAGACAGTTCAACTAAAGAAAGTAAATAAGACATTATTCACCATCACTATGTGAAAGCCATAGAAATGTCTTACTCAGCTAAAAATAGAGAATCACATGTATTTATCATACATTATAGTATAGACTTGACTTCACTGGAAGTTGCTGGTTGTATCAGATAAACTTACCACACTTAAGCTTTGAGTAGACCTTTTGCATAAATTAATGGTAAATTTTGCAAGTGTAATACCTGTGTAAACTCGTTGGCCCTTTACAGAAAATCATTTATTTTGCAATCCAGGCAGCCAGGATGGAAGGCCAATGCTTTCCTTTTACTAGTACCCTGACGTTTTATATCCTATACAGGACAGGATTATAACATCATTTGAATAACTTGTGTTAAATGTGTTCTTTGACACTTTAACAATGGATAAAGTGCATTCTGGTTACTGGCATTCTGTATCCCTCTGCTATAACTTCACTCTTATTACCCCACTCCTTCCTGCTAGTCCCTTTCCCACACTCATGCCCTTGTTCTTTACAAGCCTCATTAACTTCTAGTGTCCTTTTTCTTTTTTTCCTGTATAGACAATAGATTATATCTCACATAATATAGCCTGATTAGTTTCTTTTGCCTTTGCTTCTCCTAGTTCCTCCCCACCTTCCCTCTCATCCAGTTCCACTTCTTTTCTATCTCTCATTAAGGATAATAATAAAATACAACAAAATAAAATATAAGATAAAACAAATGCTATTCTATCAGAGTCGGACAAGATAAACCAATAGAAGGAAAAGAACCCAAGAGAAGGCACAAGAATCAGAGACCTAATCATTCACATACTCAGGAATCCCATAAAAACACTAAACAGGAAGCCATAATGTATACACAGAGGACCTGGTGCAGACCTGAGCAGGCCCTATACATGCTGTCTCAATCTCTGTGAGTTCATAAGAGCTTTGATCATGCTGAGTTGAGGGGTTTGTTTTCTTGGTGTCCTCCAACCCCTCTGGCTTTTATATTTTTTTCTGCCTCTTCTTCCCTGGGGATTCCCAAGCCTTGAGGGGAGGGAGTTGATGGAGACATCCCATTTAGGGCTGAGTATTCCAAGTTCTCTGTATTTGTTCGCATCTGCTGCAGGAGGAAGCTTCTGTGACGATGGTTGAGTAAGGCACTGATCTTATTCCTCCTAAAAAAATATTTCTTTTATTTTAAATTATGTGTCGCATAAGTGTGGCTGTCCATGGAGGCCAGAGATGTTGGATGGTCTGTGTATAAAGTGAGGACATGACCACTCCAAGCTATGGTTGAGAGGGAGGTTTTTTTTGTTTTGTTTTGTTTTGTTTTGTTTTGTTTTTTATTGTAGCTGTGTGGGAGTGTACAGCCAGAGGCATCTGTAAGAGTTCTGAGTAAGGAAAGAAAGTAGTATACTGAATGTGGCCAGCAGACTTCACTTAGCTATAAGAGGAGAGAGGGGACGGGGAGAGAAGGGAAGAAGAGAAAAGAGGAAGACAAAAGAGAGGACCAAGAGAGCCTATGGTCAAAATGGCAGGCTTATATAGGAATGAGAAGCTGGGGAAGGGAAAGCAAGAGCTGGAGAAGATTAGGTTAGGATGGGGTGAGAAGAACTAGGATGCCAGCATGGACTCTGTAATAGGTACTTACAATGATGAGTGAGCCTGGAGGCCAGCCTGCACTTTGGTTTGCTAATAGGCACCACAGTCATTTGTCCCAAGTTTCTTTTGGACCTGATACTCTGGAACTAGAGTTACAGGCTGTTGAGAGCCACCTAATGTGGGTGCTGGGAATTGAACCCTGGTCCACTGGAAGGTCAATATATACTCTTTTTTTTTCAGAGCTGAGGACTGAACCCAGGACCTTGTGCTTGCTAGGCAAGCACTCTACCACTTAGCTAAATTCCCAACCCTCAATATATACTCTTAACCACTGAGCCATCTGTCCAGCTGCAAAGGCACAGCAACAAAGACCTCATTATAAATAAGAGTTTAGCATATATGTAATAGTGAAAGCATTTCAGATAGGGAGAAAAAACTACCTCACTTAGCAAATGTCTTTGTGTGAAAACAGCGTATATGTGACATGAAAGTGCAGAGGGAGTGGGAGCAGGGAGATGGGGAGAGCTACAAGGGAGGAGGAGCAGCAACAAATATGGGAAAAGTTACCTGTATTATGTACCCAAACTAAAACAAATTCCAGATTAGTATTTAAATGTAAAGTACAAAAGTCTTAGAAGAAAGCATAAGCAAATTATTATTAGTCTAGGCTTGGTGTAGGAAAACCTTTCTAACAGAACACCAGAGTCATGATATAAGTGAAAAGCTACACAAGGGAAAAGAACCCAGAAAGAGATAAAAAGGAAAACACCAAACTGTTTCAAAGCATAAGCAATAGGTGTGACAAAGGCATTTTCCATGTCCCTAGCAGGGAAGCGTAAGAACAGTGTAGCAGCAACTGTGGATGAGCAAGTATCTCTGTGGTAGGATCTAGAGGCCTTTGGGTATTTGCCCAAGAGTGGTGTAACTAGGTCATGTGGTTCTAGTGTTAAGTTTTGAGAGCCCTCCACTGATAGTTAGGAACTGGAATTAGCCTAAATGTCCATCAACAGATGAATAATGGTACATATGCACAACGGAAGTCTATTCAGTTAGAAAAAAATGAAATACTGAAATTTGAAGCAAAATGGATGGATTGGAAATTATATTATTCAGTGAGGTTGTGTAGACACTACATATTCTCTCATGCACAGTCTCCAGTTTTAAATATTTATGTGGTGTAATGTGCATGGGGTGTACGTGAGTATGGGCCATGGAACTAGCAAAGGGCCGTGAGAAGGGCAAAGGTTTTAAGAAAAGGGGGAGGAGACAGTAGTGTCCATGTGACCTGAAAGTGGAGAGGGAGTGGGAGCAGGGAGATGGGGGAAAGGTACAAGGGAGGAGGAGCAGCAAGGAAGTGTGTGTGACAATTCCAGAACGAAACCCATTGCTTTGTATGCTAATTTAAAAACAGAGCTAAAAGTTCATGCTGGAGGACCGCTATGGTGGCACATACCTTTAATTATAGCACTCAGGGCAGAGGCAAGTGAAACCTCCGTGAATTCCAGGCTAGCTTGGTCACGTCCCAAGTGCCAGAACAACAACAAAAAGTGCAAAATGCTAATAGAGCAGAAATTCAAAGTGCCAGAAAGTCTTTTTACCAGAGGTAAGGATCAATAGGTGAACATTTTTCGTATAACAGATCGACACAACTTAAAAATAATTAAATAAAAAATATATTTTGCCTTGTCTATAATAGGCCTGATAGAGTACTAGGTTTCTCCTCCCCCCACAGGGTTTCTCTGTGTAACAGCTCTAGTTTACTGGAACTAGCTTTGAGAGCAGGCTGTCCTTGAACTCACAGAGATCTGCCCACCTCTTGCTCCCCAAGTGCTGGGACTAAAGGTGTGTGCCACCAAACTGAGACAAAGCATTGATCTTAATGTGAGAAAATAGATACTCTGCCTAAACTGCTAGCAGGTGTGTTGCCTCTCTCTGGAGAAGGTTTGGCAGTAGTAGCAGAAGCTTTATAAGTACTAATAGGGGCTGAGCCTAGTGGTATACACCTTTAAACATGGCACCAGAGAAGTAGAGGGAGGGAAATCTCTGTGAGTTCAAGGCCAACATGGTTCACACAGTAAGAAAGGCTTTGTCTCAAAAAAACAACAAAAACCCGTGTGTGTGTGTGTGTGTGTGTGTGTGTGTGTGTATGTAATGAATGAATCACTGTTTTTTGTTTTTTTTTTTTGCTTTTTTTTTCCTGAGATAGGGTTACTCTGTGTAGTTTATTTGGTGCCTGTCCTGGATCTTGCTCTGTAGACCGGGGCTGGCCTCGAACTCACAGAGATCTACCAGCCTCTGCCTCCCAAGTGCTGGGATTAAAGGCAGTGTGCCACCACCTCCCAGCATGAATCACTGTTTTTGAGGCAGATCTCATTATGTTACTGGAGCTGCTCCCAGACTTGTTTTTTCCCAGTGTTAGGATTACAGGCATGCATCACTGCCTGAATCCCAACGATGTAGCTCAGGCTGGCTGAGAACTTGCACTAATCCTCTGGCCTCAAGCTCTCAAGTGCTAGGCTTCCAGGCATGCACCATATCTGGCTTTAACCACTTTAATGAGATGTTAGTGCAAATATAAATTGGTGTGCTTTTTCTAAGATCTGTTGGGCACTGTTTATCAAAGTTTGTATTGTATGTACTCTGTGACCTAGCAGTTCTACTTCTAGGAATTTTATCTAAAATAAAGACCTTATATAAGGATATTCTTTGAAACAATGTTTGGAATAGGACTGAACTGAAAACAACCTAAATGTTAATCAAAAAAGAATTATTGAAATAAAATGTGACAATCACACAGTGTACTACCATGTAATAATTCTTTTCAGTACTGAGGATTGAACCCTGGGCCTTGTACTTGCTAGCCAAGTGCTCTAACTTTGAGCTGTGTTCCAGGCCTTCATACAACAACTTTATAAAATGGTAGGTATTGGTAAAATTATTAAGGCCACTCCACATAGTTAAAAGGGAGGTTTATTTTGTGGGGTAACTTACAAAGGGTCCCTAACTCTTAAATTGATAGTCTCTTTTTCTTTATTATTGTTACATGTGTATGTATAACGATACATATATATGTGAATACAACCTGCTGAGTCCACAAAGTGCTGCAGGAGTTGTGATGAACATGTATCCATTGGAGCTGGGCTCTCCATGGTCAGTTGATGTCTGCATTGTGTCTAGTTGTGGTTTTCTGTTATGGTTCTTCACTTGCTGTAAAGAGAAGCTTCTTTGGTGAGGGGAGATAGCTACACTTAATCTGTGAGTATAAGGATAAGACTAAGAATGTAGTAAGTAAGGAATTATGTTAGTCTAACACAGTGGTAGTAGTATATTATGTTCTAAGATCTGTGGCCTCACTAGCCCAAGAAGTCCACTCTTTCCAGTACCGGACATGACTTACTTCCAATTGGACAGCTGATGGTTACTGCTTCATGTGGGTGCCACTTACTGTATCTTTACAGATATCTTGCCATGCTAGTCATTGTTGCAGAACATAGCTATCAGTAGGTTGCAGGGTCTGGCAAAGGTATAGCGCAGTCCGGCGGTGTTCTCTGGAGAACTTTGGTCGGTCTACCTCCAGCGTCCAGGGTCCCGGAACAAAGAGAGAGACCTCCTCCAGATCCTTGGTCTTCTGCTTCCTCCTCCGCCCTGCCTTGTGGGCGTGACCATTACCGAAACCTCAATGGGGGTTGGAACTTCCAGGCCAATGCTGGGATGGCTATCCACTACATACCGGTTTCTATTTCTTCTTTTGAGATAGTTGTTCTGTTTTTGTAGTATTGGAGATGAAACCCAAGTCCTCACTAGATAGACACTCCTCTACTGAGCTACATTTGTTTGATATAAGTAAAGACATTTGTTGCCAAGCCTGATGACCTGAGTCTTTAAAAGAATTTTTCAAATGTATTTATATTTTTAGAATACACTTTAGGAATGGATTCTTTTCTGTCTTTTTATTATATTAAAGTTCTTTTGAATACATAGCATGCTAAGTAGGCTACATGTAAAATATCTTTATTTTTTTTTTAGCTGAGGATCGAACTCAGGGCCTTGCACTTGCTAGGCAAGCGCTCTACCACTGAGCTAAATCCCCAACCTGTAAAATACCTTTATAATGGGGTTGAGGATATGTAGTTAGAGTTTTCCTGCCTGGCCCAGTCAGGACAAATCTCTCTTACCCGCCAGTCCCACAGTCGCTCAGACCCAACCAAGAAAGCACACAGAAACTTACATTGTTTACAAACTGTATGGCTGTGGCAGGCTTCTTGTTATCTACTTCTTTTATCTTAAATTAACCCATTTCTGTTAGTCTATACTTTGCCACATGGCTTGTGGCTTACCAGTGTCTTTACATGTTGCTTTTCATGGTGGCGGCTGGCGGTGTCTCTCCTTTGTTGTTGTTGTTGTTGTTGTTTAAGGATAGTTTATTTTGTTTATTGTGGGGGACCCGCCCCCACATTTTTCCCCCTGGGGTACTCTTGAGGAGTGAAGGATAAGAGATTTAGAGAGAAATATAGAGGGGATAAAAACACAGGACAGCCTTGGGAGGGCCTGGATCCTTATCCACTGGCCCCTTCTGTCTCTTCTAAAGGGCTTTTTAAAGGAATGCCAAGGGGTGGGGCAAAAGACCTCCCCCTAGCACAGCCAAGAGCAGACTTTTCCAAACACCTTGTAACCATGCACGTGGTCAATCCATCCCCTTATGCAGCTCTGCTGGTAAAGTTAGCTCAGATCTCACTAGGAAACCTCTTTGGGCTCCCACAATTTATTAGGTAAGTATATTACTCTAACAGAATTTTTCCCTCTGGGAACAATGTCACCATGTCATAGGTCTCAGATGGAAATGACTAAATACATTTGCAGGATTTTGGGCCTTTTGTGTTGAAAGCATGGACAAAAAGTTGGTCTGTGGGTTTGATCACTTTTAAGCAGGTTAAAATGAACCCAAGACCTTAGTTACCAAATAACATGTTATTGCTAGTTCTTTTGCCCGTGACAGAGTTATTGGAATTTGTTGACTTTGAATTGAGTTAAAAAGTATACTCTCTCAACTCCAAACCATCACATTCTAGTTAAAACCTTCATTTAATATATGAACTTCTATGATTGCTAATGTGTGCGGTTTTATATAACTTTTTATACATTGTTCTCTACTTTTTTATACCTTGTTCTCTATTTTATAGATTGCGTGCATTCCTAGTTTGGGAGATGATTTAATTCTTTGTTATGGATTCTTTAACTCACATCCACTGCCAAAGTCAAATTAGAATATGAGGGGTTTTCTTCTCATCTGTAAGACTCTCAATCAGACAGTTGAATCTGGCTTGTTCTCTTTTCTGGTTACAATTGTATTTGCATTGGCTTTGAAAACTAATTGTAATCTTGTTGCATCTTCTTGTTTTAAATTTTTCAATAATTGAAGAAGACTCTATTTCCAGTTTTTTTATTCTTGTGTTACAAATGTAAGGTTAAAGAACCTTACAGAGGGTTTGGGGATGTAGGCCAGTTGCTAGTGTGCCTGCCTAGAATAGACTAGGCCCAAGGTTGACTCTATGGTAGCACAGGAACTGGGGGTGGTGGAGGACTTCGTGATCACTGCACTATGAAGGTAGAGAAAGGAAGATCAGGAAGTTCTCAGATATGTAGGTCATCTGTAGTCAGCCTGGGCTCCATGAGACCCCACCTCCAAAAATCTCAGACATTTAAAGAATATTAAGTCACATTCTGCTCGTTATTTTAGTGCTCAGCACTGTTTTAGTCTAGCACTAATATAATTCCTTTTACTAGCCCTCTATCTCTTTTTAAAAGATTTATTTGATATTTAATTATATATATTTGTTTCTGTGTGGGTTGGGTATTCATGTGAGTACAGGTACCCATAGAAGTACGAAGAGTACATCAGATCCTTTGGATCTAAGGTTACAGGGATTGTGAGTCTCCTGACAGAGAGAGGTATTGTGAACTGAACTTGAGTCCATCTCTCTCTTGTTCAACCTCCGAGAGGCAACAAAGGACAACAGTAGTGTATATTTGAGGACTCACTTGCACTACCCTGACCAAGCATTCAAAAAGAGGTTTCTCACACCTGGTACTGGGTTTTTGTTAGTCTGTGGTTCATTGTCAGCCTAAGTGGCGTAACTTCCACATATATAGTGTATGACTTAGGCAACTATAAAATAATATGATTTTTGAGGCTTTATCAAACAACCTTGGAGTTATTTGTTCACCCTTCCTTTTTCTCCTTCCAAATTGTCCTTCTTCCCCCAATCACATTTTTTTTTGTTTTGAGATATGGTGTCATGTAGATCAAGCTGGCCTCAAAATTGCAATCCTCCAGCCTCAGCCTCCAGAGTCCTGGGATTCAGATTATAGGTGGATATCATGAAGCCTTGCTAATATTTAATTTGTTTTTTTAATTTAAATTATGTATGCCTGTGTATGGGTTGAGTATAGATACCATTATAGGTTAGAAGAGAATGTCAGATCCCCTGGACCTGGAGGTAGAGGTGATTGTGAACATCCCAACATGGGTGCTGGGAAGCAAACTTGGGTCCTCTGCAAAAGTGGTACATGCTCTTAATCATTGATCCATCACTCTAGTCTGGATATTTAGTTTCTTTCTTTTTTTTTGATATTTAGTTTTATTTGGAACATCTCTATATGACTTTCCTTGGATGGCTATACTAATATTCTCACTAGAAGTATTTAACTGTCCCGTTTTTCAGTCTTCTATTTGTTATTTTGCTTTATCTTATTTTATTTTTATAGTATGCCTGAGAAGCACTGAGGCACACACCCAACCCTGTTAGCATAAGTTCCTCCTTTTTGGTAATAGGCTTTCTGATTGGCATAAGATGTTATCTGACTATTTTGATTTGCATTTCCTGATGGTTAGTGATGTTGAACATTTTTTCATATTTTTATTCATTTGCCTATGTTCTTTTGAGAAATGCCCATTCAAATCATTTGTCCTTTTTTTGTATTTTGTTTGTTTGTTTGTTTGTTTGTGATAGGGTTTCTCTGTGTAGACCAGGCTGACCTGGAACTTAGAAATCAACCTGCCTCTGCCTCCCAAGTGCTTGGATTAAAGGCACGCACCACTACACCTGGCAAGGATATGTTTTGATTCATAGTTTGAAGGTACAGAGCATTTCAGCATCAGGCAGATGGTCTTTTGTGGCCACAGTCAGGAACTAGAGAGAGATAATTGCTGGTGCTCAGCATTTTTTCTCCTTTTTCTTCATCCTGGAAGCACAGCCTGTGCAATGGTGCCACCTACATTTAGAGTGGGCCTTCCTCTTCCGATAAACCTTTCTGGAAATAGTCTCAAGTATATCCAAAGGTATGTTTCTATAGTGATTCCAAATCTATCAAGATTGAGTATCATAATACAGTTGTGTTTTAGCTTCTTCCAGTTGCTTTGAATTACTCAAATAAGTGAGTATAAAGGATCAAATGAAAGTTGTTTTCTGGTCAACAATGGCTCCATTGAGAATTCTTCTATGCAAGTACTCTGAAGATAAACATAGTATTTTAAACCTTTTCATATTCTTGTAATATGGGTTCCACTCTGTACTTTAATAGACAATCTACCTCTGACCCTGGCACAGCCACAGTAAATGCCAGCAGACATATCAGCTGGAAGATAGTTTATTATTGTGGCAGTACCCCACCCAGCCTTACACTACTTGGCCTGGCAGAAGTATGGAAGGTTTCCTATGATTCTGTCCTCTGGGAACGTGGCCTATAGTCCAGTCCACATGTCTAGGGAATTGTTGTGGGGTTGGTGCCTAGACCCTAAATCCACAGAGAGGAAATGGGCAAGATCTCTGCCAGTTAATCGGCACATACAGCATGGGATGGGAAGCATCAAAGATAAGGCATAGTGAATCTTTCACAATCTTGACCTAACTAAAGCATCTAGAGGGCTCTGGAGATGCATCATTTCTGGCCCAGAAACTTGCAATAGCAGAAGTAAGCAGGGTTATGAATGGGGAGCAGTGGTGTATGTGTGATTTTGTGTGTGTGTGTGTGTGTGTGTGTGTGTGTGTGTGTGTGTGTATGTGTGTGTATGTGTAGCCTGACCACCTCAGTTTTCCTGTACTTGTTAAGATTTGCTTTGTGTCCTAAAAGATGGTCCTGTTTTAAAGAAAATTCCATGGACTGCTGTGAAGACTATATTCTGTAGCCATTGGGATAAACTCTGTAAATGTCTATTAAGTCCATTTAATCTACAGTGTCATTTAACTTGTGCATTTATTTTTTGTTTTTGTTTTTTGTTTTTGGTCTATTACCTGTCTATTGGTGGAAGTGGGGCATTGAAGTCACACACTTATACTGTGTGTTTCTATCTAGTAGTGTTTGTTTTTATGAAATTGGGTGTGCCAGTATTTAATGTGTATATATTTAGAATTGTTATCTCCTCTTGGTAGATTGTTTCCTTGATGATATGATATTTTAAATTTAATTTATTTTTCTTACTAATTTTGGTTTGAGGTCTACCTTGTTAGATTTAGTGTAGCTATCTGAGCTTGATTTGCTTGGAGTATCTTTCTCAGTTTTTTTAACCTAAAGCTGTGTATATAGCTTTGTCAGTGAGATATTTATTAGAGACAACACATTTTTTTTTGTCAATATGTGTAACTAGTTGACTGGTCTGTGTCTTGACTGGAAACTTCAGAGCATTACCTCAGAAGTATTATTGAAAGATATGTAGTAACTTCTATCATTCTGTTGTTCTGTCATTTTCCTGTGGCTGCCTGGATGTGTTTTCAAGTGTCTTCTGAAGTGCTGGGTTAGTGGTCATGAATTCCTTTAATCTTTCTTTTTATCATGGAAGCTGTTTCTCCAGACAGGGTTTCTCTGTGTAGTCCTGGAACTTGTTTTACTTCGTAGCCCTGGCTGTCCTATAACTCACAGAGATCCCCCTGCTTCTGCCTCTCAAGTGCTGGGATTAAAGGCGTGTGCTGCCACACCTAGCCAGTCAAGAAAGCTTTTTAGTTCTCCTTCATTAGGATACTTCTGCTGGGTATGCTAATCTGGTTTGGTAGTAATTTTTTTTTTCTGAGCTTGAAGTACATCACCCCATGTGCTCCTGGATTTTAGTTTCTGTTGATAAATCTGCTTTTATTCTAATGGGTTTGGCTTTGCATGTGAATTTGTTTGTGACAGATATAACAGGTTGCTAAGGGTGATAAGTTAATTGTTTGTAGAGTCTAGATATTGTCCATATCATCTTAACTACTCTACTTACTTTGCTGTACTCATGGTCAATGTTGCTTCATTATTACTTGGCTAATATTTTCTAGTGCTGAAAGCACAATATTGCATTTACTACTTTATTTGTTTTGCTTTTAGAATAAATTTAGAGAAATGTTTTTAAATCTAAATGCAAACTCGGCATTTGAAGAACTAGTAGAAAGAAAATTCACATTTCAGTTTCTTTTTTCTTTCTTTCTTTTTTTGTTTTTTGAGACAGGGTTTCTCTATGTAGTTTTGGTGCCTGTCCTGGATCTCACTCTGTAAGCAGGCTGGCCTCAAACTCACAGAGATCCACCTGGCTCTGCCTCCTGTGTGCTGGGGTTAAAGGTGTGCACCACTGCCAGGCCACATTTCAGTTTCTTATATTCACTGTGAAAATAAGTACTCTGCAAAGCCTGAGCCACTCACTAAGGACCATTTGTTTGTCTTTTTATCCTGTAACTCTTGAATTCATTCCAAATTATTGTACTAACTCATTAAACTAATCATTTATGAACTAAAACTCAAAGCTATTATTATTATATTTAACATTTAAACTATAATAAGATATCTATGGTGGTGTACACCTGTAATTTCAGCCCTAGGGAGGCTGAGGCAGGAGGATTACAAATTCAAGGCCAGTTTGGGACTACATAACAAGTTCCAGGTGAGCCCAAGCTTCATAGAGAGAGACCGTATTTCAAGTAAGCAAAAAATTATCAAGAAAAATTATAAACTATATTATAAAATGAAGTTACATTTGTATTTATATAAGAAAGGAAATGACTGATAGTAAAATATATTCCTTTTATATGTTTTATTCACATTTTAGTTTTCAAATAAAAAGGTTCGTCTCTGTAGACCTGGCTGGCCTGAAACTCACCATGTATTCTAGGCCAAACCGGTTTTGAACTCACAGAGTTCTAGAGTGCTAGGATTAAAGACACCCACCACCGTGCCTGGTCATATTTTAGTTTTGATTATCCATTTGTCTTTGACATTTCTGGGAGGTATAACCAAAGCATGTTACTTGACATCCAGAATGTAACAGCGTTGATGAGGATATGGAGAAAGCAGAACCCCTGTGCATTTTTGGTAACGTTTAATGTGGCCCAGTCATGGTAGAAAACACTGTGGGGGATCCTTAAAAACTAAACACAGTTACCATATGATTCATCAATTCTCATTCTGGACATACACCAACCAAATTAAAAACAGAGACTTGAACAGATGTTTATATACAACTATTCATTATAGCATTATTCACAATAGTTTAAAGGTAGAAGGAGCACAAAGGTTTTGAATCATCTAACCCAATTTGTTTTGACTCACCTAACCCAAAGGGAATTTATTGGTAGGTTATTAGATTGCTTATAGAGTCAACAGGAAGGATGGTCAGCTAGATTTAGAAAATGAGCAATAACCCAAAGAAGATAAAACAGAGCGAATAAAGTCATACCTTTAGTAATCTGGTGAAGTCTTCTTCAGTGGTACTGGCTTTCTCAGATAAATGGATAATGTGGTGTGTATATACAGTGGAGCAGTGTGTGCATGCGAGTGTAGTGTGTGTGTGTGTGTGTGTGTGTGTGTGTGTGTGTGTGTGTGTTTAAGCTCTAAAAAGAAACTAAATTTTAACATGCAACACATGGATGAACCATCAACACATACTAGGTGAAAGAAACCAGCCACAAATAATGTTTGATTCTACTTATATGAGGTAGCTCAGAGTGGTCAGATTCATAGAGATATAAATCAGAGCATTGATTACCAAGGACAGGATGGAGGAGGAATTGAACTTACTGCTTTGTGGGTAAGGAGTTTTACTTTGAAATGATGAAAAGGTTCTAGAGATAGATAGTGGTGGCCATTACATAACAAGGTGAATGTATTTAATGTCACTAAATTATACACGTAAGTATTAGAATCATAAGTTTTATTTGTACTTTAGCATTGTTTTATTTCTCAGGAAATAGAATTTTTACTATAGCCTTCAAATATTTTTAGAGAAAGAACAGATATCATCAAAACCTGTATGTGAGGAAAATCATTTTACTTTTGAGTATTCTGAATGGCTACAACTTGGAAATCAGTAGTATGACATGAATTGTTGTCATTTATAGGAGGCTGTTTCAGTTCATGACCTTGTAGAACACCAATGAAGCAAAATTCTATGATGAGAAGAACAAGATGAAAAGTGATTTATTTATATTTATGTATTTATGTGTGAACCTGTGTGACATTTTGTGCACCATGTGTTCAGGAGCCCTTGGAGATGGAGAAGAGGGCGTCAGATTTCCTGGAACTAGACTTACAGATGGTTGTGAGCAACCATGTGAGTGCTGACAACTGAACCAGGTCCTCTGCAAGAGCAGCAATAAATGCTCTGAACTGCTGAGCCATCTGTCCAGCACCCGGATTTTCTTCTTTTGAAATGTAATGTAGCCTAGGCTGGCTTGGAACATACTGTATAGCTCTGATCGACCTTGGATTCTTGGTCCTTCTGCCTGCACCTTCCAAGTGTAGGAATTATAGGCATGTGTCAATTCCTGGCTAAGCCTAATCATTTTTTAAAAACCTAAAACTTTCATTCATTTATTTAACAATATTTATATGTAGGACCAAGGCTTTTCTTTTTCTTTTTTCTTTTTGGCCCTTTCTTTTGTATGAATCCTTTAGAAATCTTCATTTTTCTTTTAAAAATGATTTAGCTATTTTTATTTTATTTTGTTTATCTTATTTTGTGTTTTGCCTGCATGTATGTCTTGTGTACCATGTGTGTGCCTGATGTCTAGGCAAGCCAAAAGAGGGCATCAGATCTCTTAAGTCTGGAGTTATAGAAGTTTATTAGCCACTATGTGGGTGCAGGTCCTCTGGAAGAGCAGCCATTGTTCTTCACCACTCTGAGTCATCTCTGCAGCCCCCATCATTTTCTTTCTTGCATAAACCATACTGATTGCTTCATTCTGGACTGCCAGTTTCTAGTTCGGTTGTATTAAAACAGTGGTTCTCATCCTTCCTAATGCTGTGACCCTTTAATACAGTTCCTTATGTTGTGGTGACCCCCCAACCATAAAATTATTTTCATTGCTACTTCATAACTATAATTTGTTACTGTTATGAATCATAATGAAATATTTTTGGAGATAGAGGTTTGCCAAAGAAGTCACAATGCACAGGTTGAGAACTACTTTATTAAAAGGAAGCAAATTTACAATGTCAGAATTCTTTCAGATTGTTAAATTGATCTTTGTACAGCTGTTTAGGCAGTAACTTTGCCATTCACCTTTACCAACTGATTCTAAAGCATTCGCCTTTGTTTTCAGAGGGATAAAAATCTCTTTTGTTCTTATTTTAACAGTTTACATAATATTTCATTAAATTGCACAATTATGAGAAGGTCAGTGGGCACAAAGAGCTTGAAGGTCAAACACAACCGATCATTAGTGTGCTGACAGTTCTGATGGAATGAGGACTGTGCATTCCAGTAACAGCCCCTAGAAGTTAAGCACACCATGGGAACCTGAAAATTTGGTGATGAAAGCCAGACCATTCACTAAACTGATGGAGGTTGCTTTTTCTCACACATTGTTTCCTGAACTTTTTCCCTACTTGAAAGTAGACCTACATCTTTGTTTATAATGGCCACCTGCTATTTACTGCTCATGTATTAGGCTTGGTTTTTGTTTGCAGCAACATAAAGCAGTGTTCACTCACCTAACCAGAAAAGGAATGTATTGGTGGGTGATTAGATTGCTTACAGAATCAACATGAAGGATGGTCAGCTTGCCTTGCTTCAGAACCCAATGAAGCCAGAACAGAACAAAGTCACACCCTGGGAAGAGAGTGGTAAGGACCTTTTCACTAGCACTGGCTTTCTTGGGACTACTGCCACTGCCACTGCTGGAATGTTATAAAGTTACTAATAATAGGGAATTTTTGTATTTATGATGAATTCATTATAAACAGAAGTTACATTTTCTCTCTTTTTAAGGCAGGGCCATGTAGTCCAGGCTGGCCTCAGATTCATTATGCACTCAAGGATGATCTTGATCCTTCTGCCTCCACTTCCCACTGGAGTTAAGGGCATGCTCTGCCATGCCCAGTTGGTTAATGCAGTGCTAGGAATCAAGCCTAGTACTTCATGTGGAGCACTTTCTGTTTTATTTTGTTTTGTTTTGTTTTCGAGACAAGGTTTCTCTATGTAGCCCTGGTTGTTCAGGCTGGCCTCGAACTCAGAGATCTCTGCCTCCTGAGTGCTGGACTAAGGGTGTGTACCACTACTGCCCAGCTAGGTGGAGTGCTTTCTGTACATATAAAGGCCAGGCAGTATGTGTTTGTAATCCCAGTGCTATGGGGTAGAAACAGGCATATCTCTGGAGCTCATTGGCCAAAAAGCCTACCTTGCTGAATCATTGAGCTTTCTGTACCAGCGAGAAATCCTGTCACAAAAAATAAGGTGTAGAGAGATTGAGGAAGACACCTGATGTCAACCTCTGTTCTCCACATGTAGATACCTCTCTTTCTCTCACACACCCACATATTCACACACCCCCATATTCTAGAAAAAATGCAGTCATGCCAAGAGGGTCCTCACAGACTATGATATACCAAAGGGATAAAAAGCAAAATTGATTTTATATTGATCTTTTTGGTAAGCTAAGCACACCAGTGTACAGATGTCTTAAGAACTTTCTAAGGCTACTTTCTTCCATGAAGCTTTTGGCTTTCCATTTCTTCTTTGTTTCAAGTCCCCATCCACTTTCAGTTTCTTTCTTGTCATCCTCTTCCTTCTCTTTCCTCCTCCCTTCTCTTTCTTTTTTGAATTTCCATATTGGCTGGTTGCTGAGTTCTTCAGCCTTGTCAATATCCCATTCTGCAGCCTGTCCTGTCCCCTTTTCAAGGCCTGACTTATTTTTGGTTAAACAGAGCATGCAAATCTGTCATTGTCTCTAAAATACCGAGTTACTCCTTGCACTAGCTTTCATATGAGGCCTGCACACTATTAGATTGGTTTTCATTCTGCAGTTTATCTTTTGTACAATATATTTTTCTTCCTTCTGATTCTTGATGTCCAGTTTTTCTGTTGAAATGTTTCTCTGCAGTTCTAGGGCCTGAACAGTGGCCCAGTGAGTAAAATGTTTGCGGTGGAAGCATAAAGACCTGAGTTTGGATCCCAAGAGCCCACACAAATGCCAGCCATGGTAGCATGTGCCTGTAATCTCAGTTCTGGGATGCAGACCAGAGGATCCCAGAAGCTTGCTGGCCAAATAGCCTAGCCAAGACAGTGGTCATCAGGTTCAATGAGAGAGCTTGTCTTCAAAAATTAAGGTGGAGCGTGATAGATAATAACTAAAATAGATTTCAGGCCTCCACATATGCACCCACAGGAGAGCATGCCCATATAGTGCCTATGAATATTTTATGGAATTGTTGAAAATTTTCCATGTATTTAAGGGAATTCCAGAGGGGCTTGCTTCATAGGCATTTGCATCATCCTCTTCAGCTTTTGGTCCGTATTCTGGGAAAAAAAAAAAAACCACAAGATTTCAGGCCTCCTACTGATCCTGGCCTTTTCCTTGTTCTGTAAATTAAAGAAGCATCCAACCTTTTTTTTTTTTTTTTTTTTTTTTTTGAGACAGGGTCTGGTTGTGGAGGTAGAGTTTCCCTCAAGCTCAGCATCCTCTTGCTTCAACCTCCAGAATGGTAGGAAGAACATCTTTTCACACATTTATTTGCCCAGTGTACATCTTCTTTATTGAGGATATTGGCCCAATTTTTTATGTATTCCACCCTGTTACATGTGAGATGTGGAGGTCAGACTTCAACTTGGAGTGCTGTTCCTTAGGCTCTTTCCACCTTGTTGTTTGAGGCAGTGTCTCGTTGGGACCTGGGCCTTGCTGACAAGGCTAAGCTATTTGGCCAGTGAGCCTCAGAGATCTCTACCTCCTTAGTGATGGGATTACAAGTGAACATCACCGTGCTTGCCTTCCTCCCCTCTCTTTTAGTTTTTGAGATGGGATCTCACTGTGAGTCCCTAGCTGGCCTGAAACTCTATGTAGACCAGGCTGGCCTTGAATTTACAGAGATATGCCTGCCTCTTTCTCTGGAATCACTGGGATTAAATGAGTGGGTTACCATGATGGGCACCCTTGGCATTTTAACGTGGATACTGTGGGTTGAACTCAGGTCTTCAAGCTTGTGCAACAAGCACTTTACCTACTGAACTGTCGTCTCTCCAGCCCCATTTACCTATTTTTAAATTGTTGTTTTTCTTAGTACAAGACTACTCGATTGGTTGTTTTGAGACAGGTTCTCAATATGTAGCCCTGGCTGACCTCAAACTCACAGAGATCTACCTGCCTCTGCCTCCCGAGTGCTGGGATTTTAAATGTGTTCTATCTGTCTGTCTGTCTGTCTGTCTGTCTATATGCACACTACTTGTATGTCTGGTGCCTTCGAAGGCCAGAAAAGAGCATCAGATTTCTTTAATGTTTTTGTGTTACTAGTTCTATAAATACAACCTGCTCAGTCTGTATAATATCACTTGTATGTATGTTTTCAGGACTGACCATTTGTGTGCCCTTCCCTGTGCTTCTTCCACTCTCAGCATTCTTTAGTTGCCTGTAGTTCTTTGTGTAGGGTTGAGACGTCATGGGGCTTCCCCTGTCCACTTTGGCATGTGTAATTCTTATTCAGGTCTTGTTTAGGCAGCCATGTTGGTGAGACTTCAAAAGGTGGAGCTTCCTTGACATTTCTAGGACACACAATTTCACAGCAAACTTCCTGTTCCTTACAATCTTTCCATCCCCATCTTCTGCAGTCATCCCTGTGCCTTAGGAACAAAAAAGCTTTTTTTCCCTTTTGTTTTTTTGAGACAGAGTTTCTCTTTGTAACAGCCCTGGCTGTCCTGGAACTTGCCCTGTAGACCAGCCTAGCCTTGAACTCAGAGATCCAGCCCGCCTCTGCCTCCCAAGTGCTGGGATTAAAGGTTTATGCCACCACACTTGGCTCTATTATGTTTTTGTACTTTATTTCTTTCCAACCAACCAACCAATATGAAACATCATTTTTCTACTTTATATGAATAGTTAAGTTTTGAAAGTGTTAATTTTCATATGTATTTAATGATTTGGGATACTGCCTTGTCTTAGAACTAGAATTTTAGATGTTCCTTCATGAAGAAAGCTATATTGGGGACGAGCTGTGTTGATTAATGGTGAGGTCCTCAGAACTGAAAAACAATGAAAAAAATCTATTCTTGTAAGAAGTCTTTAATTTACCTACAAGATGTATCTGACAATCTTGAACCAGGTGATTGTTTTGATAGGGGTCAGACATTCCAACCGCCTGTCTTCTTAGAATTTAAGACTGCTGCATTATGTTCATATTTAAGTCATGGGAAGTGGCTGATTCTTTCATGATGTTACATAGGTCAATCTGATTTTTCTCCTACTTTCTTGAGGTCATGATAGCTGCCCTGTCTAAAGCAAGAAAGTTTCATGCTCACTGGAAACAGGCGCTTGTTTAGCTTGTGATAGAAAGGTTCATAGAGACCTGAGGATTATTTATCAATTGCTAGGGAATCTGTCTTCATCTGTTTTCTTTGCAGAGCACTAATATTTTTCAAGCGTTCTTCCACATTGCTTCATCTTTGTCTGGTTTTGCTTTATGGCTTTTGCAAATGTTGCCCTATTAAGTTAATCATTTTGATGCTGTGATTAACCCTGGATTCCTTCCTGACTTGGCTGTGTGAGTGTGGCTGCATCCAAGCTATAACTCCTTTATTTTAAAGGAGTTTACCACTTTGCTTATTATGTAGCAGGATTGTTGAGAGATATATGTGAAGGTTTTCAGCTATGCAATACTGTAGTAATCTGAGGTACATGGATTGCTGTTGTATGACTGATTACTTGTAGATGCTCTGACTAGTGTAGGAGTCATAAAAATGACCAGTAAAGCAAATGTTCTATCCTGTTCGGACCTTACTAATATTTCTTTTAGTATTGACTCCTAATCTGGTAGGAATAGCCACATGAAAAGAGCAATTATGTTTTAAAACACATTCCTTACATACTCCACCTGTTTCATCTGGAATCCTAGTCTGACGAAAGAAAGTTAGCACTCATTATTTTGGAAACAGATTAAGTCGAAGGATTAATTTTCATTTTGGAAGCTTACACAATTTAAAAGAAAGGAATGTGTTATATATAATAACAGAGGGAAGTGCCTTTTCTGTCTGTTTATATTGCAGTGGTAGTGATTTTCAGTGAAAGCAAATGGGTAGGAAAATTTAAGTCGATTTGGTAATATTGTGTAGTTACCCTGGAGGCAACTAGTTCAGTGTTGTTTGCATAGCTAGAAATTTATCCATCTGTTTAACTAAACAAATTTTTAATTTAACAAGGTAGGTGTGTTGTGTAGCTCTGGTGTTATAGAAATGGGTGATTTGGACTATTTATATGCTTGAGTTAATTGTGAATTAATTATCTCACTGATTGTTAATCTCACTAAATGACTTCAGTGTTGGTAACTTCTAATTTCTATACATTCCTTACATCTCCTTCACTATTTTCTCTTAAAACGACCTTTTATTTGTCTGTAAGAATTATAGGGCCAGGCATAGTGGCTCACCCCTTTAATCCCATTACTCAGGAAGCAGAAGCAGGAGGATCTCTGAGTTCCAGGCAGCTGGGACTATATGAGACCCTGTTTTAAAAAATCATTATATTGATAGTCTGAGGCAGGAGGATCATGAGTTTGAGGCCAGCCTAGGCTAAATAGTAAGACCCTGTCTCAAGAAAAAAAATATAGTAAGGAGCCAGGCATGCTATTGTATTGCACACTTATAATCCTAGTACTTGAGAGAGACTGCCTGTGAGTTCGAAGCCAGCCTGAGCTACATAGTGAATTTGAGGTCAGTCTGGTATACATAGCAAGTGCTGTGGATGATTGATGATTGATAAATAAAACACTGATTGGCCAGTAGCCAGGCAGGAAGTATAGTATAGGCAAGGCTAGCAGAGAGGAGAATTGGGAAAACAGGAAGGCGGAGAGGGGGAGGAGACACTAGTCTGCTGTCCAAGAAACATCATGTAAAGGCAACAAGTAAAGCCATGGAATACGTGGCGACATATAGATGAACAGAAATGGGCTGAGTATAAAAGTAAGTGCTAGACAATGGTAGGCCTGAGCTAATGGCTGAGCAGTTTAAATAATATAAGCGTCTGTGTGTTTATTTTGTAAGCGGGCTTTGGGACTGCCGGGGCTTGGTGGGACCCGGAGGAAAAAACTCTAGCTACAAGTAAGACCTTGTCTAAAAACACAAAAAACTGTAATGAGAGGCCTATAGAAAGAGGAGATCCTGTATCATACTTATGTGTCCACTGTCCAGCCTCAGAAGTGAGCACCTGAGGAGTTGAATTGCCCTTTTGCTCTCCTCTGCAGTTATACTTCTCCCTTTGCAACCTCTGTTTCTTCTTAGATGTGTGCATATAAACAGAACGGAATGTATTTTTAAATTTGCGTGTCCTTCTAAAACATTTCTCCCTCAATTCTTGTGTTTCTGGTGGGTTATCTTGTTGCTCATGGCTCTAGTTCAGAGTTTTCAGCCTCTGTGCTGCTGCTGTTTGGTGCCATCACAGGTTGTTTGGTGGTGTCCCTGGCCTGTATTAACTAGAGATCTGTAATCTTCCCTCTTGACCTCAGTGTCTCTAGACATTGCAAAGTGTCCCATTGGTGGTGAAGTCACTTGCATTGAGAATCACTTCTCTAGTTCACTCATTTTAACTGCTGTATCATACTCCTGCGTGACATTATAACAAACCTATATTTCATTTATCCACTTAAGGGCATTTAGGTTATTTCCCAAGTGTTAATGATTAGGAAGACTGCTTCAGTGAGACTTTTTGTTCATATTCGTTCTCATTCTCTTTCTCAAGCCCCCCTTGTATTCTTTTTGACATGGTCTCATTAAATAGGCCTAGTTGCTCTGAAGTGTTCTGGGCTGTGCACATGTTGGCTTTTGATGATGGTCTTGTTGTGCTGCTGCTCTTCTTGTAGAAATGGCATTGCTGTCTGTTTAGGGAGTGGCTAAACTATTTTAACAACTAGAAATTATTTCCCTCAGTGTTGAATGCTTTTGTCTCAGAGTCACTCCTTTTTAATAGCTGTATGCCAGATCTGTCGCTTTGATATTGTGATTTTCCAAAGCCTACATTTTTTCATACGATATGAAATTGCTTATGCGCTGTTTCCTAAGTCATTTTACTGAGTGCAGTGCAAGATTAGATTACAATACATAGTCCTGATTTTGTACATACTTTAAAGACATTTGAAATTTTAAAGATGGATATTATGTATATGACAAAGTCAGTTAGATACGTGTGTATGTCCATATACATGTGTTAGCAGTAAGAGGAAGATGAAATCCTCTGTTTTGTGTGTGAGGCGTAACTGAAATAGAATTTTGAAAATCAAAGCAAATGAAAAATGGATATTTTCATAGCTTATTTTTCATACTTAAAATAGGAAATCCAGCTGCATTAATGTAATTTTCATTTATGTTCAGACATTCTCTTCTGATCTCCCTAATATGTGAATCCCAGAGAATTTGGTTTTATTAAGTGGGCTTGTGACTAAATCCTTGACAAGAAGTGACTTGAAGGAGTTTTGATGTAACTCATGCTTTGAGCCCACGGAAAGATGCTTAATGTTATGGGTAATTAGGAAGTCTGGATCAAAGCCACCATGAGATGGCTTTTCCTATTTACTAGAATGGCAAAGCCAGGGCCTGGCAGTCCCCATCTGGAATCCTAACTCTTAGGATGATGAAGTGGTAAGATTACAAGTTCAAAGCCATCCAGAAAGGAAGAGAAAGACCTTGTCTCAAAAAACCAAAACTAAGCCCGCTCTACACTCACAATAAGAAGCAGATAGCATCAAAGCATCTCTGAGGAGGTAAATAAAGAAACTGAAGTTCTCGTATACTATGGTGGGAATTCACAGTGACACAGCTGCTTTGGAATATATCCTGGCAGTTCCCCGGATGACAGCTAAAGCAGAGTTACAGAACACAGCAAGTCCACTCTTCAGTATTTCCAGAAGTACAAAATTTACACCAACATTTATAACATCACTATTTATAAGAACTAAAAGTAGAAAGAACTCAAATGCCCATTGCCCATCGGCTAATAAGTGGATAATCAAAATGTACATTTATTCAACTGTAAGAGGAATGGTGTATCAGTATGTGCTACAATGTGGATTAAAGTTGAAAACAAGCAAAATGAAAGGCCAGGTCACGAGAGATAGCATATAATATGATTCCAGTAATATGAAATACCTAGAAGAAGAATTCTCTATATATAGAAAGTAGATTAGTGGTTGCCTAGCCCTGAGGGTGATGAGTTTAGGAGTTAGTGAGGGATAGTAAGGGGATAGCGTTTCATTATGAGGCAATAAAAAATGTTCTAAAATTAACTGTGGTGATGGCTACATATGTGGATGCATATATTAAGAACCATTGAATTTTATACTTTAAAAATATGAGATAAGCCGGGTGGTAGTGGTGCATACCTTTGATCCCAGCACTTGGGAGGCAGAGGCAGGTGAATCTCTGTGATTTCGAGGCCAGCTTAGCATACAAAGTGAGTTCCAGGAAAGCAAGGGCTGTTACACAGAGAAACCCTGTCTTGAAAAACAAAACAAAACAAAAAAAGAGATAAATGTGAACTATGTCTCAATAAAGCTTTAAAATGGTTCTGAGAGAATTATATATCAGCATGTATAAGAATGTCACTTGGGGTATGTGAGGCATGGTACAGTACTTGGCTTAGCATGTGCAAGTCCTGGATTTGATCCTCAGCACAAATAAAAGAAACAACAAAAACAATGGATGGATTAGACTTCATAAAATTAAAGAGATTTTATGTGTTAGTGTAAACCATTAAGAACATTAAAGAATGAAATGTCAGTGTGCAACTCTGTTGATGTACCTTGAAAATATGCTAACTACAAGAATCTAGACATAAAAAGCCACGATTGAATAAATCCATTTACATTAAATGACAAGTATAGGCATATCTGTAGAGACAGGAAGTCAATCAGTATTTTCCAGGGACTGAGTAGAAGAGAATGGGTGCAACTGATTATGACAGTGGGGATTTTTTGTTTTGTTTTTGTCAGAGCTGAGGACCAAACCTAGGGCCTTGCACTTGCTAGGCAAACACTCTACCACTGAGCTAAATCCCCAACCCTTTCATTTCATTTTTATTTATTTATTATTTTGTATATGTACATGCATATGCCAGAGTATTTGAGTGGAGATGAGAGATCCCCTTGGAGGAGTTGATTTTCTCCTTCCACTATGTGAGTCTCGGGTTGAATTCAAGTTGTCAGGCTTGGTGATAGTTGCCTTTACCTGCTCAGCCATCTTGCCAGGCTGGAGGTTTCTTTTTGAGGGAAAGGAAAATGTTCTGCAACCATGTGATTGTTATGGTTGTACATCTATGGTTGTACACCAAAAACCCACTGAACTGAAACACTTGAAAGATTGAGTTTTTTAGCATGTGAATTACATCCCAGTTCCAAAATGAACTATAGGGCCAGTGAGATGGCCAAATAAAGAGGCTTGCCACCAAGCCTTATGTCCTGAGTTTGATCCCCTGGAACCCACATGGTGGGAGGACAGAACTAATGTCCACAAGTTGTCCTCTGAACTCTCTTGTATACATGTGTATGTGTACACCTAAACAAACACACATTCCCCTTCCCTCTTATTTGACAGTGAGTGTTACTATATAAATTCAACTTGAACTGTTTTAAAAAATATTTTATATGTATGGGTGTTTTGCGTTCATGTGTATTTGTGTACTATATGTGTGCCTGGTGCTCAAGAAGGGCAGAAGTGGGTGTTGGAGCCCCTGAAACTTGAATTACAAAAGGTTGTGAGCACTATGTGGATGCTGGGAATTAAACCCAGGCCCTCAAGAAGAGCAGCAGCCAGTGCCTGGCTATCTCTCTAATGCCTGGCCTTGAATTTTATGTAGCTCAGCTGGTCTCCATCTTGATCACCTCCGGCTGTAGCCCTCCAAGTCCTGAGATTACAGGCAGACACCACCACACCCATAGTCCACAATGACCTTTATGAACTAGTCTTGGAAATTAACATCTTGTCATATCCATCATAATCTATTCATTGGAAGCATTACCAAGTCTAGGACATACTCAGGGTAAAAAGAATTAAATTCCATTTCCTGAAAGGAGTAAGAAAGATTCTGTGAGTGTGTTTGTAAACCTACTATAGCAATAGTTCTCAACCTTCCTAATGCTGTGACCCTTTAATACAGTCCTCATGTCATGGTGACCACCAACCATAACATTATTTTCGTTGCTACTTGATAACTGTAATTTTGCTAATGTTATGAATCCTAATGTAAATATCTGTGTTTTCCGATGGTCTTAGGTGACCCCTGTGCAAGGATCATTCGACTTCCAAAAGGGTTGTGACTCTCAGCTTGTAAACCGCTGCACTATAGGAAGACAAAACTTTAGTAAGCAATGAACAGAATAAATAAGCAAATCATGGAGTTGCATATTAGAAAATGAGGAGTTCTATAGAAAAAAATAGAGGTAAGGGGAATCAAGATATGTTTGTGTTGAAGGGCTATAGGTTGCTCTTTTAAACGTGCTATCAATGTGGGCCCCATGACAAAGGTTAAAGATTCTAAAGGGATCAGAGAATTAGCTAAGCAGATTTCTGAAAGTGAGGCATCTCAAACCAAGAGAATGGTTAAACCAAAGGCCATGAGTGGCAGTCACCCAGTAGGCAGTGTGACAGGCACAGAGTCAGGTGTGCTGTGTGGTTAGAAACCAGAGAGGTCAGTTTGAGGTGGGCAGGCAGGGAAAATCATGTAGAACTGTATGAATAGCTTAAGGACTTGGCAATTTTGGTTCTTCTGTCTGCATCTAGTATTACACAAGATTATATGTTAAACATGTTTCATAATCAGGAAAGTAGTTTACAAAGGCAAATTACGTTTTTTAAAATTTCCTATATTTTGCTTATTTATATGTGTGGATGTCAGAGAAAAACTTTAGGGAGTTGTTTCTCTTCCTCTACCATGTAGGTCTGGGGGCTTCAACTCAGGTCATTGACTGAGCCATTGTTGGTCCCAAAAATTTATTACTTAGAGTGTTGTATGTTTTTGTTTTTTTTTTAAAATTAGCTTAGCTGTAGAATCTACTTTCCTTTACTTCATCAAAGGGTTGGTTAAAACTTTCTCCTCACCAGATTGTGGTGGCACATGCTTTTAATTCCAGCACTCAGGAGGCGGAGCCAGGCGGATCTCTCAGAGTTCGAGGCCAGCCTGGTCTACAGAGCAAGATCCAGGAGAGACACCAAAGCTACACAGAGAAACCCTGTCTCAAAAAACAAAAAACAAACAAAACAAAACAAAACAAAACAAAAACCTTTCTCCTCAGCAAGTATAAAAGAATGCTGATCGTATTTTATTATTATCACATTTTCAATTGGAGACCTTTAGAAAAGGTGAGTAAAGATTATTCCCATGGCTAAATTAATAATTTTATTTTCTCTAACAGGAATGTAAAGACATCAAAATGGAGCCAAGTATGGATGTGAATTCAGTCACTATCTCTGTTGAGGGAATGACATGTATTTCCTGTGTCCGGACCATTGAACAGAAGATCGGGAAAGCAAATGGTGTCCATCACATTAAAGTAAGTTACTCTCTGTAAATTAGTAAGATGCCATCAACAGTAATTCTGTTAAGCATTACTTCTGTTACTGGATTGAAGGCATCACACTGACACATTTGACAAAAAAGGACTATCACACTGCTAACCTGATGCTAAATAATCTATATAATAACACTAATTTATCTACTCACTTCTGTTGTAAAGAAAGAAAGCTGTTTATAATCAAGGCAGGAGGTTCACTTGAGTTTAGGAGTCAAAGACCTGTCTGGGTAACACAGTAAGTCCTAGTCTTAAAAAGAAACAGCAAAGAAAAAGAACAGTTTTTAAATATGGACTCTATTGTGGTTGTATATGTGTGCTTTTTATTACTCCTAGTTTCTATCTTTTTATTTGAAATAGGGTCTTGCCATGTAACCCAAAATGGCCTTGAACTCAGGATTCTCCTGCCTCAACCTCCCAAATGTTAGAATTATAGGAATATAGGATCAGACCAGATTTACTTTTAACTTCATGCTGGATGAAAATATATGATCTCTTTTATAGCATGGTGGTTATTTTGTAATTACAGTTGATATGAACTATATAAAGCATTATGCCTTATTGTTATTTGACGTTCTTTAAGCCTCAGCAAGTTTCTCAGTATGCTGTGGTTGCGACTGAAGTTCAGGTTGCTTACCTTTTGGGGGACAGTACTGCAGTTTGAACTTAGGGTCTTGCACGTGTTAGGCAAGAGCCCTAGCACTAACTAAGCTGTATCCCTAGCAGGTTATTTTACTTTTATTTATTTTGGAGGTTTTGAAACAAAATTGTGCTAGGCTGGCCTGGCACTGTGTGGCCTAGTCCTGTCCCAAACTAGCCCTTTCTTTCCTCAGTCTCCAGAATGCTGGGATTATTTATAGGCATGGGCTGTGTGTCTGCTGAAGCTCAGGCTGTTAAAAAGCACCCCCCCAACACTATAGGGGGTACCTGTGGCTGCCTTTTTGGTATTTCTTTTGGGATAGTTATGGGGGCAGGATCCATTTGTGTAGCCAGGCTTGCCATGGACTCACCATGTAGCTCAAGCTAGCCTCAAATTTATGATTCATCTGTTTCAGCCTTCTGAGTGCTTGGAGTATAGATGGCGGCCACCTGCCTGCCAGTTTCTTGGGATTTTCTTAAGAATCTTTTTTGTTTTGTTTTGTTTTGTTTTGTTTGTTTGTTTGTTTGTTTGAAACATGGTATGTAGTTCAGGCTGACCATGAATTTGAAATGTAGGCATGGTTCTCCTTGAACTCCTTATCCTCTGCCTTCCTCTATTATATGTGGTAAGGCAGAGATCCCTGAGCAGTGCATTGTAATGACTAGTGTATCTCCATACCGATGGCCATTTCTGAGCCTTTTGTTTGTTCTTTAATTTTTCTTATCTTACTATGTTTTGTGTATGGGTGTTCTGTCTTCATGTATGTGTACCATATGTATGCAGTGCCTTTCAGACCAGAATAGGGTATCTGATCCTCTGGGACTGGAGTTACAGGTGGTTGTGAGCTGCTGTGTGACTACTGGGAATTGAACTGGCATCTTCTGGAAGACCAGCCAGTGCTCTTAACCACTGAGCCATCCCTCCAACCTCTGTATTTTGAGACAGGGTCTCTGTAGCCTAGGCTAGCCTACAATTTGTAGTAATTCTCCTGCCTCAGTTTCCCAAATGCTGGGATTAGAGGTGTGTGCCACCTGGCTTCAAGCATACTTTTTACATTAAACACACACATTTATGTATGTATGATATATGAATGTGTTTGTTTCTGTATGCATTAGAGGTCCATGACAGTGTCTTCCTAAATTTCTCTCTACCTTAATTTTTTAGGCAGGTTCTCTTACTGGCCTGTAGTTTACCAGTTGGCTACATTTGCTGGCTAGTGAGCCCCAGAAATCCTCTTGTGTCTACCTCCCCAGCACTAGGATTACTGGTGTATGGTACCACACCTGGATATTTATATGGGAGCTGGGAATCAAACTGAGTTTGATAGGGGTCAGTGTCCAAACTAAGGGAGCTGTGCAGATAGTTCAGTTGCTCCCTTATTTTGGACCCTTACCCCTATCACTTGTAGCTCTTTAAGAGTCTCAGCACTGATATCTTTTTTTTTTTGGTTTTTTGAGACAGGGTTTCTCTGTGTAGCTTTGTGCCTTTCCTGGATCTCGCTCTGTAGCCCAGGCTGGCCTCAAACTCACAGAGATCCGCCTGGCTCTGCCCCCCAAGTGCTGGGATTAAAGGAGTGCACCATTACCGCCCAGCTCAGCACTGTTATTAATTCATCTCATTTCACCAGTTTCCCACGCACCCATTCTCCCATTTCTCTGCAGCTTATACATAGAGGTCAAGGAAATGAACCCCTTTCTTATCAAAGTGTTGACGATTCCTAGGTATGGTAGCTTGGAAGGAAGCAGACCAATTGTTAGTATGAAGCTGGTTGGGTTGTATAGCAAGTTCCAGTCCAGACTGGGCTAATATTAGCAAGACTCTGGCTCAAAGAGTATTTGTTTGGAGATTCCTATTATAATAACAATAATATGTGGAAGTATTTTCTTAAATATTGTGCTACAAATTGTTTAAACTTGAGCATGTTTATTTTCACTGCTGGAGCTTAATGAGTTAATTCCAACATGTAGTATTCTTTCAGAATTTTGTTCTTATTTGTACAATGTGTCTAGTGTCTTAATATTTGTTTTCACCATCTTTAAAATCACCTTATATTGATGGTAGTTGTATTTTCTTTAATTTTGCTATTACACAATGCTCATTATGTTGGTGGAAAGTAAATGCCACTTTGGAATTTGATCAGCTTGCTTCAATCCTGGAATGCTTTCTCTGTGAGCAGTTGTGATCCACATGCAAACATTGCATTCCTAGACATACTGCTAAGAGCAGATGTTTTTGAGAAAAGGGGTGTCCCTGTGGCCCAGGGTGTCTTAGAATCTACTGGGTATCTGAGGCTGGCTTCAAACTTGGCTTCACCCTCCTGAGTGCTAGTATCACAGGAGTAAGCTTCCAGATGTTAACATTTTAATGAGAGATTTGTCCAAATATACACCAGATTTAGCAACTAATTTAAAATTGAGGATTCACCAGATTCCTTTTTATGAGGAGCTCATTATATTTTAAATATATCTATATTACATTGGAACTAGAACTTTTGTGTATCTCTAGATAAAACACTCACCTAACTCTACTTATCTAAATGTTAATTTTTTTTTTTTTTTTTTAGAAACAGGGTTTCTCTGTGTAGCTTTGCTCCTTTCCTGGAACTCGGTTGGTAGCCCAGGCTGGCCTCGAACTCACAGAGATCCACCTGCCTCTGCCTCTGGAGTGCTGGGATTAAAGGCGTGTGCCACCACCGCCTGGCCTAAATGTTAATTTTTAACTACTTAGTCACCAGAGATTTCTAAGGGTTTTGGATTTTCAGAGAAATATAGGATTTATACTTGGTTATATAATGTTCTTGTCCATGATTCTTCTCAGAGTCTTGAACACATTGATTTACTTTTCTTACAAAACATTTACTAAGTGCCATGGCATGATTCCTTTTGAATTTCCTTAATTCAGGAATCATGTGAGAGTGTTCACATGCATGTGGTTTCTCTTTTCCAAATATGAATCTGTAGGTACTTTTCTCCATTTCTTTCCTACTCCTCTTGCTTATAAAGGATGGAGTAAACTGTGGGTACAGTTCAGTATTTGCCGACTCTGTTCAGCCAAGGCTAAGTAGACAGCTGTAGTGAAGCTTAATTTCTGTCATGTGATTTGTGTTGCCTTGGCCTGATTCCTTTACTTCTTACCAACAAACCAATAAGGATTTGTATGGCTGTCTTTAATGTTGTTTGGCAAGAGAGTCAGGTTGGAAAATCTGAGAAGTGATGGGTAATAATCACATTTATCACTATGCTACAAGTTTCCTAAATAAATATTTATCTCCCTAAATAGCCAAATTTGTAGAAAATATTTACATGGTATTTATGAATCATAGCTTTATAAAATTTGATGAATACTTTGTAGCTTGTCAATTAGGGAAGATGATCGGCAAGGAAGCTCCATATCCTTCAAGCTTAAAGCTTTAAAATGAGTTTATTTCAATAAGTAATATGTATGACACCTCTACTTGGTTTATCCATAAATGAATCCAATTAATCCTCCACTTGAGTTAAGGTAGGGCTGGTGCTGGAGGCCAGAACTCAAGCCAAATATTACTAATTATATAGTTGTATCTCTGCTAATTGCAGTAAAGCCATTTAACTACAGATGCTAGTTTACCAATTTTTCTTCAAGTTAGTTAATTGCTGTCTACTGACAATTTGGGTATTTTCCAAAACCTTTAGCTTCTGTCTAGTAAAATGTATTGAGTATTTGTTTCTGTTAAAACATCTATATGTAACTATAGGGATAGATTCCACTTAACAAAATATTTGTGCATTTATTTTGTTTTATGTATATGTGCCTGAGTTGAGTATATGTATGTGCACCACATGTGAGCAGGTATTGGAAGAAAGTGAAAGAGGATGTTGGATTGCCTGGAACTGGAGTTATAGGCAGTTGTGAGCTGACCGTGTGTGTTCTGGGAACTGAATCTGGGTCCTCTGAAGGAGCAGCAAGTGCTCTTAACTTAGCTCTTCAGTCCCCTCCATTTTTTTTTCTTAAGGGTCTCAGGTGTACCATGTGAGTCTCAAATTCACTAATGTTTATTAGGATGTCCTTGGAGTCTTGATCTTACTCTTGCCCTCTGAAGTGCTGAAATTACAGGCCACCATGTCAGGCAGCCTTTTTTTGTGGTCCTGGGGATTAAAAGTAGGGCCTTGTGTATGCTCAAAAGCTCTACACCCTGAGCTAGATTCTATTTTAATATTTTCAAATACATTCCTATTTCTCAAAGCAGTGTAGTTGTGCCCCACTCAGATGTAAAACTGCTATTTCCACTTCTAATAAGGTCTGTTTAAAGTTAGACAAATGCAATTGCATCCTGATTAAATAGTAAAGGGAGAAGAGCAGGGCTGTAATATGAAAGAAAGCACTTTGGGTTACCAACAGTGATTTATATGAATCCTAGTGACAGATACTGAAGGCTGCAACTTTCCAGGGCACATAGGTAATTTGATTGCTGAACCTGAAATGAAACATGTCAGCCTTTTCCATCTCTGCCTTTCCTCCATCAAAAGCTTTTATGAAATAGGATACATTGTGACCTTTCCCTTAAAAAAATTTTACTATTAAGCCTCTAGACTCAGATAGAGATTTATTGTGAAGTTAATGAAACTTAAGTTTCAGAGCCTCTCCTGTATTAACTTCCCTCTATGACTCTGAAGAGTCTCAAATGTGCTCTCACGGATAGTCGTTTTGTTTGCTTGCTTTGAACTCATGACACTCTGTGTACTTGCCTGGCTTGTTGTGTTTTTATGTTGGAACTTAGCCAAAATGCTAAGAAGTGACATAGAGCCTCATTGTATAGCCAAGGCAGGATTTGAGCTTGCCTTAGTCTCCTCTCCCAAGAGTGGGGATTACAAATTTGTTCTACTTTGCTCATAGTCATATTTTGTACAGTTTGCAAAAGCAAGACTTTTAACAGTCTTTTAATAGACTATGTCCTTTTCACTTCACCTCTTCTTCTTCTTTTTCTTTTTTTTTTTTTTCTGGTTTTTCGAGACAGGGTTTTTCTGTGTAGCTTTGTGCCTTTCCTGGATCTCGCTCGGTAGACCAGGCTAGCCTCGAACTCACAAAGATCCGCCTGCCTCTGCCTCCCCTTTGTGTTGAAGGGTTGGAGTATATATGAGCATTTGGACAATTTAAGTGGGGGAGTCAAATTGGAGATATGCTTGGTTTAAGATTGCTAGGTTATTTATTTGGCTTTGTATGGTTGGCTTTTGGCTATATAATGTTTAGTGAAGTTTTTGCTAGGAATTATGGTATAGGAATGGCTCACAAAATCCCTACCATCTACTGTGCTGTCTCCTCCCAGATCTTAACATGAAGATGTCAGACCTGATATAAAACTGGTAAAAGAATAGCATCACCTCGAAGTAACTAATATAAGATTAGTCACAACATAGGGAATTACAAAACTTCCTGAGATCTTATAGCTTATATATGAAACTCAGGACTTTGCTCAAATTTGCCAGCATCTATAAAAACTCAATGTTCAGTTGTAATGCTGGAAAGAACCTTTCTAAACTATGGCTGAACAAATACTTTAGGGCTGGTGCTGCTGCTCAGGGATACAGCATTCTAGCACCAACATTGTAGAACAGATAAACAGAGGAAACTAACATTCAGTTTGTAGGAAAAACTGAATTATCTTTCTGTACAATAATGATTTTATAAAATCATTAGCACTAAATAACTATGATTGAAAGTATATATTGCTGTGGGATATCTTTCTGTATGCTGTGAATATGTATGGCTCTCATTGTATAATAAATAAAGCTCTTTTGGTCTGTGGCAAGAAACCTTACAGCCAGGTGGGAAATCCAAGCAGAGATAGAGATAAAGAGTGAAGTCAGGAGAGACACAAGCCCACTGGTGAAGGAGCAACTAGATGTCAGCAGACTGGTAACACCACAGCCATATGACAACATACAGATTTATTGAAATGGGTTAATTTAAGATGGAAGAGCTAGCTAGCAAGAAGCTAAGCCATAGGCCATATAGTTTGTAATTAATATAAGCCTCTGAGTGATTATTTTGTAAGTGGCTGCAGGACTGCAGGTGGGAAAGATTCATCCAAACTACTAGACAAGGTAGGACCCAAGAAACTTCCAGCTACATTTAGCACCCAATATGGGGCACACGGTAAAGCGAGTAATCCCTGGGGGTCTGCTGAAGAAGTCTTAGGGAATTTATTAGGGTATAAATTGAGTAAATACACTCACAAATACAGAACCGAGTAAACAGCTGAAGTTGTCCTCTGTTCTGACCTGGAGCAAATCCACCTGGGAGTCCACTCATGCCAGGAAGCAGGAACCAGAGAAAAGGGACCTCATGACCCTCTCCCTTTCCCTTTAAGAGGTCACATACAGCAGCAAGAAGCACCGCCTCCATATAACCAAAGATCATGGGCGGATCAATTACCACTACAAAATATAAAGAAACTTATAGAGATGTTTCAGATATTGTTAATACAAATATCAGTTATGGAGTTTTATTACAGTTATCTTTATGTGTGTGTATGTGTGAAAGAGTCTCGATGTATAGCCTTAGCTATTCTGGAACTCTCAGTATAGGCTGGCCTCCAAGTCATAGAGATTCACTTGCTTCTTCCTTTCTAGTGCCACCATGCCTGGCTAAACCTTAAACCTTTATCTTTAAAAAGCTTATAACTTGTGCACTCTCTCCTTCTCTCTCTCTCTCTCTCTCCTTCTCTCTCTCTCTCTCTCTCTCTCTCTCTCTCTCTCTCTCTCTCTCTCTCACACACACACACACACACACACACACACAGTAAAAAAAAAAGGTTTAAAAGAAGTTTGTTGTAACTTGTGATTTATTTGTGTATATATGTGTGTGACAGTCTTGCTGTTTAGCTCAGGCTGAGCTTCAACTTTTGATCCCCCTGCTTCCTGAGTGTTGGGATTACAGGCTTGTACCACAATGCCCAAATGTAACTTTATTTTCCATTTTATATTCAGAATACTTACTTTTGTATAGAATTTTGTTATTTCTAGTTTTATATTCTTTTCCTTAAATAAGGCTCCTCCAATTATTTGTCTCAGAGGCTCCAAAATAAGGATTTCTCTCTTTCTAGGCACCATTTTTAAAATTGCCTTTGTTTAAACATTATTTGTAGTCAGGATGTAGTTTAACATGGAAATGTATAAATATTGATCACTTTTCAAACAATTTTAAAGTTTAGATTTTCTGGGCCATAATTTTTGAGTTTATACTATGTTGTCAGTGTCTGTGTGTGTGTGTGTGTGTGTGTGAGAGAGAGAGAGAGAGAGAGAGAGAGAGAGAGAGAGAGAGAGAGAGAGAGAGAGAGAGAGAGAGAGAGAGATGGAGATGCATGCAGGGCCTAATACTACTAGACAAACACTCTACCATTGACCTATATCCACAGCCTCTGTGAATTCAATTTTAAAAACAGGTTTGGGTAGAACAATATTTGGACTAAGTCAAGGAACTCTTGATAGTGTTTGGAATGAAGTAATAAAATTGTGATGTTAGGATGAGTGAGGCTACTTTAATGACTAATGCAGCGGTAGAAGAGAGTGGAGCTTTACTCAAGAGAGTGGTGAGTCAGGAAATCTCTAAGTCTGAAATAAATGGAATGTGATTATTTACCTTTTTAGCTTTAGCATTTAAATACATTTTGGGAATTTTGTCTGAAATTGTATTGTTATTGAGTGTAATATTTTTATTTGTCCTGCTAGGGCTATCATTGTAGACTTTAAAGGAATTAACCTGGAGTTTAATTGAATCACCCCAGTGGTCTGTTCAAAGGAAAAAATAACATGGGAAGATAATGTGAAGATCTTTCTCTGCAATTGTTTGGCTCTTTTGAAGTGGGAATGTAAAATCAAATTTCATTAGCTACAAGAACTGAATGACTGCAAATGTTAATGTTAACCTGAAACTTACAATGCTAACCTTTACTCATATAATTGTTGTAGTTTACTCTCTTTATATAGAGTATCCTTTAACAGTGATCTCTCAGGGGTATGGGGAGATGGCTCAGTGGATAAAGTGTTTGCTGCACAATCAGGAGAACCAAGGACCAGAGTTTGGATTCCTCATGTAAATGCCAAGTGGACATAAAATAATGATCAAGGAAGGCGATGCCTGCTGCTGCCACGTACCTATAAATGTGTGCTCTCACAAATGTGAACACACAGATACATATACATACATACCATGCACATACCAGAAAATGATCTCCTAAGTGCTAGCAGTCACTAAAGTATTCCTGTAGTTCAATGACATTCCTATCTCCTCTTAAGCTTACTTAAGGTTTTTGTTTTTTTTTTTTTTAAACAGGGAACACATGCACTGATTGTCTTTCAAACGCATGCCCTTTTACCAACACTGTATTAGGATAAAACAGTATTTTGATTATTATAAATATCAGTGAATAGGGACTTAAGAGTACTTGCCGTTCTTGTAGAGGACCAGGATTCAGTTCCCAGCACCCATATGGCAGGTCACAACCATTTATAACTCCAGTTTCAGGGGGTCTGATGCCAACTTCTGGCCTCTGTGGGCATCAGGCATGCATATAGAGGATACAATCAATGTAGGCCAACAGACACATAAAAATAAATAAACCTTAAAAAGCTAAATATTAATGAGCAAGCATATGTCTATGAAGACATTGTTGGTTATTCAGAGACGCTTAGGTTTCTAAACTCTATTCCAAGGATCAAAGAAAGGTCAAATCCAAGATAAAAACATAGCAGTGGAGAAATATTGTAGAGACGGTATTTCAGTATTTTCCTTTCATACTGCTGTATTTGAATTTTATATGAATAATTATACATTTGTTGTATATTTTTGAAGCAATTGAAATCTATTAGAATGGTATTTGATAAAGCACTCAATTTAAACATAGTTTAGTTTGTGAAAAGCACTGTTAATTTTTTTTATAAATTTATAAAATCTGTCTCATCTTAAAATATTTGAATATTTATACTGCTTTTGGATTACTGTAGTAGTTCTAAGAATTCTTCCTCAGTCTTATAGTTGACTTAATAGTTGTAAGTGGTAACCTTTATTTTGATTGGTCTAATAGGATAAATAATTGCTGTTTGAATGTGTGCGTGCATGCATACGTGTAAGCTGAGGACTGAATTTGGGGACTTTCACATACTAAATATATGCTCTATCACAGAACTACAGCTCTGTCTCCTGGATAAATATTAATAGGGCTTTATGGAATCTTGTTATATTTCAGTTTTCAGTGTCATATATTAAAGGACAAGCATCCAGCATTATTCTATTAATTTATATGCTTTCAACAAGTCATAATATAGATTGTATTGATAAACAGCATTTTTACTATGCATTAGAAATAGTTTTTATGGGGTTGGGGATTTAGCTCAGTGGTAGGGCACTCGCCTAGCAAGCACAAGGCCCTGGGTTCGATCCTCATCTCTGGCAAAAAAAAAAAAAAGAAATAGTTTTTAGTTGATTCAAAAATATGTTATGGGGATGGGGATTTAGCTCAGTGGTAGAGTGCTTGCCTAGCAAGTGCAAGGCCCTGGGTTCGATCCTCAGCTCAAAAAAAAATGTTATGAATGGTAGATAAGACACATTAGAAATTTAGGATAATTGCTGCTGGTGGTGACACATGCCTTTAATCCCAGCACTTGGGAGGCAAAGGTAGGAGGATCTCTGAGTTCAAGGCCTGCCTGGTCTACAGAGCTAGTTATGGGACACCCAGGACTGTTACACAGAGAAACACTGTCTTGAAAAAAAAAAAGAAGAAGAAATTTAGGATATTTGGTAAATCACTTTGCTTTCTGACTTCAGTCTCTGTTTATAAAATGTCAGAGTCCTTTCAGTTCTGCAAAACCTCTGATTGCTTTTATGCTAGTCAGTACATGAAAAATTTAAGAAAGTAGGCTTTAACCATCTGAACATTCCACACTGACCAAGCAGCATGCTAACCTGAATTTATTGTGATGACATGTAAGTCTGGGAGAAAAAGGGAATTTCAGTATGCTAAAACTTCAGCCAAAGGAGCTATGAATATAGCTCAGTGGTAGATCACTTGCCTAGCATGCATTAGGCCCTAGGATCAGTCTCCAGTAACATATATTTAGCCAAGGACCTTTGCTGAGTTGACTTTTAAAATGGGAAGACACTAGAAAGTCAGAATTTTCAGTTCTACTAAAATCTCAAGAAATATGTTCTCTAAATTGTTTAGGCTGTGCCTGGTGGTTCAAACCTCTAATCTCCAACACAACGAAGTGAAGGTAGGAGGATCAGGAGTTCAAGGTCATCCTTACTCCAAAGTGAGTTTAAGAACCAACCTGGGCTCAAGAGACACTGCCTCAAAAACATGACGATGTGAAATGTAAAGAGAAAAAACAGACAAAAAACTAAACTGGTTTGAACACTAGAAATATTTCATGCTTTTTAGTTGTTTATATTTATAATCCACACATTGCTCAAATTATAGGCATAGAATTTTAGTTTTTCATTAAGGTGGAATAAAGCGATAAATCCACAGGAGTCTACATAAGAAGTATTAGAGAAATTTATTAAGGTGAATTAAGGAAATACATTCACGAATGCAGAACAGAGTAGACAGCTGAAGTCGTCCTCTGATCTGCCCTGGAGACAATCCACCTCTCAGGCAGGAGAGGGAGAGGGGCATGTGACCTTACTCCCTCTCCTTTTAAGAGGTCATGCACAACGGGCCTCTTTTGGGCCCAGAGGAGAGTCCAACTACACCCTCCTTGTTAGGTTTCCACATTGGGATTTTGTGAGAACACATTTATTTATTTTTATGTGGTTGGGGGATTTGCCTATGTGTGCATATGCACCACAAGCATGTCTGGTGCCCACTGAAGCCGGAAGAGAGCATCAGATCACTTGGAACTGGAGTTACAGATAGTTGTAAGCCACCACATGAGTACCGGGAATTGAACTTGAGTCCTCTGAAAGAGCAGACACTGCTCTCAACTGCTCAGCTGTCTCTCCAGTCGTAGTTTTAAAACTTTTTAAAAAATTTATTTTTATTTTATTTGCTTTGGTGTTTTGCCTGCATGTGTGTCTGTGTGAGAGTGTCAAGATTTTACAGTTATAGACAATTGTTAGCTGTCACGTGGGTGCTGGGAATTTAACCTGGTCTCTGAAAGAGCAGTCAGTGCTTTTAACTACTAAGCCATCTCTCCAGCCCAGACTTTTAGCATTTTAAAACCAGCCAGCTAGCCAGGCAGCCTGGCTGCCTTCCTTCCTTCCGTCTTGTGTGTGTGTGTGTGTGTGTGTGTGTGTGTGTGTGTGTGTGTGTGTGTGTGACACATTTATGGAGATTGGATTTGGTTCTCAAACTCAGGTTGTTAGATTTGGTGATAGGCACCTTTATCCACAAAGCCATCTTGCTGGCATAATTTTAAACTTTTATAGAATAGTAGAGTTAAAAAGGAATATTTTCTCTGGTCTTCTCAGGAAACTGAAGAGGTGGGATGATTTTTTTCAAGGTTTTCACTTTTTATATTGTGTGAAAATAGAAAATACAAACAGTTTATACAGTTTACATAGAAATTGTAGAAGATATAGTTTATACAGTTTACATAGAAATTGTATGTAAGAAATACACCTTTTTAAAATAGGCTTTCAGCGTGTAGCCAAGTTGACCTGGAACTCATTATGTATTTCAGGTTAGCCTCAAACCTGCGCTGATCCTTCTGCTTTAGCCTCTCAAATGTTAGCATTATGAGCTGAGCTACCATGCCTCGTTTGTGTCTGAATTTAAAGTTTAACATTTCAAGAGACACAGAAAATAATAAGCACTAATATAAATTATGTGGACAGTTAGCAACCTCTCTACATTATGGTGGTGGTGGTGGTGGTGGTGTGGTGTGTACAGCCTCAAGCTCAGCACATAGTATAGGATGACCTTGGAGTTCTGATCTTCCTGTTGGCAGCACTTCCTGAGTGCTAAGACTGTAGGTGGGTGCTGCCCACCGCACCTGTTGTTGCTAAGATCACAGAGTACCAGTAATTCACTTCCCTTTCTCCTCTCCCACTACTGCCTTCTGCTAACTGGTCTATAGCCCTCCGTCTTCACTGCTTCCTGTGCTCATAATCTGAAGGCTGTTATGATTCCAGCCGGAGGGGCTCTTGATAGATTGAAAAATAGTTTCTCTAAAAATAAAATGACAGCATTGATTCCTACTGGAAAAGTCTGTAGAAACTTTGGAACAGTGTAGGGATTTGGAGGTGGTGATTTAGGAATGAGAGGAGCATATGAAAGGAGAGCTGCTCAGGCAGAGAATCACACTGCTACCAGCAATTTCCAGCTCTGCACAGCCTTGCCTGGTTTTCCTCACCATTGTGTCTCTAACAGCCAGTACAATGCCAGGCTCATAATAGACACTCAGTAAATATTTGTTAGGTAAATAAATGCCAACTTAGCTTCCTACCTAAGGTTTTGGCACTCACAACTGCACTTGATGATTCTGCGCTACTGTGTGACTTTCTTCTTAAGAGAAAAGAAGGGGCTGTGAAATTTTGTTTCCTTTGAAACTTTAGCTTTCTAAAGTCTCTTCCTTATGAGTTGAGTGCTAATACCCCAAAGTGATTTGTGCTGAGTGAGCATGGTCCTCTAGCTTTAGAAATAGAAGTAACTAAATAAGAACGTGTCTTCCTCATCTGCAGAATTAATAACATAGGGAAATACTATTTATTTATTGTTGTTTGACATAGGGTTTTATCAAGCCCAGACAGGCTTCAAACTCCTATGTGGACCTGGACCTCCTGCCCCATAAGAAAACAATGTAACAAAGCATTTAAAAAGATATATCAGCTATGATGTATTGAAACTTAAAAAGAAAAGAATCCTCTAAGTTAGTACTTTTAAATATGCAGTAGTCCCCACAATAGGGCTGTGCAACAATCTTCAGCAGTGATGAAAGTGTTTTATATATGATATCACAGGCACTAGCCGTGGTGAGCATGTCAGTTGTAGGTAGAGAAGCTGAGTTACTGAGTTTTTAACCTTACTTGAATTTCTTACTTAAGAAAAAATTGTCATGTAGAACTAAATGTGGAGGCACATACCTGAGGAGGGAGGATTATGGGCTTGAAGTAAGTGTGAGCCATAGATACACCCTGTCTAAAAAAATTGCCATGTAACAACATTGACCCTTTTTAGGTGTATAATAGCTAGAATTTTTCCTATAATCTTTTCTTATTTTTGCATTAAAATTAGAGCTCTATACTTGCTAGGCATTTTATTTTTGTGAGTGTTATTGATTGTGAATGTTAAAAATTTTTATTTTTGTAAATGTACATTTACATTTTGTGAATGTAACCAAATAGAATAGATTCCCGTCTTGGTGAGTACAAAAGCTAAAATCAGCACAACCAAATATAAAGGAGTGAAGAAAGATTTATTACCTACAGTAGGGAAGGTGATGGAGTAATTATTTCCAAAGCAGTGCTTGCCTGGTACCAAGGAAGCGTGAGGGGTTTTATTCAGGAAGCCTACATATTTTCATGTAGGGGCTGGCCCATTGTTGAGCATGCTCAGTTAAGCAGTACAACCCTGAATATGATGAGTTTAAGGTCATAATTTAAGAAGGAAAGGTAATAGACAAAGTTTGGGGCATAATTAGCCTAAGGTAGTGGAGCACATGTTTAAAAAGTTAAGACAAGGAATGCCTCTGGGTATGTTCAGTTTGTATCATAAAGTTTTAACTGAAAAGAAAGGTAAAGAACTGTTTGAAGGTATGTGAATATATCGGTTTACCCCTGAAGGTTCCTGCCCCATGTAGCAGCTATCAGAAATGTATGTGCAGATTCATTAAACACCATCACCACCACCACCACCACCACCACCACCACCACCACCACCACCACCACCACCACCACCACCATGCAGCACAGTGCCAACACTCCTGAAACCCCCTGTACTGCCTAAGGCTTATGCATAGGCTCTGACAACCGGTGATCTCTTCTCCCTCTTCTCCTTTAGCAATACTGCCTAATTACTTAAAGCCTTTTCTTTGCAACACTCAGGATTAGCCTAGGTCCTTGCAGACTAAGCAAATATATTACTACTAAGCTGCACTCGCTTCTGTTTTCTTCCTCCCTCCCTCCCTCCCTCCCTCCTTCCCTCCCTCCCTCCCTCCCTCCTTCCTTCCTTCCTTCCTTCTTTCCTTCCTTGCTTTCTTTCTTTCTTTCTTTTACATCTCTCCAGCTATTTCTATCTTTCATAATTTTTTAAAATTTTATAATTTAATTTAATTTTACATATCATCCACAGATTCCCCTGTCCTCCTTCCTTCCTCCTCCCGCCCCCAGCCCACCCCCCATTCCCATCTCCTCCAGGGCAAGGACTCCCCTGGGGATTCATTTAAACCTGGTAGATTCAGTCCAGGCAGGTCCAGTCCCCTCCTTCCAGGCTGAGCAAAGTGTCCCAGTGTAAGCCCCAGGTTCAAAACAGCCAGCTCATGCACTAAGGATAGGTCTGGGTCCCACAGACTGAGTGCCTCCCAAACAGTTCAAGCTATTGAATTGTCTCACTTATCCAGAGGGCCTGCTCCAGCTGGGGGCTCCACAGCTATTGGTTCATAGTTCATGTGTTTCTATTAGTTTGGCTATTTGACCCTGTGCTTTTCCAATCATGATCTCAACAATTCTCACTCATACAATCCCTCCTCTTTCTCGATGATTGGACTCCGGGAGCTCCACCTGGGGCCTGGCCATGGCTCTCTGCATCCGCTTCCAGTCACTGGATGAGAGTTCTATCATTACAGTTAGGGTGTTTGGCCATCCAGATCCCCAGAGTAGGTCAGTTCCGGCTTTCTCTCAACCATTGCCAGTAGTCTATTGTGGAGGTATCTTAGTGGATTTCTAGGAACCTCTCTAGCAACAACAGAGAAATGGATGAGATCTACATGAGCAAACTGGACGTGAGGGGAGGTAATGAAGGGCAAAGATCGAGAGAAAGCGGGGGATACCAGCTGGATCAAGAACAGAGAGGGAGAACAAGGAAAGAGATGCCATGATAAATGAAGACCCCATGGGAATAGGAAGAAGCAAAGTGCTAGAGAGGTCCGCATTTGTTCTCTTTCTTTTCTTTTTCTTTTTTTTTTTCTGTTTTTTTCAGGGCAGTGTTTAGCTTTGCGCCTTTCCTGGAACTCGCTTTGGAGACCAGGCTGGCCTCGAACTCACAGAGATCCACCTGCCTCTGTCTCCCAAGTGCTGGGATTAAAGGTGTGCGCCACCACCGCCCGGCCCGCATCTGTTTTCTTAATCAGAATGTTGTGGACCTCAGGTGAGTGAGATTAAAAGAGCTATTTAATAACACAAAGACCGGCATTTGATAGTGGCTACCATTATATTGTATCTCTTAAAAATGTGAATGTCTGTAAACTATAATTTGAAAAAACATATATTTTTTTAATTTTAATTATTTTATTTTATCTGTATGGGTGTTTTGCCTGCATGTAGGTCTGTACTTTTAGAGAGCATTGGATACCCTGGAACTGGGGTTACAAAAAAGGTTGTGAGCCACCATGTGGGTGCTGGGAATTGAACCAGGGTCCTCTGCAAGAGCAACAGATACTCTTATTGAGCCATCTTTCCAGCCCCAAGCTGGAAAGATGGCTCAATATTTGTTTATTTTTATTTTGTGTATATGGGTATTTTGCCTAAATGTATGTCTGTGCACCATGTGCATGCTTAGTGCCTATGGAGGCCAGAAGATGATGTTGGGTCCCCTGGAACTGGAATTAGAGATGGCTGTTAGCTGCAGTATGGTCACTGGGAATTGAACCCTAGTTCCCCCGAAAGAGAACTATGTGGTCCAGGCTGGATTGTAATTTGTGCTATAGCTAAGGCTGACCTTGAACTCACCATCTTCCCACCTCTTCCCCTGAATGCAGGGATTATAAGTGTGCATCACCATTGCATGGCTTTTAATTTTTCCCCTTTTCATGGAAAATATTATATGGCATAATCTAAAAACAATATCAATTATTTTTCCATTTCAGTTTTGGATCATTTATGTTGTGCTCTCTTCCATAATTAAGAAAGAGCCACCTAACTAGAGTTATCTCAGCCTTAGGAACCTCCATGCCATTAGCATATTGCAAATTTTCATCAAATGCTTTGATATCAGTTAGAAAACTAAAGGAAGAAATAAAAAATGAAGTCATTAAAATAAGCAAAAGAGGGCTATATTAGTGGTCAAGAGCACTGTCTGCTGTCTCAGAAGATCTGGGTTGGATTCCCAGAACCCAAATGATAGCTAACAACTATCTGTAGCTCCAGTTTCAAGGGATACTATGACTTTTCTGGCTTCTGTTAGCACTACACACATATTTTGCACAGATATATGTTCAGCCAAAGTACCAATACACATTTTTAAAAATCTAAAAGAACTAATTTTAAAGTAAACAAAATATTTAACTATACAATTATCACAGAAGATTTAAAACAAGATTTCCTACTCTAAATAAATTAAATTTTTGCATTATTTTGTTGTATGGAACAAAGCTTTGTACTAAGTATCAATAATAATGGTACCTATCTTTTAACTGTCATTTAAACATTATTCTGCTGCTATCTCAAAATGAACAGTTGTAGCATTAAATTAATCATTTACTTCTTCCTTCTATTCTAATCTGCTAAGTACCTCTTGTTTCCCTCCTGTCTCAAATCATTTAACATCACTACCATCTGCCTATGGCCCAAGCTAGAAAACAAGTCAATCTTACCATTTGTATTTGTTGCTGGGTCTCACTCTGCTAAGTATGTCTTAAGTAAGCCTCCTAATTGATACCTCTCCTACAGCCCATCATTATCACCATCTTTTTTTTTTTTTTTAAGACAGGGTTTCTCAGTGTAGACTGTCCTAGAACTCACTCTGTAGCTCAGGCTGACCTCAAACAGAGATCCTCCTGCCTCTGCCTCCTGAGTGCTGGTATTAAAGGCATGCGCCGCCACCGCCCAGCTCACCCCATCATCTTCTATATTGCCTTTGCAATGATTCTTTAAAATACAGATCTCATGCCATCCCCCTGTGTAACTTTTTCATGGCACTCTATTACCATTAAGCTAAATTACAAACTTATTGACTTAAGACCCCGTAAGTGCTTAATGTTAGCTGTTCCTTCTTTTCACTTATTTTATAACTTACTACTGCTACAAAGAATTTTCCTACTTATAAAAACCCTGAAAGATAATGTCTCCTGTGTGTGTGTGTGTGTGTGTGTGTGTGTGTGTGTGTGTGTACTGGGAATTACATCTAGGGCATTACATCCAGGGTCTTGTGCATGGAAAGCATCCACTCTACCACTGAGCTATACCTCCATCCTTTAATATTTTTAAGGAATTAGACTTTATATTACCTTATATTTTATATTTAAAAGGTTTTTATTCATATACACAGATGTGAAGGCTCATGGGTACTCAAGAACATTCTCCCTTTTCCTTTTGAGGCAAGTTTCTTTTTACATTTTTCTCAGCTTTGGAAGCCAGCAATTCCAACAATCCTCCTGTCTCTGCCCTACTCTGAGCTAAGCTAAAAGCTGTGTGCTGGATGCCTGGATTGTGATTTAGGTGCTAGAATATGAGCTCCAGTCCTCATGATTGCACAGCAGATGTTCTTAACTACTGAGCCATCTCGCCAGCCCCACTTTTCTTTTCTATAGTAGTCCTATTTCCTATATAATCCTTTAAATCAATATAATATTACATGTTGCAGTAATTTATGAAAGGCTATGTTAGGAAAGTGTAGTCTATATTCTGTGGTAAAATCCTATTCTATGTTAGTGCACATTCTTTGCATACCTGATTGGCACCACAGTTATGAAGGCCTACACATTGCTCTTTTAGGTAGAGAAGACATTTTGTGTTTCTTTCCAACAAGAATAGTAAAGGTGAAAACTTAATTGAGAAACCACTAGTTTCTAGTGCTGTTATTTATTTCATTCTTCTTGAATATGGTATGATTGATATTCTCATCTTAAAATTTATTTTTATTTATTTTGTTGAAAATTTTGTACATGAGTATGGGTATTTACCTCATTTCTACCCCTCCCTCCCCCTCCAATTCCTCCCATGTCCCTCTCAAATTCATGACCTCTTTCTTCTTTAATTATTATTGCTACATGTTGGCTATATCTCTGCATCTAGAAGTGGGACCTTGTGATATTTCTTCCATCTACACTGGCATGTCAGTTGGTATTGTCACTGTGCAGGTCTTGTTTAGACAACCATATTGTTGTAATTTCATGGGTTCATCTTCCTTGTCATGCATAGAAGACACTATCTCTTCTTACCAGATATCCTGGTCTTTGGGCTCTTACAATCTTTCTGCCCTCTCTTCTGCAATATTCCCTGACTGAGCCTTAGGTGTAGGATTTGTGCTGCTGATGTGTACCTCATGGTGCTCTGCATTTTGACCAGTTGTGGATGTTCCATAATAGTCTTGATCTGCTGCAGAAATGAAACTTCTTTGATAAGAAGTAAGAGCTACATTTGTCAGGGAAGGCCAGTATGTGAACTAAGTGCCTTGGAGCTAGGAATGTAAGATGGCTCAGGAGGGCTTGGTTCTTGATCATTGATCATCTTCTTTCTTCTTCCTCCTTCCTTCTTCTTTTTCTTCTCCTCTGCCTCCTCCTGTTTTTTTTTTTTTTTCAAGACAGTGTCTCACTATGAAACCTTGACTGTCCTGGAACTCATTTTGTAGACCAGGTTGACCTTGAAGTCAAAGAGATCCACCTGCCTCTGCCTCCTGAGTGCTGGGATTAAAGGCCAGTGCCACCACTGCCCATTCTTAATTGGAACTTATTTTGTAGACCAGACTGGCCTTGAACTCACAGAGATCCCCTTGCTTCTGCCTCCCAAGTGCTGGGATTAAAGGCCAGTGCCACCACTGCCCATTCTTAATTCCTGTGATATTCTTAATTCCTATGTCAAATAGTTGAGCTAAACTAACTTCTGAAATTTCTTTCCAAAAGGTTTCACTAGAAGAAAAAAGTGCAACTATTATTTTTGATCCTAAACTTCAGACTCCAAAGACTCTCCAAGAAGCTATCGATGACATGGGCTTTGATGCTCTTCTCCACAATGCTAACGCTCTCCCTGTTTTAACCAATACTGTGTTTCTGACTGTTACTGCTCCACTGGCTCTGCCATGGGACCATATCCAAAGCACATTGCTCAAGACCAAGGGTGTGACTGGCGTTAAGATTTCTCCTCAGCAAAGAACTGCAGTAGTAACCATAATCCCTTCTATAGTGAGTGCCAGTCAGATCGTGGAGCTGGTCCCAGACCTCAGTTTAGACATGGGCACTCAGGAGAAAAAGTCAGGAGCTTGTGAAGAGCACAGCGTGCCTCAGGCAGGGGAAGTCATGATGAAGATGAAAGTGGAAGGGATGACCTGCCATTCGTGCACTAGCACCATTGAAGGCAAAGTTGGGAAACTGCAAGGTGTTCAGCGAATTAAAGGTAATTGATCTGGTGTCTTTTTTTTTCTTGTTTTGTAAAGCTATTTTGTGTTTTGATCCTTAAACTTTTTGCTTTCTTCCCAAGCATGAGTTTCAAATCCATGGGCCTGCAATTGCTTCCTGCTTCATGGAAGTTGGAGGCGTAGCATATTAATGTTAGTGAAGTTAATGACTATAATGAAAGGTTATGAGAGTCTTGAACTTTAGTTTAGTAGAAAGGGCAGCTGCAGTAACAATTTGTGGAGTACAGCTTCCTGAACAGCCTGCCTGGGGTGCTCTTTACCTCCAATGTATTTCTACTGGAGTGATGCAGAAATGTGGAGACCATAGGGGCGGTGGTCATGTCTTTTTCTTGTTTCCAGTGTATGCCAATCCCATTTTCTGAAAAGCACTAAAGTATCTAAGAGAAAGCATTGAGAAGAATGAGAGAGAAACAGCGATTGCCTCTGAAGTGGCCCAGGAATAACTAAGTTAAATATATGTTTCTGTTTATTACTTAGTGTCCCTAGACAACCAAGAAGCTACTATTGTTTATCAACCTCATCTGATCACAGCAGAGGAAATAAAGAAGCAGATTGAAGCTGTGGGCTTCCCAGCCTTCATAAAAAAACACCCCAAGTACCTCAAATTAGGAGCCATTGATGTTGAACGCCTGAAGAACACAACGGTCAAGTCCCCAGAAGGATCACAGCAAAAGAGCCCATCCTACCCCAGTGATTCTACAGCCACGTTCATCATAGAGGGCATGCATTGTAAATCATGTGTGTCAAATATTGAAAGTGCTTTATCTACACTCCAGTATGTAGGCAGTGTAGTCGTTTCTTTAGAGAATAGGTCAGCCATTGTAAAGTACAATGCAAGCGCAGTCACTCCAGAAATGCTGAGAAAAGCAATAGAGGCCGTTTCACCAGGGCAATACAGAGTTAGTATTGCAAATGAAGTTGAAAGTACCGCCAGATCTCCCTCCAGCTCATCTCTTCAAAAGATGCCTTTGAACATAGTTAGCCAGCCTCTGACCCAAGAAACTGTGATCAACATTAATGGCATGACTTGTAATTCTTGTGTGCAGTCTATAGAGGGTGTCATATCAAAAAAGCCAGGTGTAAAATCCATCCATGTTTCCCTTGCAAATAGTACCGGGACTGTTGAATATGATCCTCTACTCACCTCTCCACAAACCTTGCGAGAAGCAATTGAAGACATGGGATTTGAGGCTGTCTTGCCAGGTAATCATCATTTTTCTTTGATATCCCTAATGTTTTTGTATTCCTATTTTGTTTCTTCATTTGCCTTTTAGCAACAAGAAATTATTCACAGTCACTGAAATTCTACCTTTTTTTGAGATACAGTTTTACTATGTAGCCCTTGCTGGTGTGAAACTCACTATATAGTATTGACCTGACTGGCCTTGAACTCAAAGACATGCACCTGTCTCTACCTCCTTAATGCTGGGATTAAGGGCACCATCACACCAAGCTGAAATCCCACTTTTTATAAATGAGTCCTATGGCATTAGTCACCAGTGTGTATAAAAATGCCTAAGGATATCATGAGCCTAAAAACTTAAAGGCAACCCAAACATAGTAGTTTCTATCTGTATGTGATACCCTGTACAAAAAAAAAAAACCCACACGAGGAGGTTGGAGCGATGGCTCAATAACAGTGTAATTTTCTGGTTTACTTGTTAAACCCTTACTGTGCCTCATTTGTAAATTAATCTTTATCACATATATATGTGTATACACACACATCATAGGGACAGCATTATTGATAGTTTCATGCACCCACTGAAAAGTATCTCCCATCAATAAAGGAGGATTCCTTTAATGTCACTGTGCAAGTTGTCAGCATGATAACGCCAGCTAAATACAAGTTTAAGAACTTTCCGGTAACCAATTATTTTCTACTTGGGGTTGGGGTTGGAGATAATGACTAGAAGAATCTGATGTAACTAAAGTGTGTAGCTTTGCACCTGTTCTGGAACTCGTTTTGGAGACCAGGCTGGCCTCGAACTCACAAAGATCTGCCTGCCTCTGCCTCCTGAGTGCTGGGATTAAAGGCGTGCACCACCACCGCCCGGCCTAAAGTTTTATATATTCACTTGGGTCAGATTTTCTTGGGACCTGGGTGGGCAGTAACAAAATTCAAAGTCAATGTATTTGTTGAGGGCTTTTTAGGACTTTACTTCTCTTAAAGAAATGGGTTGGCAGGCCTGGAAATGTGAATTGTGATATATGACAAGGTGGCAGCTAGAGAATAATTAATACCATAAATGAAAAGAAACTTTCCTTTTCCAACAGACATGAACGAGCCATTGGTAGTGATAGCTCAGCCCTCATTGGAAACACCCCTTTTGCCCTCAACTAATGAGCCAGATAATATGATGACACCAGTTCATAGCAAGTGTTACATACAGGTCTCCGGAATGACTTGTGCTTCTTGTGTAGCAAACATTGAACGGAATTTAAGACGAGAAGAAGGTAAGATGCTTTTGAGTGTTGTTATTTATTTATTTATTTATTAGTTTTATTTATTATGTATACAGTGTTCTGCCTGCATGCATACATGCAGGCCAGAAGAGGGCGCCAGATCTCATTGCAGATGGTTGGGAGCCACCATATGGGTGCTGGGAATTGAACTCAGGACCTCTGGAAGAACAGCCAGTGCTCTTAACCTCTGAGCCATCTCTCTAGCCCCTGAGTGTTGTTATTTTATGTACTTATTTCTAAATTCTTTCCCATTTGTATTTTGTGCCCATGCTTATAATTCTTCCCAAGACTTCATAAGGAAAATCCTCAATGCACAGAACCACCCTGAATTTCTGGTAGTTTTTGTTAATGTTATTTCATTTATCTTATGCCAGTGAAATTTACTGAAAACTTTATAGCTAAAAGAAGTACATAGCATTACTATTATGAACCATGGCGATAATGGACTATGAGAAACTACATTGTTTGTTAAAGCTTTCTCCTTAAAAGTGATAATGAATAAGAGTTAGATATTGTCTTACACATATAAAGCACCAGAGCTAAACTGTATTTGTGTAGAATTATATTGTCTCTTCTAACAGATTGATCTCTGATTTCCCTTGTGGTAAGAAATCCAAGTTGCTTAGTATCGTGTATTTTAACTTCAGGTTACAGAATCTTCAAAAATCAACACCACAGTTTTTCTTCAGTCACTCAGATGTTTTAGCTCAAATGTATATTCATATTTACAGACATTTCAGTATAGCGTAGTAGCTTAGTTAACCATATAGATACGTGATTATGTTTAATGAGACCAAAGTCTTACGTTTGGTACTTTGGCTGCCCTAACCCTAGGTATCCTGATAGATGTTACTCACAAGGGCTGGATAAGGAAGTGAGGATTAATGTGGCAAGCAATTATCCTGACAATTGAGGAAATAATTTCATCTTTTATAATAATACAAGAAGATTATTTTGGGGAGATGTAAGACATACATCTTTGGTTCATTGTGATATCTTCATTTGATTATTTGTGCATTATTCATTTCAGCCCCCACTTTTCCTTACTGGATATGCAGTCAAGGCTTTGTTTGATTTATTAAAAAGGAAAAGAGTGGCAGAGGTAGACAGATCTCTGTGAATTTGAGGTCAGCCTGGTCTGCAGAGCCAGTTCCAGGACAGCCAGGATGACATAGTGAGATCCTATTTCAAAAAAGAAAAGGAAGGGAGGGAAGGAGGGAAGGAGGGAAGTAATAAATGAATGTTGACAAGCAAATGAATGCAGAGGAAGTTTGGACAGTTCCTATTTGAGAAGCATTACAGAAATCTTCTTTTCCTGAGACAATGTCAATGCCAGTTATAATTGTCTGCTCAGGGCCTAAACACATGCTGTTTCTAAGGAGATTTGGAGATTCATATCTAAATATTTGCACACAAAGTACTAGGGTGTTTGGGATTTGCTTCCATATAATCTGGATAGAGGGCTGGGAGTAGAATCAGTAATAGTATAGATAAACAAGACCCAGTTGTTGTAGCCTCTGTGATCCTGGCCATCTGGGAGGCTGGGGCAGGAACACAGCTTGTGTCTAGGAATTTTGTGTTAGCCTGAGCAACAGCAAGATTCTGTCTCTAAAAAAGATAAAATAAAAAATAAAAGGATGAGCCAGGTGTAGTGGTGCATGTCCTTAATCCTAGCACTCTGGGCACAGAGGCAGGTAGGTTTCTGTGAGTTCTAATTCAAGGCCAGCCTGGTCTACAGAGCAGGTTCCAGGCCAGTGAGACCTTTCCTTGAACAAAGACAAGTGAGCCAAATGTTATTGATAATTGTCTAAGCTCAGTGAAGGTATATCTTGTTGCTCTCCCCTTTACACATATATAATTAAAACTGTGTATAATAAGTTTAAGGAACTAAGGCTACCTTTAAAAGCAGTTTTAAATTGTTTGGGTTTAAGGCTTGTATAAAAAGTTGAGTTGTAAATTTCTGCAGTTAACTAAAAATATGAGAAGTAGTTATAACATCATTTTTGTAAAACTTATTACCTGCATTGTTTTCCTTATCAATCTTCCCAGGAATATATTCTGTACTTGTGGCCCTGATGGCTGGCAAAGCAGAAGTAAGATATAACCCAGCTGTCATCCAACCCCCAGTGATAGCAGAGTTTATCCGAGAACTTGGATTTGGAGCCACGGTGATAGAAAATGCTGAAGAAGGGGATGGCGTTTTGGAACTTGTTGTAAGTAGGAACTTTTGTATGATTAATAGACTTCTGACAGGAACTTGGAGCAGCTTTCAGAGGAAAATTGTGTAGGTAACTAAAACCTTGGAAAATAGGGCATATAATGAAAATAAAGGAAACTAGAAGATAGAAGGCTATGATTTAATGGCAGTCTTCAGGCATGGAATAGAATCTTTTTAAAAACCGAAAATGGGGGTGGGGGCTGGCAAGGCGCTTGCCGATAAGTCTGATGAGCAGAGGTTAGTGTTTGTGACCTACATGGTAAAAGGAGAGAACTGACTCTGCAAAGTCATCCTCGAACACCATATGTAAATAAATGCATGAAAATAGTGGGTGTGGTTGTGTATACTCATAATCTCAGTATTGGGAGGCAGAGACGAGCATTCCTGGAAGTTTGAGGTCAGCCTGGACTACATAGTAAAACACTGCCTTAAGGACAGGGAAATGAAAGAAAAAGGTAAACTAGCTTTGGAAAAGACTGAACCTGATGGCTTTAAATAAAACAAGAGGACACAAAAAGTTGGGTAGGGAAGGGGAATGTGGATGTAGAAAGAGTTGTGGTGAGGGTGATATGATCAAAATACTTGTATGAAATTCTCAAAGAACTAATGAATTAAATAAAAAGTGTAAGACACAAAGAATATTTCTTTTTATTGAAAATAGAGTTCTTTTCCTACAGTATATTCTGATCATGGTTCTCCCTCCCCCATCTCCTCCAAACAGAAAAGAGACAGGCAGATAGAGGAGACCAATAGGAATGAGACCAAAGGGGTGAACCAGTGAAAAAGAACTAGTAAAGAGCATGAGAAAGGCATGCGCGTGGACACATAACACAGACAACCCAGAAAACACAAAATCAGAAGCAATAATGTACTAGAGAAAGGTCAGGAAGGTTAAAAAGAAAGTCTAAACAAAGCAAGAGGAGACAACAAATCTATCTCCAAAACTACTTTTTTTTTTTGTTTTTTTGTTTTTTTAAATTTCGAGACAGGGTTTCTCTGTGTAGCTTTGCGCCTTTCCTGGAACTAGCTTTGTAGACCAGGATGGCCTCAAACTCACAGAGATCTTCCTGGCTCTGCCTCCCGAGTGCTGGGATTAAAGGTGTGCGCCACCACCCAGAATACAAAACTATTTTTGACTTTCTTTTGTGTGGGCCATCTACTGTGAGGCATAGGGCCTGCGCTTAAGGGAGTTTGGCTACACAGAGACTCTTGAAGAAACTAATTTTTCCTTTACCAATGGTTGTTAATTGGAAATAACTTCTTGGTTGGGAATGGGAGCTCATATCTACTTCCCCTAAATAATGAAGCCATTCCTCACTAAGAAATGTTCCCCAGAAGGAGGTTTGTTGCACTCATTGAATTGTGGTCATCTGGTCAGGGCAGCCATTCTTGTAGGGGCTATTTCCAGAAACCACCTGGCAGGTGAAATGATAACAGTTCTCTGGAAAGGAGGCTCTGAATGAACTCTTTGTTCTGGGGTGTCCAGTGGCTACACTGTTGTTTTTCCTTTATGGTTGTGGGCCTTTAGTCCCCCCCCCCACGGATGGAGAGGAAGAGAAGAGAATGCAACAGATTATAACGCCACATAACTTGCTGTTTTTATCAAATTTCCTCTGATTTGCTTTTGAATAAATGCTTCCCGGATATCTACAAGTTGAAAAACAAATTGCTTAAGACAGTTAAAAAATTTTCTTGCTTTTATGGTATTTACTTAACTTTTTACTTAGTTAAAATAGTTTTATTTGTGCATATGTGTGTGCATTTCTGTATATATTCACGTGTGCAGGTACCTGCAGGAGGCTAGAAGAAGATGTCAGATTCCTTGGAGCTGGAATTACAAGCAGTTGTGTGAACCCACTTGGGTTGGTAACACTAGCAAGTGTTCTCAACTACTGACCCATCTCTCTAGCCCTTATTCACTTAAAAGTATTTAATTGGGCTGGTCAGATGGCTTAGCAGTTAAGAACACTGGCTGCTCTTCTAGAGGACCCAGGTTCAAACCTCAGCACCTACATAGAGGCTCACAACCATCTATAACTCCAGTCCCAGGGTATTTGGCACCCTCTTCTGTCTTGCAAGCGCACCATACAACACATGTGCTACAAAGACATATATGTAGTCAAAACACACCATACACATAACATAATTTTTAAAAGTTTTATTTGTATTTGTGTGTGTGTGTGTGTGTGTGTGTGTGTGTGCGCGCGTGTGTGCGTGCATGCTTGAATATATGTCACAGGTATTAGGGTTCCCTTGGAAGCTAGAAAAGGTGAGTTTTGTGTTCAGCTAGAGATGCTGCCTCAGTAATCCCAATCAATAAACTAGAGTAATTAAGTAAGATACTCAATTTCAACCTCTGGCCTCTACACATGTGTATGCATGTAGACAACAACTTCCCACACACGAACACATATACATGAATACCATATATGTATACAACAAAAATAGAATTCTTTATTACATTTTTATCAAGATAAGATATAACTCACATACTGTATAATCCACTCATTAAAGAAGTGCAACTCCATGGCTCTTAGTATATGTATAGCATAATACAGTTATCTTTATTCTGGATCTCTTTCAGTACCCCTGAGAATACATCTGAGCTGGCAGTCCCTTATCAAAACAGAATTCTAATGATCATATCAAAAGTTCACTAAGTACTCAGATAAAACCTTGTAAGACGATCCTGTGTTATGATAGTCCTTTTAGTTAGAGGTATTAACTCTGTTTTAATTGAAGAAAAGAGCTATTTTCGGTAACAAAGGCTTTGTTTTTAAACAGGTGAGAGGAATGACATGCGCCTCCTGTGTCCATAAAATTGAATCTACTCTCACAAAACACAAAGGAATCTTCTACTGCTCTGTGGCCTTGGCAACCAACAAAGCACATATTAAATATGATCCAGAAATTATTGGTCCCAGAGATATTATCCATACCATTGAAGTAAGTACCATGACTTTGCTTTTCTGTCTTACCTTTCCTGCCAGCTACTTCCTGGAATCACATCTGCTTTACACTAGAGACAATGAAAAGTCTCCAACCACTTTGACTATTCCACATAAGAACATTAGTGTAAGTGTGTCTGCTTTTTGTTTCTCCCCACCAGTGACGTTCATCAGGGAAATCTAGGCAAAGGTCCATTTGCACTATTAAATCGTGAGCAGAAACAAAGTATTTAGGAAAAGGATATAAAGTGTAATTTATAAGGAAAATCCAAGCTAATCACTATGAAATTAAAGCATCATGCTAGATGCATCATGGCTTGTTAAAGCAAAGCAGAACAAAATAAAATATAACAAAAGCACTTTGAAGTTAAAGTAAAAGTTAAAATGCCAAACCTCTTGTTTGTGCTAAGTTCACCTTGTTCTTCAGTGTGTCTTAAGCAGTAATGCATCTCGGTGCAAAGTTTCCGTGTGCTATGAAATTGGTGTTCTGATGACTGAAAGCGTAGTAGAGTTGAGGGAATGCCTTGTTCATTTAGGCTGCACTACCGTTGACATCTGTGAAGCTGCCGTTACTCAGTACCTGCCGTTTAGCCACCCTCAGCAGGTACTCAGCAGTGCTGCCAGGCTTCAGTTCTGAATTCTCACAGCACGGCTGCCATCTTATTTCAGAGGTGAAGCAACTTGAGAAGTTCTTTGTGGGTCCTGTTCACTCTGCCTCAGAGCTCACATGTGCTCTTTTCACCATGTTCCACTGCTAACAGCTAGAAGATGGCAGCTGTTTTTCTAGCAGTTGAAAACATGGTGTCTGTAACTGTGTGTGTGTGTGTGTGTGTGTGTGTGTGTGTATGTGTGTGTGTCCATCTTACTTTGCTGTAGTTATCTGTTTATACTTAGTCGTGCTGGGGAAAAGGTTTTTTCATGTTCTTTTTATGGTGGAACAAGAATGAAAACTCTGCAGGCAAGGCCTTGCTCAGTGTATGGAATACAGTGTAGCTTTTGTGCACTGTCAGTGAAAACCTCTACTGCACTTGAGTGAAATTGCTAGTTTGAGAGCAGCAGAATAGACAGTAGCTAAAACCAATGTGCTATTAATTTCTTTGCAAAATTAGAAACAAAAGCAGTCAAGGGCAGAAAACTCTGGACAGTTTCATGTTTCTAGTCCCCAGAATGACTTTTACTCAGGAATTGAACTGAATTGTTCTATGTGATAACAGCATGGTTTAGAGTATCTCTGAGTTGAGTGAAATGACCTTTTTCTTATAAATTTCCTTAGAGCTTAGGTTTTGAAGCTTCTTTGGTCAAGAAAGATCGGTCAGCCAGTCACTTAGATCATAAACGAGAAATAACACAGTAAGTACTTTGGTATTGTCAATAAAAAGCATTTCAATTCTTTTTAGAAATTTAACAGCACGTTAGCATGTCAATTTTTACTATAGCATTTTTAAAGATTTACTTTTAAAAAAATTGTGTTTATGTATGTGTGTGTATGTGTGTGAATTATGCCACACATATGCAGGAGCCTGCAGAGGCCAGAAGAGGGCATTGGGTCTGCTGGTATGGGAGTTACAGGTGCTTGTGAGTTGATACAGGTGCTGGGAACTGAACTTGTGTCTTCTGCAAGAGCAGTAGGAGCTCTTAACTGCTGAGCTGTTGCTGCAGCCCCATGATATCATTCTTACACTGGCTGAAATGGTTACAATCTGGGTTTCTCTATAGTACATAGAATATTTATCTTTTAGGTACTCACTAAAATGTGTTTTTTCTTTTAAAAATGTTTCCCATATAAGATGGAGAAGGTCTTTCCTTGTGAGCCTGTTTTTCTGTATCCCTGTAATGGGGCTGATGATATATATGATGGTTATGGATCACCACCTTGCAACTCTTCACCATAATCAGAGTATGAGTAATGAAGAAATGATCAGGATCCATTCTTCTATGTTCCTGGAGCGTCAGATCCTGCCAGGGTTATCCATTATGAATTTGCTGTCCCTTTTATTGTGTCTACCTGTACAGGCAAGTAACATATTAGCAAGTATATTTGTTAATAAAGAAAAAATAACCAAAATATGGTAGGCACTGTTATTTTCCATCGTTAAATAGATAATAGCTAGAAGTCTGATCATTTTATGTCCCATTAATTCCCTGAGAATATTATTTCATAAAGTAGAGAAAAAGAGTTTGATTTTTTAAACTGGGTATTCCTGTCTGCTATCATATATAATTTTATATTTCTTTCTGATTCTTTAGTTATTTACTTTCTATGCTTTTCTACCTTTATTTTGAGAAGTTTTTGCTGTAAAAAGTTATACTTCTGTTTAATAAGATTTTCCCCTTTATTTGATCTCCATTAATGGTTTAAAAGTGATGACTGAGGGTATATTTCAGTGGTAGATTAATAGCCTAGTATCCTGAGAGAAAGCCCCACATTCAATCTCAGCACCATCAGAAAAGCAAAAGTAAAACAAAAGGTAATAGTACTAGCAACTGATTAATGCCAATTGCACTAATGAAAGATAAGCTCTCTTGTTACACTTCTCAACAGAACCCACGGCTTTTGATTGACGTTTGGAAAGGGGCTAAGTTTTATATATTTAAAAAAGCCCTTTAAAATGTATGAATTCATTTCCTAATTTACTTGTTTAGGCTAGCATCAAAAAGAAGAATGCCATAGCCATCTGCCCTTGTTTATGGTATGAAGTATCCTCTGGATCATAGAGGATGGCCCTTGGTATCTTGCACAGCAATTTGAAGCCCTTGTTCTGCACATAACTGCTCTAGCTCAAAATCTCCCCCTTACAGCCAGGTGTAGTGGTGCATGCCTGTAATCCTAGGAGTTGGGAAACAGGCAGGAGGATCTTGTCAAGTTCAAGGCCAGCCTGGGATACATATGAGGCTCTATAACAACAACAACAAAATCCTCTTAATGTTTATGGATTGGTTAAAATACAAAGGATGCAAACATTGATATCTAATTATGCTAAGTTTATTTAGGTATAAATAATGCATTTCAGTGTCTAAAGAAATCCAGTAATTATCACTCTTCTCTTACAGTTCTGTGGAGGCTGGTACTTCTACATTCAGGCTTACAAAGCACTGAAGCATAAGACAGCAAATATGGATGTGCTGATTGTGTTGGCAACCACCATTGCATTTGCCTACTCTCTGGTTATTCTTCTGGTCGCAATGTATGAGAGAGCCAGAGTGAACCCTATTACCTTCTTTGATACACCTCCTATGCTGTTTGTGTTTATTGCCCTAGGTCGATGGCTGGAACATATAGCAAAGGTAAAGTAAGAAAGGTTACACTTGTTAAAATATTAGATCAGACCTTAATATTTTCTAGATCATTTATTAGAGATACGTATTGATTTATGTAGTTAACCATTTTAGTTTTAGCAGTATCTTCAGGAAACATATCAAATTTAAATTACTGCCAAGGATAGTATACCCATGGTACTTTATTTATTATATCAGATTATTAATTGAGAACTGATTTGGCCATGTGCCTTGAAACTGTTGTCAAAGCCCATCTATGTTAGCAGAGGAGAAAGCACTGCACAGGTTTTTCCCTGAGTACAGTCTAGACAATCACTTGCTATTTCGGTCAAGTCACTGTGCTCTTATTACTAAACCATTCTGGTTTTCGTCTCAATTTCTTTTCCAAATTTTTGTTTTAGATAATCCTCCACTGAACATATTCATGTCTAATAATTAGCTCCTCTGAGCTGAGTACCTTAGGAGCATTTAGAAAGGACATGATTGCTGTCTTAAATGGCATGTATCTTTTCATGGTGTCATGCTATAAACTGTGGGAAATTTTGCCAGTGAGGGTCTGTCAGCAAAGTAGTTTTTACTAAATCCTTGCTAAGTTAGTAGATATTGAATAGAATTACAAGGTGGCTTTAGTTTGAGTTTCTGGATGAACATTTTCCTATATGTTGTCTATTTATATTCCTTCTTGAATGATCTACCTACTCATGTGCTTTGCACATGTATTAATTAGATTCCTGATATTTTTTTAATAATTGTATTTCTTCATAAATTGTGCTTGGTACTTTTAAAATGCTCTTTATAAGATATTAATATTTCAATGTAAATGGTTTTCTGATCATGTTTTTCTTAAGCTGATGTTTGGGTGAATGTTTCAGATTATATCTTTAAAGTTTAAGTATTTTCTTTCTTAGCATTATTACTGTGTTTTAATTTATAGGGCAAAACCTCAGAAGCTCTTGCAAAGCTAATTTCACTCCAAGCAACAGAAGCAACTATTGTAACTCTTAACTCTGAAAATCTCCTCCTTAGGTATTTATCTTCATTTCCTTTTGTAACTTGTTTTAAACATTTTATTACATTGATTTAATTGTGGTGAGTACACACATGCAATGGCACATGTGTACAGGTCAGAGGACAGCCTGTGGGAGTTTCCTCCTCCCGTGTGGGTCCTAGGGATAACACTCAGGCTATTATGCTTGGCATCAAGCACTCTTGCCTGCTGAGCCAGCTTACTGACTCTCTTTTGTAACTTCTTATGAGCCGTATCCAGAAGTAAGGAATATCATAACCCCACATAATCTGCCTCTCAGATTTGGCAATTATCCCCATCTTATACTTTACTTCATCCAGCTGTTTCATCTTTCTGTTGTTGAAATAGGAAGTAAATACTACAGGGTTTCTCTGTGAAACAGTCCTGGCTGTCCTTGAACTCACTCTGTAGCCCAGGCTGGCTTCAAACTCACAAAGGTCCACCTGCCTCTGCCTCCAGAATGCTGGGATTAAAGGCATGTGCCACCATTGTCTTTAAGCTTTCTAGGTTTATTGGAGGAGCAGGACCTGAGGGTTCCCACAGGCTGGGCAGAGCTCTACCGTTGAGCTGTGTCTGCTGTCCAGGCTTTCCTAGTTCTTGCTAGTCCTCGTCTCAGATGCCCCATTGGGAGCCTGTAGGCCCTCAAGCCTTTTGAGCTTACCTTTGGGGTGAAGGGTCTCAGTTTCCCTCATTTCCACGCTTTTAAATACAGCATCTCCTCACCTCTTCTTATCTGGGGTTTCCCTTTTCACAGTTTCAGTTACCTGAGATCAAACACACTCCAAAAATATTACATGGAAACTTCCAGAAGTAAACAATTTTTATTTATTTTTATGTGCATTGGTGTTTTGCTAGCGTTTATGTCTGTGTGAGGGTGTCAGGTTCCCTGGAACTGGAGTTACAGATAGTTGTGAGCTGCCATGTGAGTGCTGGGAATTGAACCCAGGTCCTCTTGAAGAACAGTCAGTTCTCTCAACCTCTGAGCCATCTCCCCAACCCAGATCATGGCTTTGAGAGTACCTGGGCCAATCTTTTACCGTCCTCATCTTTTTTTTTTGAGCTAAGGATCAAACCCAGGGCCTTGTGCTTGCTAGGCAAGTGCTCTACCACTGAGCTAAATCCCCAACCCTCCATCCTCATCTTTTAACATAAAGTCTTGCTTTGTGGCTCCAGGATTTTTCTGGTGTTAGGAAATGACTTGAGGTCCTTAAGTAGGCCAAGCAAGTACTCTGCCACTGTGTACTTACTTTATTTTTTCCCTTAGTGATTCCTCCTTTTAGTAAAGGAGGGAGGGAGGAAGGAATGAAGGAGCTGTCTATTTAAAATGAAACATAAGATACCTGATGGCAATTATGTATAACTACTAAGGGTCTTATGTAACACAGGCTGGTCTCGAATTCACTGTATATAGCCCAGGATAACTTTGAACTCATGATCCTCCTGCCTCCACTTCCTTCCCAGCTGGGATTACTGATGTATGCTACCATGCTTGACTATGGCATCATTTTTTTAAGCTTTCCCTTATTCAGTGATTATTGAATAAATATTTAGAGTATCTGCTTAGGGCCAAGACTTTGTTCATTACTAATAGTGAGTAAAACTAATAGATAGTTGTTGTGAGCATAAATGTTGTCCTAGGTTCTGGTGGTATTAATTATGGAGCTGTAAGCTTGGCATGATCTCCAGATGTGTGCGTGTAGGTTAAACTAAGAAGCAGATGTCATGATGCTTTTTCTGTGAACTCATGTACAGTGAAGAACAAGTGGATGTGGAACTTGTACAGCGTGGAGATATCATTAAGGTGGTTCCAGGAGGCAAGTTTCCAGTGGATGGCCGTGTTATTGAAGGGCATTCTATGGTAGACGAGTCCCTCATCACAGGTATGTTCTGTCAGAGGACTGTGACATGAAAGTAAGCAGACACTAAAGGAGAACCAGTAAATCTACCAGTCATGAGCAAACAGTAGCAGCTCTTTAAAGACTGCCTTCAGTTTCCCAGGGTTCACTGTGTTTTTAGGTGTGTTGTGGAAGACTAAGCGTTGAAGAGTCTTTTTTAAAAAGATTTATTGATTTCTTTTATGCATATGAGTGTTTGGCCTGCCAGTGCTCCTAACTGTTGAACCATTGCTCAAGCACCCACACTGAAGATTAATTACTAGAATGCACAAAACCAAAGATATTCAGTGCCTTGCAGAGCCAGGTTGATTGGCAAATTTCCCAGGGCAGATAAATATTCTATTTTCCTGCCTTAGCAGTTGATGTAGTCAAAGCTAGACCAGAGCACCAAGTTTTCCACATCAGGGCAGCTTGAAGAAAGCAGGACTGGAAGATGTTTAGAAATCTTGGCTAGCAGAGTGGATCAGAGTGGAGCTCTTCCCTCCCACCTCTGGTAGTCCCAACAGAGGCTCGGTTTATTTATTAATTCTGGACTCTGTGTCACAGTGGTCTGCTGTGGCCAGTTTGGATGAGAAGTTTTTAGTTCTCTGGCCTGGGCTATGGAATATAATGGAGTGATACTGACCCCAGCCTCCTAAGCAGTAGCAGCAGCCCTCCCCCTCCCCCACAGTGTCACGAAGAAAACCATGCTCCCACATTTCCGAATGCTCTGAGAACTACTGATCTAGGAGTAGAGTGAAGCTCCTAAAGTATCTGTCCAACAAGAGCTAACATGGTGAGCTCTTCCAGTTCCAAACATCCCTGTGTTGGCCTAAAACTGAGGTGAGAAAAAGGAAGGGCACTTTTACCTTTGCCAGTGTCCAGATTCTAGTTCGAGAAGAATGTCTCTTCTAGGTATTTGTTGATAGTGAATGCATAACTCTGTGTTTCAAGAGGATAGTAATCAGTTTTGTTCTCTGATTCTTTTCCTCTTCCTGCAGGGGAGGCGATGCCCGTGGCTAAGAAACCTGGCAGCACAGTGATCGCAGGTTCCATTAACCAGAATGGATCCCTCCTTATCCGAGCAACCCATGTGGGAGCAGACACGACCCTTTCTCAAATTGTCAAACTTGTGGAGGAAGCACAAACATCAAAGGTATCCTAGTCCCCAGGAAAAGCAGAAGCTGTCTTCTTAAAGCTTTCTCCTATGGCTCTTGATGTCTATTTTCTTTTGATCTACTTGCATTCATGTGGAGTTTATTAAAATATTTCCATCTATGATAACTACCTAATATATTCTGTATTCAGTATGAGAAAAAAAACTTCAAGACACTCATCATCATTATTATTCTAAATTCTAGGCCCCTATCCAGCAGTTTGCAGACCAACTCAGTGGCTACTTTGTTCCTTTTATCGTCTTGGTTTCCATTGCTACCCTCTTGGTGTGGATTATAATTGGATTTCAAAATTTTGAAATTGTGGAAACCTACTTTCCTGTAAGTGACTTGCAATAACTCGTGACTATGTGCAAAACACTTTGTGAGTCTTTTGTAAAGCTAATTAGGTAAAAATAACTTTGAGGAACTGGAAAATATGGCTCAGCAGTCCATACTGCTCTTGCAGAAGGCCTAAGTTAGATTCCCAGCACCTACACTGGGCAAATCACAGCCATCTGTAATTCCAGCTACAGCAGAATTTGATGCCTGTACTCATCTTCACGTACCCACCCACAAATACACATAAGAAAAATAAAGAAATGATCTTTAGACAGGTGTAATGGTGCATGCCTTTAATCTTAGCAGTCAGGAGGCAGAGTCAAGTAGATCTCTGTGAGTGTAGGGCCAACCTTTGTGACTACCAGGCCAGCCAGGGGTGAACAATGGCAGCTTGTCTCAAAACAAACAGACTTTGGAAATGAGCAGTATTGTCTGAGAGTATAGTTGGTAGAATGCTGCCCAGCATTTCTTAGGCCATGAGTGTATCCTCAGTATCACAAAGAAGGAGAGAGGGAAGAAGGGAAGAAAAGAAAGAAAAGGAAATGAAGAGAATGGAAAAGAAAAGACAAACCTAAAGAAGAAATTCCCAGTATAACACTCCCTCCTTCTACTTTGGGAATATATTTTAAGAGCTCCAGTGGATGTCAGAAACCACAGATATTACATAACATTGTATGTGTCACCTTAGGCCCCTATACAGACCCCTGTACACAGATTGAATGCCTTTTCTATCTTAACTGTCATGTTCTGTGCTTATGACCTATGTAGTTCCAAGATATGACAGCAAAACCAGCACAATTTTCTTTTTTGTCCTTCACATTTTTATCTAAATTGCATCATGACCCTTTTGGGAACACAATTTAATAAAACAAGGATTCTACACAAGAGCGCAATACTTCAGTAACTATTTAATAACCAGGAGACAGCTAGTAGGTTGCTAATGGCAGGTACTATATATGTAACATGGTGTGCTGTTCAGGTAAGACAGAATAATATTTCAGTGTGTTCATTAGAATGGTTTTTTAGTATTTTTGAGACAGGCTATCACCTTGTAGCCCCTGACTGCCCTGGATTTCTCTATGTATACTAGGCTAGCCTTGAACTTCTGCCTGTCTCTGTGTCCTCAGTGCTGGGACTAAAGGTGTAGGCCAGCATGCCTAGCTGGAAGTGACATTTTATAATGCTCATTTTGCATAACTTGTTGTGATGTGCCTTACTTTATTTATTTTACTTAGGCAATCTTTAATGAAAGTTGTACATGAGATTCCTCTACTCCTGTGTCTTCTCAATCATTTATAACTTGATTGAGACTTGGCTTTCATTTACAGGGTTTTTTAAGTCTTTGTCCAGCTTTAGCCTGGTGCTAACCATTTGGCTGAAGTGTATGCTCACATGGATGACAGTTGTGTCATTAGCCTTTTCTCACTGCACTCATTCAATGTAGATGACATATTGCTTCCTCTACACCTGGACCACTTGGCCAAGCTGCTGGGATTTGTAGTATCCTTAGAGCACAAACTTCATCGTCCTTTTAATGGGCATAGACAGAACATTATACTTCTGTCTCAGCTCTTTGGAAAGGGGAAAAACATGATCTTCCTCTAAATGTGAGCAAAGATACATTGAAATGCCATTTGCCATTATTTCTTCGGTCAGAAGTCACAAAGGGATTGAACTTCATTTTGGTGGATGTAGATCCAGTGATCCCTCACTTTAGATATATAAACTTATACTCAACTTTTCTTTTTGTCAATTGCAAAGTAGGGATAACAATGCCTAAGTTAAAAGATTTGAATTCACATAGGTGAGAGCATACAACATATGTGAAAACATGTATACAAAAGTCTAAGCCTAGATATTTATGACAATCCCTTCTAATTATCTATTTTAAAATATTTTAAAGACTTACCTTTATTTATACATAAATGTGTGTATCTTTGTATGGAAATATGCATGTGAGTGCAAGTGGCCATGGAGACCAGAAGAGTGGTCAGAGCCCTTGAAGCTGGAGTTAGAGGCACTTGTGAGTTACCACATATAGGTTCTGGGGACTGAACTTGGGTCTTCATCAAGAGTAGTAAGTGCTCCTAACCACTAAGCCATCTCATAAGTCTCTTTAAAAACTTTTAATCTTTATTTCACTTACTCTGTGTGTGTGTGACATATATATGTGAATGTTGGAACATGCCCCCGCGTGTATGTATGTGGAGGACAGAGAACAACTTTGAAAAGTTTGTTTTGTTCCCTCCGTAATTTCTTGGAGCTGAACTTAGGTTGGTTGTGAGGCTTGCATAGCAAGTGCTTATGTCTGCTCGCCATTCTGTCCTCTAAATGAACATTTAAGTTATTGTCTTTATAACTTGGTACGATGTCTAACCTATGGCCTCAGTATCAGAGAGTCAGAATTTGTTCGAGGCCAAATTTATTGAGAATTGTGTTGCTAATAGTTCTTCTAGATATAGAAGAATTGTGGAGTTCTGTGTTCCTTATTTTTCTCCATAGTTAGTAACCCTGGAATCATCAAAATGAAGTTTTTACTTTAAGACTATCACTTATTAACCAGTGTTCATGTTTATAAATGAAGAAAATATTCATTATTAGTAAGGAAATGTATGTCAGTAGCTAGGTAGAATGTGTGATTTTGACACTGGTTTTCTTTAAACAGGGTTGAGCTTTATTTTGTTTTGCACGGCTCTAACTGTAAATGAATAACCAAAGCGCATGTCTTTCTTCTAAAGGGCTACAATAGAAGCATCTCACGAACAGAAACCATAATACGCTTTGCTTTCCAAGCCTCTATTACAGTTCTGTGTATCGCATGTCCCTGTTCACTGGGACTAGCCACTCCAACTGCTGTGATGGTGGGCACAGGAGTTGGTGCTCAGAATGGGATACTTATCAAAGGTGGGGAGCCACTGGAGATGGCTCACAAGGTAAGAGTCTCCAGAACTAAAAATTGCACTCTCCAAACTTACACTTGCACCGCTATTGAGAAATAAGGTTCTTAGTTCTTTGCATGTAGTTCCTAGGCTGAGCTCTTCTGGGACTACCTTGAGGATTGAAGTAGAAAGCTGTGATGTTGATTCTCCTTCAGATTTGCCTTAGTTATGTAAGATCTCTAATCATACTCCCTCAGCCATTCCCTCACAGCAGACCCGGAATGGAGAAGCTGTAGTTCAAACCCAAGTCTCCAGTACTTGCCTTGGAAAATCTGCCAGGGCTTCCCAGGGTTCTGACTCTATGGGAGCTGCACCTGCCATGGCAGTGCCTTTACTGCCACCAGCTGGCAGTTTGCAGTTATGACTTCAACTGCAGCCATGCTCCCACTAATACAATCTCATCACAGTGAAATATAGATGCATGGAGGCTACAGAACACATGGCTTAGAACAAATCTGCAACCTTCAATAGCTAGCGCATACACACACACACACCTATACAGGCTAGGACTTTTTAAAACGTGTATGGGTACATTGCCTCCATGTACCACATGCCTGCAGAGGCTAGAAGACAGTATTGGATCCCCATGGTACTGAAGTAGTAAACAGTTGTGAGCTGCCATGTATTTGGAACCAAACTTGGGGCCCTCTGGAAGAGCAGCTAGTGTCCCTAACCACTAATCCATCTCTCCAGCCCTAAGGAATTTTTTAAAGATTAGTTTTTATTTTTATTCATATGTGTGGGTACCTGTGGGGCCAGAAGATGTGTCAGATCCCTTAGAACTAGAGTACAGGTTGTTGTGAGCTGCCCAACATGGGTGCTAGGAACTGAACTGGGGTCCTCTGCAAGATCACAAGTGCTTTAAACCACCGAGTCATCTCTCCAGTTCCCAGGCTAGTAATTTTTATAGAAAAAGAATTTGACATAATTTCAAACCTAAAGATAAGGTTGAGCACCTATCCAAAGAACAAGGACACTTCCTTATGTGACTATGGTATATTTATCAAAACCAATAAATTAATATTGACAATGATGTTGTCTTATCTGTAATTTCATGTTCTGTTTTCCTCTGTTCTTTCCATGAAACCCTTTATAGCAGTTTTTCTCTTGTCTAAAATGATGCTTTTGTTGTTGGTTATTTTTACTTTTTTTTATTCTTTGAGGGGCCCACCACCCAGCTCCCAAATAATCACACATAGAGACTTATTCTTTTTGTTTGTTTGTTTTTCGAGACAGGGTTTCTCTGTGTAGCTTTGCGCCTTTCCTGGATCTCACTCTGTAGTCCAGGCAGGCTGACCCTGAACTCACAAAGATCTGCCTGCCTCTGCCTCCCAAGTGCTGGGATTAAAGGCGTGAGGTGAGACTTAGTATTACTTATGAATGCCTGGCTGTAGTTTGGCTTTTTTCTTGCCAGCTTTTTTAACTTAAATTTTCCCATCATCCTTTTGCCCATGGGCTTTCCCCTTTTTCTATTTCTGTATTTTTCTTTCTTTCTTTCTTTCTTTCTTTCTTTCTTTCTTTCTTTCTTTCTTTCTTTCTTTCTTTCTTCCTCCATTGCTTGTTGTGTAGCTGGGTGGCTGGCCACTTGCATCCTCTTCCTTTTCTCACTCCTTCTTCTTTTCCTCCCAGATATCTCCTTCCATTTATTCTTTCTTCCCAGAAGCCCTTCCTATCCTTTCTTTTGCCTTGCTATTGGCTGTTCAGCTCTTTATTAGACCATCAGGTGTTTTAGACAGGCCAAGTAACACGGCTTCACAGAGTTAAACAAATGCAACATAAAAGAATGCAACACATCTTTGAATCATTAAACTAATGTTCCAGAGCATAAACAAATGTAACACATCTTAAAATAATCTACATTTCCCCCTTTTTGTCTAAATGAAAAGGAAGGTTTTAACTTTACCATAGCAAAACTATACACAACAAAAAGTCAAGTTAGAATTATGTTTACAATATTCTCTCCATTTGTAGTTAGCATATTCAGAGAAAATAATGCATTATCTATCCTAACTTAGTGAATCCAAAGTTTTATACCTAATTTTCTTTCTATCATAACTAAGGAAACTACAAGTCTTAACTATCGACTCTTCAACTACATCAAAGACCCAGAAGGGTGTAATATTACCTAACAATTGAGACATTTGGTTGCCTGGACAGTCACCCAAAATTCCTCTGCTACATTGGGGCATCCATCTTCAGCCTACAGGCCCGGAATATCTGGCAAACATTTCAGTGAAGCAGGAAATTTGAAGGACTGCCCTGCATTGTATTGGCAAAGTTTGTCAGTCACTTTCCTGTTTCCTGCAGAATATCTGGCAGACTCTTCTGTGAAGCAGGAATTTTGAAGGACTGTCCTGCCTTGGCAATGATCAACAGTCTTTTTCTTGTGTGTTCTGCATGTCCAGTGTGCACAGAACTCCATAAGGAGTTTCTTCAATGTCCATCATCTCTGTAGTAAATTGTGCTGCCAGGAGCAGATGTGTCTCATTGTCATGAAAAACCGCAAGTTAACAAAACATTTAAAATGCCATATTCTATAGGTCTTTCAATTATATGAAGACCATCTATCTGTTTAAAGTATAACTGTTTAACCTTGAAAACATACCTAATATGACTACCAATTTGATATTATAGATTAATCACCAACCTCATTTCTCATTATACATTGCATTTTTAAATGAACTGCATAAGCACAATACCCCAAACAAGAGTAAAAACATACATTCAGTATAACAAAAATAACTTTAAATTTGTATCAAAATACAGAATCCATGCCAGTGCAAAATATCATAGATTAATAGTTGTCTTTTTATCCTATATTCCTATATTCCCCTAAGTATAGCAAACATCCATTACCCACCAAATAACCAAAAACCTCCCATCCCCTTGTTGGGAATGTGGATATTGTATTCTCCAAACTGCTTCCTGCTGTCTGTGGATGAAGTAATTTTAGGGTTCCAGAGAAAATTTGAGATAATGATGAAGTCCTGGAAAGACCAGAAAAACCTTTGTTGATAGATATCACCTGTCACGTTTTAGGAGGTCTTCTTTGATCACACCAGATCAACATCCTTCCTGAAGGAATCCATAGCCTCTCATTTCCTATGGGAACAAAACTCTAAAGCATTTTTTATTTCCATTTGACAAATATATATTTTTACTTCTTTTTTAAAGTTAAGATAGCCCTAAAGTTTCTAGGTTGGTTCAGTTTTTCAGTTCAGTTCACAGACCCATGTCTACCAGCAGCTATATTTTGCTCAGCAACATTAAAAAAAATTCAAAATCAACACAATAACATTCAGGATCCAGACTCCCTGTGTATTTTCCATCATTACATGGCTTACTCTTTTTAATATTACTTTACTTCTCTCTTTAAAGACTACATTATTTTAAAACTATTTCTTTCTTTCTATGACTTATCCCATACTCTATTTATTTCTTTCTTAAGCCTACACACCTTGCAAAATACACTGGAACCTTTTTAGAAGTTTTTCCATCTGGATCTCTTTTACTGTGTATCTTTTAGCCTTTTTTGACCATGTGAGCAAACTTTAAACTGCTAAGCCACAGCTGGGTCCTCTGCACTATTCTATTGGCTGGCCCTGCCAACCCTAAAGCTCAAGTTCCTGTCGGAGGTGCATGACCAGAAACTGCATTCAACCTTCCTAGTTGTAGGAAGCTGGTACCTGTGCTGCCTTAGCTTGGCTTGTTTCTTGCCAGAAGTGGTTTTTACTTAGCTTGCCATTTCAATTTAGTGCTGCCAGCTGAACAGCAGCGCCTCTTAAAGGAGTCATGTTTTTTTCTTTTCTTTTTTTTTTCAGCTTTCTCAGGCCCTATGGAAATTCAAGAGTCCCACATTAGTATCCCAAAATGTAGTTGGTTGTTTTTTATTCTTTTGGCTCTTTGGATCCCTGCCACCCAGCTCCCAAATAAATCACACATGGAGGTGTATTCTTAATTATAAATTAAATGCCCAGCCTTAGCTTGGCTTGTTTCTTGCCAGCTTTTTTTTTTTTTTTTTTTTTTTTTTTTGGTTTTTCAGTAGCTTTGGAGGCTGTCCTGGAACTCACTTTGTAGATCAGGCTGGCCTCGAACTCACAGAGATCTGCCTGCCTCTGCCTCCTGAGTGCTGGGATTACAGGTGTGCGTCACCACCGCCTGGCTCTTCCCAGCTTTACTTAACTTTAAATTATCCCATCTACCTTTTGCCTCTGGGCTTTTACCTTTCTCCATCTCTGTATATCTTTTCTTTCCTTCTTATTCCTTAGCTGGCTGTGTGACTGAGTAGCTGGCCCCTATCGTCCACCTCCCCTTTTTCTCTTGCTCTTCCTTTATCTCCTAGAGTTCTCCTTCTATTTATTCTCTTTGCCTGCCAGCCCCACCTATCCTTTCTCCTCCCTTGTTATTCATTCAGCTCTTTATTTGACCAATCAGGTATTTTAGACAGGCACTGTAACACAGCTTCACAGAGTTAAACTGATGCAACATAAACAAATACAGCACATCTTTGCATCATTAAACAAATGTTCTGGAGCATAAACAAATGTAACACACCTTAAAATAATACTCTACATGCTTTGAATGTTATTCTTATCTTTTGTTTTGTTTTTTGAGACAGGGTTTCTCTGTGTAGCTTTTGAGCCTTTCCTGGACCTCACTCTATAGCCTAGGCTGAACTCAAATTTACAGAGATCTACCTGGCTCTGCCTCCTAAGTTCTGGGATTATAGGCATGAGCCACCACCACCCAGCTTATTCTTATCTTTCTTATATTGGTTCATTGGGCTGTTGAGTCTATAAGGTTCTCATTCTTAGTTTATGGTGAAGTAAGCATGGTCTCTCCAAATTCTTTCCTTTTCCTATGTGGCCTAACTTTCTCAAACTGCTTTCCTGAGCTTCCTTTTACCAGCCCAAGTTATTAACCAAGACCTAATCAAGTCAAGCAATCCATCTGGGTTCCCTTCAGCCTAACATTTACATTTTCTTTTAGTCATCTACTGTCTACCCAGATTTCTCCAATAGATCTATAATTCATTAGTATTGAAAGCCTTTGTGTTTTCCCTAGATGCACCAGTGGCATCTCCTAATTACCTATTAACAGCCAACCCATAACTAACAGCTCTAGTTGTTTAACATAAATTCACAGACATTTAAAACTTAACTGTTGGGTAGGGAAATTGGTTGCTACAAGAATATTTTTTAATATGTCTTTTGTTCACCCAGAGATGATCAGTTGACGAAGTTGTGAAGCCAAAGGCCAGTTTATTAAAAAATGAACTTTTGTTTCTCATTTCTGGGAAGATAATGTCATGTGGATACATTGTATTTTTATCTTTTCTCCAGGTAAAGGTAGTAGTATTTGATAAGACTGGAACAATTACCCATGGAACCCCAGTAGTGAATCAAGTAAAGGTTCTAGTGGAAAGTAACAGGATACCACGCAATAAGATCCTGGCCATTGTGGGAACTGCGGAAAGTAACAGCGAACATCCTTTAGGAGCAGCTATAACCAAATACTGCAAGCAGGTATAATTTTATATTTCATATTCATGTTGTCATTTCATAGAGGCATGATGCAGACCAAATCTGGACTGACTTTTGACTATGATTTTTGTATATGATGAGTATGAGGATAAAGAGAATTGTATTTTCTTACTTAATTAAATATGTTGGGGCTGGGAATGTAGCTCAGTTGGTATAGTGCTTGCTTAGATGCTTGAGGCCCAGGGTTTGATACCCAGCACCAATAAAGTGAGCATGTTGGCCCATGACTTTAATCTAAGAATTTAGGAGGTAGAAACAGGAAGTCAGAAGAAGTTCAAGGTCATCTTCATTGCATAGTAAATTTGAGGCCAGCCTAGACTGTATAAGACTTTGTCTTGCCAGGCGGTAGTGGCACACGCCTTTAATAATCCCAGCACTTGGGAGGCAAAAGTGGGTGGACCTCTGAGTTCGAGGCTGTGTGAGTTCCAGGAAAGGCTCCAAAGCTATACAGAGAAACCCTGTCTCAGAAAAACAAAAACAAAACCAAACAAACAAAAGAAATGAACTCTGATCTTACCACACAGTAACCCCTGTTTGACATAAAACATTAAAATAGAAGAAATATGTATTAGTCAGACAGTGGTGGCACATGACTTTAATCCCAGCACTCAGGAGGCAGACAGGTGGATCTCTGTGAGTTCCAGGCCAGTCTGGTCTACAGATCTAGTTCCAGGACAGCAAGAGCTATTCAAAAAATCCTAAATCAAACTACCTCCCCCACAAAAAAAATCTGTCAATGCAATTGCTAGGTCAAAGGATGCTTAAAATTTCATTTTTCATAACTATTACTAACATCCATACAAACGATTGTATCGGTTTGTACCTGCACCCAAAGTTTTGAATTCCTGTCTTCTCATATACTTACCAACACTGTTCTTTTAATTAAAAATTATTACACTATTTATTTAATTATTTGTTTATCTATTTATTGTGTTGTGTTTCTGTTTGTTAGGAGCTGGACACTGAAACCTTGGGTACCTGCACAGATTTCCAGGTTGTACCAGGCTGTGGTATTAGCTGTAAAGTCACCAATATTGAAGGTTTGCTACATAAGAGTAACTTGAAGGTAGAAGAAAATAACATTAAAAATGCATCCCTGGTTCAAATTGATGCAATTAATGAACAGTCATCAACTTCATCATCTATGATTATTGATGCTCATCTCTCAAGTAAGCTGACTTCTTTGTAGTAGTTTTTAGATTTTTGTAGATTTCTTTTGTTTCGCTTGAAATTTTCTTATTATTCTTTTTTTTAGTGAAAATAGAATCTTCTTTCATACAATACATCCTGACCACAGTTCCCCCCACCCCACCACTCCTTCCATCGGACCCTACCTCCCTCTACCCTGGATCAACACCTTCTCCAATTCCCATCAGAAAAGAGGAGGCCTCCAGGAGCAGCAACCAAACACAACAAAACAAAATACAATAAGACAAGGCAAAAGTCCCACACCAAAGCTGGACAGGGCAACCCAATGGGAGGAAGAGTCCCAAGAGCAGGCAAAAGAGTCAGACATATCTGCTCCTACAGTAGGAATCCCACAAAAACACCAAGCTAACAGCCCTAACAGATACATGACTTGGTGCCAGCCCATGCAAGCCCTGTGCTTGCTGCTTCAGTCTCTGTGAGCCCATATGAGCTCTGCTTAGTTGATTTAGTGGGCAGTATTCCCCTGGTGTCCTCCATTTCCTCTGACTCCTACAGTCTTTCTGACCCCACCTTGTGGGATTCCCTAAGCTCTGAGGGGAGGCACCCAATGAAGACCTCCAATTTATACTCTTGCCCTATATGATGTCTGGCTATAGGTCTTTGTATCTGCTCCCATCTGCTGCTGGAGGAAGCCTCTCTGACGACTGGACAAGGCACTGATCAATGAGTATAGCAGAATATCATTAGGAATCATTTCATTGATTCTTTTAGACTAGTCATGTTTAGTTCTACCCTAGGTCTCTGGGCTATCCAATTTCCTGTTCCTGGCCATCAAGCAGTGTTTGGCATGTGCTCCCTCTCCTAGAGTGGGCTTCAAGTTAAATAAGACATTAGCATATTATGCAGGCAGGATAAATTGTAGGTCAAAGGTTTTGTGGCTGGGTTGTTGTCCACATTTCTCTTTCAGTAGCCTGCAGAGTACCTTCCTGCACCAAAGAGACTAGGATGTAGGGATGAGGGCTCCATGCAGGCACCAGCTCAACTTCTCAATGTTCAATGAGCTGAGTGGATGCTGTCCTTGGCAATGGGGCCCCGCTGTCAGTTTTAAGAGAACAACCCTCTGTCCTAGCATCAGCCTGTGTTGTTTAGGGATCTCCATGGCACCCATTTAGCCAACGACTCAACCAAATGGAACCCAGTCCCACCACTGGAAGCCTTGCCTGGCTACAAGGGATGGCCAGTTTGGACTCCATATCCCCCATTGCCAAGAGTCCTTAGTAGGATCACCCTCATAGATTTCAGGAAGTTTCCACTGCACTAGGTTTGCACACCACACTCCAGCTGTTCCTAAATTCTAGCCATCTTTCCCCACACTCTCTCCTTCCATCCCATCTCCAACCAGCACCTGATCCTTCCCGCTTCTTTCCCCACCTGTTCTCAGTCCACCTACAAAATCTATTCTATTTCCCTTTCCCAAGGAGATCCATGCATTCTGCCTAAACCCCTCCTGTATACCTACCCTCTCTGGGAATATGGATTATAGCTTGGCTATCATTTATTTAACAGCCAATATCCACTTATAAGTGAATACATACCATATTTGTCTTTCTCGGTCTGACTTACCTCACTCAGGATGATTTTTTTCTAGTTCTATCCATTTGCCTCCAAATTTCATGCCATTTTTTAACAGCTAAGTAATAATGCTCCATTGTGTAAATATTGCACATTTTGTTTATCCATTCTTCTGTTGAGGGACATAGAGGTTGTTTCCAGTTTCTGGCTATTGTGAATAAAGAAAACCATAATGAACATAATTGAGCAAGTGTCCTTGTCACAGGATAGAGAGTCCTTTGGGTATATGCCCAAGAATCAGGTATAGCTGGGTCTTGAGGTAGATTGATTCTCAATTTTCTAAGGATCCCCCATATTGATTTCCATAGTGGCTGTACAAGTTTGCATTCCTACCAGCAATGGAGGAGAGTTCCCCTTGCTCCACATCCTTTCCAGCCTGAGCTGTCACTTGTGTTATTGATCTTAGCCATTCTGACAGGTATAAGATGGAATTTCAAAGTAGTTTTGATTTGCATTTCCCTGCCATTTGATTCTCAGCCATTTGAGATTCGTCTATTGAAATTCTCTGTTTAGATCTGTTCCCCATTTTAATTGGATTATTATTTTTTGATATCCATTTTCTTGAGTTTTTAAATATATTTTGGGTATTAGTTCTCTGTCAGATGTAGAGTTGATGAAAATCTTTTCCTGTTATATAGGCTGCCACTTGTGATAGTGTCCTTAGCCTTACAGAAGTTTTTCAGTTTCATGAGGTTTCATTTATTAATTGTTGATGTCAGTGCCTGTGCTATTAGTCTTCTGTTCAGGAAGTTGTTTCCTGTGCCAATGTTTTCAAAGCTATTCCCCACTTTCTCTTCTTTTTTTTGCGGGGGAGGTGTTTCAAGACAGTGTTTCTCTGTAGCTTTTGGAGCCTGTCCTGGACTAGCTCTATAGACCAGGCTGGCCTTGAACTCACAGAGATCCACCTGCCTCTGCCTCCCGAGTGCTGAGATTACCACTCTACCAGGTTCAGTGTGTCTGGTTTTATGATGAGGTGTTTGATCCACTTGGACTTGAATTTTGTTCTGGATGATAGATATGGATCTATTTACATTCTTCCACATGCCAACATCCATTTTGACCAGCACCATTTGGTGAAGATGCCTTTTTTCCAATGTATATTTCTGGCTTATTTATAAAAAATATCAGGTGTTCATAGGAGTGTGGATTTATGTCTGTGTCTGTAATTTGATTCCATTGATCAACATGTCTGTTTTTTTTCCAATACCAAAACCATGCAGTTTTTATTACTATTGTTTTGTATTACTACTTGAAATCAGGGATGGTGCTTCCTCCATCCTTAGGATTCCTTTAGCTATCCTGGGTTTCAGATGACTAATTATATATAACCTCAAGGTGTCGTATAAGAAAAATGGACAGCATGATTACATTTCATCCAATCCATTTTTACTGCAGGCCTTCTTATGATATCATTGTTACTCAGAAACATTTGCTAAGTGTGCTTAACTGACTTGTTTTTTGTTTTGGTTTTTGTTTTGATTTTGGTTTTGGTTTTTCAAGACAGAATTTCTCTGTGTAGTTTTGGTGCATGTCCTGTATCTCACTCTGTAGACCAGGCTGGCCTTGAACGCACAGATATCCACCTGGCTCTGCCTCCTGAGTGCTGGGATTAAAGGCATGCACTACCACTGCATGGTTTAGTTAGGGTTTTTATTGCTGTGAAGAGACACCATGACTGTGGTAACATTTATAAATGTTTTATATATAAATATAAAAATTGTTTATAAAAAATATAAAAATGTTTATAAACATTTATAAAGCAAACATTTATTTGAGGGAGCTCACTTACAGTTTCAGAGTTTCAGTCTATTTTCATCATGGCGGGGAGCATAGCAGCATGCGGGCAGACATGGTGCTGTAGGAGTAGCTGAGAGTTCTACATCTTACAGGCAACAGGAAGTCGACTGAGACCCTGGGCAGTATCTTAAACATATGAAACCTCAAAGCCCACACCCCACAGTGACACACTTCCTCCAACAAGGCCATACCTACTCCAACAAAGCCGTACCTCTTAATAGTGCCACTTCCTATGAGATTATGGGGACTAATTACATTCAAACTACTACAACAACTAATGACTCTAGGGTGATGAAAATAAGTCTGAGCTGTTCTTCTATGATCTTTCTCTTATTTCTTTCCATAGCTGGTTGAAATTGTACATCTTTCACAAAATCTTGTGGTCCTCCTCTTTCTCTTATGTGCAGATTACCTTATTTATCCCATAGTATTTTAGAGTTCTCAGGCAGTGTTCATTGTTTTTGTTTGTCTGTTTCCCCAGATGGTCATTACTTTTACATGAGAGGAGATATTCCTCATCTTGCTAACAAGTATCTTTTTCTCTTCTCTAGATCCTACCCTCTCTGAATTCCTCAGGGGCTTCCCTCTGTTATGGCCCCTTGATTCTTTACATTCCATGTCTCTTCCTGGAGCAGTGTCTCTAAAACATATAAACACTTCTTCCATCACTCTGTTTCCCTGAACCTTCAAGACAGAGTAGTCTAGACTTGTTGAATTCACTGACTTACTCCAGAGGCATGCATCAGTTCATTATAAACCCACTCCTGCTCCATTCACACTATAAAACAGTCTCTTATGACTGGGGTCCCCAAAGCCCACTCCAGTGCTTGCTCCCCACTCTGCATTCTGCATGACCTCACAGGGCAGCTGAGGATATTGGTTGTGCATTCCTCCAAAACCTCCTTTATCCTCTGAATGCATGTCGGTTATCTCTGGATTCTTCTTTCCCCTCCTTGGGCATTCCTTCTCATTTTTCTTTGTGTTAGATATCCTCAATGATTTACTTGGTCTTTGACGTTCTTCTCATTTTCCATTCTCTCCTCTATACAATGTCATTCATACCCATCTCTTATTTCTTTTGTTTTGAGTGTTGAGATTAAAGCTATGTGCCTCCTGGCTTCCTACCACTTATTTCATCACCTACAGGTTTTCATTACTACTCCAAATTCTGTATCTCTGGTGGAAGTGTATTTCTTGGGTGTCATGTTGTCAATCAACCATGATCTACTTACCTAAGTGTTCCCAAACCTCCTCAGCCATTTGTGCCCAAGTGATTTTGCTAAAATGCAAATCTGATCATACTACCTTCTGACCTATGACTTTATTTTAGTGGTTTATTGTCTGTCTTGTTTGTTTGTTTATTGTTTGTGGGGTTTTGCAGGGCTGGTTTTGAGACAGTGTTTCTCTGTGTAACAGCCCTGGCTGTCATTGAACTCACAGAGTTCTGTCTGCCTCCACCTCCAGAATGCTGGGATTGAAGGTGTATACTACCATGCCTGGCTCCTATTTTTGACTTTTTTTTTAATGAATGTGCTGGAAGCTGTGGATCACCCCCATAATAAGTTATTATTATGTCTGGTATAAAAGGCTCCCTTATATACTAGAGCCCTTCCATGGATCTTAATTAAGGAGCTGTGGTTTTTATTTGTTTGGTTTTAGATAAGTTCTCACTATGTACCCTTGGCTGCTCTAAAACAGTTCACTATGTCTACCAGGCTAGCCTCAAACTCACAGAGATCCAGTTACCTCTGCTTCCTGAGTGTCGGAAGGCATGCACACTGTCAGCGTCCTTGTTTTCATTGATCTTATTTGTTCAGGACTTTGGTGTCTGCTCTGCTCTGGTTGGTCTCTTGCCTTCCTCATTACTCATCTGTCTCCCCCTGATGCTCCACATGTGCTCTATGTTCTAGTGCTATTAGTTACCTACCTATAGTTCCTCCTCCAGACCTACCATTTATTCTTTTATTTTTGTCTTGAAAATTTTTCATATATTTTGATCCGTATTTCCCCTCCCACAACTCCTCCTAGACCCTCTCCATATCCCTACCCACTTAACTATATTCTTTCTCTCTTTCAAAAAACAAAAACACCAAAAAACACCAAAAAGAAACATCAAAGCAATAAGACAAAAAAATGCCCAAACCAAGCAAAATGAAACACAAAGTTCACATAAATACCATTGAGTTAATTTTGTGTTGGGAACAGGGCCTGCCCTAGAGTGTGGTTGATGTTTATACTGATGACACTTGTTTGGAGAAAACTGACTTTTCCTTTTGACAATGGGTAGCAACTGCAGATGGCTTCTTGGTTAAGAGTAGGACCCCATCTAGCTTGAACCTGTGCAGGTCTTGTGTATCCTGCCACAGTCTGAGTTCATATGTGCAAAGGTCTGTTATGTCTGGAAGGCTCTGTTTCCTTGGAACCATCCATCACCTTTGACTTTTAATATTTCTGTTTCCTCTTCTGCATAGATCCCTGAGCCTTGAGGGGAGGGTTTTGATAAAGACATTTAGGACTGAGTAGTCCAAAGTCTCCCACTCTCTGCATATTGTCCAGTTGTGGGTCTCTCTGTTAATTTCCATCTTCTGCAAGAAGCTTCTCTGATGTGGATTGAGTGAGGTGCTGACTGATCTATGGGTATTGAAGTATGTCATTAGGAGTCATTTTATTCCTGATTCTTTAGCGAAGTAATAACCTTAGCCTTTACCTCATCCATGATCTATCTAGTCTCAGGGTCTTGGCCACTTTAATAGTGCCAGGTATTGGTTCCATCTTATGGGGTAAACCTTTAAATCTGATCAAAAAGTGGTTAATTAAGTCACTCCCATAACACTTATACCACTGTTGCACTAGTATGTCTTACAGGCAGGTCACTGTTGCAGGTTGCAAGGTTTGTTGTTGAGTGGTGATATTAATGGCCTACTTTTCTTCGCCAGCAGCACGCATAGTTAGTACGTACCTTCTAGTACCCTGAACACTAGTCAGTAGGAGCGAAGCTTCTAGTTAAGCTCCAGATGGACTTTTCCATCTTCTATGACATAAGTAAGTGTTGTCTTCAGCAATAGGGCCTTACCAGTAGAGAGCAACAAATAATCTTGGTAGTAGCCTGTGGTATTTTGGGGGGGTGTTCCATGGGACCTCTTTATGGCATGCCATTTCCTACTTGTTATATCATTTCATTTACTGTTTTCTCCATGCAGTGGCCTCACCCACAAATACATCTACCTGTTGACTTATGCTTATCTTTCTAGACCTGACTTACATCTCTTTTTCAGTGATACATTTGCTGGCATACACTGATAGAAATACTTGCTCTTCTTAAATGATAGCTGTACTTGTCTATGGATGTAGTATCAAGTAACTGACATGTAGGAAATCACTCAATAGCTTTTTTGTTGAGTATCTACTGTGTGTTATAGACTGTTGACAGCATTTTAAATGATCATCAATGAGGGCCGAGGTGTAACTCAGTAGTACACCTCTCCAACAGTTTTCTTCTCCCCTTGAGCTTAGTGTGTGTGAGGCCCTGGGTTTGATCTCCATTTCAACTGAGAGAGGAGATGGGAGTTAGGAGCAAGAAAAGAAGCTGGCAGATGAGTTAGTGGGCTGTTTCCATAACCCAGGCAAAACATCAATGGCTCAGACCCATGTGGTAACAGTAGAGTTTATAAAACATGATCAAATTACAGCTGTGTCTTGAAGGGCAAGCTGAAAGATTTAATTACCAAATTAGATATATAGAATGTAAGTAAACAAGAGTCAATGGACTGGAGAGATGGCTCATCAGTTAAGAACATTGCTGCTCTTCTATAGGACACAGGTTCAATTCCGAGCACCCACATGGCAGCTCATAACTGGCTGTTAACTCAAGTCCCTGGGGATCTCATATGGGCACTGAATGCACATGATGTACACACATATATGCAGCCAAAACATATAACACATAAAAATGAATTAATTTTTAAAAATTAAAACACAAGCGTCAAAGTCATGCCAAAGTTAGTCATGTGCCCATTTAGATAGATGGACTTACCATTTAAATAGTATAAAGAAGACAAGAGGAATGATACTGGAGACAAGATCAGGAGTCCAGCTTTATAAAAGTTACATTTGGATGTCTGTTAGCTACCTAAGTAGAAATATCATATCAATGGAATATTAAGTAGGCAGTTTTCTACAGGGGCCTGAAGATCCAGGGGAAAAGACTGAATTAGAGAAAGAGTTTGGAGTCATTTGCTTTGTAATCTGTGGTATTGAGTACTATAGTCACTAGTTACATGTGATTATTTAATTTTGAGTTAATTAAAATGTACTTTCATGTAAAGTCCAGCTCTTTATCATTTTGGCCCTCAATAGCCACATGTGTTGGCTAGTGGCCGTCGAATCAAACAGCAGGTATAGAGCATTTCCATCATTGCTGGAACTTCTGTTCAAACCTCACTGGGTTTACTGAAGTAAAGGTCACTGGTGCATTGTGGGAATAGTTTATTGGAATAGTAGAGACTAAAGCTTTATTTAAGTGAGTTCACAAAAAAATGGGAAGTGGTGAATTAGAGACAGCTAGTAGGGAAAATACTTGTCTTGTGCACAGAAGCAGAGAAATGTGACAGCTAGAGCAGTAAGCTCGAGAGGTTTTTTCCGTTTTTAAAGACAGGACAATATGCACTAGAGGTTATAGAAAACTGATTATTCATGAAGAAGAGAAGATCTAGAATAGGCAAAGTGGGGGGACCTAGCATACAGGTAGAGAAAGAAGTGGCCTTCAGCAGAACAGGCTCTGCCTATAACAGAAGGAAAACAAGCTATGTACACCTAGGAGGCACAGGAGCTGGGGAGGTATGGCCATGAGGAAGTCCTCTTATGATTGCGGGGAGCATTTGCATCTCAGATGGGAATCGGGGAAGAAAAGTTAAGGGATTTGAAAGGAGAGGAGATTTCAAATAGTCATCTTGAAGAAATAATGAGTGGACTAGAGACATGCGGTCAAATATCTATCCCAACAGAACTAAAAGGCTCACTTAAAATTAGTGGTTACTGGTTATGAGACATCAACATATTTGCATATTTACATGTAGCCACATTAGCTACCGGTGCACAGTTAAGTGTTTGAATTGTGTTAGAGGGTCACAGGTAAAACCTCAGTAAGAAGGGAACCTCTGAACTAATACATTCTCATCTCCACTCCCCATCTTGCTGGAGACTGAACTTAGGCCTTCCTTCACTCATCCTAGGCAAGTACTCAGCCACTGAGTTATATCCTTGGCCCTTGAACAGTATGGTGGAATTTGCTATTTGGAAAGAAAGCTTAAGGAATTGAGTGATGGTAGCAACATGGGTTCAGAGGTATATGGAAGATCAGAATGTATTCCTGGAAAACTTGAAAAATCACTGTTACAGGTTATATTCTACCAAAAATGCACTATAGTGACTGAAGGTTAGGCAGGAAGAACTTGCCTCCTAAGATGGATTTAAAGGTTAAATAAGCTCACTAAATGGTTTTTCTATACTTCTAGATGCTGTTGATACTCATCAGTACAAAGTCCTCATTGGTAACCGGGAATGGATGATTAGAAATGGTCTTGTCATAAGTAGTGATGTAGACGATTCCATGATTGAACATGAAAGAAAAGGTCGGACTGCTGTATTGGTGACAATTGATGGTAAAGTTTCCCTGAAATACTCTATGACATAATTGTGATCTCAGTCATTACTTTATGTGTCTGTAGGACTTAAACTATGAGTTTTATTCCAAAGAGGCTTGAATAAATACAAAGTAAAATTAGCAAAATATGACTATTCTTAACTAAGGGTTTTCTTACCAACTGTTGTGGCACATGTACTTGGAGCCTGAGATTGGACAATCATGACTTTAAGGGCTACATGGAAAGACCCTATCTCAAGAAACATAACAATAACAAAAACCCAATTGTTGAAGACGAACCTGGGCTACATGAGACCCTGTCTAAAACAAAAACAAAATACCCAAATTTTTAAAAATATATTTATTTATTAAAATTTTTTAAAATTTTACATGCCAACCCCAATTCCTCCGCCTTCCCCTTCTCCCACCTCCTCACCTCCCCCATCCACTCCTCAGAGTGGGTAAGGCCTCCCATGGTAGTCAACAAAGTCTGGCATACCAAGCTGAAGGAGAGCCTAGCCCCTCTCCATTGTATCAAGGCTGAGCAAGGTATCCCACCACAGGGAATGGGCTCCAAAAAGCCAGTTCATACACCTGGGATAAGTCCTGGTCCTGCTGCCAGGGACCCCACAAACAGACCAAGCCACACAACTGTCACCCACATTCAGTGGGCCTAGTTCGTTCCCATGCAGGTTCTCAAGCTGTCAGTCCAGAGTCAGTGAGCTCCAACTAGCACGGGTCAGCTGTCTCTGTGGGTTTCCCCATCATGATCTTGATGACGACTACCACTACCACTACCACTACCACTACCACTACCACTACCACTACCACTACCATTACCTCTTCTTCTTCTTCTTCTTCTTCTTCTTCTTCTTCTTCTTCTTCTTCTTCTTCTTCTTCTTCTTCTTCTTCTCCTCCTCCTCCTCCTCCTCCTCCTCCTCCTCCTCCTCCTTCTCCTTCTCCTCCTCCTCCTCCTCCTCCTCCTCCTCCTCCTCCTCCTCCTCCTCCTCCTCCTTCTTGAATGACGAATGCCGCAAAACACCAAATTTTTTGAAAAGGCAAAACCATTAGGCAGAGCTCTGGGAACCCTTAGGAAGAGGGGGAGGAAGGAATGTAAGAGTCAGAGAGGTCAAGGACACAAGAAAACAGCCCAAAGAATCAACTAAGCAGACCTCACAGGGGCTCATAGAAAAGTATCATGTACCCCAAAATGGCTTTGAACTCACTATGTAGCCAAGAAAGACCTTGAACTTCTGATCCTCCTGTCTCTACCTCCAAAGTTCTGGGATTATAGGGGTGTGTGTGTGTGTGTGTGCGTGTGCGTGTGTATGTGTAGCACCACCACACCTGGTTTATGTGGTACTGGAGATTGACTCTAGGGCCTTGTGAATGCTAAGCAATCATTCTAACAATTGAATTGCATCCCCAACCTTGTAGTATTTCTAATGTGTAGCACATTTTTATATGTTAAAAAAATTGGGAGCGGGGTGCCCTATCACTCTCCTGACCTCATTCCCCTAAGACAGGGTCTCTCAATGAACCTGGAACTAGACTGACAGCCAGCAACCCCAGTGATCCTCCTGTCTCGACCCCACTGGCTGATATTAGGGTCACAGAATTTGAAGTTGAGTCCTCATGTTTATGTAACAAGTGCTCATATCCACTGAGCCATTCCTCCAGCCCCCTTACTTTTGTTTTTCAAGCAAGACAATTAGTACCTTTTGGTAATTTCCCCTAATATCAAATACCAGTTTTATCTCCACTCACCTATTAGTTTCTCATTCTGTTTGCTTTTAAATTAGCTAAAAAGTATTTGTGGCTATAGTTTTAAAGCCTAAGGGTGAGTGTCTTTTCACTTTTAGTGACATCTTTCTTTTCATTTTACTATTATTACCTTCATTAAATATTCATATTTATTGATTTTATTTTCCACAAATATGGAAGCTTATCACAGAACGTATGGTATAAAATCTATATGAATCAGAATGTTTTGAGTTAAACCAAGTCCTCAATGGCTCAACAAAATTCATTTCTTTCTGAACTTTATTCTACTGTGTTCTTCTTCTTTCACCATAATCTGTTTTTCTGCTGTTCCTGTATTAGATGAGCTGTGTGGCTTGATAGCCATTGCTGATACTGTGAAACCTGAGGCAGAGCTGGCTGTCCACATTCTGAAATCTATGGGCTTAGAAGTAGTTCTCATGACTGGAGACAACAGCAAAACAGCTCGGTCTATTGCTTCTCAGGTAATGAATTGGTTACTTATTATTGAGATGGGCACATGTGCTAACATCTCGAGAATTCTGAGTACACATTTTCTTTCTTCCGTGTAATTGCCGAGAAAGTCACCTGACCTATTGTTTGCATTATCTTCAAGTAGCTGTCCCTAACTGCTTAAAAACACTCAGCATGGTATGGTAGAAGGAACTTGTCTGTTACAGACGTAAGTGAAGAGGTATTCGCTTGGCTTGTGGGATGTTTGAGTGACTCTGCACACTGGTTTCTGGTGACGCTCCCTTTGAAATGATACAGTTTTCAGCAGTGCTGCCCGCCTTCAACATCGCCTGCTGTGAACACGCAGCAGCTGCATGCAGGTTCCTCTCTGATCCGTTGTGGATGCCACCAGCTGGACTCTTTCTTAACTGTACATGTTTCACCTGCAGAAATTTCCATTAGAATGCCTTCTCTCCTCTTCGAGTGTGTATACATACAGGGTGTGTGTGTGCATGCATGTGCCATAGAATGTAGGTCAGAGGACAAACTTGTGGGAGCTTGTTCTTTTCTTCACTGTATGGATTCTGGGGACTAAATTCAGGTTTTATCAGGCTTGATGGTAAATACCTTTACCCACTGAGCCATCTTGATGGCCCTCTTTTAGTAAATAACAAAAGGAATATGTGAGTACATTCTTCTGTAAGAATATTAAGGTTGGGGCTGCAGAGATGGCTCAGAGGTTAAGAGCACTGACTGCTCTCCCAGAGGTCCTGAGTTCAATTCCCAGCATCCACATGGTGGCTCACAGCCACCTATAATGAGATCTGATTCCCTGTTCTGGCCTGCAGGGATCCATGCAGACAGATACTGTATACATAATAAATTAATTTTAAAAAAAGAATATTGCCGGGTGGTGGTGGCACACACCTTTAATCCCAGCACTCGGGAGGCAGAGGCAGGTGGATCTCTGTGAATTTGAGGCCAGCCTGGTCTACAGAGTGAGATCCAGGAAAGGCGCAAAGCGGCACAGAGAAACCCTGTCTCAAAAAACCAAAAAAAAAAAAAAAAAAGAATATTAAGAATTTGTAAAGAATTTGTGTGTGCGTGCGTGCGTGTGTGTGTTTGTGTGTGTGCACAGAACTAGAGCAGGGATGAGAGGGGGATCTGTGGTTGATATGTAAAATGAATAAATAGTTTCTCAGTAAAGAAAAAAAGAATTGGTACCATTTCCACATTCTCTGTCAAGTTCTCCTCCCTTGCTTTTATGTATGTATATATACCTGTATACAGGTATGTAGTTCTGCTTTTTCAGCACTAATTGGATCATTTTATAGTTTATTCAGTAGTTTTTATATATAACAATATTTCCCAGCTCTTTTTTCATGTCTTCGCATGTAAAATTATTTTATTCCTTCTAGACTGCTGCATGAAATTCTATAGTATGGATAAATTATAATTTATGCTACCATTCCCCTAGTGGTGGACATTTAAGTGGTTTTGAATTTTCTGTTTTTATAAACAGACAATAATGAATATCCTTGACATCTTTGGACTTGAAAGAGTCTGTCCAGATACAATTAAAAGTTGATTTTCCAGAGCAGATGATGTGCACACTTTGAATGCTCTCCCCTGAAGACAGTGTCATTCTGAACATACCAACAGTACACAGGATCGCTTATTGGCTGGAGAGCTGGCTCAGCCACTAAGAGAACTAGCTGCTCTTGCAGAGGACCTAGGTTTGGTTCCTAATACCTATTAGTGGCTCACAACCATCTTTTTTTTCCCTCACAGCCATCTTTAACTCCAAATTCAGGACATCCAGTACCCTCTTCTGACCTCTGTGAGCACCAGGCACATGTCTGGTGTGCTTGCAAACATGCAGGCAAAACATTAAAAATAAATATTAAAAAGAATGCTCACTTCTCCACATTATCAATGGATATTTTCAGTCTTTTCAATGTAAACATTTAGCAGGTTAAAGTAAAATAACGGCTCATTATTCTAAGCTCAGTTTTGTGTATAGTGCTCAGTATTAGTTCCTGAACTGAATTGATTTCTTCACATAGGTTGGCATTACTAAGGTGTTTGCTGAAGTTCTACCTTCCCATAAAGTTGCTAAGGTGAAACAGCTTCAAGAGGAGGGAAAACGCGTAGCAATGGTAGGAGATGGAATCAACGATTCTCCAGCTCTGGCTATGGCAAACGTTGGAATTGCCATTGGCACAGGCACAGATGTAGCCATTGAAGCAGCTGATGTGGTTTTGATAAGGGTAAGTCCTGGAGGGGCAGTACTTACACACTAGAGTAGGTCCTGGTCTGAAAGCTGAGGAGCGCGACATTGCCTGACATGGTTAGTGGTAGTGCTGTAAGGCATACTGTGTAGTGATCCTGCATGGTATGTAAATGTTCAGTCCTTAGACTAGCACACAATCCTCTTCCACACTTGACTCAAGGCTTAGCAGTATCTGAAGTTTGTACTTAATTCACCTTGTATCCCAAGGTATATGTAATCCCCATTGTACACAGTGACAAGTAGAGAAGTTCCTAGTGTAGTCTCACTAATATCACCCATCTCTCTCTTCTCAGAATGACCTTCTGGATGTTGTGGCAAGTATTGACTTGTCAAGGAAGACAGTCAAGAGGATTCGAATCAATTTTGTCTTTGCTCTAATTTATAATCTGGTTGGAATTCCCATTGCTGCTGGTATGTGACTTTTAAACAGTTCTCACCTTTGTGGTTCAAGTCATTAGACACCTATCTTTAGAAGAATTAGATTTCGTTTTGACCTTAGCTTTGCATATATTCTGTTAATTTGGTGAGAGATGAAAAAAAACTTTCTCTGGGCAGTGGTGGTGCATGCCTGTAATCCCAGCACTCGGGAGGCAGAGGCAGGTGGATCTCTGTGAGTTCGAGGCCAGCCTGGGCTACAGAGTGAGCTCCAGGAAAGGCACCAAAGCTACAGAGAAACCCTGTCTTGGGGGAGGAGAACAGGCTTTGATACAAAACTAAAAATAAAAATAAAAGGACTGAGCAGTGGTGGTGCACACCTTTAATCCCAGCACTCAGGAGATAGAGACAGATAGATCTCTGTAAGTTTGAGGCCAACCTGGTCTACAGAGTAAGTTGCAGCACATCTAAGGCTACACAGAGAAACCCTGTCTCAAAAAAACAAACAAACAAATCTATTGAAACCAAATGTGTTTCGATATGGTAGCTCACATCTGTAATCCCAGCATTTGGGAGGCAAAGGCAGAGGATAGCAGCAAATTTAAGGCTAGCCTGGGCTACATAGTATGTTCCACGTGTCAGAGCTACCATAGCAAGACATTGTTTCAAAAAACATAAATTGATAGATGGGCAGATAGACTGACATATAAATTTTTAACTTAAAACAAAAACGTTGGGCCAGGTATGATGTTGCATGCCTAATTTAATCCCAACGTTTGGGAGACAGCACTTATAGTTCTCTGTGAGTTTGAGGCCAGCTAGGGCTTCATAGTGAGACCCTATCTCAAAAAAGGAAAATACACAGAGAAAAGAAAAGAAAAAGCACGTGTGTGTGTGTGTGTGTGTGTGTGTGTGTGTGTGTGTGTGTGTGACTTAGTAGAGGATGAGCTCCGGTATACTAGAGAACCACAGAATATCCACCTACAGCTATCAGGATGCAGCTGTTTCCCCTACCCCCGCCCCCCGGGATGCACTCTAGGGAATTTCTTAAACATGAGTAAATATGGACAAGAATATTCACAGCAGCACTCTACTAAGGAAAAATCGGCAGCAACACTATTCTCCGCAACCAAGAGGGTAAAATGCTGAAGAAATAAGAAAGTAAATTGTCCATGTGTGAGAAATGTGTTGGTAATTCATTTAGTACTGCCTACTCTGACCCAAACTTGTTTGCAGGAGTTTTTCTGCCCATTGGTTTGGTCCTGCAACCATGGATGGGATCCGCGGCAATGGCTGCCTCATCTGTTTCTGTAGTGCTTTCTTCCCTTTTCCTCAAACTGTAAGTACCATGGCTTGCTCATATTCTAACATCCAGTTTTTCTTAGTACGCTTGATTCTTGTATTGATGGGTGTACCCAAGTAAGTGTGTGTGTGTATGTGTGAGAATGTACATGTGTGCACGTGTGTGGAGGTCAGAGGTCAACATGGGGTGTCTTCTGTTTTTCTTTATATTTTGAGGCAGAGTCTCTGACTGAACCTAGGGCTCGGCAGTTCAGCTAGGCTGGAAACAAGTCCCCATGTTCTTCCTCCTTCACCTCACAATTATAGGCCATCACACCCAACTGTCATGTGGGTGCTGGGGATGCTAATTCGGGTTCCCATTCTTGTACAGCAATCATTCCATCTGCTGAGTCATCTTTCCAGACTCTTAAACAATTCTTAAGAATTATTAGGTAATAATTAATAAATATGTGTGTGTGTGTGTGTGGTGGTACACACTTGCATTCTCAGCACTCAGAGGAAGGGGCGAGAGAATCAAATTTTCCAGGCTAAGCTACATAGTAAAGACCCTGTCTCAAAACCAAAAGCAAAAGCTAAGTAGTTATCATTTTATGTAGTGGATGTATTACAGACATAAGCCCAGAAAGGGGTTAAGTATCATATACTAGCTTTGAGAAGTGGGAGTTTGGTTTCTGTGACACCATGAAGTCAATTCCAAGCAACTTTCTTAGCGGTAACCACCTTTGCATACCTCAAACTGGGCAGATCTCCTTTTCTTTGGGCACACAACAAGCATCTAGTTAACATTTGGTTGCTTTAAACTTATGTCCAGTTACAGGAAACCAACTTATGACAATTATGAGTTGCGTGCCCGAAGCCACACAGGACAGAGGAGTCCCTCAGAAATCAGTGTTCACGTTGGAATAGACGATGCCTCCAGAAGTTCTCCGAGACTGGGCTTGCTGGACCGGATTGTCAACTACAGCAGAGCATCCATAAACTCACTACTGTCTGACAAGCGCTCCCTGAACAGCGTTGTTACCAGTGAACCTGACAAGCACTCGCTTCTGGTGGGAGACTTCCGGGAAGATGATGACACCACGCTGTAAAAGGCCTGGGGGATGCTGCTAGCTGAAGTTCCTGTGCACTGACACAGCACTTACATTGTTATGGAAGGATCTCTGTCAGTCTCATGCTCTCATGTGCAGGATTCTACCTGAGTTGTGTTAATGGCAAAAGTATCTTTCTCAGGACAGGAGCTCTGAACCTGGCATTATCCAAAACAAATTCCCAGCAGTTTTTGTTTTACTAGGGGCGGAGGGTAGAGCAGCAAGTTTAGAACAAACTCTACAGTTAGAGATTGCTGACCTGCTGCTAATATGGCAAATCATTATTTGACCAAAAGAAGTGCCCAAAGACAGGATGATTAAAAATGTGAAGATTTGAGAGCATGAACCTGAGGATATGCTTGAGCCTGTATCCATGCCCCACTGGGGAGCAATGGCTTTCAAAGCACTGTACAAAGCATCTAGTTTAGAAGGAACAGTTGCAACTGTTTCAAAATGGATGTGCCTTATTTATTGTGAGTTTGCTTTCCCCTCATAACACTTGCATCCAGGATGGCTTTTTGTCAGCTTTCAAGTGAGCCAGGTTCAGGTGATTTTTCCTTGACTAAAAATCACTTGGAATGAGGTAGGAGGGCTGCAAGTTCAAAGCCATCCTGGGCTATATACACTAAGACTCTGTCTCAAACCATGTTTGTAACTGACAGTTTTTCTGAACTCTTCTTATTTCATTGTTTCACTCAGAAGACCTTAAGGTGTGCAGAGTTCCCTACCCTTCTGTTTCTCCGCTGTTGTCAGAAATCTCACATTCTTCCCTCAGTTTCCCAAGCTCTGTGCTAGCATTCAGTTCTCCTCTGCTGAGTCCAGCTTTGTTCAGAGTGGAGCCTCTCCATCAGTCCCCATCTAGAAACTTCACATGTGAGCCTCTTTCACTGAAAAATCCGTCAAAGATTAACACTATTATTTTAACACATATGGGCCATATCAAAGTACCTGAGTTCACTAAATTCTTCTTTTAGGATACAATCACTTGGCTGGTATATTATAATTTAATAAAAATTTAGTTACCTCTTATGTTTTAGATAATTTATCAAAATGATTTTAGAATACTATCATACAAAGCTGCTTTTATCAAAGTACACAGCAAACTGTAATATAGAATAAGAATATCCCTAATTCATGATATGTTGTTACAGTCAGTTATTTTTTTTCTTGTTCAAAACATTTGTGCTTATAAACAAACTCCTGCTCTTTTATTTGCATGCCGTACTTTAAGCCAATAGCACAATGCCTATGATATATGATTTCTGCCCCAAATGTTCACTTCTCCTTTTTAGGTCACTATTGAATAAAAAGTCATTTTTATAGAGCAGAGTTTAAAGTGAAATGGAGAATGGTCTCCCCACTCCATCCTTTTCTCTCTTCTTCCTTCCCATACCTACATGTTTACATTCTTCAGTGCTATCTTTCCAGATTTGGAAAAGACCTAACTTCTATCCAGCTGTCTGAGAGAGACTTTTGATGAAGGTGCTAGTATTCTAGAAAGGCAAACCTGTTCCATTATGTTTAAACTCTATTGTAGACCAATCCCTAGGCCATCTTAAGAGCTGGAGTTTAAATATTTGTTTCTTAATTCTAGTGGCCCATCAAACATAACTCACTGACTCCTAGAAGAAACAGCTAATACTAGAGATGTACAATAGATTTTTCTTGCTCTGGACCCAGATTGAGAATAGAAGTCCCCCAGCTCTCAGGCAGTTACTCATTCTCTTATGGATGTGCTACTGAGTCCTCCTCTTGCCTCCACATCATGGTATAGGACACTGAGAAAAGCATTTCAGTTCTCACTCCCAGAAAACAATGTGTCTGAGAGAAGCTCTGTCCTTTGGAGAGCGGGTTCATTTCGAGAGAGGGTCAAGCACATTGCCTTCATGCGGCCACTAACTTTGGGTAATGAGTTACTGTTAAGAGGAGGTTTTGTAAGTGAGTGTTCACATGTGTGTGGAAATACATCATACACGGAGAGCGAGCATACAGAAGGAAAGTGGGTTCTATTTGCATCTGTTGTGACGTTCATTACCCTTTCTTTGCAGCTCTTCTGTTGTCAGCCAGCAACCATTCTCTCGGTCAGAAGGCATTGTGGACATTTTGTTGTCCAGTGCTGATGCAGACTCAGCTAGGGGGCACCTTTAACTTCAGTATCCAAAGATGCCTTTTGAATTTGAAGATTAAAACACAACTAGAGAATTTCCTATTGTAGTTTTAAAAGTATAGTTGTCGGTGTGAAGTAGAAATGTTGCTTTTCCTATTTTAGTATCAACATTTTAGCAAGTTAAATTTGATGCCTTATGAACAAATAATTTTATATTATGCTTTAATTTTTTAAAAAATTATTCTTCATTCAGATATACAGAATGTTTGAATAGCACTATAGACAAGATGTTTCCAAAAATGTTAGTGTGCATATCTTTTCTGTACACAGCTTAAAATCAAAAAGATGTAGTAGAGGATTTTTCCATTACTTGTGGATTCTGTTTTAAAATTATTTTTCTTAATATTAATTTATTTTACTCTATCTTGTTATTTTCTTTGGATGAGGCATCTGGTTACAGGTTATTCCCTTTTAAAAAACATACATTCCTGACATCACTCCTTTGGATTATTTTGTTTTCTATATTTAAAAAACAATTTCTTTACCAAATATAAAAATACAGATCTATACCAAATCATTGCCAACTTTTTTTTTTCCAAGACAGGGTTTCTCTGTAGCTTTGGAGCCTGTCCTGGACTAGCTCTGTAGACCAGGCTGGTCTCAAACTCATAGAGATCCATCTGCCTCTGCCTCCCGAGTACTGGGATTATAGGCGTGCACCACCACCGCCTGGCCCCGTTGCCAACTTTTAAACTGACTTTTTTTTTCCAGAGCTGAGGACCGAACCCACGGCCTTGTGCTTGCTAGGCAAGCGCTCTACCACTGAGCTAAATCCCCAACTGACTTTCTTAAGTCCCTTGGTCTGATATGAGTAACCAGATAAAACAACAAGCGTGAAGTCTGATTTTCAATCACATGAGCTTTTAAATGACATTGATAATAAATGCCTTTTGTAGCCAGAACCAGGTGTCTCAACCTTGTGTTTTTAAAGAATGTTTAACCACATATTGTAAAACTTTGGTTAGTATCCAAAACAGGAGCGGACAACTTTGTGCAATATTTGTTTGCTATAGTCTAGTTTGTTTTTCTCATGCGCATGGAATTGATATTCTGCCGAAGATGTGCCTTCAACTTTATAATTAGAGTGTTGTAGAAAAACAGTGGTGTGAAGTGTCACTGTGTTCCATCTCCCGACTCCCTCTCCCAGCAGTCCACACTACCCTTGTGTTCTTTGCGCTTCTTTGAATGTTGTTTCAACTGTAAATCCATGGTGTGCTAAGATCAGAGGTGGCTGCGCACAGTCACTAGGAGGACAAAGTCTGGTGTCCTTCAGATCCCACTCATCTGACACTGTCACTTACTTAGAAACATGAATAGGCATGGCCTCTTCTTTGTGATGTCTAAGAAATTCTGGATATGATATCTATCCTAAGTGAGCTTTTCTTCACTGGGGGAGTCTTGAGTGGTATGAAGATCCAATTTACTGCATGGACTTTTCCTGATAGGGCACTGAGAACAGATCAAAGTAATGAGTGCACCCAAGCTTGCTGAACCAGTGAGTTTACTGGGCTTACTTACAGGCATATGCGTGACCTCCAAACAGCTTCACTAATTAAAGTCTCAGAGCACAGCTGCTCTATCACCTCCTGACACCATGTGCAGCTGGGCAGACTCATGTACAGTTCGGAGGGAGGTGCAGGAGCCAATGGCTGAAATGAGGGTCTAAGGACATGCCCCACCCTTCTGTGACAGAATGACTGGCCAGATGTTGAGGTACTTTGGAGTAGTCACAGCTGCCATGCTTGGAGGACAGTATTCAACACCACCCAACATCCATTCCCACACTCTTCATGCCCATGAATTTAAAAGGTTGTTTTTTAAACTCACTTGTGAGAGCTGATTTCTGCCATCCACATCAAATGCATGGGATAATTCAGTTAAGAAAGGGAAGCTGGCCAGCAGAATGGACATCTCAGGATTTTACTTTTTTTGTTTGTTTTTGTTTTGTTTTGTTTTCAAGACAGGGTTTCTCTGTGTAACAGCCCTGACTGTCCTAGAACTCACTCTAGATCCGCCTGCCTCTGCCTCCTAAGTGCTGGGATTAAAGGCGTGAGTCACCACCACCAGTGAGATTTTACTCTTCCGTTCGAATTTCCCATCCCTTTTCTACCTGATTGAGAAGGCTGTGCCGTGAGAGCAGCAGTGCAGTCAATGAGGTTGCAAAACCTTCCAGATCTCCCAAAGTGAAGGAGCCTTTGTGCTGGAAATGCTGGGTTAAGACCCAAAGGTCCTCCCTCATAGACCGAGGGTAGAGACTGAGAAGAAGAGTTGGCTCTCCACTTTGACGAGGACCTACCAGCCTTGCTGTTCGCTTTTCTCTCCGTTTGTGGACATAGATCATGGATTGCTAGGGAGTTACAGAAGGGAACGTGCCTTTGTTTGTTTGTTTGTTTTGAGACAGGCCTCTCTGAATATGTAGCCTTGGCTGGCCTGGAACTCTCCAGGTCAACCATGCTTGGCCACAGAGATCCAGCTGCCTCTGCATGTAAAGGCATGTACTGACTGAAAGGGAAAGCTCTTGGCCAGGATCAAAGACCTTAATAACAGCAGCGCTAGTCACAAGCAGCTGAAAGACATGACCATTTCTGTGCAGTCGGTATCTCCTGGGTGAAGTCTGAAATCAACTGAGCAGCCTTTGGCATTTGGGACCTGTTGTCCTCAAGTGGCTTCACAATTTTAATTGTCACCACCCTCTGTGCTCCTCAGAAATCCAAGGCTGATTTCTGTAAACTGAATCTGTAAACTTCTGATCTGTAAACTGAAGTGCTGTCCTCACCCAATCAAAACTCCGAATTTCTTCATTGCCAAGTGTAATCAAGTATAATAGAAAAGCTGGGGTTAACTCAGTCCATTCTAAAGGACCAGTGACTTTTAGAGCTTGCCAGGTGTGTTTGCAATTCATTTAAAAAGCATGCTCTTCAATCCAGATGACTGTAACTACTGAAATGAAAAGCAGGTCTTGCCTGTAGAAGAAATTATATGGGGCTGGTATGTCCAATGATCTAGCTGGGCATGGCATGGTGGCTCACACCTGTTATTACAGCACTCAAGAGGCAGAGGCAGGAGAACTGTCATATGTTTGAGTAGCTGGAGTTACATATTAAGTTATACGCCAGCTTGGGCTACAGCATGAGATCTTGTCTCGATAAAGTTACAATCTAGAAGATCCAAAGTCCAAAAATGGTGACAGGGATAAAACCAGTGTTAGTAAAGTTGTGCTTTCTTGAGAGGCTCTGAAAGTGTCTTGAGGGATTTTGGCTTCCAAAAGCTGCCTGCGTTCCTTGGTCTATGGCTATATTACTGTACTGATCCATCTTCTATTCCCACAGCCATATTTTATATTGTTATCTCTAACTTTCTGGCTCCTCTTCCAATGACTTGTGAGATTGCTTTGGGTCTACACAGATTATCCAGGGTGATTCCCTCAGGCCAGATCTTCAACCCCAGATCTTCAACTTAATCATAGCTGCAAAATCCCTTTTCTACCAAAGGTACCAAAGTCATAGCTACTGGAGATTAGAACCTCCTTGGGTCCATAGTGTGTCCCCTATGTCCCCTACCATGGTAACCATCACCTAATTCAGAGTTTTGAAAACACACACCCCTGGCAAGCTCTTAAAGTCACTGGTCCTTTAGAATGGACTGAGTTAACCCCAGCTTTTCTATTATATTTGATTATACTTGGCAATGAAGAAATTTGGAGTTTTGAAAACACACACACACCACCACCACTGCCTGAAAGTCAGTTCCCTCAAGTACAAAATGAGAACAATACTGTCTACCTTATGGAGTTGTAAGGCTTACCAAGAATGGGAGTGATGTTCTTCTTTTATGAGGCAGAGTTGGTGTTTATTAAAGATGATTTCAAATAGATTTTAAGCATGAGAGTTATGAGAAAGAGAGGCACCCCAGAAGAAAGGAAGACACACCCTAGAGTGTGGGTGTGATCTTCGCTAAGAGAGACTCACTGGAAGGGGTATTGCAAAAAACACAGTGGTTTCTGTTCCTTCCTTGGCCTGAGCACAAGGAAAGAGAAACTGGCCATGCCACTTGGGGTGTAGGTCCTTTGTTGGTATGGAGCTATTAGAGTTGTTAATTCTGTACATCACAAAGAGCTTCCCTTGCCTTTAAGAAACCTTCCTATAGTGGGATTTAAGGGGCACCACAAATGCCAGTATCCTTGCCCCACATACTCCCAACAGCAGTCATGCATTTTTGGGTGCTTAAATTTAACATGGTTAGCCTTCCCCTTTCCGCCATAATTTTTACCATAATATGTGCCAGTTGCACTAAAATAATACTGCCACGTTGAACTGTAGCAGAATACATTTCTATATTTAAGGTCACAACTTTTGTTTTGTTTTGTTTTTCGAGACAGGGTTTCTCTGTGTAGCTTTGGAGCCTGTCCTGGATCTCACTCTGTAGACCAGGCTAGTAAACCTCACAGAGATCCTCCTGCCTCTGCCTCCCGAGAGCTGGGATTAAAGGCATGTGCCACCACCGCCTGGTGGCAGCACAATGACATCATGAAGAGAGAAAGCAGTTCTGATTCCAGAGAGCAAAGAGGCATTTCATGCTCTTAGCAGTTTTCATGGTCGGTGAGTTCAGTTCCATGCTAGATAACCCTGACTTCATGATAGAAGTCAAGAAATCATAGATAAAATCTAGCTACAATTCAAGTCTGTCTTGGGTCTGTCTGAGCAGTAGGGAAAGTTGGCCAGGCCTTGTGGCCATGAGCAAAACTGAGAAAAATCAACTCTGTGAGAACTTTGGAGTTCTAGCACACCTGCATGTCAACTCCATGGAGAGATTTGCAAGGGACATGGCCTGACTTCAGGGAGAAATAAAGGCAACTAGAGATGTGTGAGCTAATAGCACTGGTTCCATTTGGGCTCCGCCTCCTCGGCAGCTCAGGTAGCTCAGTGGGTAAAGGCACTTGCTGCACAAGCCTCATGACCTGAGTTTTCAATCTTGGAGCCCACATACAGGTGGAAAGAGAAAACCTACTCCAATTTTGTCCCCTGACCTCAATGTGAATGCTGTAGCATGTATGCAAAACACACACACACACACACACACACACACACACACACAATAATTATAAGAAATCCTTCAAGTCTTGCTACTCCCAGGGCGTACCCAGGTGCTAGACATCACCTGGGGGCTTGTGAGAAATTCAAGTTCTCAAGCCCCACCCCAGACTGAATAAACCAGAACCTGCCTGTTGACAGAGTCCCAGATGACTTGTGTAAGCATGAACTTTAGCAGCCAGGACGTCAAAACAGGAGGACCAGATTTTAAGATGCTTAAGACCCTCTTCCTTTCTCCAAAAAAAAGACACCCACAAAAATGCAGTTAGTACATTACAACACTATCTCTTTGTCTTGGTTGAATTGGAAATACTTATAAATCTGTCAAGGACCCACCTTCAGTAGTAGCTATTTGTCTTTCTCCCTCTCTCCTATGCGTTCTGGGTAGAATTTACATTTAAAATTTGCCCAGATATTTGTTAAAATGAAGGTTCTTTATTCTTTCATTCATTCAATAAATATTGAATGTCGTGTAAGAAGCACTTACTGTTCCAAATGTTAATCATACATTAGAGCACAAAACATTAAAAAAAAAAAAAAAAGCATTGCCCCCTGGGGTCTTAGATTCTGGTGTAGTAAGACAAATGATAAACAAATGATTATATATATATATTTTTTGGTTTTTCGAGACAGGGTTTCTCTGTGTAGCTTTGTGCCTTTCCTGGAACTCACTCTGTAGCCCAGGCTGGCCTTGAACTCACAGAGATCCACCTGCCTCTGCCTCCCGAGTGCCGGGATTACAGGCGTGCACCACCACCGCCTGGCGAACTGTCCAATTTTTGAGGAACACTGATTGGCTGATTATCTTACTGCGCCCTGCCAATCAGGGAATAGCTGTCAAAAAGTACCCACAATTCCGGTTATTCTAGTGGTCTTTGTAAGCCTCCAGCTGCTCTTTTTCCAGCCTGGTAGTGCTTGGGCAGAAAACTCTGCCTAGGAGAACATTTTAGGTACAAACTATAGCAACCACCATGGGGAAAAATGAACAGAGAAGGGGATATGGAATACTGGAGTTGCTATTTAAGATATTCACAGACTGAACCTATGGACACTGAAAATCTGGCACTTAGAAAATCCTTGAAGACTGAGCTACGTCGCTGACCCTTCATCATTTTTGTTCTGAGGATCACCTAAACTTGAGATCCTCCTGTTTCAGTTAACAGAATCCCCGATGACATGTGTATCCGTGAATTCTGAGCAGTTTCAACTAGAGGCATGAGCCATTGGGCTTGGCTGCTTTAATATTTCTGCCCCCTCCCCTGCCTAATCCAAGTAATCTGCAGCTCATAGCTAAAGGAAACTAAGTTTCTCAGTTCATACTTGTGATGACTTTTTACTGCACCAGTTTTGGTAAACAGGAACTATAGTTCATAGAATTGTGTCCCATTGTATGTCAGTATTAGCCACAAAACTCATTTTGCAAGAGATTTGAAAAGCAGAAGTGAAGCAACATCTCCACGGTGATCGATCTATCTATCATCTATCTATCTATCTATCTATCTATCCATTCTGGGAAAGTCCGTGACTTGCCAGAAGCACCAAGGTGGATTTCACATTGTTGCTGACCCCTGGCTCACCTTGGTGTATGTGGCACCTGGGCCCACAGCTCATCAGCCACCACTAAAGCCCCTCTAACAGACTGTGTTAAGGCTAGATCATGTGCAAATGCAGACCTGTGATGAAGGCGCCACCTTCCTTTCTCCCTCAGCCACCCACAGCAGCTGGAGAGATGGTGCCTGTCACATTTCTCCTTAGCACCCTGGCCTCAGAGCAGTTTAAGCACACACATTTCTCTTCAGGAAAGAAAGCCAATCTCAAGAGAGACAAAATGGAAGAGAAAAATCTTCCATTGGAAGATTTTCATATTTCAATGTGACATTTAAATAAGTGATGCTTTTTTTGTTTTTCTTTTCCTAAATGAAATCTTCTATAATTATTCACTTAGGGACAACTTATGGTAATGTTTGGTAGGTGTCTGTGGTGGTTTGAAAGGAAATGATCCCCATAGGCTCATAGGGAGTGGCACTATTATGAGGTGTGGCCTTGTTGGAGTAGGTATGGATTTGTTGGAGGAAGTGAGTCACTAGGGGTGGACTTTAAGGTGTCAGGTGCTCAAGCCAGGCCCATTGGGGGATATTAGATCACACTGTGAAACCCAAGTTTGCATTTGTGTTAATTAAATAAAATTAACCTTGGGTCAGGAGGGTGCATTAGAAACTAGTTGAGAGAAAGTAATCATAGAGTCTCAGAGGGCATACAGGAGAGAGAGACACACACACAGGAAGTAATTGGGTGGGGTTTGGAATAGTGCAGCTTTTTCTGGTTTGGCAGAGCAGAAGCACAGGTGTTTTGTGGATGCTAGCAAGGACAGGTTAGCTAGTTGCTATTCAGCTTCTCTGAGCGCACAGGTTTTCACCCCAGCCTTTGAATCTTGAGTCTTATTCATAATTAGAATGATAGAGATTTAGTTAAAGTTACCTTTAGCAACAACCACAGGGCTGATGCCTGCAGGAGCAGAATTCTCCCACAACTGCAGCCTAAGCAGTGAGGCCACTGCTAGAGAAACAGGCTGGTAACTTGGGACTTGCAATTGCTGGCTGAGGTAGCGGTAGATTAAGGCACAGGCACTGTGTCAAAGTTAAAATAACACAGACACAGTAAGGCAGTCTCTGCCTGCTGCCTGTGGATTCAGATGTAGGACTCGCAGCTTCTCCTTCAGCACCATGTCTGCTTGCCATGCCATGCTTCCTGCCATGACAAAAAAAAGGGGGGGGGGGCTATACATCTAAACTGTAAGCCAGCCCCAGTTAAATGTTTTCCTTTATCCAAGTTGCCGAGATCATGGTATCTCTTCACAGCAATCGAAACCCTAACTGAGATAGTGTCCTTTGAGATTTTTCTTTTACACACAACCAAAGCTCAGCACAAGTGCTTTTTCCGGGTGGCTGAGTGACTGACATAGTGAAATTTAGCAGCCACTAATTTTTTTACTCCAGAGACAATCCTCACCCACAGATCATCACCCTCTGAAAGGCATTGGCTTGGTAAGCTGCAGCTTTTGCTTTAGAAAAGTAGCACAGTTGGGGGTGGGGAATGTTGCTAAGGAAGAGCACACACTTAATATGATAAGGCCTACAGTTTGATCCCCAGCACCATAAAAGCCCAACTCTGTCCACAAAAATATTTGAAAAGAAGTTATGCTTTTAGGTACAAGCCAACTCTTCTGAAGGAAACAAACCAGGCAGCCAGCAAGTTGTATAGGTGCAGATTCAGAATCAATATCCTTTATCTGTGCTTTGGGGATGTGCAGGAGATGTGGTCGAGATGAGTATACCATGAGTCATAGAACTTCCTGTCAAAGCTTCGTGGGAAGAAAGTCGTATTTGCTCCAGCTACAGGCTTAACCTGTCATCTCCACTATCCTTGCTTATCAGCAGATGGATGCTTTTGCAGCAGGCTGCTCTTGGATGTATTGGCCTTCCTGCTTGTTGCTCCAAGCTCACCATCTGCAGGGGCTGTGTGAAAGTGACCTTTAGAAGCTCCCTTCTTCTGGCCAGTCTAAGATCCAAGTGCCTGCCCATCAGAGTCTGCTTCTCACCATTAGATATGGACTTTTAACCTTGAGAATGGCCAGGGAACAGGGAAGTGAGCTGAGAAATGAGGAACTCACAATCTTATCCTTTGACATAGCAGAATAATAAAATATATGTTAGGGATCGTCATCAGAGAGGCTTCCTCTAGCAGCTGATGGGAGCAGATATAGAGATCCACAGCCAAACATTAGGTGGAGCTTGGGAACACAGCAGAAGAGGTGGGGGAGGGGGTTGTAGGAGCCAGGGGGGTTGAAGACACCAGGAGAACATGGCCCACAGAATCAACTAACCAGGGCTCACAGGGACTGAAGTGACAATCAGGGAGCCTGCATGGGTCTGCACTAGTTCAGTGCATAAATGCTACAGTTGTGTAGCTTGGGGTTTTTGTGGGACTCCTAACAGTGGGGGTGTATCTGATTCTTTTGCCTGCTCTTGGGACCCTTTTCTTCCTCCTGGGTTGCCTCATCCAGCCTTGATATGAGGGTTTGTGTCTAGTCTTATTGTAGCTTGTTAGGCCATGTTTGGTTGATATCCCTGGGAGGTCTGCCCTTTTCTGAAGGGAAGTGGAGGAGGAGTGGAGGGAGGGGAAACTGAGGTTGGAATGTATTGTATGAAAGAAGAATAAATAAAAATGAATAAAAACAAAATGGTGGTTATATGCATATATACTGGGGAAATGGCAGAGACCTGAAGTCTTCTAGGCTCTCAATATATGATTTGATTGTCATGTTTGCTCACAAAGTGTGGTTGAGGTCATGGAAAATACTAGTGGAGCTTGCTCTTTTCCAATGGCTGACCCAGGTAAAGATAAGATTAAAGTTACTTTCATCTTCTTCTACCTCGTTCCTATATCTCTGACTTTGTTAAGTAGTCTAATCTCTGAGCAGAGAATAAGTAAGTTCTCTCACATGGCAACTCATTTGAAACTACGTTTCGTGCCTGCCCCACTTCCTAGATCTCTTAAAAGGCACACTATTCACCTGGGCCCTCCCTCTTCGGGTTATGTGACTGCCATAGCCTCTTAACATCCCGACTTTATGAAAAACCAACTTTGATAAAGTTCATTTTAAAATGTAGTTCTGCAGCTGGGTGGATAGCCCAATGGTAAGAGTGCTTGCTGTACAATCATGAGAACCTTGAGTTCAAATCCTTAGCACCTACCTAAAAAGCTGGATGTGGCCATGCATGTCTGTAGCCCCAGGGCTGGGGAGGCAGAGACAGGAGGATTGTTGGGACCACCAGCCTAGCTCCAAGTTAGGTGAGAGAGTCTCAAGGGGACAAGACAGACAGTGATTGAGCGGGACAGCAAACTACCTTTGGAAGCCAGAGATGACTTCCTGTTGATCTCCAGCATAGCTGACACATAGTTCATGGAATGATGAGGTTCGCTCCTTTAAATTTACCCTGATTAAACTGTGCAGTCTTTCCAGGGTGGAAAGTGGATGGGCGAGTTTTTTTGTCTTCATACTCACAATATTGCTCTTTTAGAGGCTGAGGGTGTGGCTCAGCAGTGGAGCACCAGCCTGTTTAAGGACCGTCCCCAGCACTGCCAGAAGCTGCTTAGAAGAGCTGGGAGTGAAGATCTGTAGCTAGCAGAGGCTTTCCAGAGTGAGCCACTATGAGGACATCTTGACAAGCTGCTCACTTCAAGTCTTTCTTTTAAATGACCCATTCTGAATTTTGCCAGAAACTGCTTCAAGTCAACATTTCCCACTCTGCTCCGTTGATTGTCAAGGCAGCCCCTGTCTTTGCTGCAAACTACTGCAGTTTCATGTCTGTTTCCTCGAGAAATCCATTCATTTTGACAGAAAAAAGCAGACGAAATAGGAATGAGGCACTTTTTTTTTTTCCTGTTGCGGACAACAGTGTACCATCTATGTCCTTTTCCTGGTATCTCACATTCCAGAGGAAAGCGCCTCGTTATTTTGTTTTGTTTTCAGTAACGAACAAGTGTATCTGTGTCTCTCTTTTATTTGCTGGAGGCTACATGCTTCTCTCCACTTTCCGTTCTCAGATTTTCCCCCATTGACTTGACAGAATCACACGTGGAAGCAAAAAAAATTTTTTTTTGAGCTGAGGATCAAACCCAGGGCCTTGCGCTTGCTAGGCAAGTGCTCTACCACTGAGCTAAATCCCCAACCCTCTTGCCATTCTTTTTTTTTTTTTTTTTTTGTGGAAGCAAATTTATCAGGCTGTCCTCAGAGTCATTTTTTATTTTGTCTTCTAGATCATAGGTTCTTTATTCTTCACTTTCTTTTTTGTAAATATTCTTTCCAATCTTCACCTTCTTTGAGGATTGTATCCCTTTTTTACACACCTTAGTTAGGAGATGATACTAAGTTTTTTTCCTATGTTTTTTGAAGAAGATGATGATGGTGATGATGATTATTGTTATTATTATTTTTGTTTTTTGAGATAGGGTTTCTCTATGTAGCCCTGGCTATCCTGAAACTTGCTCTGTAGACCAGGCTGGTCTCAAACTCAGAGATCCACCTGCCTCTGCCTCCCAAGCACTGGGATTAAAGATACACACACCATACCCAGCTCTATTTTATTATTTTTAATTGTGTGTGTGTACACATGTGCAGGTGCCCACAGAGGCCAGAGATGTCAGATCCCCTTAAAGCTGGAGTCACGGGAAGTTGTGAGCCACATGACATAAATGCTAAGAATTGACCTCAGGTCCTCTGGAAGAGCAGTATATGCTCTTAACTGCTCAGCCACCTCTCCTGCCCCATTTTTCCTAATTTTTTTGAAGTGTGTTTTCATAATATTGAAGCTTCACATATAAGAGGATCAGTGAATTTCCCTCTTAGCACTGCTTTCATAGTGTCCCATAAGTTTGGGTATGTGATGTATTCATTTTCATTGATCTCTAGGAAGTCTTTAATTTCTTTATTTCTTCCTTAACCCATTGGTGATTCAGTTGAGCATTATTCGGTTTCACGAAAAGCTGTGGAGCCCCCAACTTGATCAGGCCCTCTGGATAAGTGAGACAATTGAATAGCTTGAACTATTTGGGAGGCATCCAGGCAATGGGACCCGGACCTATCCTTAGTGCATGAGCTGGCTGTTTGGAACCTTGTGCTTACACAGGGACACTCTGCTCAGCCTGGAAGGAGGGGACTGGACCTGTCTGTACTGAACCCACCAGGTTTAAATGAATCCCCAGGGGAGTCTTGGCCCTGGAGGAGATGGGAATGGAGAGGAGGGGCTGGGGGAAAGGTGGGGATGGGGGCGGGAGGGGGGAGACAGGGGAACCCATGGCTGATGTATAAAATTAAAACACAAATATAATAAATAAAAAAGGAGAAAAAAAAGAGGATCAGTGTTACTTTCTTTGAATTTCGAGCTTAAAATAATATAGTCATGTTTTTCCAAGGCTCTGGCCTATTCCATATCTCCAACCAATTCTTGTCTTTCCATCAAAACTTCAGACTAGGCATTCTGCTAATACTTTCTGAGAAATAAAAATGCATCAGTTTCATTAAAAATCATATCATTGCTTTTATTTTACTTTATTCTTTCACAAATTCACCTCTCTCTCTCTCTCTCTCTCTCTCTCTCTCTCTCTCTCTCTCTCGTCATATTCCTACATCATTCACTCTTATCTGCTACCCTTCCCGCCACATACCTTCTTTTTCAAACAAGTTCCTTTTCTACCTTATTTTTTAGAGATTTGTTTCAGTTTGTGTGTCTATGTCTATACCTGTGTTTATGCATGTATATGTGGGTGTCCTAGGAGGGCAGAATAGAGCATTGGATTCTCTGGAGCTGGAGTTACAGGGGATTGTGAGTGTGTTGGTTGGAAAGAAGATTGCCCCGTGACATTATTAGGAGGTGTGGCCTTGTTGGAGTAGGTGTGGCCTTGTTAGAGGAAATGTATCACTGTGGGGGTGGGCTTTAAGGTCTCCTATACTGAAGATACCACCCAGTGTCTCAGTTCACTTCCTGTTTCCTGCCCAAGACATAGGACTCTCAGCTACTTCTCCAGCACCATGTCTGCCTACATGCTGCCATGTCCTACCATGATAATAATGGACTGAACCTCTTACTGATTTTTGCCCCCCCCCATAGGGTTTCTCAATGTAGCTTTGGCACCTTTCCTGGAACTCACTCTATAGCCCAGACTGGCCTCACAGAGATCTGCATGCCTCTGCCTCCTGAGTGCTGGGATTAAAGACATGCGCTACCACCACCCGGCTTGGACTGAAACTCTTAACTGTAAGCCCCTCCATTAAATGTTTTCCTTTATAAGAGTTGCTGTGGTCATGGTATATATTCACAGCAATAGGAACTCTGACTAAGACAGTGAGCAACCTGGTATTGGTACTGAGAACTTAACTCAGGTTCGCTGGAAGTACAGGAAGTGCTTTTAACCACTAACCCATCTCTTCAGCACCTCTTATCTTTTTTTCACTGTGTCCCACTGCATTTAATTAATGCTGCATTCATGAGCATGGGTAGAGGGTTGTCTGCTTGAGCAAGAACAACTTACCAGTGCCTACACCACTGAGGAATATGACTCCATTCTCCCAGCAACCACTAATCACATGTAACTCCTCAAGGACGTGTGGCTCCTTATGAGCCATAGCCTTGTTTTCATTTCATTTTTGATACTAATCATCCTATTTTGTTTTGTGTTGCTGTGATAAACACCATGACTAAAAGCAACTTGGGAAGGAAAGGGTTTAATGAATTCTACACTTCCAGGTCACAATTCATCATTGAAAGAAGTCAGGGCAGGAATTAGGACTGGAACTCAAATCAGGAATTTGAAAACAGAAACCATGGCTGAATGCTGTTTGCTTGCCCGTTCACAAGTTCATGATTAGCTGTATACAGCCCAGGACACTAGTTTAGGGATGGTACCACCTACAGTGGGCTGGGTCCTCCAAAATCAATTATTAATCAAAATAATGCTCCATAGACATGCCAACAGTTAACTTGACTTCTCTCAATGATGACTTGTGACCTGGAAGTGTTGAATGAATTAAATGCTTTCCTACCCAACTTGCTTTTATTCACCAAAATAGCTTCCAGAAGTCCCAGAAACTGACCAGACTCACTAGGCCCCTCCCTCCCCAAGAGTAAACAGTAAAGACTACAGAGAGTCAGTCTCAGACAAATCAAGATGCAAAGAAGACTCAGACCAGATCAGCTTTCTAGAAGACACAGAAACAAGCCAAGTTTCCTGGAAGGGGCTTAGGCCAGCTGAGTCACTTGGAAAGGACCCTCTCCAATCTGTTGGTGCAATGTGCTCCAGGTTCCCAGGTTTTATGAGCTGTCACCTATGCTTCAGTAATACAGCTGTCTTTGATTAATTTCTGCTCTTCTGTCATCCATATTTTTATAAGTAACACCAGAAAAATTAATTGGTTTTACCAAGTTGGGCATTGGTGCAATTGTTACTTTGGTCTGCTGTGGGGTCCCTCTCTGGGGTGAGTAGCGCACACACACACACACACACTCACACACGCAGGCATGCATGCATGCATGAATGCATGCACGCATGCACATGGGCACAAGCATGCACACACACAAGCACACACACAAGCACACACACAAGCACACATGCTGAGTCTCCCCAGGAGAAGTCTGCCACAAAACAATGTTTTACTTAGGTTCATGTCCTTTTTAAGGTGGAATAATATTGCATGTATGTACATAGTACATTTTGTTTACCTGTTTGTTTTTTATATGTGGGTGAACATTTGAGCCACTATGAGCATGGGTACATAAATATCTATTCAAGTCTCTATTTTAAACACATTTGATTATATATCAAGAAATAGACCAGGCATAGTGCTCAGGAGGCAGAGGCAGGCAGATCTTTCTGAGTTTTAGGCCAGCCTGGTCTATCGAGCAAGTTCCAGGACAGCCAGGGCTACGCAGAGAAACCCTGTCTCGAAAAACAAAACAAAATTAATTAATTAATTGATTGGTTGATTAATTAATTAAAATAAAAATTAAATGAAAGAACAGATTTGAAACAACCAACTGCATAAACTTGTCGTGGTGGTACACTCAGCGCCTAAGAGGTGGAGAGCTGGAGTACCGGAAGTTGAAGGTCTTCCTTGGCTACATAAGCAGTTAGCGACTGACCTAGGCTAGAAAGCTGGTGAGATGTCTAGTGGAAGGAGAAAACTGACTCCTGCAAGACCCCCCACCTCACACACAAATACATAGATACATGTTTGGTTTTTTAATTTAGCAAAATACTACTGACTTTAAAATGCTCTGTCATCCTGTCACATATTATAGCTTCAATCCAGCATGAAGCAAGATGCCTCTGCCTTTGAACTATGTTAAGACGCTTCCAACTTGCTACTGCCACTGTCCACTAAAGTCCAAGCAATCTGACATCACTGTTACCCATCTGTACACATAATCCAAGATGCTCCCCTCTAGTGTACTGTGGTGTTGGAATGAGAATGGCCTCCCATAGGCTCTTACGTTTGAATGCTTGTTTCTCAGTTGCTAGAACTGTTTGGGGAAAGATTAGGAGGGGTGACCTTGTTGGAGGATGTGTATCACTGGGGGCAGGCTTTGAAGTTTTAAAAAACTGGAGCATTCCCAGTGTCTCTCTCGATCTCTGCTTTGTGGTCACGTGTGAGCTCTCAAATACTGCTCCAGCACCATTCCTTCCTGCCTGCTGCTGTGCTCCCTACCATGACAGGCATGGATCTAAGCTTCTGAAACAGTAAGCCACAAATAAACGTTTTCTTCTGTAAGTTGCCATAGTCATGGTATCATTTCACAGTACTAGAAAAATAACTAAGACATCTCCTCCCAGCCCAACCGCCAGAGGAAGGCTTTAGGTCAGATCTATCATTTCCTTCCAAGGCTTTCCTCTCACTCAGAAATAAGGGAATACATGAACGAGGCAGGTACAGTGACTCGTCAGAGCCACCAAGCACTGCTCATTTCTACTGATTCATATATAGTAATATATAAGACCAAATGAGCTGAAAACCCTGAGGAGGAAATCTGTTATAATTAGAACATCAATTATATGTTCAATTTCTCCCAGGTTTTGAAATAGAGTTCTGGTCTTAGAAGTAAATATTTGATGCATAAAACACGGATTTCCTGCTGGGTATAGTGGCATATGCCTTTGATCCTAGCACTTGGGAGGCAGAGGGAGGAGGATACCTATGAATTCAAGGCCAGTCTGGTCTACAGACCAAGTCCCAGGACAGCCAGGGATACACAGAGAAACCCTGTCTTGAAAACAAACAAACAAATAGATAAACAAATAAATAAAGCACAGGATTTAATCTCAATATCACTGATCACAAGGGAACTGAAAATCAAAACTGTACTGAGATGCCATATCAGAGCTATAATGATGGCTGCCATAATTTTTTTTTCTGAGACAGTGTTTCTCTGTGTAGCTTTGGAGCCTGTCCTGGAACTCACTTTGTAGACCAGGCTGGCCTCGAACTCACAGAGATCCACCTGACTCTGCCTCCCAAGTGCTGGGATTACAGGAGTGCGCCACCACCACCCGGCTTCATAAATTTTTTAAAATGACAGTAAATAATGACTATTGGTGAGGATTCAGAGGCATTGTCTATAGTGCCTTGTGTATAGTAGTGGAAAAGAGAAAAGGTAAAGCCGTTATGGAAAACAGCATGGCATTTTCTCAAGTGATTACAATTAGAATGTGATCCATCAGTTCTATTTTATTCATTATTATCATTATCACTATCTATTTTCTATTTTATTTATGTGAGTGTTTTGCCTGCATGTATATCTGTGCATCATGCGTGTGCTGGTGCCTGAAGAGGTCAGAAAACGGTTTCTGATCTCCTGGGACTAGAGTTACACATTGTTGTGAGCCACCACGTAAGTGATGGGAATTAAATCTGGGTCCTCCAGAAGAGCTGCCAGTGCTCTTAACCACTGAGCCACTGAGCCATCCCCTTTTATTTTCTAGTTGTTTTTTTTTTTTAGAATTTCATGCATGAATTCTGTATTTACATCATTTCCACCTCCTCCTGTGTGTGCCCCATTCCCTCTCAGATCCATGACTTCTTCATTTTTTTAAATAGACATGTTGTCTTAGTCAGTGCTCTATTGCTGTGAAGAGACACCATGACCACAGCAACTCTTATAAAGGAAAGCATTTAATTGGGGCTTACTTACAGTTTCAGAGGTTTCATCCATTATCAGCATGGCAGGAAGCATGCCCACATGCCAGAAGATATGATGCTGGAGAAGGAGCTGAGAGTTCTATGTCTGGATCCATAGGCAGCAGGAAGATTGAGACCCAGTGCCTGGCTTGAGCTTTTGAAACCACAAATCCTACCCTGTGTGACACACTTCATCCAACAAGGCCATACCTAATCTTCAAGTGTTGTCACTCCCTGATGACTAAGCATTCAAATGTATGAGCCTATGGGGTCCATTTTATTCAAACCACCACACATATAAAACCTGTCTCATCTATTTAATGTTGCTCATATGTAAATGTGTTTAGGACTGACCACTTGAAATTGGACAACTTACCAGGGGGCTCACCCCTGGAGAAGACTGATTCTCCCTCTCTCACATCACATCTTGACAGTATGGTGACTTGAGGTCTTATCTTTGTACTGGTTGGCTTTTGTCAATCTAACACAAACCTAGACATACCTGAGAAGAGGGAATCCCAATCAGGGAATTTCTTCCCTTTAGATTGGCCTATACACATGTCTGTGGCATATTTTCTTGATTGCTAATTGATGAAGCCCACCATTGCTGGGCAAGTGGGCCTGGGCTATATAAGAAAGCTGAGTAGGGTTGGGGATTTAGCTCAGTGGTAGAGCGCTCGCCTAGCAAGCACAAGGCCCTGGGTTCGATCCTCAGCTTAAGAAAGAAAGAAAGAAAGAAAGAAAGAAAGAAAGAAAGAAAGAAAGAAAGAAAGAAAGAAAGAAAGAAAGAAAGCTGACTAAGCAACTATGCCAAATACTCCTTCATAGTCTCTGCTTCAGGTCCTACCTCTAGGTCCCTGCCTTTGAGGTTCTTGCCCTGGGGTTTTATCAGAGCAACAAAAAGCAAACTAAGTCTCATAAGCTTCTTTTGGCCACAGTTTTAGGAGAAAAATAAAACTGTATTCCCCAAAATGAAGTCAATACAGAATAACCAGAGGAATTGCATTCATTAGGCAACAAAACCTGGGGTGGGCTGTTGAGTCGAGGGTCAGGAAGCAGAGTCAGACATCCTGATCCCATGATCTAACCACTACTGGGACCTCAAGGTCCAGTTCTAGGTTCAGGGCAGGATGGTTCCCAACACCAGGGCTTACTTCAGCTGAACATCCCCAAATGAGACTACACAGGAAGAAACTCGCGTGGGGGGGGGGGTAGATATGGTGGGCAGAAGGTGAAATCTCCCTGTTTGTTTTTGCAACACACATCAGGCAAGATTTTGATCCATCTAAAGTCCTCCTCCTTGTTCCCCTCCCCCACCATGCCTGGAAAAAAAAAAAGAAGAAGAGGAGGAGGTTTTAAGAGGAAGGAAATGTCTGGTGTCCTAAGAGTTTGGAACAATCATCACGAGGTTTTTTGAGAGTCCCAAGACAGAATGTCATTGTTTAGAGAAGACGAACACCATGTGCCAGGAGCGTCTCAGAGGTATGTTGTTTTCCTTGACTTGATTCCATTTCAGCAATATCCAGCAAACGAGGACATGGCCAAGTTTTGTTTGAGACAGGCCTCAGGTAACCCAAGTTTGCCTGAAGCTCTCTATAAGTCAAGGATGATCTTGAACCACTGATCGTCTGCTTCAAGGGTACTTGGATTTCAAACATGCATCACCACTTCTGGCCAAGAAATTTCTTTTAATTCTATACAACTTACTTTATCACTCCCACCATAGACAATAGTAACATTCAGTGCACATGGGGGGGGGGTGGTATTTATTTTCTTATTACTATAAGTCCCCTAGTCCCCTAGTGCTTACACTTTTTGCCTATTCCCAGTGTCATTATTATTATTATTATTATTATTATTATTATTATTATTATTGAGGCAAGGTCTTATGTAGTTCAAGTAGGCTTCAAACTAGTGAGGTGTTGAAGATCACCTTGAACTTCTGATCTTCCTGTGTTCACCTCCTGAGTGCTGGTCTTACAAGTATACTCTACCACACTCAGTCTATGCTGTACTTGGGGTCAAAGCCAGAGCTTTGTGCTTGCTTGACAAGTATCCCCCCCACAAATAAACCACATCCCCAACCTGTTAAGTAGCAACTAAAACTTTGGCAGGCATTGCAGTACCTACTGGGCAGAATCTGCCATGCAAATTATTGTTGTGATTTGAAAAGTACTTCTATGCTTTGAATAATAAACTTTCCAAAGTAGCATATGCAAGTTTATCTTATTTTTATTTTAATAAGCTTTAAAATTTTTTAAACTTTCCTTTGCCTTTTTGTTTGTTTGTTGAAGACAGGGTCTCACTCCGTAGCCCTGGCTGGCCTGGAAGTGAATATATAGCCGGAGTCTAGCCACAACAGCTCAGATTGGCTGGATTTGGCTTCCTGCTGTAGCTTCCAGAGGGCTAGGATTACAGGTTTGTTCTCTCTCAATGTGTAGCCCAGGGTGACTTTTAACTTCTGATGCTCCTGCCTCTACTTCCCAGGTGCTAGGAATAAAAGTGTGAGCCACTAAGCCTGGTTTGTTTGGTGCTGAGAATGGAACCCAGGACTTCACACGTGCTAGGCAAGTAAGCTCTCTACCACCTGAGCTATGTCCACAGTTCATCTAGTGCTTGTTGATAGGGTTCTGCTGCGTTTCAAAGGTGCCCAGCTCAAGCAGTAATGTGATTGGGGTAGAACACATATGCATAGATCTGTTTTCACCCTCTCTGCTGAAGTGGGAAGAGTTCTGGATTGAGGTCAGGAGGCCTGAATTTGAATGGTAATCACGCATATCACTTATTCGAGCTTCTATGAATCTCTCTCTCTCTCTCTCTCTCTCTCTCTCTCTCTCTCTCTCTCTCTCTGTTTTTTCAAGACAGGGTTTCTCTGTGTAACAGTCTTGGATGTCCTGAAACTTGTTTTGTAGATCAGGTTGGCCTCAGACTCACAGATATCTGCCTGCCTCTGCTTCCCAAGTGCTGAGATTATAGGTGTGTGCCACCACCACCCTGTGGACATCCCTTTTCTATAAAACTTTATGGAGAATCATGTGATAGGATTGTAAGATATGAAATTCTAAGCAATTATGAGGCTTTTTTTTCTGTGTAGCAAGTTCCACAGACCCATTAGATTAGACTGTGGACTCTGGCTCACCTCCTGTAAAAAAGGAGGCACTCCTCCATCCTTGCACTGATAGTCAAATAATAACACTACCAAGCAACTTACAGGTGGGTAGAGTGCTGTATCCCTGAGATCCTAGCCTTGAAATTTGAGGCAAGAGGATCCTTGAATCCAAGAGTTTGTAGTCAGCCTGGCCACACAGAGAGAAAAGGGAGGGAGGGAGGGAGGAAGGGAGGGAGGGAAGGGAGAGACCAACAGAACACTCCAAGGGCAGCAACAGAAGCATCTTCTTAACTCCACAGAGAAAAGTTAGAATTGTTATAAAAGAAGTAAGGTATTTAACTTTCAAAAGTCATAGAAAGCTTTTATTGGAGACTCACAGAGCACTTCACAGACAGCAGGGGCCTTCCTTCAAGGCACATACCACTGGGAGTGTGAGTTGGAAGTTTGGAAAAGAGCCAAGAAGTTCTGCTTCTTCTACAACACTCCTCAGGACTCCTTCCCACATCTTTAGCTTCACACAGTCCCTAAGCCCCTGCCCATTTCAAGAATGCCTTTGATGGATTCTGGGAAAGCCAACGGGGTCATGGACCAATCAGCAAAGAAACTCAGGAATCCTTCAGAGGCATGATAAGCCTTGTAAATGGAACAGCAGTAGGCTTCTCTTCTGAATTCGACTTATCTCTTGTCTGTTTTGATGTGACTGCTGACCTGGCCTGTGCACTTTATCTTAGATAAGCCTCAATGAAGCCCATAGGTCAAAGGTTGCTGTTCCCTGTGGGGCCAGTCCTGCCCTTCAGACTCCAGTGTTATGAAGGGTTCAGTGTTGAGGGAAAAACTGTACTTTCAGGCCTGGGGCCTGAGGGGGGTGTGAGAGAGAGAAAGAGACAGAGACAGAGACAGAGACAGACACAAAGATCTACAGAGACACAGAGACAGAGACTGTGCTTAGCTGTGGTGAGGTTGGAAGCTTTGTGAGCAGATTTTTTTTTAATCTGTAGTGAGTACAGGGTAGAGACTGACCTGATAACTGATCGCAGGTGGGGGAGGGCACTCCTGTCTTCTCACCAGTGATTTGGTTCAGGGGGAAACTGAGGAAGAGGCTGTGGGGATTGCTAGGAATCAAGGCCAAACTCTCATAAGTGCTGATAATTGTTCAGAATGTGGTCCCCGGAGTCCTCAATGTGACATGAAAACAGGATGAAAATGCAAATCTTGGACTCTAAAAGTGTCAAGGGGTGGGGCCCAGCAACCCTTGGCTTAGCAAACCTCCCAGGTGGATCTGAGTCATGCTAATGTTTGAGACTTTCTTCCTCGGAGCTTAGTTTCAATCTTGTCCTCATGTATTCAGACATTGGTTTTGAATCCAGCTCTGCAGTGAGATCAAAGATCCCCAGGGGATTCTGCTTCCCAGGCAGGATTGAGAATCACACACACATTCTGTCCACGAGGGCAAGTGTCCTGGTTTGCTTTCTTCTGCTGTGATAAACACCATGCCAAAAGCAACTTGGGATGAAAAGGATTTATTTCACTTTAAAGCTTGCAGTCCATCGTGAAGGGAAGTCAGGGTAGGAACTCAAGGCAGGAAGTAAAGGAGAGGTCTTGGAGCAATGCTGCTTACTGGATCGCCCCCCCCATGGCTTGTTCAGTTTGCTTTTTTACACCACCTAGGACCCCATGCCCAGGGGTGGCACCACCCACACTAGTCTGGGCCCTCCCATATTAATCATTAATCGTGCACGCATACACACACCCACACACATACACACACATCTTAAAAGGAAATAAGATATTTTTATTGAACCCTATAAATATTACATACCAAAAACTTTGTATCTACTGTGCCTAATGGGGAATTCAGCCTTGTCTTTATGTGTTTGAGCTCAACAATTAAACACTCAGAGACCCTCCTCCTCCTCCTCTTTCTCCTCTGCCTTGTTCTCCTCCCTCTTTTGAGAAAGGGTCTTTTTATTTAGCCCTGGATGGCCTGGAACTCACTGTCAATTGGACTCACTTTGCTCTCCCAGAGACTTACCTTCCTCTATCTCTGGAGTGCTGAGATTAAAGGCATGTGCCACCATGCCCAGCCTATATTCTTTTTTATTCCCACACCTACAACAGATGTTTTTCAGTTTATGTGTGTGGGGGTGTGCTCGTGTGAATGCATAAATGCCTGTGTGTGTGCATGCCCCAATGCATGTGAGAAAGTCGGAGGACAACTTGTGGGAACCAGGTCTCTCCTACTCTGTGATACAGGAATCACATTTCTCAGGCCTGGCAGCAAACGTCTTTACCTAGTGAGACATCTCATTGGCCCAGGGTTTCTTTTTTGAAAGAATGGATTAAGAGAAAAAGCCAGAGGGCACGGAAGAATGGGATAAAAAAAAAAAAAAAAAAAACCACACACACAAGCAGGGCGGTGGGGGCGCATGCCTTTAATCCCAGCACTCGGGAGGCAGAGGCAGGCAGATCTCTGTGAGTTCAAGGCCAGCCTGGCCTACAGAGTGAGTCCCAGGACAAACATCAAAACTACACAGAGAAACCCTGTCTCAAAAAAAAAAAAAAAAAGCAAGACAAAACAAAACACACACACAAGGCCGGATATGGTGGCATATGCCTGCAGTCCTCAGCGCTTGAGAGGTAAAGGCAGGAGGGTCAGGTGATTAAGTCTTAATAAGTCAGCTGCTTAGTGAGTTTGAGGCTAGCCTGGGCCCTGAGACCCTGTCTCAAGAAACAAAAGTGAAAAACAAAAACAAAATAAAAGAAAGAAGGAAACAGAAAATATAAATGCCAACTGACTTATTAATAATTTCATAACCACAACTAGCTCTTTTAGATTTATTTAATTTTATGTGTATGAGTGGTTTTATGTTTTGTTTTTGGTTTTTTTTTCCCGAACTTGTGCTTGTTAGGCTCTACCACTGAGTTAAATCCCCAACCCCGTGTATGAGTGTTTTACTTACATGTACGTCTGTGCACTACATGCATGCCTGATGCCTGTGGAGGTCAGAAGAGGACATTGGATTCCCTGGAACTGAAGTTACAGACAGTTGTGAGCTGCCATGTGGGTGCTGGAGGCCAAATCCAGGTCTTCTGAAAGAGCAGCCAGTGTTCTTGCCCTCTGAGCCCTCTCTCCAGCCCCCATGTCTGCATTTTTAAATCACTGCTTTCCAGTCACACATGATTACTGTGAAGTAGGGCTGGCCAACCGCAGCACCCAGGGAGATACTGGCATGGCTACAGCCACATTCAGGTTCTGTGTCTATAGGAGGAGGATAAGGGTGTGGTGCCTGTATCGTAGGGTTGGAGGCAGGATGACAAACCCTAGTGCACAATACATGACAGTAATAAAGATTATCTGTATGCAAAGAGCATCTATGTAGCTTATCATACGAAGCAGAGAGCCAAAGGAGGAACTCCTAAATGGAATTACCGAGCTATAGGCATAAATCTAGATACAATGATAGCTCTATAAATGTCTTCCTTTCCAGATCATTTCCCTTGCAAGATACCCTCACTAGGAGCTATTGGGCTAGCGAAAGGAGCACTTCTCACACACTCACACATCACCTAGGAGAGTAACGAAAGTGGGCACTGGACACGTGTGTGGAAAAAACGAACAGATGAGTGCCTGGATCCGAGACAGCTTTATATTCTCACACTAGTACCTCAGCTGTCTTGGCACTCTGTTCCCTCCAAGCCACATTTGCTCTAGCCTCTCCAAATTGAGAATCATGTTGTTCCTGTTTGAACGCAGACTGTGTCGCCTCTTAGCCTTATGTATGGGGTGACTGGGATGTTGCAACCTGCTGCATCTCTGCTAGTTCCTGTTATTTTTGGTGCCCTTCTCAAAATCAGTGTCTCAGTTTCTTTGGCAAATTTTGTGTAGTCATCCTTTGTAAGGCATCTTTCCTCTTTTTTTTTTTTTTTTTTTTGCTTTTAACTTATATTTGTGGATGTCATACAGAGACTGCCCATTCCAGACAAGCATTCTACCACCGAGTCATATCCCAGACCTTCTTGGTTTTTAAGATGGGCCTAACTAAATTGCCCAGGCTGACCTTGAACCTACTCTGCAGCAGGCCCTAAGCTTATGGTCCCCTTGTCTCAGCCTCCTCATAGTTGTGATTATAGGGCTATACAATCAGATCTAGCTAAGACATTCTTGCATTACTAATCCTCAGCATGTCTTAGGACTCTGAGTTGTGTTAATGGCACTGTGTTTACTGGTGTTTATCATTTTTACATTTATCCTATGTGATGTGTGTTAATTTCTATTTGTAGAGACAAGATCCAGGTCAGGAGGAACCGCTAAACAAGTCTACAGATGACCACAGAGTGTTACGGGCTCTCAGGCCTTGCCATGTTTTCTCAGCTTTCCTTTGCTTCTCTTAGTCCAGGGCCTGCATCAAGACTTTTATAACCTTTGAAGGTCCCTTCTAGATTTGAGATTCTCTAACTGCTTTTTGTTTGTTTATTTGTTTTTAAAGATTTATTTATTTATTTATTATGTATACAGCATGTATGACTGCAGGTCAGAAGACGGCACCAGGTTTCATTACAGATGGTTGTGAGCCACCATGTGGTTGCTGGGAATTGAACTCAGGACCTCTGGAAGAGCAGTCAGTGCTCTTAACCTCTGAGCCATCTCTCCAGCCCTGTTTGATTGGTTTTTAAAGACAGGTTGTCACTCATAGCCCAAACTGGCCTGAAACTCACTCTGAGGACTGGCTTTGGACTTATGACACCCCTGCCTCAGCCTTTTGAGTGCTGCCAGGATTACAGGCCTGTGCCATCATGCCTGCCTCTCTGTTGAAACTTAAGGCCAGATTAACAGTAAAGTCCAGTGGTTATACCAAGGGTTAGGGTCAGCAGGTGGTTGATCCCAGGATGAATTAAAGCACAGAGCCAAGAAATCTCCATCTCTGTTAGGAAAGCAGCTAATAGCGGCAGTCACGTTGGGTATCTCTTTGTTGAAATGTCACAAGCCATCTTTCTGAAGCTGGGTTTTCCAGGATCACATACATGAGTCAAGGGCAGTAGTGGATTGTGGCCTGTGCCGCCTGAATTCCACTTGTGGTGGTAATGTTTTCCCCAAAATATTGTGCACCCTAATAAACTTATCTGGGGTCAGAGAACAGAACAGCCACTAGATACAGAGGCTAGAAAATGGTGGCACACACACCTTCAATCCTAGCCTTCTGGAGGCATGGATCTCTGTGAGTTTAAAGCCACATTGGAAACAGCCAGGCATGTTGACTCACACTTTTAATCCCAGAAGAGAGCCTTTGATTTCAGGAAGTAATGTCAGAAAGCAGAAAGGTACATAAGGCATGAAAACCAGGAACTAGAAGGTTTTGGCTGGTTAAGCTTTTCGGCTTTGAGCAGCACAGTTCAGCTGAGATCCATTCAGATGAGGACACAGAGGCTTCTAGTCTGAGGAAACAGGATCAGCTGAGGAACTGGCAAGGTGAGGTAGCTGCTTCTCTGATCTTCCAGCGTTCACCCCAATACCTGGCTTCAGGTTTGTTCTTATTAATAAGACTCTACTGCTACACCCACTTACACTCTTTGCTTTCCCACATAAAAGGAGCTGGACCAGGCAGCTCCTAGCATGAGAAAGACACTGTGCCACAAACCACATCTGCTCTGAAAAGTCCCTAGTGACTGGAATGAAGGAAACTTCTGTTTTCTAGATCCACCTGTTGTATAACTTATGAAAGCCAAATGTTCCTGGTGTTGGTAAGCTTCGGCTCTACTGCGCCCTGAGATCCACTGCCCAGTCCGTACCCACCCTCGACTTTCATAGCATGAGCAAAACTTCCTTGGCAAACTGGATAGTGGCTTCTAGCCCCACCCCCTGGGTTCTGCTAAAATAGCCTAGGAATTTGGAGATGGCTCTCACCCGAGAGCAGTGTGAAGAGGACCTCTCCAGCCTCTCTACCACACAGAATGGTGTTTCCCCTGATGCTCTTCTGCCCATGGTGCCTTGGTTCACTTCCGTTTTTCTATGGAAAACTCTCTTTAGCATTAACATATGAGACAGCCTTTGGGCTGTCAAGGACCTGGGTGGATCCATGCTCATAGCAAACTCTTACACTGAGTTAAGTGTTGTTAATGACTGAGCCACCATTTTTTTTCTTTACTATATTTATTTGTTTGTTTGTTCTGTGTGTCTCTCTCTCATGCTCATACATCACAACTCGTGTGTGGAGGTCAGAGGTCAAACTTACTGGAGTTAATTCTCTCCTTCTACCACGTGGGTCCAGGGATTGAACTCAGGTCATCAGAATTGGCAGCAAACATTCTTAACCCACTTAGCCATCTCACTGGCCCTATTGTTTTGGTTATTTGAGATAGGTTTTCATGGAGCTCAGGGTGACCTTGATCTCAACATGTAGCTGAGGTTGGCCTTGAGCTCCTGATCTTCCCAAGTGTTAGGATTACAGGTGTGTGCTACTAAGCCCAGAAAGGCAGCCCATCAGTTGAGTTCGAAATGCACAGATGAGGAAACGAGTGATAAAAGTATGTAACTTGAGCACATTTGGTAAATCCCAGAGTAGGTATATAAAATAAAGTTGTGTTGACCTCAAAGCTAAGCCTATGTCAGGATATATTGGTCTAGGAATCCACCACTGCTCTTCCTTGCTTTCAAGGAAATGGATGGGCTGAAAAGTTCAGGTGCTCTCTCTGGGATTTCAGATTTAGAGAAAGCAACGGCCTGTGGGTTTTTTTCTAGATAATGCTGCTGAGGCGTTGCAATGGGACACACTTTATGTAAGTCCACGTGAACTTAAAAGTTCAGTCCCCTAGTGGGTCATTGTAGCTCCCTACAATGTAAATCCAATCTTAACATTTTCTTTTAAAAAGAATATGCCCCTGTTGGTTGGGGGTGGTGGTGGTGGTGGAACATGCCTTTAGTCCTAGCAGTTGACCGGCAGAAGCAGGCAGATCTTGGTGAGTTCCAGGTTACATAAACCCTATCTCAAAGTGTGTGTAGGAGGGTTGGCTTTTCTGCAGTTTTCGTTGTCCTCTTTCCCTCTCTACCTCTGTCCATGTCCCTCCTTCCTCCTTCCTCTCTTATGTACAGGGCTAAGCACTCTACCACTGAGCAACATTTACGGCCTGTAGATTTGTCTTAAAGGCCCAGTGGAGGACTTTACACCACATGTCCAACGATAAAGCTGGGGCTGTGAATGTGCTCAGCGGTAGAAACACCTTCCTCCTAGGTGTGGGAACCAGGGTCCATCTCCAGAACCCAAACAAAATCATAAAGCTTGGTAAGCTTGTCTTCTTTGTCCATCTCCTCAGTCTCCACAGCCAGCTAGGGCTCACACCATCTCTTCCTGCCCACCATTCTCACCCTTTTATTGTCACCCCACCCCAGGTCTAGTGTCTCTGTCTGTGCCTCTCATATAGGGAAAAGACTGCCCCTTAATTCTGCTGCATTGTAGTTTATCTGTGATACTGTGTGTCTCAGAAGTAATCATCGGGTCACACAGAACCTGGAAAACTGACAGTCCCATCAATGATGTTTGAACATGATGTTTGGATCACTTTGGAACATACTTAAGTAGCTGAAGCTTGCCTTGCTTGGTCTTGTAGGGACACTGGATGTCATTAAAGCCCCAGTTCCTATATAACAAGGACTGACACTCATTGAGAACCTATATCATGTCAAACTTCATGCTAAATAATTTCATTAATGTTACTTAATTCTTTTAAAAAATAATATTGTGGCCGGGCGGCAGTGGTGGTGCACGTCTGTAATCCCAGCATTCGGGAGGCAGAGGCAGGTGGCTCTCTGTGAGTTCAAGGCCAGCCTGGTCTATGGAGCTAATCCAGGACAGGCTCCAATGCTACAGAGAAACCCTGTCTTGAAAAACAAAAAAAAATTGTATTCTTTAATAATTTTATATAGCATATTTTGATCATATCCACCCCCACTCCTCCAGATCCATTCCACTTCCCACTCTTTCCCAACTTCCTTTTTTAAAAAAAAATAACCCAGCAAATCCAATTTGGGCTGGCCATATATGCCTGAGTGTGGTAATTCACTGTTTTGCTGTCAACCATGTTTGCTTGATGGAACCATGGAGGGGAACCAGGCCAAATGTACAAACATCTGCTGTAGCCCATTCCCATTCCTGTATTCCAGGTGAGGGGGTTCAGTGCACGATCTGTTGATCTGTTGGTACTGAGGCAGCCCATTGCAGGGATGGATGTGTGCTGCAGAAAAGAGAAAGACAAAGGGGCCTGGGTCCCACTAGTCTCTCCCAGGGCATGCCTCCAGGGGCCTGAATACCCCCTGCTAGGCTCTACTTGCTAAAGGTCTCACCACCTCCCTGCAGTGCCACAACTGAGGATTCAACAACAAAAACTAGGCTGGGGTGCTGGATAGATGGTTTGGCAGTTAAGAGCAGTGGCTGCTCTTCCAGAAGACCCAAGTTCAATTCCTAGCACCCACACTGGAGCTCACAACCTTCTGTAACTCCAGTTGCAGGTACTTCTGCGGTGAACACATACATGCAGGCAAAACACCCATACACATACAAATAAAATCTTTTTTTAAAAAATAAAAAGTAGGCTGGGGGCCAGGGAGATGGCAAGCCATGAGGTCCTGAGTTCAGATCCCCAGAACTCACATTAAATGTTGGGCACAGTGAGGGGACAGAAACAGGAGGATCCCTGACTCACTGGCCAGTCAGCCCTTGTCAAAATGAAAAGACATCAGAGACCAACCTCTGGCTTCCACACACTCATGTGCACACACACACAAGCAAGTATGTACACTACATACACAAAACACATACAAAAGAACAACAACAACAAAATAAGAGCAACATCAAGTTAGCAGGGTGTCTTTGCCCTTCGATTTAAAATTTCCTAACCTGAGAGGAAATTCTGAGGCTTTAAGAGAAACCGATACCAAATAACTGAAATATGGTTACAGATCACAGGCTCAATCTCTTCTCTGCAAGCATTGCAGTGAGTATTCTTTAAAGCCTTGGTTGCTCCATTCTCTGAAAGGCTCTCTTGGTTTTGCACTTTCTGCAGTGGGAGACTTCCACATCAGAGCTGCATTTTCCTTAGCTGGGCTCTGGAGACAGCAGAAGCAAGCTCCTCCCTTTCCTGTGTGGATTTGACCCGCAGCTTGAGAAGCTTATTGCATCCGAAAGTAGTTGCATCTCGGTGGGGAGCAGTGCATAGAAAGGCACCAAAACAGGAGCTTGGCAAGCTCATAGGGACTGAGCAGGATCAAGAATAGAATCTATGGCCTGAGACAAAAACAAAAACAAAAGCAAAAACACCCGCCTTTCTGCTTCCCCTGGGAATGAGTTAGTTCATATGTTCTGTATTTGTTCATTCTTCCCCATTTCTCACGTATTTATTTTGCTCCTTAATTGACTAGTGGAGGCCAAACCCCAAGTGTGTAGAGAAGGGAAGCTTTAGAGTTCTGCTGTAGCTTTGTACTGGCTTGCAACAGCCTATTTAAAGATACATACACACACACACACACACACACACACACACACACACACACAGAGAGAGAGAGAGAGAGAGAGAGAGAGAGAGAGAGAGAAAGAGAGTAATTTCTTTATTTTGTGTGTGAAGGGGTAGAGATGATGAGTGTGAGCATGCCATGCTGTGTCTGTGAAGGTGAGGACAGCCTGGAGATGTCAGCTCTCTTACCATGTAGGTCCCAGGATAGAACTTAGGCTACCAGGCTTTGTGGCAAGCACCTCTACCCACTGAGACATACCTCTGATGCTATCACCCATTTTTTGTGGGGTCGGGCATTCAAATTTCTCTGTGTAGTCCTGGCTCTCATGGAATGCGATATGTAGACCACGCTGGCCTGGCACTCACAGAGATCCTTCTACCTCTACCTCATGAGTGTTGGGATTAAAGGTGGGTGCCACCATCCAGGCTTGGAACCATTTTTTAAAGGCAGGTTCTCACTATGTAGCTTAGGCTGGCCTTAACCTCATGGTTTTCTTGCCTCCATCTCCTCAGTGCTAGGATTATACATGTGTGCCACTCACTATTTCTGGCCATACAGTTTTTACTTGTTTGGTTTTTGAAAAGGGGGCTCACATAGCCCAGACTCTCAAACTTGACATATAGCTGAGATTAACCTTCAACTCCCAATCTTCCAGCCCCTCCCTCCTAAGTACTGGCGTTAGAGGCATGAGCTCCCACATCCTACTCACCCACTTCCTTTTCCTGCTACTTAGGTTTTTGTTCATTTGTTTTAGTTGGGCTCAGGGTGCTTTTGGTGTAGCATTTGGTGCTAGTGGAAAGAGAATTATTAGGCTTGGGGATTTCTAAACAAGGATGTACAACATTATAAATCAGTTGATGTTTGTTTCTCAGATCTTTCTTGAGACCAGGTCTCGCTATGTAGTAGTCCAGGTTGACCTCAGCCTCCCCAGTGCTAGGATTGCAGGCATATATGACTATACTGGGCATCCTTGCCCTTTTTTTTTTTTTTTGACCCCACAACTAGAAGGTGTTGGTTTTCTGCCCTGTTCTTTCAAAAGTTCCTGGCATCACACACTGTTGTGGTGAGTGAGCCCATAAAATCCAGCTGCAAGGGTCAACAAATAAAGACACTTGCTGCCAAGCCTGAGACAACCTGAATTTAAATTAGTCCCTGGGACCCAAGTAAGTGGTGGGAAGAGAAACTAACTCCCACATTGTCTTCTGACCTCCACATTCGAGCTGTTGTGCACTTGCCCACACAAAACACACACACACACACACACACACACACACACACACACACACACACAGAGGCACTAAATGAAATGAAATGTGATGTAATTTTAAAAATCCAGCAGTGCCTTTAAAGCCTGGCTTGTTCCCTGCCTCCTCTCTCTTCAGTGCTCTGGGATCTCACTTGCCAAGCCTGCTGAAGCCAGTTCCACACCTTTAAGAATTCTCTTTGTGGGACTGTCAGGCCTCAGCTTCCTGCTCTGACTTTAGCTCTGTCTGCACTACCTGTCCTGCCCCAGGACGACTTCAGTGCTGATGCTCCCCTAGGTGTCCTTGGAGGACAGGATATTTACATGTTTAGAACGTCCTTTTCATGTTTGCTTTTAGCCTACTGCCTGGCTTTGTGACAATATTTACAATATTCTTGTAGCAAACTCTGATAGATTGGAGAGCTTATACCTTTGTCCTTTGTCACCTCCGAGAACAAAGAGCACATTAATCTAGCAATGTCATCTTGCTTCACTTGTTTCCTCTAGCCACATTATGCAATATGGATTTCCTGCTTCTTCCTCCTTCTTCTCCATTTCCTCCACTTCTCCTCCTCCCTCTCTTCCCCTTCCTTGCCCTCTCTGCTCGTTTCGGAGTTGCACAGACTGGCCTTAGGTTCCTCAGCCAAGTGGTTCTCCGGCTTCAGCTCCTGAGTGCTGGGATTACCTGCATGAATGTCCACGCCCAGAAAAGCTAAATTCTTTTGGTTTAGGAGAGTCTTGGGGCCCCAGGCCAGGGCCTTGTGCTCTAATTCCTGGCTCCATCCCATCTCTCCTTTTCTTGCATTTTCTTTTATAGGAGATCTCTCCTCTCTGTTCTGTTTCGTTCTTGTTACCTTAAAAGATAAAAATGCCTTAAAAACACAGTGTAGCCTGGGGTACATAATGAGTTCTAGGACAGCCTGGGCTCCAGAGTGGGACCTTTTCTCAACAACTACAACAAAAAAACTCCTTAAACCTCTGCTCTCTATTGAGTTAATTTATTCAGCTCAGTTGTGGTGCCTGCTCTGTGGTCCAAGGAATCTGGCGCCCTTTTCTGGCATCTATGGAAACAGCTCCCCCCCCACACACACACACCCATAATCTTAAAAATTTAAGAATAGGAAGAAATTTTCCTGACTTGACATTTGTCAAGAACTATGGCAAATAATAATTAATAGGAAGCTTAAAAATGTCATCTCACTGACAAGAAGACATGCTCTATAATTTAATATAGTATTTGGAGCTTTTAGGAAATCAACATAAAAGGAAGGCACAGAAAATGAGTAACTTAAACGGAAAGGTATAATTTCTACTGCTTGCTGAAGGTGTAATCATTAACAGATAAAACTACACTGGTTATAGTGGTGCACACATTTAATCCCAGCACTTGGGAGGCAGAGGCAGGGAGATCTCTGTGAATTTGAGTTTGAGGCCAGCCTGGTCTACAGAGTGAGTTCTAAGACAGCCAGACCTTCATAATGAGAACTTGTCTCAGAAAAACAAAGCCAAAACAAACAACAACAACAGCAAAACAAACTAATGAAAATCCTAATACAACAAACGCTCACATTTTAAGAACAATAAGGGAATTCAGCTTGTATTTATGATCAACACCAATAAAATTTTTGACACAAACTAAAAAATAAGAGGAAATAGAGTCCTAAAAATTAACATGACCGAAACACTTCCAGGAGACAGCACAGAAAATAGTGTAGAGGGCAGAAGGTCCTTGTGCTCACAGGTGAGTACTAGGGAAACTGGGAATTTAAACAGGCAGGGTTGTCTCCTCAACAAGAACCTGTTTTCCACCCAGAGAGCTGGGAATGGATGTAGTTAATAGCCTGGTTACCAGAGCTATCTGCGGGGCCAGGTCACACCTGTATCCGGAAAAACTATTATGTTTGTTTATCCCAGACTCTTCCAACCTAGATCTGGAGCATTGTTTCCCAGTCCTTAAACTCATCCTTCTGAGAGATGTCACTTGTACTTTATAACAGCCTAGGTCATTTCTGTGTTATCTTAGAGCCAAGCCACTCCTGACCCCCTGGGCTGTCATGTTTATCTCAGTCATTCTCCATAGACTCTATCTTGAGCATTGTTTCTGAGTTAACGGAACCCATCTTCATGGAAGAAATCATATGGCACTTTGCAAAGAGTTTAAATGTAAACATGTCTTAAGCTTTGTTGTTCATACAGGATTCAGTTATCATCAGGAAACTTTTTCCCCAAAATCGTTCTGTGCTTGAATATGCCTAAAATAAACTGCCTAGTGTCAGACTCTAGAAGTTTGATCCAACACCAGTTAACTCGGTCACAATGGGCCAGATTCCTTCTTGCCTCCCATGGACTGTTACTCTGCCAGTCCTGGTGTTTGCAGGGATCCAAACAAAACAGCTTCTCACAGAGCCTTTTTTCATATGTAGTCCATCACTGCAGGGAAATGTGGGCACAGTCAAGAGCAGAGAGTGAACACTTGCCAGCTGCTCAGCTAGCTCTCCCTACTCTTACGGGATTCTGAGCCCAGCCACAGGAATGGTGCCACCCACTTTTAGGCTAGGTTTGCCTGTATCAATTAATGTAATTAAGACAACCCCCTACAGATATGCTCCCAGGTTACTCTCATCTGGACAGTCCTTCCCTGAAACTTGTCTCACTGGATTCTGCATTGTTTCAGGGTGACAATTAAAACTGACTTCCACACCATGTTATTACTGATTTTTTTCTATCAACAAAGGAGTTCATAGACAATGTTAAATTATAGATGGCAGGAGATATGTAAATCATCGATACTAACAAAGGATTAATATACAAAGAATATACAAGAATGTTCACAAAGCATCAAAAAAGAAAAGAAAGAAAATGAAAAATGGAGATAAACAAGCAAGTCGCTGGGAGAAAAGCTACCAAATATGTAGACTGATTCTCAAAATCACAAATACTCACCTATTGGGTTGATGCACTTCACTAGTCAAGGCATCTTGCCCAAATTATATCAGATTATCTCAATGTTCCTTCTTCCTCCTGCCCAATGTTTCTCTCCCCTCCCTTCCCTTCCCTCCTTTTCTTCCTTCAGTTCAGCTTGAGTACAAAACTTTACCAGCCCACCTCTCCCTCTATCAAATGAAAATTGGGGTGAAATCATTGATCATATGGCCTCATTCACATTGAGGCACAAGAGACTTGTGTCACATATGGCATTCCGTTACCCCAACCCATCTAATGCATCAGTAGTGATAGCATTTCAGGTATCAGCCCACGAGACAAGGGGATGTTTTACTGTCAGATGGAAAAGGAGGATAGGGGACATATCCCTATTTACATAAGTTATATGACACACAGTCTTGCCTCCTTTGGCTCTTCCTGCTAAAAATTTTACTTGTAAAAAAACAAGCAGCAGCGTTTATTTGATAAGAGAGTGCTTTGGAAGCGGATTTTGAAAGTTGGTGTTGAGCCGGATGGTGGTGATACAAACCTTTAATCCCAGCACTCAGGAGGCAGGGGCAGGCAGATCTCTGTGAGTTCGATGCAACCCTACCTCAGGAAAAAAAAACCAAACAAACCAACAAGTCAGTGTTTGGGATTAAGCTTTGTTTTTGTTTCCTTGAAGTAGCTATGAAATACTTATTAGGGAAGAGAAATCTAAACTAAAAACCTTTGTTTTTCTTTGCAGAAAAATCCATATGTAAAGACCATGCCTTCGAACATGAGCATTGCATATGTGAAGGGATTTTTTTCCTGTTGTAACCTGGATGCCTGGGGCAGTCAAGATGAGTTGGGGCAGCTTTGTGCCTTCTCTACAGCTTCTGCTCCTGTTCATCGGGCTTTCTCTGCTGTCTTTGGTGGAGACATATGGGTTCAATAAGTGCACACAGTATGAATTTGATATTCACCATGTGTTCTGCATTCGGAAGAAGATCACCAACTTGACAGATGCCATCAGTGACATACCCAGATACACTACTCACCTCAACCTGACAGAGAACTACATTCAAATCCTTCCTGCCCAGAGCTTCACTAATGTGCCTGCTCTGGTGGACCTGAGACTAGAGTGGAATTTCATTTGGAAGATTGATGAAGGTGCCTTTAGGGGACTGGAAAACTTGACCCTTCTGAATTTAGTGGAAAATAAGATCCAAAGTGTGAATGACTCCTTTGAGGGCCTGTCCAGCTTGGAGACCTTGCTCCTGAATCACAATCAGATTACCCATATTCACCAAAAAGCCTTTGCTCCTCTGGTCAAGTTGAAATATTTGAGCCTAGCTCGAAACAACATTGCCAATTTTTCTGTGATTCTTGAAGCAGTCCAGCATCTCCCGTGCCTGGAGTACCTTGATCTTACTAACAACAGCATTATCTACTTGGCCCACAGCCCGAAGTCATTGCTTTCTCTGCTCTACCTGAGTTTCCAGGGGAACGGACTAATGGAGTTAAACTTCTCTGCTTTGTCACTGCCTAATCTGACCACTCTAAGTGCTTCCCAGAATGGCCACGGCGTCATTCAGAATGTGTATCTGGAAACTCTGCCCCAACTCAGGCGCTTGAATCTGAGTGGAACATCGGTGAAACTGGAGATGCTTTCAGCCAAACACCTGCAGAATATAAGGGTTATGGACCTCAGTAACCGGGAGCTTAGACATGGCCATGTAAATGTGAAAGCTGTTTGTCACCTCCTCAGAAACCTACCCATGTTAGAGGCACTGGTTTTTCAGAAAAATGCCACCAACGCAGAGGGCATTAAGCATCTGGCCAAGTGTACCAAGCTTTTGTTCCTTGACCTGGGCCAAAACAGTGATTTGGTTCATCTCAATGACAGTGAGTTCGATGCTCTACCCAGTCTCCAAAGACTGAATCTAAACATGTGCCAGCTATCCTTCGTCAGCAACAAGACCTGGAGTTCTCTGCAGAACTTGACCATCCTAGATCTGAGCCACAACAAGTTTAAAAGCTTTCCAGATTTTGCGTTTTCACCCTTGAAGGGCCTGAAGTCTCTCTTTCTCTCAAGAAACCCCATCACAGAACTCAATAACCTGGCCTTCAGTGGGCTATTTTCACTGAAGGAGCTCAACTTAGCTGGGTGCTGGATAGTAACAATTGACAGGTATTCTTTTGCTCAGTTTCCAAATTTAGAGCTCTTAGATCTTGGAGCCAACAATATCCGGACTCTCAACCGTGGAACCTTCCGATGTCTGAAAAAACTCAATGTTTTGATTCTCTCCCACAACCGCCTGGAAATTATAGAGCCGAGCGCCTTTTCCGGCCTCTCTTGCCTACATCACCTTGACCTAGTGTACAATAGCTTGTCATATTTTCATGAACACCTTTTCTCCAGCCTGGAAAAGCTGCAGGTTTTGAAACTCAGTTTTAATAAGATCAAATATGAAACCACTAGGACCCTTCAGCATCCTCCATTTATGAAGCTCAAGTCTTTGAAGCAGCTCAGTCTAGAAGGACAACAAAATGGGATTCAGGTTGTTCCAAGCAACTTTTTCCAAGGGTTGAGTAGCTTGCAGGAGTTACTCCTAGGAAAAAATCCCTCCATATTCCTGGACCACCACCAATTTGACCCTCTGATTAATCTCACCAAGTTGGATATCTCAGGAACAAAAGGTGGAGATCGAAGTCTCTATTTAAATGCTTCCTTATTCAAAAAACTCAAAAGGCTAAAGATCCTGCGCCTTGAAAATAACAACTTAGATTCATTGGTTCCTGGCATGTTCTCCAGCTTACAGAGCCTACAGGTCTTATCTTTAAGATTCAACAACTTGAAGGTCATTAATCAAAGTCATCTGGAGAATCTGAAATCATTGATGTTTTTTGATGTCTATGGGAACAAACTTCAGTGCAACTGTGACAATATGTGGTTCAAGAATTGGTCAATGAACACAGGGGAGGTCCACATCCCCTTCCTCCGGAGCTACCCTTGTCAGCAGCCAGACAGCCAGAGTTTGCTTATAGATTTTGATGATGCCATGTGTAATTTTGACTTGGGAATGGTCTACTTCTTCTGTTCCTTCAGTATAGTTCTCACCACCATGGTCTTCTCTTGGTTCAGTGCCAAGATGATTTCTTCTCTGTGGTATGGTTTGTACATATGTAGGGCTTGGTACCTCACTAAATGGAATAAAACAGAGAAGAAGTTCTTGTATGATGCCTTTGTCTCTTTCTCAGCCACCGATGAGGAGTGGGTGTATGGGGAGCTTGTTCCAGCCCTAGAAGAAGGCAGCCAGACCACCTTTAAGCTCTGTCTTCACCACCGGGACTTTGAACCTGGCATTGACATCTTCGAGAACATCCAGAATGCAATCAACACAAGCCGGAAAACTTTGTGTGTGGTCAGTAACCAGTACCTGCACAGTGAATGGTGCCGGCTTGAAGTCCAGCTGGCCAGCATGAAGATGTTCTATGAGCACAAGGATGTCATTATCTTGATCTTCCTTGAAGAGATTCCTAACTACAGGCTGTCCAGCTACCACCGACTCAGGAAACTCGTAAAAAGACAGACATTTATCACCTGGCCAGACAGTGCTCATCAGCAGCCACTCTTCTGGGCTCGCATTAGAAATGCATTGGGCAATGAGACTGTGGAGAAAGAAAATACACATCTAATTGTTGTCGAGTGACTGAAAGTCTTATAACCCCAAATCCGGCTGCATAATGTTACCCAAAATACATGTAAGCTGAGTTTGACTGAATGAACCCACTCCTCAGGGACAAAGGCAGGGGTTGCTTATAACTGTAAGACCTAGGACCATTTGGATAGTGTTCATCAGGCAGCCAGGAGAGTGCAGAGAACTGCTTGGAAAACTTTCAGGAGCGGGGTCCCACTGCTATGGAATTGGATCGATGGAAGAAATTCCTATTTTATTAAGGAGAGGACTTGGGACACCAGTCATCTGAAATTCTGGGGAACAGTAAGGTCTTGTGTGTCTTTGAGATCATTGCGCAATCATTTTCTCCAAGTCAGTTCCTGTCGAGAGAGACTGTGCTTGTTGTGTATGGGTTTCCTCAAAAATTAAAACCTTCCACCTTGGAGGGAAACTTCCTAAGACAGATGTTTACAGAGAGATAAAAACAACAGGATGTTCTAGGGGAGAATGAAATATTACACCCCACAGGAAAGCTTGTTAAGACAGGAGGAGGTAAACAGCTCAAAATAGTTTCTCTGAGCTCCTGATACTGACCAGTTCCTAGACCCCTCCCTCCCCAAGTGTGACTAAGCAGTAGAGAACCCCAGACAAGCCTAGCTTGGTGGAAGAAGCAGAGGGAAGAGGCAGAGAGCAGCCCAGCTGCCTGGAAGAGGCTCACACCAACTGAGCCACCAGGACAGGACACTCTCCATCCCATTGAGCTGCCTGCAGGCTGTGCAGTGTGCTTTAGGTTTCCAGCTTTTGTCAGCTGTCATCCAAGCTTGGGTGGACTTGGTTTTTCAGTCACTTCTGCTCCGATAAATAACCCCTCATTCATGTTCTTGTAAATAACCCCAATAAAACTCATTGGTTCACCAAGTTGGACTTTGGTGGTATCCATACTTTGGCCTGTGGTCAGTTCCCTATCTGGAGCGAGTAGACAGTTGTTCATTTCTCCCCAGAATAGCGTCACATAACAGCACTGTACTGCTAAGAACCCCTAACAACAGAAACAATAAAACAAAGACAACACAACAACAAAAACCACATAAAATCAAAAAGTAAAATAAGGACAAAAAAGGAATTGCCTCCTACATGACTCTAGTCTGTGACTGATGTCCCAGATACACTGCCATTGTAGTTTTCAAATTGATTTTTTTTTTTTTTTGAGATGGTGTTTCTTTGTGTAGCCCTGGCTGTCCTGGAACTTGCTCTGTAGCCCAGGCTGGCCTTGAACTCACAGAGATCTGCTTGTCTCTGCCTCCCAAGTATTGGGATTAAAGGCATATGCCACCACTGCCTGGCTCCTCAACTCTATCTTAAGATGTCTTAAAATGGCGATTCTGTGAAGTCTGTTTGGCCCAACAAGCCTGGGTGATACCTTTTGCCACTCTTACTGCTCTGCTAACTCATAGAGCCCACTTCTTAAATTGATAGGCCTTTTCAAGTGTTCTCTTAGGTGCTTGTGCTCTGACTTATGGAGTCTCATGACAACAGAAACTGGAATGGGAACTACAGTTCATTGTTGTTTTCAGTACCAGTACTGTGACTACGGACTGGTTTTCTGTTTTGAGGTTTCTGAACCCTTCTCAATTGTATGTTTTTCAAGTTGAAAGGGGGCATGGCCCTGGCATCAGACAAAGGGGCCACCAAGTCTTACTGGTAGGTATTTCATACAAAGACGCTAAAAATTCCCACTGTACATGGGGCTTTAGGAACCTAAGTCAGATCAGTTGGCAGGGGGCCAGCACTCCCTGTTTCAGACTCTTTCCCCAGGAAAAGAAGCTTGCTCCTAAGTCGCTGCCTTACTTCTGGTTTCCTCCTTAGCTACAAGATTCTAAGAGCAACTTGTTAGGAAGAGACCTGATGGACAGACTTCCTTTTCAACTGGGGCAACAGGTGTCGACTTTAATAGGTCCTAGCCCACTCCTCAACATAAATGGCATCCTAATCAAAGCCACTACTTTCTTCTACTTACTCAAACATTTTAGTCCTTCACCCCCTTTTTTGAACCAAGTTCTTTTTTTTAATTTTTAAATTTTTAAATTTTTTTTTTTTTTTTTTTTTTTTTGCCGGAGCTGAGGACCGAACCCAGGGTCTTGCACGTGTTAGGCAAGTGCTCTACCACTGAGCTAAATCCCCAACCCCCAAGTTCTTGTTACATAGTTCCAGCTGGCCTGGAACTCAAAATCTTGTTGTGGCCTCACAGTTTCTAGGATTACAGGCATGCACCACTATACTCACCTTATCTGACAGTGTTTTATACATAAAGAAAAAATGGGGGTCCCAGTTTTGAACCATATTGATCACCAGTAATATTTCCACTGTCCAAATTGGACCTTGGAAGCCTGAGGAGACTCTGCTGCTTCCGGGCAGTGGAATTTTGCTGAAGCAGGCCACACCCATTCCTTCCTGAGGTTCTGTCACGTCCCTGGGGGTGGAGTAGCTCTTGGGTAAGGGAAGGGAAGTGCACACCTGTGTTCCTCTCCTGGTCCTGGGCAATCTTCACCTGTCTGGTTGATCTGGCACACTAGCTCCCTCCACCTCGTGGTTGCTCTCCTTTCTGCCCGCCCTGCATGCCGGGCAGAAGAGAGATGGTATCCAAATAATCCCAGCAGGCATAAGCAGAGATTCTTTTGGATGGGGAGAGAACTGTTGCTTTCTTCTTCTTACTGATTCTTTCACAGCAGGGAAAACAAAGCACAGACTAAGATTTCCTGACATAACTAACATGCCACATTTATCTAAGTGAAACTTGCTTATCTCACACATCATAAAAAAGACTAAGATCATTGGGCAGCATTGATGGTCAATGACCTAAAAGTCCTTGAAACTATGTGACATGAGGGTTCCAGTACTGTGAAGACGATGTTGGCTGAGGGCTAACAGGAAAGTGTACTTAGGTGCATAGAGGTCGAGTCTTTCTTGACAGAAAAGGTAAATAATTAACTACTCAGACAGACATCGTTTTGGAGAGGATGAGATAAGCATTTTCTAGGAAACCAATTGAACAGCATGTTTGCTCTTGTACTGCAGAGATTAGGGGACCCTGTGTAAACTGGAAATGTAGCTGGGCACGGTGGTGCGTGCCTTAAATCTCAGCATTCTGGAAACAGAGGCTGGCATGTCTCTGTGAGTTCAATGCCAGGCTGGTCTATATCATGAATTCAGGGTTGTTCAGGATTTCAAGATAGAGATTATAAAGCCTTCAACCAAGCACAAGAAACTTCAGGGTTGGGACCTTGTGTGAGGGCATCAGTCAGGTGTTCATGGAAGTGGTCTTACTTGTGGCTATCAGCCAGAAGAATATCAGATTTGTCCCCACCAGATCAGTCTCCAGAGAGGAAATCAGTGGGGATTTGCCTAAAGCATCTAAGAACCACTTCAGTGAAGGGGTGGACGCTTGCTGCAAACAAACGACCCTGTACCTCTGAAACAATCTGAGAAGTGGACTCTGGTTGGTGTTAAAAAAAAGAAGTAGGGACTGGAGAAATGGATGGGTAGTTCAGATCACTTCTCTTTCAGAGGACAGGGGTTTGGTTCCCAGCACCACATGGTGGCTCACAGCCATCTATAACTCTGGGTTCAGGGAACATGACCCCTTCTTCTGGCCTCACATGGTATATAAACATACATTCAGATAAAACCCATACATATAAAATAAAAATAAGTAAGTCTTAAATATAAGAAAAATATGAGGACAATCAAGATGGATCAACAGGCAAGAACACTTTCCTCAAAAATACAGTGACCTGTGTTTGATCCTTGGAGCCCTCATGGAGACAGAAGGAGAGAACTTACTCTACAGCATCTCTCCCTGAGTCTCTGTCCCTCTCTCCCACCCACATATGACGACGACGATGACGACAGTGATGAGGAGGCCATCACTGATGAAACAGTGCGGTTGTCATCTTTGTGGGGGGCTTAGAAAGGATGGTGCTGTAGTTCAAGGCATACTTATTAATTTCACAAGGACTTGCATTATGTGTTCTTATGTGTTAGGTATTAACTAGCTAGGCAGGACACAAGAAAATTCATTTCCTAGACTAAATTACTAGAGTTCCAACCACTTTTTACTTTGTAATGAAAGCACTGGGCTCTAGTTTTGAGAAGAGATTTGAAAGTCTTTGTATAATTTCTCTTTTAACAAGTCTGAAGTAGAAAGGGTTATATCACAGTAGAAAAAACTAAATTATAAAAACAAACACCCCCTGCTACTAAAGATAGAATATATTAAGCTTTAATTAAATTTGAAGAACTGAAATGTTCTTCCCTATGAATACAGAAAGAGAGTTAGAGACTTCTCCATTGGGAAATGAATCTGAGGCCTACTCGTGTGGCTCTCCAGCTTTTCCAAACCACAATTTCAGTGCCAGTTTTGTATTTGTGAAAAGGGGGTGGCATCTCCACTTCATCACTGGTTATGTATTGTGGGGTGCCCACCAGAGAAGACCACTCAGGCATGGGTTTTAGCTCATAGAAAATCTTTTTTAGCCGGCCAATGCCTACACTTGGTATTTGGGATCCCAGCACAGCCCCAAGCCTTTCTCTGGGTGAGTTTTTAAGCACAAAAAACATATTCTAGGGCTGGAGAAATAGCTCAGGGGTTAAGAGCACTGACTGCTCTCCCAGAGGACCCAGGTTCAATTCCCAGCACCCACATGGCAGCTCACAACTGTCTGTAATTCCAGTGCCAGGGGACCCAACACCGATGTGTATAAAATAAAAGTAAATAAAAAAAAACATGTTCTAGGTTGACATTCTTCAGTTAACAAGAACAGTTAGCCAAAAGTAGAACTACAGAAGCCAAAAAGCAAGGTTAGTGCATTCAGAGACTTTTCAGAACTATGGACTGATGGAGTAGGCTTTATTTTCATTTTGGCAGGTGGTGCTGTCTACATACTGAGTTTTATGGCCTGAATAGTACTTCCATCATGGAGTCAGTTGTGTTAAAGTCTCAGGGTCTACTAAGGTCTGGGGCCCTGTTACATAGCATTTTCTTGTGACCACACATATTCTATTAATAATAGGATTGGTAGTGGTTTAAAAGGCAGAGCCAGGCCTGATCAGGAGAATCATGAGTTTAAAGCAAACATATGCTCTATAAACCCTGTTTCAACCACACCAAACCAAATCAAACTAATGACAGAGTCAACATGATTGCTTTCTGCTCACACTGTTACACAAACCCAAAGCATGAATGTACACCCTGAAAGCTTTCTAGAAATACCAAGTCTCAGGCCTATTGAGCCGGAATCTGCCTGTCAGCAAAACTCCCTGGTGATTCTTGGGCACAGGCAAGTTTGAGATGCTCTGGGTTAAGCAGTTACTCTGGCAATGTACTTCTATCTTCAAAAATTAACTTCCCTTAGGTGACATGGTGATTAACACTTATCATTACATGTTCTTTGGATTTCTTTGTGTAATATCTCCTAAAAAACAATAGTAACAGTCCTGGTGCCATGGCTTAGTAGATAAAGGCACTTGCCAAACAAGCTTGACAACGTGGAGTTTGATCTCAGGAATCCATGTCAAGATGGAAGGAGAGAATCGACTCTATGAACTTGTCCTCCAATCATAGCACTGAAGCTACCTCCCCCTACACATTATATGTGCACACACAACAATAATTAACTAAAAAATAACAGTAACAATAATGTAATTTTGCCATTGTAAATTTTATTAATATTTTACAAACACTTTCATACCTATGATCATCCTCACCTCCTTGCATTTGAATCATTCTACCAATAAATATGAAGTTAGGTCAATAATGATTATAGCTAATGATATCTATAGTGTGTGTGCATAGCATGGCTCATGAAGACTGGTTCTCTCCTTCTACTCTGTGTGTCCTAGGGATCAAACGCAGATTGTCAGGCTTGGAAGTGAGCACCTTTAGTGCTTCCGAAATTAGTACTTTAGTGCTTTAGAAATAAAAATTTAGTGAGGATGCATGTCTGTGCATGAAAATACATCAAATCCCAGAAGGGCTCCCTGGGCAAATTTATTTGTCCAAAATAATGTTCATTCTAATTTGTCAAAATAAATAATAAAATAGAGGATCTGCAAGCTCTATTATGAAGATTGTTGTTTGTGTATGTGCTTAATTTTTGAGACAGGATCTCATGTGTTCGAGGCTGACCTTAAACTTACTATGTAGCTGAACTCCTTGAAGTACTGCTCCTCCAGCTTCCAGCTCCCCAGGGCTGGGATTAAAGGCTCGTGCTCTCACACTGCTTTATGGAGTGTGAGAGATCAAAGCGAGGGCTATCACCACATGTCCAGTCATACGGTATGTATGTATCCTCAACTGAGCAATTCAACTTGACTGTCCTCCAATTAGTTCAAGAAAAACGGGCCATTAGCTCAGAAAATATGCAAGCAGGTTTACAGATGTGTCTGGACACTGGCTGTTATGCAGATCTGTCTGAAAATCAGGAACGTTAAACTGACTCAAGAATGGCTCAAGACAGCCATCTTACTTCAGTATGCACTGCACCTAGAGGGTACATTGAAGCCTATTGGGGGCCAATGGCAAGTAGATCAGAGGTGAAGTTTACCAGAGGCTCTTTCCATATTAAATCATGAAATACAGTGATGTGAATAAGAGCCTGTTATGGTTTGGATTTTCAGTCCCCCATCCCCCAACTCCCATATCCTAAATAAAGACCTGTTTGCCAGACTGGGGCACTTGCTGGGTAGTGGGAGAAGTTGTTGGACTCAGGGCCCAGTGGGAGCTTACATCAGTAGGGGCAAGCCTGAGGCTTTATTGAAACCTTGTCTTTGAGGTTTGACACTTTGCTTCATGGTCCTCCCCACCAGGCTACTCTGCCTCTTCCCAGGCCCAAAGCCAGTGGAGTCAAGCGAACAGGGACTGAAACCTCTGAGACCATAGTCCAAAGTTACCCTTTCCTTCTTTAAGATGCTTTTCTTCAGGGACTTTGTCACAGCAATGAAAAGTTGAAATGAAAATCTCAAGGTCTACCTAGGGAACTTCCTCAAATCACATGTTAACAAGCATTTAGTGGAAAGCAATGACTTTAAGCATAGCGCCAGATTCCGGTTGGACGTCAAAGGTCGGCTAACCTTTCTTTGATGAAATTTGTTATCTAATTAGGAAAATATAACATATAGATGATGGTTAGTATTGGCTGTCAACTTGAAGCTCTAGAATCACCTAGGAGACAGACTTGTGGGCATGTCTGTGAGGGCCTTTGTAGGTGGGTTGAGAGTGGCGGGAAAGGGATGGTAGGTGGAGTGCATAAAAAAGGGTAGGCGAGCTGAGCAGAAGCTCCCTGGCTGCTGATGCAGCCTCAAACTCTAGCGGCCATGCCTTTCCCATCACAGCAGACTCTCCTCGAACTGTGAGCCAAGATAAACTGCCTTTTCCAGGTATTATCATGGCAACTAGAGCAGTAATTAATACAGCATCTCTACATAAAATGATAATTAAAATGTTGTGCAACACATGGTTCAAGGATCAAATTAATGATGCAGTATGTGATTACATCAAAGAAAGGAAAGATGGCCAGAAGCCAAATCCCTAACATTAGCTTGGAAATTGATACCCAGATGACCAGGACTCGGGGCTTAGATTCCCCCTTAGTAACTCACTCTGACGCTCAACTTCCCTAAACTTTATGTATCCCATCTATGAAATGGACATCATCGAAACAGCATCTTCCAAAGTGTTGTAAGGATTAAGTGTCACAATGTGTACAAGGGCTCAGCAGCACTCCTGACCCACAAACGTTAACTAAGAATCCCATCTTACTCCTCACAAAAGGAGCTGGAGCAGAAAAAGCATTGTGTCTGATCTTATTAAAGAGAAAGTCACTATAAACACAGTGGCCTCCAGCTTTGTCCATCTCAACTTTTGCTAAGACCACCCCTAAAGTCAAACCTGGAGCGTTTTCTCCAAAGTTCACAGCATTTGTTTATTTATTTATTACTATACTGGGAATTAAGCCTAGGGCCTCAATCTACCACTGAGTTCTATCCACAGCTCCCTTTTGACTTTGTATTTTGAGACAGGAGCTCACCAAGTTACCCGTGCTGACCTTGAACTCCTTCTGCATCCCAGAAGGCTTTAAACTCAAAGAAGTCCTCCAGTCTATGCCTCCCAAGTAGCTGGGATTATAGGCATGTACCAACAGATCCAGATCAAAGGTTGCAATTTTCCAGCATCGAAAGCTTTGTAAATACTAATAGATCTTCAGCAGGGCACAGTGGCTTGTACCCAAAGTCCTAGATACTTGAGAGGCTAAGGCATGAAGACTGAGTTCTCAGCAAGCCTGGGGAACACAGCATGACCTTGTCTTAAAAAAAAAAATCCTTTTCAGTCCTTAAGACACCAAATCTGGGGACTGGGAATGTAGCTCAAATAGAAGAGTTCTGTCTTAACAGAGATGCAATCCCAGGTTTGAACCTCGGCACCACATAAACTGGGTGTGGTGGTGTACCTGTCTTCAATCTCAGCACTCAGGAGGTGGAGTCCGGAGGATGGGAGTTGAATACTTACTGTACTACACACTGAGTTCCAGACTAGCCTGAGACACATGAGATATTATAATCAAAAGAGAAAGGAGGAAGAATACGGAGGGAAGGGAGGGAGGAAGAAAGAAATGGCCTATCTAATTTCCATAATCTAAATTATCTGCAGCCTGGAGACGTACAAGGGCCACACACGCTGCTTTGGGGAAGAAGATTCTGGCTTTATTTGTAGGAAGGATGAAAGCAAATAAGCTATTTAAAGGGAGATTGAGGCTCTAGGATCCGGGTGTGGTAATGCAGAACTGTAATCCCGGCACTTGGAAGTGGAGGCAAGAGTATCAGGAGTTCAACTACACAGTGAATTAGAGGTTCCGCTACATTGTGAATTAGAGAGCAGCCTGGTACGCGTAAGATTTTTCCTCAAGAAAAGAGAGGGAGAACATGAATTACAAGGAGGTTCCTCTCCATTGCCTGTGCAACACCTCCACCTGGTGGTCATCTGTGGAATAACCGATCAGCCAATGCTGGAGCAGGTACTGTTAGCCCCATTGTTCTTTGCTAATGAGCAGCTAAGCACTCCACTGCTAACAGAGCAAATAACACACTGTGTGTCAATTTATTGTGACCACACATAACGAATCACTAAAAATGTGGTGCTAAAGCAACCTAAAACTATTCTTCACAGTTCTAGAGACCAGACGTTCCAAAGGCCTGTGTTAATGCTTTCCTTGATCACTCTCTCCCACATGTTTTGAGACAGGGTCTCTCACTCACTCTGGAACTCATTGATTGGCTGGCTAGCAAGCCCCAGGGGTCATCTATTTCTGCCTCCCCATCGCTGAGGTTAAAAGTACTGTTCACGTGGGTGCTGGAGATTAACCTCAGGTCCTCAAGTTGCAGAACAAGCGTTTTCCACACTGAGTCATCTCCCCAGCTTCATTCACTCTATTGTTAATAATTAATATATAGGACTGACCTGTTGGAGAGTGTCTGCTGAGTGGATGGCACACAGAGTGCTGAGCTTTGAGTTTGGATATGAGGGTAGGACAGGGAAGGAGGGCGTGGGGCCCCAACTTTTCAAGGGAAGGTAGCTGGCAATGAGGGGAGGTGGGGGTGGAGCTGCCCCATGAGAGCCCCCTCTGAATGTGTGTGTCTGTGTGAATGTATGTGCTGGCGCTTAATGAGGCCAGAAAAGGGCGGCAGAACCCTTGGAGCTGGAGTTAAACACATTTGTGAGCCCCGATGAGTGTGCTGGGATCTGATTGCCCAGCGGGCTCTCTTAAATTCGGAGCCAACACTTCAGCCCTAAAGCTGTTGCTTGAAGTATTTTTTTGCATGGTGAAAACCTGGAGATTATAATAATGTTGTGGGAATACACTGATAAAATAATTTATAATATATCCACAGAGTGGGGTGCTATATAGGCCTCATCAATGAGAATACAAATGTATATACTTATCAAAGTGGAAAGAAGCACATCGTAAATTGTATTGTATGTTGAAAAAAGATCAGCTTATAAAACGATGTCAAGGAAACTCCCATGTTCATATATGTACATTTACATGTCTAGACATGAAATTACAATTTTATAAAGGTACACTCCAGAATATTAACAGTGATGATTATTGAGTGGTAAAACTTTGGATGGTTTAATCTTTTTATATCTATATTTTAAATTTTTTCCTCTAATGATGTGTGTAATTTGTGTGTGTGAGAGGGTGTGTGTGTGTGTGTGTGTGTGTGACAGAGAGAGAGAGAGTAATTAATTTGGGGGAAATCCTGAAGGAGGGAGCTGGGAAGACAGCTTGTGGATATGAGTGCTTACTCTGTAAACATGAGGACTAGAGTTCAAATCCCAACAACCAGGGAAAAAGCAGGCCTATAATCCCAGCCCTGGGCCATATATAGGTGCATTGAAGAGTTTGCTAATCTGCCAGTCTAGGCCAAGAGTTGAACTTCCTTTTCAATAAGAGATCATATCTAGCTGGGCAGTGGTGGCGCACGCCTTTAATCCCAGCACTCGGGAGGCAGAGCCAGGTGTATCTCTGTGAGTTCAAGGCCAGCCTGGGCTACCAAGTGAGTTCCAGGAAAAAGGCGCAAAGTTACACAGAGAAACCCTGTCTCGAAAAACCGAGCGAGTGAGAGAGAGAGAGAGAGAGAGAGAGAGAGAGAGAGAGAGATCATATCTAAAGGCAGTGAGGCAGACAGCAATAGGGGAAGACACTCAAATTCTTGCTGTGGCCTCTGCATGTACCTGCACACTCACATGAATGCACTACATGAACATACACCACACACACAGCACACACACACACACACACACACACACACACACACACACACAAGAAAAACCTTAAAGAACTGGGTGTTGTGGTACCTGTAATTGGGAGGTGGAGGTGGGAAGATCAAGAGTTCAAGTTAGAGGCCAGCCTAGGCTACACATCAACAAACAACCATCCCTAAGGACAGAAAATACACCCAAAATATTAATGATGATGGCTGTCTTTGCAGGTTGAAACAGGAAGTCATTGTTTTGTTTACATTTTACTCATTGTGTTTCTCAACTTCTGTACAATGAATGTGTATTATTTTATAATTCTTTTCTGAGACAGGGTTTCTCTGTGTAGCTCTGGCTGTCCTGGAACTCGCTTTGTAGACCAGGCTGGCCTCGAACTCACAGAGATCCACCTGCCTCTGCCTCCCGGAGTGCTGGGATCAAGGGTGTGCCACTATGACTGATTTTTATGATTTTTTTAAAAAGGTTGGGCAGTACATTAGGGATTAGATTTCACGTTTTACTTTATTTACTTCTGTAATATTTGAATGTGTGATAAAAATCATGTATTAGTTCACTATGAAAAATACTAAAAGGCAAAAGAATGGACCACCAACGTTCAGACAGGGATGGAGGAGGGGCTAAATGTTTGCGGATAGACTCAGAGAGAAGGGGAGTCGTTGTCTTCTGTTGTGACCCCACGAAGCCCCAATGCTCACAAAGATGGACAGCTAAACTAAAAGGGGTCACAAAACTAAACCAAAATAATAAATCCAGGAGAGGGGTTGGTAGGTGTGTGGAGTTGCTGATAGGGTAGGAAGAAATTAGAGTGAGTGGGGAAAAGAATAATCAGATTGCACTATGCACAAGTATGAAACTGTCAAAGAACAAAATTTATCAATAAAAACCAAAAATGTCATCGAGGCAGTGGTGGCACATACCTTTAATTCCGACACTCAGGAGGCAGAGGCAGGCAGATCTCTGCGAGTTTGAGGTCAGCCTGGTCTACAGAGTGAGTTCCAGGACAGCCAGGGCTACACAGAGAATCTCTGTTGTTGTAGAATATTATTTTAAGATGTGTTACATTTATTTATTCTGTAGAACATTTGTTTTAATGATGCAAAGAGGTGTTGCATTCTTTTATGTTGCGTTTGTTTAATTCCATGAAGCTGTGTTACTGTGCCTGTCTAAAACACCTGATTGATCTAATAAAGAGCTGAATGGCCAATAGCAGGGCAGGAGAGAGGATAGGTGGGGCTGGCAGGCAGAGAGAATAAATAGAAGAGCAAAAGAGAGAAAAATGATTAAGGAGCTCAAAATGAAAGGGCCAGCCAGCCAGCCACACAGCCAGACACACATTAAGAAGGAAAGAAAAGATATACAGAAATAGAGAACAATAAAAGCCCAGAGGCAAAAGGTAGACAGGATAATTTAAATTAAGAAAAGCTGGCTAGAAATAAGCCAAGCTAAGGCTGGGAATTTCTAAGTGAGAATAAGTGTCTATGTGATTTATTTGGGAGCTGGGTGGCAGGCCTCCAAAGAGCCAAGAGTAAAAACAAACAATCAACAACACTGTCTTGAAAAACAAACAAAAAATGTTAAAATCTGTTTAAATTTAAGTTTTATTCATTTGTGTGTGTGTATGTATGTGCACTGAAGAACAGTTTTGGAAAAGTAGGTTTTTCCCTTTCCATAAAGTGGTTCCTGGGAATTGAACTCAGGTTGTCAGACTTGGCAGCAAGTGCTTTTACCTACTCAGCCATTGAGCTGGTCCTAAAATGTATTTTAAAGAAACTCTAATTTTCAAAAAGAAAGCCATTCATATAAAAATATGCACTGGGGGTGGATATGATCAATATACTTTGTATATGTATGAAATCACCAAAGAATAAATAAGACATATTCTTTTTAAAAATTCTGTTCACAAATATCAGTGTGATTGTCCATGTTAGTTCTCCGCAGTTGGAGAGGTGGAGGCAGGAGAATCTTGAATTCATGGCCCACCTGGGCAGCATAGTGAGACCATTTCAAAAACAAGCCAGCCAGCCAAACATCTGAACACAAATGTTCCTTGAAGCTTTACTCAAGGTTGCTCAAACTTGGAAGCTGCCATGTCTTTCAATAGGTCAATATATAAACTGTGATATGTCTAGGCAATGGAATATCATTTAGTGATTTTAAAAGGTATGGATCAATCCACAAGATGCCCAAGGAAGCCTGCTGCAGTGAGAGTCCATGGAGAAACACTACTTGCTGGCTTACTTCCTTGGCTTTCTCAGCCTGCTTTCTTCTACAGTCCAGGACCCTCTGCCCAGGAATGTCACTGTCCACAGTGGTCACATCGATCATTAATCAAGAAACTGTCAGCCTGGTGGTGGTGGCGCACCGCCTTTAATCCCAGCACTCGGGAGGCAGAGCAAGGTGGATCTCTGTGAGTTTGAGGCCAGCCTGGTCTCCAAAGTGAGTTCCAGGAAAGGTGCAAAGCTACACAGAGAAACCCTGTCTAGAAAAACCAAAAACCAAAAAACAAAAACAAAAAAAAAAAAGAAAGAAAGAAAAACTGTCACATAAACTTGCCTGCAGGCCAGTGTGATAGAGGCATTTTCTCAGTTGTGGGTCCCTCTTCCCAGATGACCCTGGCTTGTGTCAGTTTGACAGATCCTAAGCAATGCAAGGAGATCTGTAATGCTCGGGGACACTTCTTGCCTTTTGTTGTTGTTATACACGATGAGGAAACACTTATGCCTTAATCTAGAAAGCGCAGATATATTTTACAATAAGTTCACAGCTATGCTTAAAAGGTAAAAGCATTAAATCCTTGTCCATTTAGAATTTTACCTGCTGTATATGTGAAAAAAATAACTGAACTTTATCTTTCTAGGCTAGAAATCTAGCTCAGTGATCTAGCACTTGCTTAGAATGTATGGGGCCCTGGCTTCCATCCTCAGCATCATGAAGAAATCAAGATAACAAAAAAGTTATTTGAGTACATAATTACACAGTTGACCCAGCAGCACTAATTTGTAAAAGAAACCCACCCATATTTATCCCACTAATCTACTAATGGCCCAATGGACTTTCTCTCTCTCTTTGAGGGGTGGGCAGTTAGAGACAGGTTTTCTCTGTGTAACAGTCTTGGACTGTTTGTAGACCACCTGCCACTGCTCTCCCCTCCCCCAGTGCTGGGATGAAAGACATATGCTACCATTGCCCAGCCCCAAGGACTTTCTATTACCTCCCGTTGCTCTGTCTTCTCATGTTCTGGTCCTCCCCACCTCCATGCATGCAAGTGTGTATGTGTGTATGTGGCGGGGGGTATATGTGGTGTCTTTTTCAAGGATAGTTCAGCATAGTCTTATTATGGATAAGACAGATAGTGCAACAAACACTCAAAATTTTACACGAGTACTTTAAAGGCAATAGTAATTCAGTTCCCTGTCATGTTAATAGTGTAGTGGTAAGTGGCCCAGGACTGGTTAAGGAGTCCAAGATGGCTTCGGTAGCTTTTTGCCAGAAGAAAGCACAAATTTCCTAGCAGGGTTCCATTGTGGAGCAATCCAGGAGGTTTTGAATTTGGTCACATGGGCACTTGAAGCTCAAGAGAAATAAGCAAATCTAGTCTCTTGCTGGATGGCTACGGCTTGAGGAAAGTTGGGTATTCTAGACCTTAGTGAAGAGAAAATGGTAGCTGTTATGATGGAGGTGTAATCTAGATAACAGCAAACACCCTCCTCTTCAGGAACCTGCAGTGGACGGCTGATGTCAGGGCATTCGAGGTTCATGCACCTTTGACCCCTCCCTTGCCTTCCCACGTGCAGAGTTCCCTGTGCTCAGCGGTATCTACTGTTTGCTGGAGCTCTCGGGTACTTGTCTTCCTTGTTCTCTCCATGTCTGTGCAGCTGAATGTGTGTATTTTCTGTCGCTTCTTTTCCCATTGCTCACATGTCCGTGGAGACAGCAATCTATTTCCAAGACAACTCTTGGGGCTTGTTAATAAATTAATTGGCAAAAAGATGCCTCCCAGGGAACAGACACCAGAGCCTCTTATACCTCGGAACTGTCTGGCTCCTTTCCTTGCTCCCTCACTTGAATCTGATAGAGAAGGAGGGAGCGGGAATTAAGACACATAAGTGGCCCTTTTTGTCCCTAGGGAAGGCTCAGGTGGCTTTCGAAAGGGAACCTGAGTTACAGACACTGCTATACTAGAGGATAGGGATAAAGCCACAAAGGAATGCTGCTAATGCCCTGTGATTTACCACCCAAACCAGAGAACTTCCAAGAGTTTAGGGCACTAAAGTAACTCCCTATGCCACAGAGTTACCTGCTGGCTGAAAAATTCACTTTATTATATTGGTAGGCTGTGCAAGAGTTCTGTTAAAAACTAACTTGCTGGAATGGAGAGATGGCTCAGCTGTTGAGAGCACTGGCTGCTTTTCCAGAGGACCCGGGTTCAATTCCCAGCACCCAAAGGGCAGCTCACAGCTGTCTGTAACTCCAGTTGCAGGGCTTCTGTCACCCTCACACATCCACACATGCAGGGAAAACACCGATGACCATTAAAAGAAAAAAATGAAAAACAAAACTAATTTCTAGCTCGAGAGTGATGAAGCATGCCTTTAATCCCAGCACTCAGGAGGCAGAATCAGGTGGATCTCTGTGAGTTCAAGGCCAACCTGGTCTACAGAGGGAGTTCCAGGACAGCCAGGGCTACACAGAGAATCCCTGTCTCAAAAACCTAACCAAAAGCAAACAAAAACAAACAACAACTACAAAAACCCCACAACAAACCAACCAACAAACCTCAAAAAACTAACTTTCATAATAAAATCATTCAGAGTGATCGAGAGTTATGGTCAGCCTGAGCCACATGGCAAAACCAATAGAAAGAGCTCTTTCTAAAATAAACAATATATATTAGAGGAAAATTCCTTATTTATATTGCTTATCTGGACATTAAAAATAGCATAAATACTCCTGTTACCACAGAAGGCTGTGCAGATGCCGAGGGTCTGGTCTGACAGCTGAGGCCATGTTGGTGCCCTAGGGTCATGCTGCCACCAGAGCCATACAGATTAGGGTGGCCTGCACAGCCATTGGGGGCCATGGTGATGTCCTTCTGAGCTATGGCCAGGGACCAAGTCTGGGTCCATAGCCCTACTGCAGCCAGGGTCTGTGTTGATGTCCATTGTTCATATTACCACAGGGGCCCATTCGAAACACATATTGAATCATAAGTTGAAGTACAAGGCTATGCTGAGCTGGACCTGCCCCTCATTGGCCCTGGCACTGGAGAATTGGCCCTGACCTCCATAGGAGAGCTACCCGCAGCACATGGGAAAACTGGCCCCACCCCTCACCAACAGCCTGGGAGAGCTGGCACCTCCCTTCACCTGAGGGGTTAGTCCCAGCAGCCAGGAATGACCAACTCAGCTGCCACCCAGGCACCCATCCAGGGCTTTGAGTTGGCATTCACTAACATCTACCTCATCTATGACTTGCTGGGGCATCTAAAAGGACTGGCCCTGCAGATGCGTAGCTGCAGGATCTCCATAACTCGGCATAATAGCAGGATACCCAAGAGAAGTTTCAGTGAGGGTCCAGTACTGATGGTGTAGCAGAAGCCAGAGGCCTTGAACCTGACCAACTTACAATGAACATTTTGCAAGTAAAGCTGTTTGGACAAAAGGGTGTACTGAGTGACACACCAAGGCTCCCAATGCCATTAAGGTGAATGAGGAGGCAATGGAATGGCAGGAAAGGAGGAGATAAGTGTTTGTTTGTTTGTTAACTAATACTCTTATTTGCTGTGGGATAAAGATGTTGTACACTGGCTTAATAAACGCTGATTGGCCAGTAACCAGGCAGGAAGTATAGGCAGCACCAGCAGACTAAAAGAATTCTGTGAAAGAGGAAGGACAGAGTCCACAGTCGTCAGCCAGATGCAGAGGAAGCAAGATGAGAATGTCTTACTCAGAAAAGGTACCAAGCCACATGACTAAACATAGATAAGAATTGAGGGTTAATTTAAATGTAAGATCTAGTCAGTAATAAGCCTGAGCTAATGGCCCAGCAGTTATAATTAATATAAGCTTCTGAGTGATTATTTTATAAGCAGCTGCAGGACTGCAAGGCTCGGCAGGATCCGAGAAACCTTCCGGCTACACTTATTTGGATTTTTAATTTTTATTATTTCTTTTTAAGTTTTCCTTTGGGGGACACTACAAACGTGGAGGGTGGATATGGAGGGACTAAGAAATGAGTGGAATTGGGGTGCATGATGTGAAATTCCCAAATAATCAATAATAAAAAAATTATGTTTAAAAAACATAAACAGTAATTTCTTGATAATTTCTTCAATATCATATTAGTATTTTTCTAAAAATGTAGTTTCCTAATATGATCTTACTATTTTTAATTTTTCATGATATATCCTATAATCTGTTTTATTACAACTATATTTTAAGCCTAAAATGTGAAAATATAGACATTTTCAATTGATTTTTCTATATAGGCTGTAATGTTTGAATCAAGAAATTATTCTGTGGGCTGGAGAGAGGGCTCAGAGGGTAAGAGCACTGACTGCTCTTCCAGAGGTCCTGAGTTCAATTCCCAGCAACCACATGGTGGCTCACAACCATCTGTAATGAGATCTGTGCCCTCTTCTGGCCTGCAGGCATACATGCAGGCAGAACACTGAATATACAAATAAATAAATCTTAGAAAGAAAGAAAGAAAGAAAGAAAGAGAGAGAGAGAGAGAGAGAGAGAGAGAAAGAAAGAACGAATGAACGAAAGAAAGAAAGAAAGAAAGAAAGAAAGAAAGAAAGAAAGAAAGAAAGAGAAATTATTCTGTGAGGGGCTAGCCTGCTGGTAGAGAGCATGTACTGCTGTGCCTGGGGTTGAGTCCTCAGCATGCTACACAAACACACACACACAAAAAACAAGGGTTATAGCCGGGTATGATGGCACACACCTTTAATCCCAGCACTTGGGAGGCAGGGGAAGGCAGATCTCTGTGAGTTTGAGGCCAGCCTGGACTACAGAGAAATTCCAGGACAGCCAGGGCTACACAGGGAAACCCTGTCTCAAAAAACAAAACAAACAAACAAACAAAAACCTGGAGGTAAAAACCTAAGGATAGGACACCTCCTGGTTGCTCTGCCTTTCATTTAGCAGTGTGATAATTTATAGAAAAGATGAGACTTGTAGATTTAGGGGTGTAGTAAGTTCTCAGAATTGAGAGAAGTCTTTTCCTGGGAGGGCAGGCGCTCCTCCAGACCCTGAGCTCCAGGCTGTTCTTGCCAGCAGAGACTGGCTAAAGATGTTTTCTTTCCTAGGGCCTGTATTATATTGCTGCAGGGTGAAGACTTGTTTAGCTCCACGTTCTCTCCTCATTCTTTCCAAGAGTATATATGCTAGCATGTAGTGTCACATGCTGGTATTAGTTCTGTGAGACAAATTTAACAGCTGAAAGTAATACACCTTTACAATCTCCTAGTTTCTGTATACGGAGTCTGGGGGTACATCTTGACTAGATAACCTGGCCATGTCACTAAGGGGATAGTTTAGTTATCATGCAGGAGTAGTCTCATCAGAAGTTCAACTGAGAAGAGATGTATTCTCCCTTAACGTGGTCAGCAAAGTTGATCTTCCAGTTGGAGGACTTAGGTCCATATTTTCTTACTGGCTACTCACCAGGGGGCTGATCTGACATCCTAGGCTCTCCGCATACTTCCTTCTATGAGAGCCAAAGTCACATTTTAAGTTTTAATTACTGTGCCTAAGGGACTGGAGAGATGGCTCAGCTGTTAAGAGTACTGGCTGCTCTTCTAGAAAACCCAAGTTCAATTCCCAGCACCCACATGGCAGTTCACAATTGTATGTACCTTCTGTTCCTGGGGATCCAATGCCCTCATACAGATATACATGCAGACAAAACACCAATGTAAATAAAGTAAAAATAAATAAATTATAGAAAAATTACTGCACCTAAGAGATCCATGAAACAAAAATGTGCCTAACCTGTAAGCCCCTTGCCCAAGGACAAGATACTTTCAGAAATGCTGGAAACTCTTGTTTATGGAAGATAACAAACCACATGTTTTCACTCCCCTAAGCAAGTTTGCTTGGCCTACGAGTGCTTGATCACATGAAGGCTGGAGGTATGTAGACAGGAAATAGGTCAGGATATGCCCCTGATTGTGGGGGGGGGGTGCTGCCACCCCACCCCCCCCCCCATCCCTCACATGCAGGCAGAAAGTATGTCAGGATATATGTTTGCCCCTGATTGGACATGTGCCTTGTGAGGTTGCCTTTTTAAGCCTCTGCAAGATGTGATTTATGGCCATTTCCTGGGAAGCCAGGAGTGGACCTGGTCGGAGTCCATCTTCCTGGCCAGCATTTCATTGAAGTTTGCTTCAAATTTGGCTTTAAATTGTGGCAGTGGTCTTAGTCTCGACTGGTGGGATTAACACTTGCTATGTGCCCCTCTCCATAGAACCTTAGACAAAATGGCTGTTCACTTCAGAGGCAGCAAGGGAGGTTCCCTAGTGCATACTAACAAGATGGAGTCCTAGTGCTACACGGCAATCTAATTACTGAAATGATACTCCATTGCTTTTGATATATTCTGTTGGATACAAGTAACTGCCAGACTCGGCTCACATTTAAGGGGTGAGAATTATACAAACCTGTGGATAGTAGAATGAGGAGATCATAGGGGCCATCTTAGAGTTCTTCCTAGTATTCTTTGGAAAGAGTAGCTGAGATTTATATGGCAGGAGATTGTTGGGGCTTCTTGTAGGAACAAAATTCGTAAAGGAATAAAGAAATAAATACAGAGAGGGAAAAATGGCCGTGGAGGGTTCAACCAGTCCTACAGACATTTCTGAACCACAGATTGGCCTTTGGAAGGGTTCAGTCAGTCCTACAGACATTTCTGAACTACACGTGGACCTTTAGAAACAGCCCAGAAATGAAGCCCACAGGCTAGGCCTTTGTAACTCCATTGAGCAATTGTTTGGTGGATGCCATAGGCAAGGCCATGCTCTTCACAACAAAGAGAAGTTTTTGGAAAAGGAATTAACTTTGAGCTATCAGCAATTAGTATTTTCAACAATTAAGAATTACTCCCCCGATTCTGAGCAATATGTAGCATCGGTATTTTACTTAGTAAACTAAAAAAATTTCCTTCACAGCCAGGTGGTGGTGGTGCACGCCTTTAAACCCAACACTCAGGAGGCAAAGGCAGAGGCAGGCAGATCTATGTGAGTTTGAGGCCAGCCTCTTCTACAGAGCTGGTTCCAGGACAGCGAGGGCTACACAAAGAAACATGTCTCGAAAAACAAACAAATACATAAATAAAACACCCCAAAATTTCCCTCACAATTTCACGTTTTCCCAGCTCTGTGAATAAAAATCAGTTGAGTCTATAATACAAAATGCACTAAACCCTAAATGTTTGGGGCTATACTGACAGCTGAGGCAGTATTATGTGTTAATGAGCTTCTTCCCATAACTACAACAAATAACTGAGATAAACAGACTCATAAAGAGAAAGACCTTCAGAACTTTCCATTCACACTTGATTAGCTTTGTTGCTTTGGCCGATGGCAACATATGAGAGCATGCTTGTTCACCTCATGTCTAGAAGCAAAACAGAAAAAGACAACAGAGCTAGAGTCCTATGTCTGATGGAAGGGAATACTAGGAGCACCTCAAAAAGATTCCACCACCTTCCAGGGCCACAGCACTAGGTAGAGCCTTACTTACCACAGGGGCCTTTGGAGGACACAAGATTCAAATACAGCAGGCTATTGAGAAACAAAGGTAGTGGTATTGACCACAATGCCGAGATTAGTGGAAGTGGATACAGTCTGGAGCGTGAGAGCACTTCCGTGGCCTTTATTAGCAGGCAAAAGACCATGGATGTGGGTGGGAGTGTCCAGGACTAAGCCATTACACCTCTCAAAGTCAAGGACGTAGTTCAATAAAAGATAACAAAAACAGAAGCAGAAGGAACTTTAATGGAGCTCAAGTCTCTAAGGTTGAAAATTACTTGTATGCCCCTGGAAAGATGGCTCAGCAGTTAAGAGCACTGGCTGCTTGTTTACAGAGGACCCGGGTTCAGTTCCCAGCAGCCACATGGGAGCTCACGACTGTCTGTAATTCCAGTTCCAGAGGATCTGACACCCAGCAGGAAAAACACCAATGCACATAAAATAAAGCTAAAAAATTACTTGTATAAAGGAAGGAAAGAGGAATCATGTCTAAATCATACTTCATGAAAAATATATCTGAGAGTTTTAATTATCTTAAAGTTTAACACTATGATATGGCTGAGGAAAATGATAATGTAACCTTAATGCCCTCTTAATGGAAGTCTAGATTCTGCAAATATGAATCAGTTCTATATTTGTGCTAACCAGACTGCTTCTTGGCTCAGTTCAATGCACTGATGTATGAATCATAAATATACAGCTCAGTAAACTTTCACTATATGAACATTTAACTGTTAGGGTGACAAACTGTTGTGATTATACTGGGATTGTCCTAATTTTAGCCCTACAAATATTGTATGCCTTGGTCCTAGGCAAACCAGACAGCTGTTTACAGTACGCCACCCAGAATAATAGGAAATTACTGGCATCCAGGAAGCTCTTAAGTGATTGGTCAGTTAATATCCACTTCTCCTCTGCAAAGGCAACCACTCTCTTGATGTTCAGCACCACAGATTATTTTGAGACACTGTATTTTAATATGGGTAATAAAGAGCAAAGGAACCTCATGGCATGGGCTGGATTCACTTGGCTGACGTGGTTGTCTGTTTTTCTAGACAGGGTTTCTCTGTGTAGCTTTGTGCCTTTCCTGGAATTCACTCTGTAGCCCAGGCTGGCCTCACAGAGATCCGCCTGGCTCTGCTTCCCGAGTGCTGGGATTAAAGGCAAAGGCGTGTGCCACCACCGCCTGGCTATTTATTTATTATAGTGTTCTGTCTTCATGTTTGCCTGAAGGCCAGAAGAGGGCACCAGATCTCATTACAGATGGTTGTGAGCCACCATGTAGGGTTGCTGGGAATTGAACTCAGGACCTCTGGAAGTGCTCTTAACCTCTGAGCCATCTCTCCAGCCCCATGTGTTTCTTTTTCTTTTTGTTTTTTGTTTTGGTTTTTTGAGACAGGGCTTCTCTGTGTAGCTTTGGAGCCTGTCCTGGAACTCACTCTGTAGAGCAGGCTGGCCTGGAACTCAGGGATCCGCCTGGCTCTGCCTCCCGAGTGCTGGGATTAAAGCTGTGTGTCACCACCACTGCCTGCCCCCCCCCCATGTGTTTTCTAATAGGAGTGCACTGAGCACACATTGCACACCGTTAATCCCAGCACTCAGGAGAGATAGGCAGGTGGACGTCTGTGAGTTTGAGGCCAGCTTGCTCTACATAGTGTCCAGCCAGGATACATAGTGAAGAAAACCTTTTCCAAAAAAAAAAAAAAAAAAAAAAAATGTCAATAACAGCTAAGTGTGGTATCTCAAACCTGTAAACTCAGGGCATAGAAAGCTGAAGAGAGTTCAAGGCCTGCTTACTCTGCATAGTGATGATCAAAAAACCATTAGCAACAACAACAAAATGTCAATAAAGTGAGTCTGATGGTGTATGATTCTAGAAGTAAGGAAGTGGAGGCAGGAAGGAGGCTAGCCTGGGTTCTACAGTGAAACCCAGAAGCCTGGAGATGTAGGTTAGTGGTTAAAGACTCTGGCTTTGACCCTCACACCACCAACAAAAGAAAACAAATCACTTCAGTGTATGTCTAATTAAAGACTCTTCCAAAAATCAAAATTGAGGAGACGTGGGGATGGATTTGTGAGGAGTGAGGGGTGACTATGATCAAAACACACTGTATGAAATTCTCAAAGAGTTACATTAAAACTATTTCATGGGGTTGGGGATTTAGCTCAGTGGTAGAGCGCTTGCCTAGCAAGCGTAAGGCCCTGGGTTCGATCCTAAGCTCAAAAAGAAAAAAGTGATTTTTGAAAACTATTTCACAACTATATAGTTATCATACCTAAGATTTTAAATCAAATATCCAGTCAATATTAAAATTTTCCAGGTTATTCCATAAATGTGTATGTGGATATTAAAGTTTGTGATTGGCTTGTTTGAATTAGAACGGTAACAGGAAACAGGCACCATACTTTAAAGTGTCTCTTATGTATTGAAACATGTTGTTTTCCAACCCTTTTCTTGTCCTTGCAATTTTAAAAGCCAGGTGGGTTTTGTTTTTGTTTTGTTTTTTTTTAAGTTTTTTTAGTTTTTCCAGAAAGGGTTTCTCTATGTAGACTTGGCTGTCCTGCAACTCGCTCTGGAGACCAGGCTAGCCTCGAACTCACAGAGATCCACTTGCCTCTGCCTCTCAAGTACTGGGATTAAAAGTATGAGCCACCACTGCCTGGCAGACCAGGTGATTTTTTTTTTCTGTTGGGTTTCCCGAATTTTGGATTTTGCCAGTTGTATCTCAGGTCATAGTTTAATATAACAATTTCTCAATACTTACAACAATGTAACTATCTTTTAATGTAGTATTCACTGAATATTCAAATTGAAGTTAGATGCTATGTTCCAGTTAATGTAATAGTCATTGAATATTAAATTAAAGCTAGATGCTTAAAACCATCACAGGTATTTTACTGCAGAGAAGGTAGGCGTTTGGACCTGTGAAATCTTCAGAGTTGTTTCCAGATGGACATTTTCCAATTCCAAGAACTGTCAGCAGAGGTGAGGTAGGAGCAGAAGAGGAGGGGAATGATGAGGACTGAACTTCAGCGTCTTTAATATTCCTTTTGCTTGCCTCTTCTCGGGCCAAGAAATGTGTGCCTGCAGGATCTCATCCGACCCAGCTCTCAGCAACAAAAGGTCTGAGAGTTCTCTTCAATGGCTTCCTGTCTAGATTGTTACTTTTGTGTGTGTGTGTGTGTGTGTGTGTGTGTGTGTGTGTGTGTGTGTGTGTGTATGTGTGTGGGGAGGCACTTTTCACAGAAGCCTTCTGCATCTCTCATTCTCCACTGTGAGTCTGCAGTCATCAATAAGATCCTGAAGTGTAGCTCTTCACAGCCGATGGCTCCTGGTGGGGGTGAGGGTGGGGGTGGGGAAGGGCTCAGTCATCTTTAAGGGGCTGGCCACGGGGAGTTTGACCATGCTCCAGTGGGTATATGGGCAACACATATTGGACTTGGTGTTTTTTCTTTTTATTTCTTTTCTTCTTTTTTTGTGGGGGAGTTCATAAGGGTGGGGTTAGTAGGCTTGGGAAGACTGGGAAGTAAATGTGATGGGGTGTATTATATGAAACTCACAAATAATCAATAAAAATATTATGTTGGAAAAAGAGGGTTAAGAAAAGAGTCTGGTGGTTTTCAATATATGCTCAAAGATTTCTAATTTTTACCTTCAAGAGGTGAACCCTCCCCCCACCCCCCAAAAAAAAAACAAAAAACAAAAAAGTGAAGCCCAGTAACTCTCCACCTCAGTGGGGATTGGATTTAGTGATTCATTCCCAGTGAATAGAATCTGGGTGAGATGATGGTGCATGGCATTTGAGAAAAAGTAACAAAAGCTATTGCAGTTTTTTCTTGTTCTACCATTTGGATCAGTGATTTGAGGAGTATTCAACTCTTATATCATGAGGACACTCACTAGGCTTTATGGCAAGGACCATGTTGGTAAGAAACTAGATCTTTTTCCAAGATCCATGAGAGCACCATCTTGGAATAGGATCTTCACCTTCAGTCAGATGGTCAGATGACTGCAATTGACAAGTTAGCTCTTTGACCCAAACTCCAGCCAGGGTCCTCAGAGCTTACTGTTTGACTAGCTCCAACTTCAGATTTCCACCATTGGTCACCAAAGAATTGAGCTTAAGAAAGAACCGGCTAAGTCAGGTTAGAGAACAATCTCTCAAGGACTTGAGTTGGATCCTTGGGCCTCACAAGGTTGAAGAAGAGAACTGATTCCTGAAGGTTGTCCTCTGACATCCACTTTGGTACATGTATGTACAACACACACACACACACACACACACACACACACACACACACACACACACACACTCACACACACGGAGTGGGGCGGGGCGGGGGGAGAGGCTGGGCCTGCATGGACTTTTGAAATCTCAGATCAGAGCCCACCCCAGTGACACATTTCCTCCAACAAAACCATGCATCCTAATCCTTCTAATCCTTTCAAACAGTTCCATTTCCTGGAACTAATTATTCAGCTATATGAGCCTGTGGAGTCCATTCTTACCTAAAGCACCACAGCTCCTTCTCCTTGGTGGCTTCTGAAGTCTTAGGAATCTAGCTGAAGCCTTGTTCATCTTTTCAGTCTCAACTGCCTCTTCTGGAATTGGCATGTGGCATGTAGGAAAATAACCCAAACCACAGACATACTTCTTTAAAACATTATTTGTCTGTGTGTCCTTATATGCATACCACAACATGCTTGTGAGGTCAGAGAACAACTTAAGGGGGTCCATTTTCTCCTGCCTCGTGGATCCCAGGGTTCAAACTCAGGATGTCAGGCTTTTGCTGGCTGAACCATCTTACAGGCCCCAGACTTACTTTTTCCTTCCTAAGTCTTTTTGTTTTTCCTAGACAGGGTTTCTCTGTGTAGCTGTGGAGCCCATCCTAGAACTCACTCTATAGACCAGGCTGGCCTTGAACTCACAGAGATCTGCCTCCCTCTGTCTCCCAAGTGCTGGGATTAAAGGTGTGAGCCACCACTGCCTGGTGCTTCCTAAATCTTGGTTGTATATTACTTTACCACTCTTGGTAGTTTTCTAACATTTAAAAAGCAATGTTTTAAAGTTTTTGGCTAAGCTGGACCCGGTGACATAGTCCTGCAGTCTCAGTACTTGGGACAGTGGGGCAGGGGAATTACACACTTAACTCTGATTTGGGCTTCAGAGTGAGTTCAAGTCCAGGTTCAGCTTGAACAACTTCAATAAGACCTTGTCTTAAAAAAAAAAAAAGCTGGGATGTTTTCCTAGCATGTGTGTGTGTGAGGCCCTACCCTTGGCATAGCTCCAAGCACTGGTCCCTCCCCAAAGTCCAACTTTTCTATTATTTTTCAGTGAAAGAATCAGCCTCAACTATCTACCTCCAATATTAGCAGATGTGGAAATCTCTTAAAAATGGATGTTTAGTCAGATGTGGTGGTACATCTCTGTAATCCCAGCACTCAGGAGGCTAACACAGAGGGTCATGGCTTTGAGGATGGCTTGTGCCATAGTGGGATTTTGTCATTAAAAAAAGAATTTACAAAAATCTAAACTTGATCATATGAATGCCATTTAATTCCCCCAATAGTGTGGTGAGATGTTCTTAGCTGCAAGCAACATTATATTCAATAAATTATTATTCACAGTAGAGGCTTGTTTATTTCACATGACAGAGAGGTAGGTAGTACAATAGTGCTGTGGTTTGGTAAATTCAGTCAGTCACTGATGTCTTCAAGGACTCAGGTGTTCTGTAATTTGAGTTCACCATTATCAACATTCGGTGATTATTTTGTCTTATGGAACAAATTCATAGCTGAAACTTGTCTATTTCTGAGTAAGAAAGTATCTCAAAGTTTAGTACTTCAAAACAATAAATATTACCTCACACTTTCTGTGAGTCAGGAATTTGACAACAGCTAAATTTGTTTTAGTTAGGTGGCACACATCTGAAAGCTTGGGGATAGGAGAGTCCACTTCCAAGCTGGCTCCTTTAGAGCTGCAGGCAGCAGGACTCAGTTCTTCGCTTGCTGTTTAAAGGTATTGAGTGACTCACTGATAGATAATTACATGTCCACACGGTTGGGCTTGCCCGGCGGACTGCCTAACCATTTCCGGTTCAGAATAGCCAGCTCCGGGTCAGACATCTCGCGGGACCGGGACTCTGTGGCCTTACGTGGTTGCGTAAAGCGCGTGCGCAGCCATGTAATCTACGCGCATGCGTGGAGTACCCACAGGAGTCCCTGTACGCATGCGCGGCCCAACCTTTAAAAAGCCACTGCCATCTTGCATGAGTCTCTCAGTCTCTCTTGTCTCTCTTTCCTCACCCACGTGTGTTTCACACAGGCCTGTCACCTCTATCCTCTTTAATAAAACTCTTCTGTGGTCTTGTCATGTTCGGGACGTGTTCCTAGCGCCAAATAAATACTCACCATCTGGGCTACCCCATAAAACCATTTGAATGTCCCCAATACATGGAAGCTGCTGTCTCCAGAATGAGAGATCAGAGAAGTCGAGGAAGAAGAGGGAAAGGGGCAAAGGGGAAGTGAGGGAAAGAGACATAGAGGATAGAAAAAGAGAACAAATTCCATCGTGCATTTTATGGCCTAGTGTAGAAGTCATCCACAGTTACTTTCCAACATTCTATTAATTAGCAATGAGTCAGTAGTCAATACATTTACAGGTCTTGCTTTTGTTCACTGTTCTGTTGTTTTTCAGAACAGAAGACTTCCCTTTTAGCTCATTGACCTAAGTTGGGTCACTGCCCATTCCCAGACTAATGTGTGACAAAGGGGCATGTGGGGGATGGGATTACCAGACTCAGGCTTAGGTCAACAGTGATTTATCCCTGGTGCTAGGACATAAGCCTATCTTTGCTGAGCACTGGTCACTAGCCCAATGCTCTATTAAATCGGATTTCTGCAAGCAGTGAAATGGGCAGTAGCTACTGGGGAGGTAACTGACTGTAACGAACGGGTTTTCAGTTCTGCTAGGATGAAAACTGTGTCTTTAACATTTCTATAACACCCAAGGGATCTGCTCCATATTAGCCTTGTCTCACATGTATAATGGTGAGAGATTTCTTTACTTTCCTGTTTTTTCTGTTGTCACGGGCTTCTCATCTTAGGCTGTCTGTTTTTCACTGTTATTTCAGGCCAGGGATGGATTAGTGGGTAAAAGTGCAGCTCCTCTCTCAAATTCATGGCTTCTTTTTCTTTGTGTGTGTTGTGTACCTAAATATGTAATTACAACCATCCCGGTCTATATAAAGTTACTTGTATGTATATGATTGTGTACGATTTCAGACCACTTAGTATTGAATAACCAATTGGGGGCTCTAAGCATTCCTCAGTTGTCTGTAGCTCTTTGTCTCTTCCATGTCATGTGTCTTCTGTTACGCTATTTTTTTTCTTCTCCTGTTCTCTTAAAACCTATTTTCCCCCTTTGTGGACCTGTATCTACCTTCTCCATATATCTGTTTGTATAAAATCTGCATATGAGAGAAAACACATGCTATTGTCTGAGTTATTTTGTATATTATAGAAATTTCCAGAGATGGTCTGGTCAGTTACTCCTGGGTGTCAATTAGTGGAAGAGGTGGAAACAAGAACCAGGAGAATGAGGGAGAAGGGCTTACATTTCTCATGTGCCCTTCAACTTCCTAAGTAGCTATCCTGACTCAGACAGTAAACAAGTGCTTTACTACTGAGAAGCATCCTTAGCCCAAATTAGTGTCCGTAGAGATTTAAAGTTCTCTCCAGTGCTGGAGATCAGATCTAGGGCCTCTCGAATGCACTTTACCACTAAGCTACACTCACAAAGAAGTCTAAATCCCAGTGGCCCACGATGGAAACAATCACTTAAGCTCTGCAATCTTAGTTAAGACACTAAACCTTTGTCCATCAGTTACTTCATCTTTAATAACAGAACGTACTTATGCGTTTTATGAGCATTATTAGTTAACGTGACACATGCTGAATGTATTCACCATTACAATGAATAAGGTAACCACGGCAATTACATTGTATTTTTTATTATAAAAGGGGGCGGAGGGCCTGGTCCTTTTTTTACTTCTGAGAAGTTTCGATTACTAAGTAAGTCCTTATGTAGAATTCCATTCTGGAGGCAAGAAAACAAAAGATTCCAAAAGGAGCAAAGCTTTTGAAAAGGCCCCTGGGAATTCCACCGGGTGGGGCGGTGCTTTTCCCAAGGCAGTCCCGAGCATGCGCTGCTGAGCAGTCGCGCCTGGGCAGTTTGGCTGCACAAGTGGCCTCTGGCCATGGACACATTCCACGCCCACCCTGAGGCGCCAACCCACTTCTTCTTTAGGGGCCCGTAGGTGAAATCTTCTACTCCTCCCCTAGTCAGGAAGGTTCCCCCGCCGATCGCGTCGTGCTGGACGTGACAAATGGAAGTCGCACGTCCCACCAGTCCCTTGGAGATGGACAGCGCCTCGGAGCAATGGAAGCGGACCGGCCTTCTGGGCTGCGACCAATAGCAGCTTTGCTGCTTCGTTCTCTGGGAGCTGCGGCGGGAAGGGGCGGATCCAAGGGCGGGCTCAGGGGCGGGGCTAGGGGCGGGGCGAGCGCCCTCTGGTCCCCCGCAACCCGGCGTTCTGCACGCTTCAAAAGCGCACGTCGGCCGCAGTGCACTCCTCTTCCTCGGGTCCGGGCCTCTTGATCTCACCGTGTTGCCAAAATGTCGCTTTCTAACAAGCTGACTTTGGACAAGCTGGACGTGAAGGGGAAGCGGGTCGTGATGAGGTAATTCTGTACTGCTGCTGTCGTGCCCTCGGGGCTCTAGCACAGCCTCTCTGGCCCTGGCAAGCACGCTTTTCCGTGCACCCTTAGTTGTGCTTAGTTTTCAGCTAGGTCTCGGGGGTCCTGGGTTTGCAGAGCCAGGGGTGTCCTCACCTCGTTGGGGCAGAGACTGTCCGAGTTTGATGCTTCCTAACTGCTTTTCTTCCAGCATAAAAAGGGACCAATAGTGTCCTTTGGGGAGTGGATCTCACTGAGAAAAGGTTCAGATTCTCAGGACTGAATCTTTTCCCCATTTCTGAAATGCAGTTTCATCTCCTGTAAGGAGATGGGACCTAATGCTTATCCTCCAAATCTCTAGGCCCCAGTTGAGGGACCTTGAAAGGTCATTTAGCTAATTTCCCTTCCCCCACGTTCTTTGGACCATCCCTGACGAATTCGAAACCGCCCACGTTTCATTGGTCCCCGTACCAAAAGATTGCTTTCCCAGAGGATGTGGTTTTAAATGCCTCAGGAGTGGAGGTCTCTTTCCCTAAAAAATTATGGGTGGGAGGCTGAGGCCCACTGGATGAAGCTCTGTATAGCTTATGTAACAGGCCTCAGCAGCCGTACCTTGCCATTGGACTGCTAGCCTTGGGGTTTGCATCAGGGTTGTGACACATACAGGGTGTGGCGGCCCGGAGTTGGAGGCCTCTAACCTCACCCTCAGAGGTGGCTAGTAAAGCAGGATGTTAGAAGTGAGCAAGGCTCCCACGCACGTGGCATTCTCTTACTCCTTACTCGGCACACGTGGATCGTTGGTCATTTATCAAGTTGGCTTCTCCCTTACCTGACGGAATTCCTAGCGTGTATGGGACTTTTACCTTTCTACCTCTCATAACTTATAATGTGTGCCAGAGTGGAAGATGATGGTTAGATACGTAACTGATGCACTTGGCTGTTCGTGTAACTATAGGGCCCACAGATGGTAATTTTGAAGGGCCATAGGTAATCGCAGTGACTGCTGTGCCGGCTTGACCTTTTTTGGAAGCGGTTGATTGATTGGCAGTGTGTGAATGACGTAATCCCGGTCCCTTTCACAATTTGGGCCAGTTCGAATGAGGGCATTTTTCAGATAACAAGTGTAGGGGAGCAGAGGCTCTCCTACCTCTGCAGCGAGGAGTTAGAGAACTGTCCAGCCACATGTTTCATTGTAGCCAATGTTACTTGGCAGGTGGCCTTCCTTTTCTTGCTGTGCAGATAGCCAGAATCCAGTGTTCATGCAAAGCACTCGTGTTACCTCACATGGGATAGACCTTTGTAATCCGGATGGAGTAGAGATCCCAGCCAGCCTAGGATTAAAGGGCAGGTTCTAGCTCTTGATGGAGCTCCAGGGAAATGAGATTGACCCTGTGAAACTGAGAAGGTAGATAGTGGCCTGCAACTAGCTGAAAAGGTTTCACATATTTCCTTCTACCTCCGCTGGCTTGAGGTAGATGTGTGCAGCAGCTGAAAGTCTGTGGGACATTGTGTTGGTCACCTTCCTGTAACTGCAGTTTGGGGCATTATGCTCTCTTCCACAGGGAAACTGTCTTAAGGAATTCTGCTTGGGGGTGAGAATGGAGGAAACACATTTTCTCCCTTTGCACCAAATCAAGTTTCATTTAACACAGCTTTACTTTGAGCCTTGAAAAGATGGGCTGGTCCAGTTTTACTGTTCAAGGTTATTGAACTGGCAGTATGATGGCAAGTGATGGTCATGTGGAAAGTTATTGAACTATCAAGTTTGTGGCAGAGTCGGGACTAGAATTTGGGTCTCTTTAGCTACCAATCCAATTGTCTAAACACTTGGACATTGACCCAGGGACAGGTTGAAATAGACTTTGTGGGGGTTACAATCGCTGCCTTTTGTATGGATACATTGTACTTTTTTTTTTTTTTTTTGAGCTGAAGACTGAACCCAGGGCCTTGAGCTAAATCCTCAACCCCATTGTACTTATTTTTAAGGCCACACTGACAAGGTTGCTTTGTTTCCTGATTATTGATGCGTCTTGAATAGGGAGCTGCACTGCAGGCTTACATTTTAGAGGAGTCCAGGCAGCTCTGGCTGGCTGAGCTCAATACCTTTTTGTTTCAGTGCTTCTTGTGGTAGTTGGCGGTGCTTCAGAAACGGGGCCTCTGGAGCAGGCGCTGCAGAAGGGTACCCTTGTCTTCTGGCTTGTCTAGTCCCTCGGTTTGAGTTGGCAAGGGAAGCTGATGGTTGGGTTAACTATTCTCCATGTGCTGGAATCAAACACTAGGTATTTTATGCTTAAGCACCCCCAGTCCTTTTAGAGCAACTTTAAAATAGCCGGAAACCCCAACAGGTTCCACGGCTCAGCTTTTTTCCATTCCCTCCAACTCTAGTTGGTTTTACCAGGCCATTTGAGTAAATTTCCTGCTGAGTTTTGTCATGCTATTTCCTTTCTGTTCCCTCATAGGTTACCAGTCATCCTTTGCTGGTAAAGTACTTCTCTTTTTCTTGTACTTCCTGATTTTTTTTAATCCAATTTATTTTTTTTTCCAGCAGGTGGGTTTTGTTGTGACTTGCGAAGTAACAGTCCTGGTGGAAAGAAAGAAAATGGAACCACACCAGTGTAATTTAGCAATCAGACCATAAAGCAACAATGAGCAAGGTTCCTCTGAGTTCTTAGGAGAACTGAGCCTGGAATCCTGAGATTTCAGTAAAGACTTGCATTTTTTGTTTGTTTGTTTTTGTTTTTTTTCCAGACAGTTTCTCTCTGTAGCCCTGGCTGTTCTGGACCATTCTGACCTCTTAATTCAGAAATCCTCCTGCCTCTGCCTCTCGAGTGCTGGGATTAAAGGTGCTGCCCGGCAAGACTTGTTACTCGAAACTAATGTTTTTTTTTTAAACTTTTTTGTAATAATTACACATTTCTAGAAGACTGCAAAGATTGTACAGAAACTCAGTTTTTCCCAGTGGCTGCATAATTGTAGTGCAATGGCAGAAATAGGGATTTGACCTTGGTGTAAGGTCAAAGTTGTAGCATTTTATCACACATAGATTTGTATAACCACTACCTTAGTCTAGATAGAGCACTGTTGGATTACCATCAAGACGTCTCATGTTACTTGGTTGTTTGGTTATACCTTTTAATTCCTGATGATTACTGACCTGTGCTCTACTTTTAAAACTTTGTCATTTCAAAAACATGCTATATACGTATTCATACAATGTAACTTTCGGAGATGTACACTTACTCAACATTCATTTAATAGTTATCCAAGTTGGTACATGTACCAACAGAATATTCCTTTGAATTGCTGGGTGCTTTTTCACGATATGTGTGTACAGTAGTTGGAATCATTCATCCATCCATTAGAGGCTATCTGGGATGTTGCCAATTTGGGGTTTTTACAAAGGAAGCTGCTATGAATTTTTTTGCCAGTCTTGGGATGGTCACATGCTATACTTTTGGGTAAAACCCCTAGGATTGGGTTTGTAACCATTCTGCCACTGAGTGATCCCATCTTTAACCTTTTGAGGGATCCCCAGATAGCTTTCCAAAGGTGCTGCACCATTTCACATTCCTGTTAGGAGTCCATCAGTGATCAGTTTTTCTGCATCCTCACCAGTATTTGGTGGTGGTAAAACTGACTGGCAGAAATGACTATACTAAGGAGGGTTTTTAGCTACCACATGATTAAAACAGTGGGCTATAAGAAATTGCAATTTCCCCAGGAATCCCATGCTGGGAGAAGAAAAGCTTGGGCTATTTTTCAGCAGAGTTACAACCTTACAAAGACAAAGATAGGTAGGTCAGTGGTGAGCAGTGCCACACCTTGACCTTCAGATTGCTTAGCTATGGGGAGCTGCTCAGATGTGTGTATCTTTGACCCTGTGTTTGAACTACAGATTCCTTATGATGGATTTGGTGGGTTACTGGATTGCTTTGTGATGGTGACATTAAACCAATGTCTTTCTGATTGTTTTGCTATTAATGTGACTGTACTAATTGGCTTACTAGGGAAGGGTGGCTGAACCTGTCTTCTTGGGGCATAGACTATCACTCTGAGTTTGGTAGTCAGCATTTTTTAATTTTAGCCATTCTGATATATGTGGTGATACTTGAATTTGTCCTTAAGGCAAAACTCGATTATCACTGGGAAGTGGAAAAGGGTGCACATTATACATCAGAACAAGTGGAATGTGTAGGCAGGGTTCTTCCCTGCTTTGGAGTCCTCAGAAGAGAAGCTTCTGACAGTGAGAGAACTAATCCAGTTTTTCATCAGTAAGCTGATGCCATCAGGGCTTGGATGGAAGCCACAGATGTTTGGGTATTGCAGCCCAAAGGCATTTCTTCTTATTGGGTTTTGGGGGGGGGCAGGGAGCAGCACTATTTTGTCCATTAGCCTTCCTGGGAGGCTGCAGGAGGATCATGGTAGTGGGATACTTGATCTGCTTGGCCTGAACTTGAAGGCTGGCAAGGGCCTGCTCAGGATATTTCAAGAGGATGCCTTAGGCACCAGAAACCAACTAGAGTAGTGCCTTTTAATTTTAAAGGCTTTCTTAAATCCAAATCAAGAACTGTGTCCCTCAAGGTTCTTGGTGAGGTAGATTAGTGATCATGGACTAGAGGAAATCAGTGATCCGCAGGACTTGTGGTCACTGCTCAGACAGGAAAGACCAGTGGAAAAGACAAAGGGAAAAGATGGAGTTTCACAATCAAGGACAGTAGCGATCCCCCTAACTGTAGTCCCTTAGTGACTGGTACTAGGTGGGGTTTTTTTTTTTTTTTTTTTTTTTTTGGTGATGTCTTTAATATGGTTGATCTTTCAAATAACAATTAAGTTTGGGGAATTGTTAACATATAATAGCTAACATTTGTGGGAGGCAGAGGCAGGTGAATTGCTGAGTTTGAGGCCAGCCTGGTCTACAGGTTGAGTTTCAGGACAGCCAGGGCTGTTACACAGAAACCCTGTCTCGAACACTCCCCTTCCCCTTAAAAAAAGAAAGAAAAATTAATTAAAAATGGTTTGGGGATGGATATATTGGTACATTAATCTAATACTTAATCCCAGCATTTATTCAGGACATGAAAGGAAGCTAGACTACATAGTGAGTCTGTCTCAAATCATGGCAGATGAAACTTAGACATTAGCTGGGTGGTGGTGGTGCATACTTTTAATCCCAGCAGAGCCAGGCAGACTCTGAGTTCGAGGCCAGTCTGGTCTACAGAGCAAGATCCAGGACAGGCACCAAAAATCAGCCACCATACAGGCAGTAGTTCAAAAGAATTGGTTCCTAATGGTAAAATGGGGCCGGGGATCTATGTATTGTCCTGGCCAGGGCCCTGGGTTCAATCTCCAGCAGTAATCTGTTAGGTCAAAAGGGAAAGCTTTATAGTATTAGCTTTCATTTTGATCAATGGGCTGAGGCACATTTCACTCCTTTTTTCCCTCAGGTTCTTTGACAGTGACTATGTTGAAGGGCATTGTGTAAACTGGATACTCGAGCCTAGTTTTTTTCCTATTTTTTTAAAGATTTATTTTATTATGCATACAACATTCTGCCTCCGGGTAATCTTGCATGCCAGAAGAGGGCACCAGATCTCATTATAGATGACTGTGAGCCACTATGTGGGTGCTGGGAATTGAACTCAAGACCTGGAAGAACAGTCAGTGCTCAGTTTCTTTTCTTGGGGATGTTGTTTTCACAAGGAGCCAGAATCAGTATCAAAATTTTTTTTTTTGGTTTTTCGAGACGGTTTCTCTGTAGCTTTGGAGCCTGTCCTGGACTAGCTCTGTAGACCAAGCTGGTCTTGAACTCAGAGATCCACCTGCCTCTGCCTCCTGAGTGCTGGGATTATTTATTATTTATTTATTGTGTATACAGCATGTATGGCCTGAAGAGGGCACCAGATCTCATTACAGATGGTTGTGAGTCACCATGTGGTTGCTGGGAATTGAACTCAGGACCTCTGGAAGAGCAGTCAGTGCTATTAACCTCTAAGCTGTTTCTCCAGCCCCCTCAAAATAATTTTTGTCACCCCCCAGACTGCTACAGATATCATGAGGCTAAATAGAAAATACCAGGCTAAAATAGAGAAATATATTTAGGTGTAATTGCCTTTAGCTTCCTGGGTCTCCTGAACAAGTTCTTGTAGTTGGAAATTCCTTTAAAAATTATTAGCTACATAGCTAAAAAGATACAAATCATATACTCAAATTACTATGAAATGAGCACGTATGTGTGAGGAATGTGAAGCCATGCCGCAGAATCAGCATCTGGCCTGTTCCCAGTGACTGCGGTCACTCTTGCCAGTGACCAAGTACTGTCTTCATTTAATGTTTTTAAAATGACATTTATTCTCTCTCTCTGTGTGTGTGTGTGTGTGTGTGTGTGTGTGTGTGTGTGTGTGTGTGTGTGTACATATGTACATGCACATGCCAAGGCACAGGTGTGGACTTCAGAAGCCAACTTGCAAGAGTGCTTTTCCTTTTTCCACCCCCACCCATGGGTCTTGGGGATAAAACTCAGGTTGTCAGGCTTGGCAACAAATGCCTGTACCACCTGATCTATCTTGCCAGCCCTCTGTCTTTTAATACCTCTTATTATTTTTAAAGGGGAGATTTGAACTTTTAACGGTTCAGACTTTTGAGGGACTAAGAAGTTGATGATGGCTATGCAACTGAGGCCTTTTTCTTTCCTAGGGTGGACTTCAATGTTCCTATGAAGAACAACCAGATCACAAATAACCAAAGGTAAGATCACTACCAAACCCGGCCTGGCTTTAAGATGTAGGAGTATATGGGGTGCAGATTTCTTTCTCCATACTGTGTAAGTACATCAACCGAAGCCACATGATTTTGGGTCTTTACTAACCTGCTTTCTTGTCAGTGTGGGAATTTAGTTCTTCTAAATTCATGAAAAATATTGGAAAAGAATCACTCTACTCCAGGTGTGGTGGTGCATGACTTTAATCCTAGCACTTGGGAGACAGGCAGGCAGATCTGAGGTTAAAGCAGCCTGGTCTACAATGTGAGTTCTGGGACAGCCAGGGCTATAGAGAGACCTTGTCTCAAAAAAAAAAAAAAAAAAAAAACCAACAAAAAACCCATGAGGGTGCATGCCTATAATCTTAGTGCTTGCAAGGCTGGATTTAAATTGAAAGTCATGTGAGCTACGAAGCCGTTTCCTGTCATTCTAGGCTGTCCAAAAACTTGCCTCAACAACTAAAACAGTGAGTGGACATGATCAACATACATTGTATGAAATTCTTGAAGAATTAATATAAATATTTTACAACAACCAAACAGAACCCCAGACCACTCCCCCACCCCCCACCCCCCGTTTAAAAAAAATCCTCCATGACCAGCAAAAACATCCTGAGAAAGTACTCCTTGTTTTGAGAAAAATTTCAAAGATTAGTTGACTTTTCTTACAAAATGAAGTATGCAAGAGAATGAGTTTTAGTTTCAGTGATTTTTAAGCTTACATGTAGATTTACTAGAGTTTGTTACAAGGAGCCCAGATAAGGCATTTTTTTGGGGTGTGTGTGTGTGTGGATAGTTTGGTCTGCCTTTGCCTCTAAAAAATAGAATAGACTTCAGAAGAAACACGTTTAGTTTAGCTCCCTGGTGTCTTGGGTACTAGCTTCAGAAGCAGAATTTCCTTGTAAAGATTTATTATTATATGAGAGAGAGAGGTTGAGGGATTATGTGTATGTGCATGTGTGCACAAGGGCTGGTTGCACTGTGTGAACTTGCCTGAGGAGGCCAGAAGAGGGTATTGGATACAGTGGAGGCAAAGGGACAAGTGGTTGGAAGCCAGTTGATGGCTGCTGGGAACTGAACACAGGTTCTCTAGAATAGCAAGCCTTAATCCCTGAGTGATCTCCCTCTAGTGCCCTGCAGAAAGAAGCAGATTTTGTTTCCAGAACAGTGCCTCTCTCCAGTGCCCTGAAAAAGCAGATTTTGTTTTCAAAATCAGAATTTTTAAGTTATAGTACTGTTTGTTGTTGCTTCTGAGAAAATTATATAAGAAAGATTTTATTTCAAAACATTTTTCTGAGACAGGGTCTCAGCTTCTGATGGGCATGAGCTTGGGGTCCTTCTGCCTCAGCCTTCCAGGTATTGGGTTCCAGGCATATGCCACAATGCCTGGCTCTTTATTTTAAATTAATTTTTTTTAAAATTTAAAATGAGTGCTCTGTCTGCATGTACACCTGCATGCCAGAAGAGGGCACCAGATCTTATTACCGATTGTTGTGAGCCATGATGTGGTTGCTGGGAATTGAACTCAGTACCTCTGGAGGAGCAGCCAGTGCTCTAACTGCTGAGCCATCTCCCCAGCCCCAAATTAATTTTTTTTTTTGAGACAATGTTTCTCTGTGTAGCTTTGTAAAGAAAGATTCATTTTTATTTTTATTTTTTGGTTTTTCGAGACAGGGTTTCTCTGTGTAGCTTTGCCTTTCCTGGATCTTGCTTTGTAGACCAGGCTGGCCTTGAACTTACAAAGATCTACCTAGCTCTGCCTCCCGAGTGCTGGGATTAAAGGCATGTGCCACCACTGCCCGGCTAATTTTTTTTAAAGATTTATTTTATGTGTATGAAGAGTTTATTTTGTGACTGAATGATACCTTATTGTTCCCCTAGCAGATGAATGGGGGAAGTCTTCATTTTAGCCATTGTGAACAATGCTACTGTAAACTTGAGTGTACAGATGTCTTTTCTTGTATGCTAATTTCATTTCCTTTGGGTGTGTACTAAGTGGCCCTGGTCACAAAGGTATCCTCGACCTAGCAAGGGAACAGGTGTTAGCTATCATTACCTGGCTTATAGAGAGTATAGAAACAGCGACCAGCTGTTGTCAGAACTGAGGGATACTTGAAAAGCCAGGGTTGGTGTAGACATCGCCTCATTTGCTGTGCTACTGAGGATGATCTTGAACTTCTGATCCTCTTCTCCCTCCCATGTGTTGGTCACAGGTGTGCCCAACCATGTCCTGCAGCTGATTATCCCATGCCAGGGAAGAACTTCAAGTGAGACACCTTGCCAACCCCTACAAGCTAAGGGCTAACCTCCCAGGCAGGTCCTGCTGTAGACTGCAGCTTCAGGCTTGCTAAGTTCTTTTCTGCGTGTGGAACAGGTCCATAATGAGACTATAGTTCCAGGTGGCAGGTTTATAGCATGTCTTATCTTAGGGAAACAAATGAATTCTGCAACTTGAGGAAACGTGGAAAGAAATGACGTTTTACATTTTACGAAGTCACTAGTTAACAATAGTTCCCCCTAATTCCTAGGAAGAACACTGTTCTATCTTCTGTCTTCTTTGGTTATAGGATCAAGGCTGCCGTCCCAAGCATCAAATTCTGCTTGGACAATGGAGCCAAGTCAGTTGTCCTTATGAGCCACTTGGGCCGGCCTGATGGTGTTCCCATGCCTGACAAGTACTCCTTAGAGCCAGTTGCTGCCGAACTCAAATCTCTGCTGGGCAAGTAAGTTCAGGGCTCTGGTGCTGCTGAGCTCGGGGTGGTGAGGTAGTCTGATTCTCAGCAGTCGGGCATGCTGTGGCTGGTTCTCAGCTTTCAGGCTGCTCTAATCTTCATTTCGTGCTCCTCCCTCCCCCAGGGATGTTCTGTTCTTGAAGGATTGTGTGGGCCCAGAAGTAGAGAATGCCTGTGCCAACCCGGCAGCTGGTACTGTCATCCTGCTGGAGAACCTCCGCTTTCATGTAGAGGAAGAAGGGAAGGGAAAAGATGCTTCTGGGAACAAGGTAGGACCTGTGATTTTGAGGCCTGAATTTGTATGAGGCCATGATTAAAGAATAGTGGAGGTTCACCTTGATTTGCCCAAACCCCTTTTAAAATGGAAGTATAACACACATGTAAAACTGTACAAATGTGGGCCATGGATGTAGCTCATGGTAGTGTACAATGTCCTGGGTACAGTCCTCAGCACCTTAGAACAAAAGCAGTTGTTTAGATGTACATGATGAATTATGAATTAGCACAGAGTACACCCACTATATACTCACTACCCAGTGAAGGAATGGAATGTGACCAGCGCTGCAGAAGCTCTCTTCCTGTTCACTTTCTGAAATACCTTTGAAAAATACATCAATTAGGCAGGTAGATCTTTGAATTCGAGGCCAGCTTAGTCTACAAAGCGATTTCCAGGCCAACTTTTTTGAGAAACCCTGGCTCAAAAAAAAAAAAGGAAAAAAAAATGAAAAAAAAATACATGAATGCTCATGGGTAACTAGAGTATTTGGTGAGCGTAATGGTCATGGTAAGATTCCTTAAGGCATTGGACTTAAGACTTTCCTTTCTTGGGTAAGGTAGGAGTGGTTGGAGACAAGGTCTCATGTAGCTCATGTACTGTGTAGCTCAGGCTGGTCTTGAGCTTGAGGTAGCCTAGGACGCCCTTGAGCTCCTGATTGCTCTACCTTCCAATGCTCGGCCTCCCACCTGACTCAGGGCATTTGAATCTCTGTAAGATAAGTAGGTACAGGTGTCATCCTCATTTCCTAAGGAAACAAATCTCAGAGAAAGAAGCCTGGGTTTCAGAAAGGCAGCCATTTTGCTGAAGTTACTGAGTACTATTGCTGGGCTTTATAGTTCAGTCCATTAGATCTGCAAGCTTTTTTTTCTACAAAGAGCCACGTAGCAAATGGTGGAGGCTATGTGGCTCATGTAGTCAACTGCAATTGTGTACAGTCTGTTGGAGCTATTCACATGCCATTGTCACATAAAAGCTGTAGATAATCCACAAGACTGGTCACTAGGCTTGACAACAGGATTCAATTACTAAATGTTAGCACCGCCTCTGAGTATGCCTTTGGATTTGCCCTTTGGTAGTTAGTTAGCCAAGGGCAGTTCCTACTACCTTGCACTCTTTGGGTCTTTAAAGGTGAAAGAACAAGATGCTCGGAGGGTATATGTCAGTCCCCTTTTGACTTCTGACATTTCTTAAGGTCATCTGGAGTGCCTGCTTTCAAGCAGTTTCTTTTCTTAGCAGCGCAGGCCCCGAGCTGGCTCTCCCCTCCTTTGGCGTGGTCCTGTTACAGTACCACTCTATGCTAACCTAAAATTCGGGTGCCCTTTAAAACTGAAACTCAAGATGCCCAAACTCTAGTGCTTAGAAATGGCAAGAGGCAACTGGAAAGGTGACATAGAAGGTTTTATTCAGGAATCAGTGAACTGACTGATAGGCTCTGACTTCATTTTTAGTTAAGTCACTTGCTGTTCGCCCTAATGGCTTAGAATGCCTGAAATTGCAGGAATCCAGTCACAAGTTCAAACTGGACACAAACAAAATGAAGACAAAATTCAGTGTTTTTTTTGTTTGTTTGTTTTGTTTTTCCGAGACAGGTTTTCTCTGTGTAGCTTTGCGCCTTTCCTGGAACTCACTTTGTAGCCCAGGCTGGCCTTGAACTCACAAAGATTGGCCTGCCTCTGCCTCCCTAGTGCTGGGATAAAAGGCGTGGCTACCACTGCCCGGCTCAAAATTCAGGTTTTTTTTTTTTTTTTTTAGCACTGGAGCTGAGGGCCTATCCTAGGACCTTGCACTTGCTAGGCAAGCACTCTACCACTGAGCTAAATCCCCAACCCCCAAAATTCAGTTTTAAAAGTTGATTTTTGCAGGTGAGTGTGAGCTCCAGTATGGGTTCTGGAAGAGCAGCAAGTGCTCTTAACCACTGGGCCATCTTTCCAGCCCCATAATTGAATGTTCAGTGTGTTCAAATTGGTATTTTTAGAATTAACATTGCCTTCCTTATCCCCATTGGCAAATCAAAAATGAGGTATATCCTGATAATTTCTATGGCATCTTTTCATGAAAAGCTTTGAATTTATCCTATATTCTTTTTGTTTTGAATTTTATCACATGCACTTCGCATTTGTGTGTGTGTACATGCATGTATGATTTTCAGGGGGAGGTAATGGAGACAAGAAATGACCAAAGGACCTGGAATATTTAGGAGAAAGAATAAACCCTGTTGCTAATAGTAAAACTTGTCCTACTAACTTAAAATCCTCAAGATGTTCAAGAGGATGCTTGGTGGACTGAAATGCTTTTTTTTCTTTTTCTTTCTTTTTTTTTTTTTTTGGTTTTTCGAGACAGGGTTTCTCTGTAGCTTTGCGCCTTTTTCCTGGAACTCACTTGGTAGCCCAGGCTGGCCTCGAACTCTCAGAGATCCGCCTGGCTCTGCCTCCTGAGTGCTGGGATTAAAGGCGTGCGCCACCACCGCCTGGCCTGAAATGCTTAAAAGTTGTTTGTGGAGCAATCAATATTTCCTATGTTAGATTTTCCTCCTCTTTAAATTTTCCTCTGCAGATTAAAGCCGAGCCAGCCAAAATTGATGCTTTCCGAGCCTCACTGTCCAAACTTGGGGATGTCTATGTCAATGATGCTTTTGGGACTGCACACCGAGCCCACAGGTACCGAAAGCCTTATCAGTAATAGGCAGAGTACAGTGATCTTGGGCAGCTCCTCCTCAGGCCCCTCTCCCACTTCCCCTCTCCCCAAGATCCACTCCTGTTTCCCATGTCAAAACAGCAAGTCTCCCAGGGATAGCAACTGGACACAGCAGAACAAGTTACAATAAGACTAGGCATACCCCCTCTTCAAGGCTGGACGGCAACCTAGTAGGAGGAAAAGGGGCCCAAGAGCAGGCAAAAATGGGAAGATTTTAGTCTTTTATTAAAGCAATTAGAATTTTAGATTACAGAATGGTACTGGCCTGCCATTCATTTATTTGTATTGGTGTTAAAATGAAACAAAGTACTTCTGGGTATGGTGGCATACATCTTGAGTCCCACAAGAACACCCAGCTACACAACTTTAACCACATACATTAGTATATGCAGAGGACATAACTCAGACCCTGACCTAACTGAGTGTTTTAAATTCCATCTCAGTCCATTGCTTGTTTTACCCTTGGTCATAAACTTAGTCAGAAATGTATCTAAGATGTAAATGGCTGAATTGCAGTTTAAGGATGAAACTGTGGTTTGCCAACTGATGAAAACATTTTAGTGATAAGGAGCTGGCTTCTGGGTCTGGGAAAAAATGGTAGAATTTGACTAGATTTTGAATAAATTTGGTTGTTTTTTTTTTTCCTTCTAGCTCCATGGTGGGTGTGAATCTGCCACAGAAGGCTGGTGGATTTTTGATGAAGAAGGAACTGAACTACTTTGCCAAAGCTTTGGAGAGTCCTGAACGACCCTTCCTGGCTATCTTAGGAGGGTATGAAGAACACCTTGGGACCGTGTTTTAAATAGTGTTAGCCTGGTAGTCGTCCATAACATGGGTGGTTTATGGTCAGATAGCATAATCACAATGGGTAACTGAGGAGAATTTAATAAAGAGACTGTAGACAGGTGAGGGTGGGGTTTAGGGAAGGCCCTGCCATCATCTGGGTTTATTAATAGCCATCAGCATCTGAAGATAAAGAGGATTCCAGAGAGATAGTCCGTGGAAAAAGGCAGTCTGATTTGCGTCCTCTGGTCTTTAGTCAGGGGATGTAGGGCTAGTCAACTGGTAGAAGGAGCCAGGGGAAGATATTTGTGCCTTTTCTTCAGTTTATGCCTGGACACCCCCTGCATGCACCACTTATTGGCCAACATCCCTGGGAAAGCAGAAGGCATGTGAGCCTCTTAATGCGGTCTATGTAGGTCAGGTTGGAGGGACAGAAGCATGTAGAGAAGGCCAGAAAATGGTTCCACAGGGAAAAACGGAGGAGAATGATCCCTTGAAGGTGCTCAATCTCTGAGGTTCTTCTTTTCCCCTTTAAGATAAGGTCTCACATACCCCAGGCTAGCCTTGAAATTGCTTTGTAGTCCAGGATAATCTTGCCCTGACCCTCATACATCAATTTCCTGAGGACTACATAGTTGGGCCATACTCTGGGCAAGGTGTTTGTTTTTTGAGGCAGGGTTTTTCTGTGTAGCTTTGCGCCTTTCCTGCAACTCACTTTGGAGACCAGGCTGGATCTCACAGAGATTGGCCTGCCTCTGCCTCCCGAGTGCTGGGATTAAAGGCATGTGCCACCAATGCCTGGCAAGGAGCTTCTTAAAGCAGTTCCAAAGCTGGTAGAGAATAACTGGAAACTTCCCTCTGTGTGCTTAAAGGATCATTTAGATGTAACTCTCCATATCATGTACCTATTATGTTTCTTCTTATGGGGAAAGGCAGTTTCTTCTTATGATAGTTTAGCCAAGAACTTTCAGAAGTGAAGGTTGGGTGGATACATTGCACATAAAGTAGGAACAAGGAACTTGGACTGCTTGGATGAGAAAACTGCCTTTAACTTGCCAAAGCTGTTTAGGCATCAGCCTCTTTCTGGTTAGAGGACTATGACCCATCTATGGGATGTTTTTTCCCCTTCCACATGACTAAGCACACTCAGCATTTCCTGATGAAAATTGACTCTGGAACTGGGTGTCAATTTCACCTAGCATAGTTGCTCTCTAGGCTTCATGAGTCCTGTTTCAGAGTCCTAAAAATAACCCAGATGGGTGTAGGTTTTTGTGTTGTCTTGTAAAAAATGTTAGTTCCTGGAGACATCAAACCTTTTGTTTACTGATTTAAAAGCATCAGACTCTTGTCTCTGGCTTCTCTTCAAATTAGCATTTGAGCTGTCTGGGTTTGCTTCTTAAGTTTTCTAAAGATCTAGAATATGGAAGTGAATGTCAACCACAGGTTGTGTTCAGGTTTTAGAGTAAGACTGAAATATAGCTGTCTTCCATTAACCACAGGGCATATGTTGTAAGATCTCTGAACACTTGAAGCCCAAGGATAGCATGCATCCTAAAGATAGGCTATGGTGTTTCTAGATGTACAGGCTGCAGGCAGAGAGACAGATAGACGCTGGGCCTGGCATGGGTTTTGGATACCTTAAATTCACTCCTAATAACAAGGCCAAACTGCCTCATGCTTTCCAGAAGTTCAGCTGGGGACTGTGCATGCAAATATGAGTCTCTGGAGACCATTTCCAGTTACTAATCAACAGTTACTAATCTGGCAATCTGGGCTTTGTGAATTTTGGATGGGGGTGTGGCTGATAAGGAGGTTTCATTTTTTTCTGTTTTTTGGTGCTGAAGATCAAACCCAGGGTTTTACACATGGAAGACATGCTCTCATGCTTAGCTATACCTTTAACCTGAGAATATTCTTTTTAAGCCCTTGTTCTGGAGCTGCTTTCAGAGGATTTCTTCAAAGCCTGGAGTGATGGAGAAACATGGCCAAGTTAGCGCTTTTGCCACTTTGGGGCATTTCCTTCTCTCCAGCTGTGTCTCTGAGTTTTAGCACCACACTCACCAATCATGTGCTTTGTGGTGATGACTCTTGCTTTCCCTTCTAGAGCGAAAGTTGCAGACAAGATCCAGCTGATCAACAATATGCTGGACAAAGTCAATGAGATGATCATTGGTGGTGGGATGGCTTTTACCTTCCTGAAGGTGCTCAACAACATGGAGGTAGGAAACCCATGGCAAGTGGCTGTGAAATGGCTTCTGTAGTGATAGCAGTTTATGTGAGTCCTAAAAACATTTTCATTTCATCTGCATTACTTGAGAGGATGCTATCTATGCTCCCTACGGTGTTGAGTCAGTCATGTTCTCAGTATAGAGGCTGATCTTCATCTCGCCTCTCTTGTGCAGATTGGAACTTCTCTGTATGATGAAGAAGGAGCCAAGATTGTCAAAGATCTCATGTCCAAAGCTGAGAAAAATGGTGTGAAGATTACCTTGCCCGTTGACTTTGTCACTGCTGATAAATTTGATGAGAATGCCAAGACTGGCCAAGCTACTGTGGCCTCTGGTATACCTGCCGGCTGGATGGTGAGTCAGTTGGGTGTTGGGTTATATAAGTGGTCAGAAAATTGATTCATCTAACATTTTTTTGTGGCATTGGAGATCCAGCTGAGTGTTTCACAGATGTTAAGAAGTGCTCTGCTACTGAGCTGTGCCCTTTCCTCTCCAACAAACGTTTTATATTAATAATTTCCATGGGACTGGAAGAGGATGGGAAACATTGTAATGGGCACTTGGAGGGCAATTGCATGGAGTAATTGCTGCGAAATTCTTCAGTGTTTGTTTAGCACTATGTGCTGGAGATGGCACTGTGCTCTTTCATCGTTTGAACTGTTCTGGACCACATGGCTAACTAACTACAAGCCATTATAAGTAAACTTTCAGGTCAACAGGGTGGCTCACAAACCCAAGGGGCCTGAGCTCTATTTCTAGACCCTAAACCGATGTGCCATTACACCTGGCCTTCACATGTTAGTTTATTAACTGTATAAAGTCACATCTTTATATGTTTATATGCTTGTTTGCTTTCTATTTTTCATCTATTAAGACATTTTTCTGTTTCCTTGTTTGCCAGAAGCATCATTTTTGGAAGTTGTTTTAAAAAGGCAAATTTGGGATCTGAAGAGATGGCTTAGCGGTCATGGGGAGAGTTAGGTTCCTAGTACCCACATTGGGTGGTTCACAGCCACCTATAATTCCAGTGCCAGAGGTCCAATGCCCTTTCTGGTCTCTGGGCCCCCATATACATGTGGCATATACACATGCATGAACATAAATAAATCATACGGACTGGGCATGGTGGCACTCACTCACCTTTAATCCGTGTATGAGTTTGAGGCTGGCCTGGTCTACATAGCAAATTCCTGGCCAGTTGAGGGTGAATAGAGAGGTCCTGTCTCAAAAAACAAAACAAACAAAAAAGAGGTAAATTCTTGAGCCCTATTTTAGACTTACTGAATCATAAACCCTAGGAGATCAACCCACTGTTTTTGACCGAGGCTTCCTGGAGATTATGCTCCATACAAGGTTTGAACACAACTGATCTAGTTCAGTGTGTCTCAGTCTCTATTGACATCTCAGATTCTAGCTGTGGCAAGGCTGTTGTTTGTGGCATATGTAAAGTATCACTAGCTTCAAGGTGTCAGTGTGTTCACCCGAAGCTGCAACAGCTGAAAACATCTGCAGACATTGGCACATACTGGTCTGATAGGCAGAATAGAATAGCTCTGGGTGAGAACCAATGAACTACATCTTAGCTGCTATTAAGCAACATGAGGTTTTCCTTTATTTGATCCATAAAGTAGAATGTTTTTGTCAAAGGGCATATACACACAGGCTGGAGGATGCATTTTGATTCTACTAGAAACTTCTGATGTTCATTCAGAGTTACATTATGGTCTTGGTAGAGGTGATATTTGGTGCTAGTAAGGTTTTTTTTGTTTGTTTTTTAGTGTTTTGAGACAGGGTTTCTCTGTGTAGTTTTGGTGGCTGTCCTGGACTAGCTCTGTAGACCATGCTGGCCTTGAACTCACAGAGATCCTCCTGGCTCTGCCTCTCGTGCTGGGATTAAAGGCGTGCGCCACCACTGCCCGGCATAAGTTTTTTTAAAAATAGTTTTTCAAGACAAGGTTTCTCTGTGTAGTTTTGGGGCCTATCCTGGAACTCACTGTGTAGACTAGGACCAGCTCAATGGCTGAGTAGGTAAAAGCACTTGCTGCCAAGTCTGACAACCTGAGTTCAATCCCCAGGAACCACTTTATGGAAAGGGAAAACCTACTTTTCCAAAACTGTCCTCCAACACACACACACACACACACACACACACACACACACACACACACACACAAATGAATAAAACTTAAAATATGACTATTTGTTTTTACTCTTGGCTCTTTGGGGGCCTGCCATCCAGCTCCCAAATAAATCACATAGACACTTATTCTCACTTAAAAATTCCCAGCCTTAGCTTGGCTTATTTCTAGCCAGCTTTCCATAAATCTTTTCTTTCCATTTTAAAGTGTGTCTGGCTGTGTGGCTGGGTGGGTCGTCCTTTCTTTTTTTTTGCTCCTTAATCATGTTTTTTCTCTTTCTCCTATTTATTCTCTCTGCCTGCCAGCCCCACCTATCCTCTCTCCTGCCTTGCTATTGGCCATTCAGCTCTTTATTAGATCAATCAGGTGTTTTAGACAGGCACACTAACACAGCTTCCCAGTTAAACAAATGCAACACAAAAGAATGCAACACCTCTTTGCATCATTAAAACAAATGTTCTACAGAATAAACAAATGTAACACATCTTAAAATATTTTATACTGGGTGGTGGTGGTGCACACCTTTAATCCCAGCACTTGGGAGGCAGAGTCAGGAGGATCTCTGAGTTTGAGGCCAGCCTGATCTACAGATCGAGCTCCAGGATAGGCACCAAAACTACACAGAGAAACCCTGTCTGGAAAAAAAATCTACAACAGATTTTCTGTGTAGCTCTGGCTGTCCTGGAACTCACTCTAGCCCAGGTTGGCTTTGAACTCAGAGATCCACCTGCCTCTGCCTGTGAGTGCTGGATTAAGGGCGTGCGCCACCACCACCTGTGGCACTAGTGAGTTTTCCTAACAGTTCATCCTTGATTCTACCCTCCAGGGCTTGGACTGTGGTCCTGAGAGCAGCAAGAAATATGCTGAGGCTGTGGCTCGAGCTAAGCAGATTGTTTGGAATGGACCTGTTGGGGTATTTGAATGGGAAGCTTTTGCCAGGGGAACCAAGTCCCTCATGGATGAGGTGGTAAAAGCCACTTCTAGGGGATGCATCACTATCATAGGTAAGGGGTCCTGTACTAACTAAACTCACACTAATGCAACGTGGCTGAGCTGTATTCAGGGGAAGGCAGAGGGGGCTTTTCTGGGACTTGTTATGGGTAAATCTCTAGCAGATAGTTCATGGAGGTATCAATCATAGGGGATCCTTGTGAGATGGAGTGGGAGAGTTTTTATTAGCTACATTTTGGGTTGGGAACCACACTGTTTTACAGTTTTGGTGCCAAAACATTTTTCTCTGGTCTTCATTCAACAGGTGGTGGAGACACTGCCACTTGCTGTGCCAAATGGAATACAGAGGATAAAGTCAGCCATGTGAGCACTGGGGGTGGTGCCAGTCTGGAGCTCCTGGAAGGTGAGGTTATTTTGTGTTTCTTTGAAGGCAGGGTGGGGAACAGTGGAGAGCTTTGGCCGCTGTCAGTCAAGAGTCACATTAGCTAGATAGCACAAACAAAGCACCTCCATCCACTTGGCGGGAGGGGTAGGTAGAAAACACGTTTTAATTGACCTGGGACCCGGAATGCTGGAGTTTTTGAACTCCTGCCCTATAACCTAACAGAGCTGGCATTTTATCAGGAAGACACAAGGGCAGATGTAACTTAGTGGGTATTATAGTAATGCTGTCTGTGTGTGTGCTCTCTCAAAAACAGGTAAAGTCCTTCCTGGGGTGGATGCTCTCAGCAATGTTTAGTATTTGCCTGCCTTTTGGTTCCTGTGCACAGCCCCTAAGTCAACTTAGCGTGTTTTCCACATCTCCATTTGATGTTAGTGCAAGATTCAGCTAGTGGCCGAGATGCAGCACCAGGAACCCTTAAACAGTTGCACAGCATCTCAGCTCGTCTTTCTGCATCGGGATTTGTCTACATTCTTCAAGATCCCACTTAAGTTCCTTAGTGACTAAAACCGTTGTGCATTCTAGAGTGCATCTATTTATATTCTGCCTGTAAAAGAAAGTGAGCTATAAAAGCTTAGTTCTCTTTGAGTAGTCTCTGGTTAGCTTTGTCACCGTTCATGACTGGCATGGAAACGAGATGAAATTCCAGCTGTAGGTTTGGAGAAGTTGATGATCTATTAATAAAGATGTCCACCGAAACTGGAGGTTTCCTGTCATACTTTGTTAGGAAGGATGAGAGTAGAATCTATGGATTTTTGAATGGAAGGATTGGGGCTGCAGTAGTGGGGAGGTGGGGTTAGATAAATGCCTGTTCCTTATGAAAGCCTGTTTTTGCTGTTGCTTTTGTCCCCCCCAAGACAGGGTTTCTCTGTGTAGCTTTGCGCCTTTCCTGGAACTCATTTGGTAGCCCAGGCTGGCCTCGAACTCACAGAGATCCGCCTGCCTCTGCCTCCCGAGTGCTGGGATTAAAGGCGTGCGACACCACCACCCGTTGCTTTTGCTTTTTTTTTTTAAAATTAATGTTGGATACCATAATTTCAAAAGCCAAGCCTTGAACAAAACTAACCAAAAGGAGCCCCAACTCATTTTTCCCATTCTTGATTCCCATTTCCTAGTGTGACCATTGTTTTTTCTTCTTGATTCCCATGTCATGGTTTTAAGTACTGAGACTTTCAAACATGTCTGTTAATTTCATAGTTTGAAGAATGGAATCAACAGCCTCTTTTCCACCTACACTTCCTCATTCACAGTATTGTTTGCCATTGCTATAAATTAGATCAGAAATTTACATTATGAAGAATCTGGGCATGGTGTTTGCTTGTAATTCCATCACGTGGGTAGCAACTAGTTTAAGCTAATCCTTGGCTACATAGTGAGTTAGAGGCCAGTCTTGTCTAGATGAGATCCTGTCTCAAGCCCTAAGGTTTACATGATGATTATAAGTGCTATAAATACATGTATATAGTATGCTATATATTTGTCATTTTAATTTACTTTATAATTACCAAATTTTTCTTGCTGGTCATGATGCGCATATTTTGATCCTAGCACATCATAAGTTCCACATTAACCAAGGCTACAAAGTGAGATCCTATCTCAAACCAGAAAAATAATATAATTTTCTCATTTTTACAGGACTGATTCATTCCAACATCCACTAAAAGTATGAACATTAACTGTATTCAAACATGTCAGATTTTTTTTGAGTTTAGAAATTGGTGCCTCTCGGCTCCAGTTTTACTGGCTGCCCTAGGTTTGGTGTATACTTGTTGCTCAGGGCTTTCCTGTGTCCTTCTGGGGAGGGTTCATGTCACCTTGGAAACCCTTGTTTCCCCTCTTTCTCAGTTTACTCTTTTTTTTTTTTTTTTTTTTTTGAGAGTTAATTGTGTAGCCCTGGCTGGCCTGGAATTGATCTAGCTCCGGCTGGCCTTGAACTTGCAGTGATCCTTCTGCCTTTGCCCCTGGAGTGCAAAGGAAGGCATCACCATGCCTAGTTAGTTTCCTTTTTATGAAATCTGGACTTAATTTCTTCCTGAGAAGGACTGCCAAGGAGGAAGGTCTGAGACTTGGTCTGAAATATCTGTTCAAATCTTAAACTTGATTGCTAATTTGGCCATGCTTTTGTATCTATGGGGAATTGGGTCTAGGTATCGGCAAACTCTGCTGATGCTCAATCTATAAAATGTAGTATTCCTCAACCTGTGTACAACCTCTCATGCTTAAAGTACCTAACATTAGATCATCTCCTAAATACCAAAAACTTAGTCTGTTTAGTACAGATACTGGTATTTGTCTAATTATTACCCTTGGTTATGTAGACATGATGATGTATATAGTTAGAGCCTGACTATCATTTTATCAGAGTTGAAGGCCTTTTTTCATTGCCACTGTCAAGTCTAACTTGGCAGTTGCTTAAGCAGAGATTGTGAAAGCTATCTAGTTAGGGCCTTAATTCTTTGGCATTCTAGTTTATATGCTTCTCCATATTTGTTTCTGTATTCCTCAATACAGTAGTAGGCAGTGCTGGTTTGAGCAACAGGAATTTTAGAACAGTCTTTGTAGGTGAGTCTCAGAGATGTAGCAAGTGAACATTACTGTTGGCCTAGAACTTTAGTGAACTGATGATCCCCCCTTGTGACACACTACCTTTTCATCAATACTTTTATTTCAGGTGCAGAGAAGTTGAAAGAAGTATAAATAAATATCCATGCATTTAGTACTTAGACTATAATTGACAGCATCATCTTTCAATTTTCCATTGTATCTTAAGTACTTTATGAGACTCTATTTCCAGGATTTTCTAGTTACAAAGTTCCTTCAATTTTTGGACTTTATGTGTGTGGGTCTTTTGCATACATGTACATCTGTGTACATGTGTGCAGTGCCTGTGGAGACCAGAATAGATTGTTGGAGTTACAGATAGTTGTGAGCTGCCATGTAGGTGCTGGGAATCCAATCAGGGTCCTCTGGAAAAGCAGCCCAGTGCTCTTAACTGCTAAGCCACCTCTCCAGCTTCCTTTTTATATTTTTTAAATACAGGGAATGAGTAGGGAAACTCCAGTTTAAAAGAAAAGGTACCTTGGCAAGCAACCAAATATTTCAGTACCACTATGTACTTGGGACACAGTGGAGGGAACAGAAGATAGGACTTTTGTCCTGAAGGAATTTAAAACCTAGTCAAAGGAGATACCTAGGAACAAACTATTCCTGTACATGTAAATTAGAATAGTGTAACTCCATAAAATGATGGAAAGGCACAGATTTTAAATAGTAAAATCACTTTCAGTCCCTAATATATGTCCACAGAACCCCCATGCTGTAAATGAGGAATTCAAATTTTGTGTTTTTTTTTTGGGGGGGGGCTGTGCAAAAAGAATTCTATAGTTCAGGCTAGCCTCAAACTTATGATTCTGATCCAGCCAGAGCCTCCTGATTGCTGGAATTATGCATCACCACTCCCAGCTTAAATATAATCATTAGCTCATTGTTTCCTGCTTTTTCAATACCCAGTTTCTCCCTGGCATGGATTTACATACATACAATCAAAAAGGGTATACAGGGACTGGAGAGATAGATGGCTCAGAAGTTAAGAGCACTGGCTGTTTGTTCCAGGTGTCCTGAGTTCAATTCCTGCAACCACATGGTGGCTCTCAACAATCTGTAATGAGATCTGGCGCTCTCTTCTGGCCTGCAGTCATGCATGCAGACAGAACACTATACAAACAAAACCCCTAAAAGGGTATGCAGTGAGAAGTGACCTTCCTACCTATCCCCTGGCTTCACTCCCCAATGACCCTTCCCAAGACCAGTATTACAAATTCCACCAAAGACAGCATCTTAAATTTGTAAAATTTTAAACCCATATTTGGTTTTTATTAATTTCTTTGCCATGAGTCAAATGCCAATTCCTAGCAAAAGCAAGCTGTCCCCTGGTACAACATCAGGAGATCTGAATTGCTATACTGTTGCCGTATTCACTGTCCTTGAATCCATTCAGTCACAAATGAAAGTCACTGATAGTTAGATTTTTATTAGTAACCTTGGAACAAATACAATAATAGTTACTTATATAGCTTTTACAATCTTGAACTTTCTCACACAGACACACAGACACACCAGCTAAACAAACCCTCACAACATCCCTGTGAGGTAGGCAGGGTAGGTGTTTATTTCCCTATTACTAGTGAGGACAAGGCTCAGAGGTAAAGTAAGGTCACATGGTTGGCAAATGAACTAGTACTAGAACCTAGGCCGCCTGGTCTGCTTCCCTGAGTACATTCAAGTAGTGACATCCATGCTGTATAATGCACATTTCTCTTAGGACATTGGTCAGATCAACTTTCCCTAACATTCCTGAACATTCCAACTGCGATGAGACATTTCTGTCTTGTTACTGTACTACTTTTGTGTCAAACACCATTCTATGCTGATACTTAATAAAGTTTTGATGGCCCCTGGCTATAAGATCTAAATAATGTGAAGGTACTGGAAAGCTCTGCTTACATTTTTCCAGTGTTGGCTATGTGGAACTTCAATCCAACCAAACCAAACTGTTTTTAATACTCAAAAGAGCTACTGCAATCTTTCCAATGAGTCTTGGAGGTGTGTAGGAAAACAAGGTAGAAAGTGTTTAGAGACACACTTGGAGAATTTCTGTAGGGCATGTGTAGATGGAGTCAGATGACACTAGTCTGTTTTGCCTGGTGGGGAAGGAGGATCATTAGACTACTTTCTGCCTAGATCCCATCTTCCGTTGACACCCTCAGCAGCAAGCTGGAAAGATGATCTGAATGAGACCAATAGACTGCTTCAAGCAGTAGTGACCAAGGCATCTATGCAGGTGGGAAGAAAACACAAACCAAAACACTTGCTCTGCAGTGGTTTTGTCTAGGTCCAGTGTAAATTACCAAGGCAGGTTTTAAGTTATGTCTGGTAAATTATAAACATGAAAGATGGTAAAGTTAACTTGGAATGTAAATGCCTGTCATTGAGAAAAGCTTAAGAGGCATGAAAGGCAAGGGCTGAGACCCAGCTTCTCTGATAATGGAGTGAAAAATTGCAAATGCAGACACTCAGGTTCAAGTGAACTACAGAATGCCAGGCATATAGGGTGTTTGACAAATTCCAGTTACAGTCTTTTACATTTAAGGGCAATGGCAAGTGACTTAAGGCGATGAGAGGTGGGGGGCAGAAACCAAATGGGATCTAGATAGGGAGCTGAGGTGGGGCGTTAGAAAAGACCAAAACCCAAATACATTCAAAATGGATTTAGCACCCTTCTAAACCCACTGTTTCAAATAAAAAGTTTACTAGTTTCAGAGATTTGGTCGGTCAGAAAGGTGATAATGTGAATCATTCACCTACCAAAAGAAAGTCATGTTGAAATGTAAATGAGTCCAGGAACTGAAATCTAAGTGCTGTCAGTGACTCATGGTGCAAAACTGCTTCTAAAAATAGCATTGCCATTTGTGATACTCAACATTAATGAAGCTGTCTAGAAACAAGTACTTGTATACCCGAAGCCTACTGAGAAGACATTTGTACAGTTAACAAAACCTACCGGGTGTAACTAGTGTGAAAAATATTGCCACTATATTTCTAAGATAAACCTTACGAAGATCTAGGCTGTTTGGTCCACCACGTGGGCCCAAACGCACTAAACTTTTAATGGATGGAGAACAGACTTTATTCCTTACATAGTGTCATCATCATCGTCATCATCATGCTTCCTCTTCAGTGGGTTTGAGTCACTGGCAGTGTTCTGTGAGGAAACCATATTGGTGGTAATGAGAATGTTTTTGGACCCAATCATTGAAGGATTAATCAGAACATTTTGGACCGTCGTCGTCGCAGGAGCTATAAACAGAAGAAAAGCCCCACAGATAATCAATTACCCACGATCCAAAAGTCGACAACAAAGCAGAATATAATTTTTATACAAGCTTCAACAGCAAGCACACAACTAAACCGTAGAAGAGATACAGGTAATTACTAAGAGTGGACTTCAATCTTTAAACATTCTTGTCTTAAATTTGCTAATAGTGATTTTATCAGGCGTAAGGCTGTTTGGATCTATGTATATAGATAAATCTCCCTAAACCTATATAGTGCAAAGTTAACACAATTTTTACCTGATTTTGTAATTAGCATTCAGTGCACTGGATTCATGTGTAAGGCCAGGAGACATGCTTCTTTTATAGGGCATTTCTCAAAATAATTGCATTTAGTTACTAGTGTGTATGTGTGCAGGTGTGTGTATACCACAGAACACACGTTGAGGTCGGAGGGTAACTTTTGGGGAAAGTTCTCTCTTTATACCATGTGGGTCCTGGGGATTGAACCTAGGTCATCAGGCTTGGTGACTGGATGGCCATAGAGCCATCTTGCTGGCCCAACTTTTATTTAAGTTGTTTCTTGTATGGAGATAATGTTTCAAAAGATGCATCTAAATATACACATAAGCAAACTGCTATGTCAGCAGTCTATAAAATATTGCATTGCTCCAGTTACAGCTGCCACCTATGATGTGAATACAGGCACATTTTCATTCAAATTTACAATGGGATCATGCACACTCTTCACTAAATGGTATCATTTTTCTTGAGTTTTTACTCGAAGTGCTTTTCCCTGAAGACATCTCTTAGATCTGTGAACTCCAATTTCTCTTAGTTTATAGTATTTTAGAATTGGATGAGCACACTCACTATGCCACCCTCCTCCTGAAATGTTATGTATATGTAAAGCTTCACCTAATGCTAGAGACCTTGTTTGAAGAACCTGCAGCTCTACCTGCCACCTTTCTGTTGTGATGCTAAAGCAAACGTCTTCCTACAGTAATACAACTCTTGTATAATTGGAAATTATTCCTGAATTCTGACCCGCTTCCATATCACGTTACCTGGTTTGGCAGGTGCGGACTGAGAAGGTGGAATCTGCATTGCAAATCTTTGGCTTGTCACTGTCACTGGAGTTGGAACTTTATTTGGTGGGACAGATACTGTTTGTGGGGGTGCTGTAGTTACAATTGAACAGATCATAGCAGTTAGATGATTTATTACATATTTATATTCTATACTCCATAGCTTACAGGAATACATCTTCAAAGTATAGAGGGCTGATGGGAGGCAAGAGATGAGGGCAGAGTAAAAAAAAGATTTACAATGGGGATTCTTCCTCCATAATCCTCTCACTCTAGGGAGTTCTGTTTTCCTCACTTTTCTTTAGTGAGTATGTTTACTGTGCTGAAAAAGAAAAGTGTAAGTTTCCTTAATTTTAAAGATTACATTTTTAATAGAAATTTTAGGTTAAGATTTATATTCTAGAGAATTTATTTCTATACACTCTAAAGAATGTATAGAAAAAGCAACTGGTAACTGAAGTTGGCTCACTCGCCTGTTACATGTAACTGAGCACTACACCCTGCTCTTCTATGTGCAGTGGCACACACCTGTAGTCCAGCTGGTCAGGAAGCAGAGACAGACAGAACACTTGAGTTTAGGAGTTCAACAAGCCTGGGTAACATAGTGAGATAACTTTCAAAAAATAAAAAAGCAAAAATTGAATATTCACTTAATGTGAATACGCAGGTAAGTAGTTACACAGATTTTATATGCAAGTGTCTGCTCACCAGAGGTTATATGTGGGTTACTGGAGCTACACACCTAACAAGTTTTAAAATGCTGACATGTAAATATGTATCCTGACAATACAGAGAGATGGTTCACACCTCGAAGGGCAAATGATAGCTGGGCAGTGTTCCTCAACTGTAATCTGAATACTCAGAAGTTTAAGGCTATCCTGGGTACAGATTAAGGCCCCGTGGTGGGGCATGCCGGTATTCCCAGCACTCGGGAGGCAGAGGCAGGCGGATCTCTGTGAGTTCGAGGCCAGCCTGGTCTACCAAGTGAGTTCCAGGAAAGGTGCAAAGCTACACAGAGAAACCCTGTCTCGAAAAACCAAAAAAGAAAAGAATTAATCATTCATTACTAGATGTATAACGACAGAGAGAAGACTCAAGTTAAAAGTAGCAAGAGCCATGGAATTAATACATGTGAGAAAGAAGAGAATTTTTTCTGCAGAACATGAAAAAAATCAGAAGACTTTTTTTTAATCATTACAAATATTGGTTCCTAAATACCATTCACTAAGGTTCTTTGGAGAAATGGTTGATTCTAAAACCTGGACAAGGAAATATAAGATAGGCTTGGAACACTGTATGTCAGAAATGACACAGTATGATGGAGAACTATCAAATACATTATAGGACACAGCTTGAGGGCTCTCACTGATCAATATAGGATAATTAGCATGATTCCCTTTATGTCACCCAGGCTGGTCCTTGTACTGTTTTTAAAAGGTAAGTATTAAAACCTATTTTTAAGATCCTTGAGCTTTCTGTAGATTTTAAACTTCTCTGAATCTGTACCCAGTTTATTGAGACATTTAAGTTCTGATTTTTTTTTCCAAGACAGGGTTTCTCTGTGTAGTTTTGGTGCCTGTTCTGGAGCTCACTCTGTAGACCAGGCTGGCCTCGAACTCACAGAGATTGGCCTGCCTCTGCCTCCCAAGTGCTGGGATTAAAGGCGTGTGCTACCGCCGACCGTAAGTTCTGATTAAGTAGGTAGCTGGCAAGGTTGTGTTTGGTGACTTAAAGCATAGAAGGTGGAGAAACAGTAAAATGTTTCTGGAATCACAGTTTATACCAACAAGAGTTGGGCCAGTGTCATTTGGGATCGGTCAGTCTGTGGTTCTTTTTCATTGATGAGTAAAATTATCTATGGCAACATACTGGAGTTTTCTGACTCCCATTTTGATTTGGGTTATGGTTCCAAAGCAAAGGCGGAGACACTGTTTTTACCATCCAGAGAGGCCATTTCCCTCTTACTTACCTACAGTAGGAGTAGTAGGTCTGCTACTAACAGCACCGACACTTAATCTAGGAACTAGTCTTCCTTGGTTAGGTCCCTAGGGAATTTAAACACAAGGTAGTGTTAATGTTAAGATTTGACACCTCAACTTGATGAAGAGTGAAATTGTAACTGTTGATGTGATTGATCAATGCAAAAATATGTTTTTATTGTGGTGGTTTTCTTTTTGTCATGCTACTGAGGATTGAACTCTTCTGTATTTTAAATCCAATATTTGGAGTTTTTGCATACATACATAATGACCCTATCTAATTCTATAGAATATTTAAGGTAGAGTCTTAGGAATGGTGACAAATACTAACTTCTTTGTATTATAATATTGGATTTTAACTAGTCAGTGTCTTAACTGTGCCTAAATTAAAACTGTCTTATAGCGGAATTTCAGAAAACAAAGGCAGCCCAATATGGAAAGTTCCTTTTTCAGTACTGAGAGAGCCTTAGGTCCTATGTCTGAAAAAGGTCTAATTACTGATGGCATATCATTCATTCATTATTGGACCTCACACAAAGAAAGCTATGGCAAAGTAGAAAGATTGTGAGCTACGAGATATGGGAATCAGTCCTAGCTCTGCTACACCACTGTCCATGAGTTCAGGTTCAGTTGTATAATGAGAAAGATTCTCACTGGGTGAGATGAAATAAAGTTTCTTCTAGCTCTGAAAATTAAAAAAAAACTCTAAGAATTATTTTAACCTTTACTGTGCTAGCTACAGGAATTTCGCTTTTTATAAGTGTACCTATTACTTCCACCTTTTAAAAAACAAATGAACTCAAACTTCTTGCCTTCTTTTGAGATAAGCAATTCGTGTAGCTCAGGATGGCCCTGAAGAGATAAGGATGGCGTTGAACTCCTCAATCTTTCTGCCTCTGCATCACTACTGCTGGGATTACAGGCATGAGCCAGAAATTCTTACCTTTTTAATTAAGGCCTTCAGTCTGTAGTTTGGAGCTGTTAGGCAGTATCTGTCAGGCGGCAGCCTAGCTCCTGCATATGGCTTAATCAGTGGCAAAGGGGTTTGATTTTTCTGCCGTGCAATATCTAGTAAAAACTAAAAGAGAAAACGTCCTCATTAGAAATCTACTTTTTAAAGTATAAGTGAAAAGAACTGCAAATAAATGTTTGCTCACATCTCTTGGGGGAGGAGAGGTAAAAGACTGGTCAGCCCGACACTGGATTGCCAGTCTCACATCATCTGCGTCAACAGTGGGTTTCTTAGCATGACTTGAATAAATTTTTGCGTCATCCAGAATTGTAGTCACATATCCTTTAAGAGCAAAGTATGTTTTATTACATAAATGAAGACATTAATATATGTTAATAATTTATTATTAATAATAAATATATTAACAACATATATGGCAGAATCTTAACTAGCCCACACTGACATCACTAGGTAGCCAAGGGAGACCCTGAACTCCTGATCCACTTGCCTCCTCTTCTCAAGGGCTAGATTACAGTGTGTGCCAAACCTGACCTGAAGGCATCTTAGTATTTATGGCTTCTTGTTTTAAAAGGTTCCACTAATTTCTGGAACGTTTGTGACTTTTGGTTTTAATAACTAATTGTCCTATTCACATGATACTTTATTTAAACAGACATGCTATATATAACACTTAAATACTACTGTCCCTTGACTTGAGCTCCTTAGTACTTTACTCATTTCTAGACTGATAACATAATTTGGTTTAAAGTGTTACAATAAACGATCTTTTCTAATTCACAAGGTCAAGATTGTGGCTTTTTTTTTTTTAACTTACGGAAAGCAAATTCCAACATTTGATTTATAACCCTTGGCTCATAGTCTGTGATTCCCATATCCTTCAGGATCTGTGCCATCACCTGTGGATTCAAATAAAAACAAAAAGTCAGATGCACAATGTAGATAATGGAAATCAAGGCTGAACTCAAGGCATAATTTTGCTACAAAGTCCCAAGCTGCTCCTGCATGTGCCTCCTCCTCCTCCCGTGAATGTCAGTGATCACACAAAAGCAGACCTGTGCTCTTTTAGCAAGGGTGGGAGCAAAGACACAAGAAAGGCCTGGACTGGCTTCCTAGGCAGAGGTAGGGGTGGGTCCAGCTGGCTGTCATTTTCGGATGTGACAGTGAGGAAAGCTAGCATCAACCCAGGTCGCAGTCTGGGCTCGCAGACTAGGTGAAGGGAAGAGGCTGCAGACTTGGGGGCGGGGGCGGCCCGGAGCTAGCGAGACAAAAGCCCCCAGGCAGCCCGCGCCCCTCTGGAAGGGCTCCCCGGAGGGCGGACGGCGCCCCAGGGGATTGGGGAACCCCATCGTCCTTTCCCGGCTAGGTCGCCCAGCTGCAAATGGCACGCGAGTCCCGCTACCTCCCCGCCAGGCGCTCAGTCGGGCCTGTCACACCCGGCGCCCCCGAGTGCGCCTGGCCTTGTTCCCCGCGCACTTACCAAGGCATCTCTGGGAGCGTTCTTGAGAGGCGCCATCTTGCTAGGCTCCATTTTCTCCTGCGACTCTACAATCAAGGCGAGAGAGCTGCCGGCTGATTCCTCCTCGCCCAGGCTCCACCCCTGTGGGGGATGGAAGGCTGGCCTAGAGTTCTGCTCGGCGGCCTGGGCGGGTTCCCAGCCGCTACCCCCACCTGTGTGGGTGCGGCTACTCGGAGCGCTGCAGCCACAGTCAGAGATGCAGAGAAGTTACCCTAGTAACGCGGGCCGACTGTGCACCGCACATCTCCAGCTCTGCTCGGACCATCCTCACTCCCCAGGATGACCACCGGTCCTCTGAATTTCCTGGAATTCCCGCAGAGGCCCTTCCTCCACCTGTCTCAGGGAGAACACGGCCCTGGCCCCTTACATTTGAATATCACATTAACAATGAATTCATGTTTGTAAGGGTATTGCCACATTTAAACGGGCCATATGGATACTACAAAATTATTTGCTTCTTAGTTGAAATTCAAATTTAAACGAGCATTTTGAATTTTTTTCCCTTTTCTAAGTCTGAGAACGCTAGCCAATAGACGAGTGGTTTTCAACCTGTGGGTCAAGACCCTTTGGGGGCCCGCACATCAGATATTTACATTACAATTATACCAGTAACAAAATTACACTTATGAAGTAGCAATAAAATAATTTTATGGAGATTTAATAATTTTATTTATTAATTTTAATATTTTATATGTTTATAAATTCTATTTAACATGTAAACATATAAATATAAATAATTACATGTAGTATATAATATAGAAATTAAAATTTAATAATATTTAATAAGTTTAGCGATTACCACAACATGAGGAATTATATTATAAAGGGTCGCAGCCTTAGGAAGGTTGAGAACCACTGAAATAGACAAGCCTACATAAGCACTGTCTTCCCTCTGTTCCTCTCACGGTCTGAACAGTTCACTTCACAAAGGTCCAAACTGGGCCCTTTCTTGCCTCCCAGATTGCCCAGTTGCATTTTTTTTTTTTCAGAATACCTTAGGCATAGAGACCAGCAAAGAGAGGGCATAGCTCTTCCCACAGGGAGGTTTGATGACCCTTCCTCCTTTACAAAATGCCCCTGGGCTTGAGCGCCATGACATTCATGCCATGGCACCAACTCTCCCGATCCCCCCACCCCACAAAATTAAAAAGACATCTGTTAACAGGCTGTCGCTTAAAAGATGTCAGAGAATCCTGTTCTTAAACGTGTTGAATGGTTGCCATGTCAACTAGATCAGACATGGTCTGGCAGTACCTCTCTTTCCCTTAGCCTATTAATTAGGAACAAGTCTTATCGCGGTTACCTCACAAAATCACATCACATCTCATTGTGTCTTGGTATTTAGTTCCAGAGCTGTGATGGTAACATCTTTATATTAACTGCTTATTACGCTTGAATTAGGCCCCCCAAATGAGGCTCCTTCACTTCCTTACAACTGAACAGATCTCCTAGTTATAACAAATACTGTTTTACTTAATTTTCTCCAATAGCTCCCCCCAACACATTAAACTTTAGGGGCTTAGAAAACCTTTCAGTTTGGGTAGAACAGTTTACCTCATCAGGCACCTCAACGATCTCATCAGCATCAACTGACCTACAGATAGCCATTTTGAACTTTGACGTGCTAGCCCTGTGCATGCTAACAATGACCCCCAGCAATACGTTATTTCCGGTGGGAATGACTCCCCACCTTAGTAACACGTTATTTCCAGTGGGAATGAACCCACTTAGCAACACATTATTTCCCGTGGCAATGACCGTGTGATTTCCAGTGGGAACCTTCATTTCGTAGCATCTTTCCCCTGCTCTTAGAACAGCTGACCAGTGTGCAAAACTAACAGTGATTATCGTTTCAAAAAGTAAAAACTAATAAATGAGTAGTTTGTGCATAGCATATAACATTTTTTAAAAGATTTATTTTTATGTATACAGTGTTCTGCCTGCATATATGCCTGCAGGCCAGAAGAGGGCAGTAGATCTCATTACAGATGGTTGTGTGTCACCATGTGGTTGCTGGGTATTGAACTCAGGACCTTTGGAAGAGCAGTCAGTGCTCTTAACCTGTAAGCCATCTCTCCAGCCCCATAGCATATAACATTTAAAAAAAGAAAAGACACTGTTTTGACTTAAAAACTTGTCTATGCAATATACAAGTAGTACCTTGTATCGTCTTTTACTCATGTACTTTATTATATTATTAGGGTGATTAGCCTTTAGAAACACAACTGTAATGTGCGGGAAATTAATAAGATAATATGTAAGAAGTAATTACATGCCGGGTGGTGGTGGTGCACGCCTGTAATCCCAGCACTTGGGAGGCAGAGGCAGGTGGACCTCTGTGAGTTCGAGGTCAGCCTGGTCTACAAAGCGAGTTCCAGGACAGTCTCCAAAGCTACAGAGAAACCCTGTCTCAAAAAACCAAAAAAAAAAAAAAAAAAAAGTAATTACACACAGTGTTATTAGTTGAAAATCAATGTTAATTTTAATTCTTTAATTTAGTCTTCTGTTATATGACAGGTATTATCTAAACAAAGCAATAAGACTAAATAATAGGAACAACTAGTGGTAATTAGATTAATATGTCCAAAAATATACACTATTTTTTACTTTTGTCTTCTGTCAGCAATTAAATTCTTGGATAGTTAAAATTTCTGAGTCATGCTATTGTATCTTAATAGATGTATGTAAGTTTAAAAAGTGAAATATAAACAAAATAACAGCTATCACTGTTGTTTATTTTTGCTCTTTTGAGGGGCCTGCCACCCAGCTTCCAAATAAATCACTCATGGGGACTTACTTTTAATTATAAATACTCAGCCTTAGCTTGGCTTGTTTCTTGCCAACTTTTCTTAACTTTAAATTATCTTGTCTGTCTTATACCTTTGAGCTTTTACCTCTCTACTTATGCATACCTTTCTTTCTTATTCCATTGCTGGTTGTGTAGCTGGGTGGCTGCTCCTGATGTCCTCCTCTTTCTCTTATTCCTAGATCTCCTTCTATTTGTCTCCACTGCCTGCCAGCCCCACCTATTTCTTTCTCCTGCTTTGCTATTGGCTCTTTATTAGACTATCAGATGTTTTAGACAGGTACAGTAACAGCTTCACAGAGTTAAACAAATACAACATAAACAAAATACACCTTAAAATAATATTCTACAACATATTACTTACCTATATTTAAAAGAAAATTAACTGTTTCTTTTGTTCTTGTGGTTTAATAAGATTTTAAAAATATTTATTTTCCTGTATATGTGTGTATGCCTGAGTCCAAGGAGGTAAGAAGAGATGTCAGATCTCCTGGAACTGGGGTTATAGAAGGGTGTGAGCCACCGTGTGGGTGCTGGTAACCAAACCTGGGTCCTCTGCAAGAGCAGTAAGCATTCTTAGCTGCTGAGCCAAAGATCTTCCTTTATGTTTCTGTTCCAATACAGCTTTTGGGAGATTCTTCTTTTCTATTGTGTATTGATAAAAGCTGTGTAGCAAGCTTTCTTGTTAGACTATCTTTGGACTGCCAGTCCACAAATAATGACCCAGAGATTTATTATTAATTATGAAAGCTTGGCCTTTAGCTTAGGCTTGTCTCAACTAGCTCTTATAACTTAATTACCTCCCCCCCCTTGTTTTTTTTTTTTTTTGAGACAGGGTTTCTCTGTGTAGCTTTGTGCCTTTCCTGGAACTTGCTTTGGAGACCAGGCTGGCCTCTGCCTCCTGAATGCTGGGATTAAAGGTGTTCACCACCACTGCCCAGCCTAACCCTTATTTATTTATTTATTTATTTATTTATTTATTTATTTATTTATTTGCGTTTTTATGTATTATGTATGTGTGTATGTTTGTATGTATGTATGTATTTATTTATTTATTTTTGGTTTTTCGAGACAGGGTTTCTCTGTAGCTTTGGAGCCTGTCCTGGACTAGCTCTGTAGACCAGGCTGGCCTCAAACTCACAGAGATGCACCTGCTTCTTCCTCCCGAGTGCTGGGATTACAGGCGTGCACCACCACTGCCCGGCCTAACCCTTATTTTTAAATCTAGGTTCTGCCACGTGGTGTTACCTCTCTTCCATCTTACAACTCCAGTTTCCTCTCCTTGTCTGGCTGGTGACTCTGCCTTCTTTCTTCTCAGAGTCCTCTCTATCTCTGGAAGGCCTGTCTAACCTTTTCCTGCCTACCTATTGACCATTTAGCTCTTTATTAAACCAATCAGAAGGCTTTTTGGCAAAGATACCTCTTTACAGCGTAAATAAATATGCTGTAACAAAACTGAACACAGTTAAATATAATATTCACTTTTATATATAGCCCAGATCTTATCAAGATCCTGTTAGAGTGATTTTCTTTTCTTTCTTTTTTTTTAAAGATTTATTTAGTTATTATGTATACAGTGTTCTGCCTGAATGTATGCCTTCAGGCCAGAAGAGGGCTGTAAGCCATCATGTGGTTGCCGGAAAATGAACTCAGGACCTCTGGAAGAGCAGCCAGTGCTTTTAACCTTTGAGCCACCTCTTCAGCCCTAGAGTGATTTTCTCATGTTATTCCAGTATAATAACATTAAGTTAACTATCAGGCTGGCAAGATGATTTAGTGGCCAAGGGTGCTTGCTGCTAAGCCTGTTGACCTGAGTTCAATTCTCTGAACACACAAGGTGGAAGAGGTGAACTGAATCCTGGAAGTTGTCCTCTGACCTCCACATGTGAGAACATACACACACACATACACACACACACACACACACACACACACACACACACACATACAGATATACACTCGTAAAGAAACATAATAAAAATTTAAGATAAATATCCATTCAAAATACATCTTTGCATTTGTAATACTTAAATTTGACGTGCTAGAAGCAACAGGTTTTTTTGGAATTAGTTAGTTCCTAGTTGTCTAAAAATGTCTCCTCTTTCAATGCTAGAAGTTTGTCTTGGTAGACTGTTTACCAGCTAACCAGGCCCTTTGCATTTATGCATATAGACTGCCCATGAAAAAAATCCATCAGTTTTGGACACTTCAAAGTGCATTGGATGGTATCATAAAGTCTTTCTTTAAAAAAAGTTTTATTAGCTGGGCAATGGTGGCGCATGCCTTCAATCCCAGTGTTAGGAAGGCAGAGGCAGGTGGATCTCTGTGAGTTCAAGGCCAGCATGGTCTACAGAGTGAGTTCCAGGATTGCCAAGGACAGCTAAGGACAGCTAAGGCTACACAGAGAAACCCTGTCTCAAAAACAAAAACAAAACAACAACAAAAAAACCAAAGAGTTTTATTTTAACTATAATTTGTGTGTGTGTGTGTGTGTGTGTGTGTGTGTGTGTGTGTGTGCATGTGAAGCCAGAGGAGGGTGTAGGATCCTCTGGAGCTGGAATTACAGATAGTTTTAAGTTGCCAAGTATGTATGCTGGGAACTGAATCCAGATCCTCTGCAAGAACTATACATGATCATGAATGCTGAGTTATCTCTCCAGCACCAAATCTGTTTTTCTTAAGAAAAAATGTCTTATAGCACAGAACTAATTTGAATTTGTGAGACTGAATGGATTCCAGGTAAGTTAGAAATATACTGCATTGGTCTCCCCTTATCTTCAGTGGAAATATTCTAAGACTCCCATAATATCCTTGGAACTAGGGATGGTATTGAACACACACACACACACACACACACACACACACACACACACACACAGGTTTTTCCTGTACACATATGTATGATAAACTTTAATTTTTGTTTGTCTTTGTTACATCCAAATTTCCAGAATTACTAATCTTGTGCCTTGGGGCCATTTATAGGTAAAATAACAGTCATTTGCCCACAATGCACTGCAGCAGTTCATATGACAACTGAAATAGTTCCTGACTCATTAGTGAATCCATGTGTAGTTGGGATGTGCTAGACAAAGGGAGGAGTCACTATGGAAGGGCACAGGAATTTAATACCTAGAGCAGCTTGGAACCATATTGGAAGTTTTTTTGTGTACTTTCCAGTTTCCCTAAAATGTACAAAGGTACCTGAAAGGTTTTAGTTTACTGAAATGGAAGGGATAACTTAAGACATACACCTACAAAGTGATTTATCGCTGTTATTGGCCATAGAAAAGATGCTAAGATGTTAGTCTGATATAAATTGAAAGTTTATTAATGTGGAAAAAGAAAGAAATTCATTTAATTTGGAAATGCACTAGGGGTGAGAATAGACAATATTAAAACAGCTTTGTATATGCTGTTTCTCAAAAAAAGCTTGATAATTTTGGAAGAGATGATGAAACACCCATGACCAAAATTAACTTGGGGAGGAAAGGATTCGTTTCATCTCACAGTTGTAGTCCATCATCCAGGGAAGTCATGACAGAAACTAAACTAGAGCATGGAGGAGCGCTGCTTGCTGGCTTATTTCCCATTACTTGCTCAGCCTGCTTTCTTATACAGCCAAGGACCACCTGCCCAGCAGTGGACCACCCACAGTGGCCCGGGCCCTCACACATCAATCATTAATCAAGGAAACACTCCAAAGACTCGCCTAAAGGCCAGTCTTACAGAGGCATTTTCTCAATTGATGATCCTGACTTGTGTCAAGTTGTCAAAGGACTAATCAGCACAGACATTATGTGTAGGTTGTGAAACAACTCTCATACAAGATAGAAAAAAGGAGTGAGCTGCGTCTGAAAATGTGCTTGCTTCAGAGCAGGCACGAGCGCACAGTCACCAGAAAAAGCGCCAAAGTGAAGCGCTGCTCTCATTTCTTCATAGAAATCTCTCCAAACCTGTTTTTCCTTTCCACAATGTCAGTTGCCTGTTGTCAACCATGGTCCAAACTTGTTAAATGAAAAATTCTAGAAATTAATAATTCATGAAATATGAATAGCAAGCTGCTCTAGGTATTGTATTACATTCCTGTGCCCTCCCATAGTGACTCCTCCCTTTGTCTAGCACATCCCAACTACACATGGATTCACTAATGAGTCAGGAACTATTTCAGTTGTCATATGAACTGCTGCAGTGCATTGTGGGCAAATGACTGTTATTTTACTTATAAATGGCCCCAAGGCACAAGATTAGTAATTCTGGAAATTTGGATGTAACAAAGACAAACAAAAATTAAAGTTTATCATACATATGTATACAGGAAAAACGTGTGTGTGTGTGTGTGTGTGTGTGTGTGTGTGTATGTGTGTGTGCATGTGTGTGTGTGTATATGTGTGTGTGTGCATGTGTGTGTGTGTATATGTGTGTGTGTATATGTGTGTGTGCATGTGTGTGTGTGTTCAATACCATCCCAAGATCTTCAGTATTCTAGGCAAAAAAAAAATCACATCTTTCTTCATCAGAATTGTGTATAAGACATCTAGTTGGTTAATGTCTCTTAATTTTCTTTGTTTATAGTTTATGGACTGACAGTGGAATATATTACAATTTATATCTGCATGTTACTTGAATATGAACACAGCTAAGCAAAAATGCACTTTGTATTTGGACAAAATAGCAATATTTTGTTTTATATTTTCTACACTTTAATTGATATCTTTATGAATCCAGTTAGTAGGTTTGAAGCTACATTGTCTTCAAGTACACATCCCTGAAAGTGAGAAGGAACATTTGTAGAGAGTCTGATTGGGTTTTGTACTGTGAGAGGCCAGTCCACCTACTGTCAGAAACATCCTTTTCATTTGCTCACAGAATGCTTCAGCTTCATCTGAATCAGGGGCAGCAACCTAACTACAAAAAGCAACCAAAGGAACTTTGGAACAAATTATATATTTTTGAATCTCTAATGCAACAACTGTTCTTTTCTTTATTTTTTCTTCCTTTTTACGGTTGTTGGTTTGAGCCAAAGTCTTATTGTGCAGCTCAGGCTGGCCTTGAACTCACGGTGTAGTGCAGGTGGGCCTTAAACTTGTGATTTTCATGTCTGGGCGGCCCAGGTGCTGCAATTACAGACATTGATCACAGTGTCTGCGATAGCTGCGGTTTTCAACTCAATACTGGAGCAAACTATGGTCTCCATTTGTCTTTCTACTTCCCTTTCTTTTCTTTTCTTTCCTTTTTGGTTTTTCGAGACAGGGTTTCTCTGGGTAGTTTTGCGCCTTTCCTGGACTAGCTCTGTAGACCAGGCTGACCTTGAACTCATAGAGATCCACCTGGCTCTCTCTGCCTCCCAAGTGCTGGGATTAAAGGCGTGCGCCACCACCGCCCAGCTTTCTACTTCCCTTTCTACCATGCCCAATCTTACGTTCTTTTCTGTACATTATGAAGCATGCCTTATTTTGGTTCTTGTCCTTCCTATTCTCGTGTGCGTGTCCTGAAAGAGATCAGAAGGACCCAAGCTCCATCAAGAGTATTTGGCTAGGAGGTAAGCACTATTAGATAAAATTCATTGAAGAGTTCTTCAATGAATTTTCAAGTTTGCATTTGTTGTCAGCACTCCTTAGTGATTTTTTTCTTTTATCCTTTTTAATGATTGATATATTATTTATGCGTGCCTGTATGAGTGTATGCACCACCTTAGTGTAGGAGCTCTTGGAGGTCAGAAGACATCAGCTACCCTAGAATAGGACTTACAGGTGGTTGTGAACCATTTAATGTGGGTGTTGGACACATTTATAGCAAGTGTGCTTAACTGCTGAACCATCTCTGTGGGCCTGTTCCTTTCCCTCTAAGGGACTAAAGACCTCAGGGACTAGCAGTTGGGCTATTCAATTTGACTAGTTATTTGACTCTTCATCTCTGGTGCCCTGCCTTAATGGCAGCATCCAGGGAGTGGAAGTGGGTGACTCACCCAAGTTGAGGCCAAAATGGAAGCCAGATGGGAACTGTAACTTTTGTCTAGGTTTTTTAAGACTGCCAGAACTATACATCCATTAGCATGGTGGCAGGCACATTTACAGCTTGGACATTTTCTCAGAGGCTGCACAAACTATCAGTCAAACACTTGCTTCTTAGGTAGTTGTTGACCGTGGCTGATTTAAGCACCTCACAATTGCCTGAAAAATGCTGATTTAGTTCAGATACCCAGGGAAGATCCTGGCCTAACTACTGCTAACCTGAGAAGACTTCCTTGCAGTCACTGGGACCGCTGTATTTGTCATGGCTGCTACTCCAACCTTGGATTTGCTTCTGTAAAATTTGCTTCAACCCTGGCCACACCAGACACCCAGCAACAGTTCTGGGAGACTTCCATTGGGCCATGACAGCTTCATGTGACCCTTGTATGTATGTGAAAAAGTAGTTACAGTCACTATAAAAAGCAGATCATCTGTGTTGTATTGACAGTAGGGACAGTGTTGTTTTTAACTTCTACTTATTTATTTGGCCACTGTTTACAACTCAGGGGTCTTCACCCATTGTCTAAGATTTTCTTATGTCAAAAAGATTTAGGAACAAGATTTTTTAGTGCTAAAATTATGACAGTGCACGAGGTGGGGAGATGAGTCATCTGGGGTTAGGGAGATGACTTAGCAGGTAAAAACAGTAAGCAAGTAAGATGACCCGAGTTCCATCCCAGAAACCACATTTAAAAAATGTTGGATGTGGTAGGGAATGTCTGTAATCCCAGTACTGGTATGATGAGATGGGAAGCGAGACAAGAGAACTCTTTGTGAGCCAGGTAGCCTGGAACATAAAACAGCAGCAGAAGCTGCAAGAGAGACCCTTACCTTCCAGCACTCAGGAAGCAGAGGCAGGCAGATCTCTGAATTTGAGGCCAGCTGGTCTACAGAGTGAGTTCCAGGGCAGCCAGGACTGTTATACAGAGAAACCCTGTCTAGAAAATAAAGAGGCATGGGAGGGGGGGAGCGGGAAGGGGGGAAAGATGCAGATAGACAGACTGACTTTACACACCATAAAAGTCACCTCTTTATGGATTCAATGGATTTTAGTCTAGTCAGAGAATTATGTGCATATTGCTGTCAATTTTGGAACCTTTCCCTAATTCTACAAAGAAAGCTTATTGCAGACCCGGGGAACCAGCCTCAGGCTGCAGCAGGGCTCAAAGAGAATGCTTCAGTGTCGAGGGTCTTAGGACTATTTCTGAGAGGTTTAGGAAAGGAACACACACATTCTGATAGTTTCTCTCTTTATTTTCTCAAGCTGAATTCCAATCCTCTTTGTTCTTTACAGTTATACCCAATAGAAATCCTTCAGGCAATATAGAAGTTGCATTTGAAGGTCACATTTCATTTGATAAGAAACAGAGTTATCTCCACAACACACTTGAAATAGATCTCAACCTCTTAATTGTTTGAAAAGTGCAGCTGCAGCTGTGAAGAATCAGTCATTACATTATCTAACTAAAGAGATAATCTTATAAAGGGTTAAAAGAATTATAAAGCTAAACTGTTGAGGAGTCTAAGAAAAATAAAGAAATCATGCATTATATCCTATTTTTCTAAGTGTAGTAACATTTTAAACTAACATTTTATGACTAACATTTGTAGAAATGTTGGGCTCCCTCAGACTCAGAATGTTTATGGAGAGCAAGCTGCAGGGTGAGGGTGGGGGCAAGGAGCACAGCTAAGCTCACTTGGCAGAAACAGTTAAAATGTATTTTTCTGTCTTGCATGTAACCTTAGACCACAAAAAACAAACAAACAAACAAAACCAAAAAAAAAAAAAAAAAAAAAACCAAAACCAAAAAACTTGCAACTCTTTCTTGGGGCTAAGAAGCCAGATTATACTCTGCAGCCCTGGGCAGTAGGAAAAATCCCCTGCTCCCATGTTTCTGAAGGAAAGCTGTTTTGTACTTAGAACTTGGTAAATCGTTCCCTGTCATTCATGTGACTTCAGGACCCAACAATAAAGAACAGTTAGTTGGTTGAATTTAGAGTCTTCAGGCTATATGTCTGTATCATAAAACTGAGGTTATGAATTTGTGCAGAGTTAATTACTGTCCTAGATAACAGCCAGACTTATCGAGAGAAGCTGGCACAATAATTAGGCTGCTTTACACTTATAACCTTGGTTCAACAAATTAGACAGCTGACGACTTTGTTCTTGTGAACTGGACTGCTTTTCCTGGGAATGTTTACCTTAAAACCCATTAGCAAGTCACTTGGTCTAATCTAAAGTTATTTTGAAGCTTTAAATCAGCTAATAGTATACAGCTGTCTTAGTGGCTGAAAATACAACTGTTTTCCTATGTCAACCTGAGCTATGATAGAAAACAGCATTACTTTGTATTCAATTATTCATCATAACTCTGTATGAGCTAACATTATTCATATTAAATGGACAATACAGCCTAAGGGGGAGTCATCTACATTGATAAAAATCCCAATAGATTGGGCTGCATTCATGAGAGAAACACACTACAATTACAAGCAATGGGGGAAAATTGCAATAGCACATGTGAAATTACAGACAGAAGCAAATGATATTCTGGAGTCTGTAGCCCCATGGCCTTGCCTAGTGAGGTTCCCCATCAGAGAATTGTTCATCTGGTGGATTGACACCTTGAATATTAGTTGCCATGTGCTATACTATGCGATGGTCCTTCGCAAAACCTTATTTGGAGGATTACTCGACTCAAAACTCTTGGAGTTTCTATATCAGTATGGCTGGTAGTTACCATTCTTAGAAGCCACCAGAGGGCTGAATAAAGAGTAACAGCTGGAAGTCTACAGGAATGGGTCTCTAAAGGATGGTTTTGCATTGGTCATGGAGAATAGGCAGGGAGAGAGAAGAGAGGCAAGCAACTAGCAACATGTTTTACAGAAGAAGGAGTGTGTCATTTTAACTTCATTGGCAAACAGGCAAGTTGGGAGCCCAGTCTACTAGGTGAATGTCTATAAGTTTTGATCCTGCCCATTATTGAAGCCATTTGGGTGTTGTACAGAGCTCGAAACTGATTGTCTCTGGCACAACAAAGCTAAACTTGCATTTTAAATGGATGTTGTGATAACCCCAAATTATTATTAGTGTGTTTGATGTTATGTGCCATGTGTGTGGATGTGGGCACGTACCCCTGCTTGCTTAATCATAAGCCACAGGATGTTGGATGTCATGCTCTAAATATAACATTGCAAGCATTCAGTACAGGGACACAAAACCAGATGATTTTTGTTGCACTAAATAGTATTTCCACTCCCAATTCATTAGGGCATTACTTATTATAGTGACATCAGGCTTATCCTTGCCTAATACACACTAACTTCCTTTGTGCTTTCAGAGATAGTTGTTAGAGTTTTTGAGGTACTAACAACTATCACCCATCCAGTAGACCATGTTTTCTTGAGAACATTACCCTGAAGGTCTTTTAAATGAGCCAAGTCATTTGGGAGACCTTCGAGGAACAAAGGCTGATTCCCTCTTTACATAAGCTTTGTGAATTACAGTTTCTTCACTGAGAATAATACAACTAAAAAGTGGCTCCATGTTTCTCTATGAAACTAGCAGAAGTCCTACACGGCACTGTTTTGTTCTAGAAGCTTAACAAGCTAGTCTAAATCCATGAATTATAACAACAAGAACAATAGGTAAAAACATTGTACTTACACAAACACTATAGGACAATCAGAGGAGCCTAATACTATGCAGAAAGAATAAATTGACTCTCTAAGGGAGACACAGTTGAATTTTGGGACATAATTTAGTGGCCCAAGTTTCATAATATTTCCTGGCATTGAGATCTGTAATGAGAATCAATAATCCTTTTGTTTCTGATAACAGCCTGTATTACAGTTAGGTGCTGGGCCATATTCAGTAATGCTGCAAACCCACTGTCATGTAAGATAGCCCAGCAAGTAACCCCATCTACTGGCTAGTTTTATGTCACAAGCTAGAGTCACCTGAAAGGAGGGAACCACAACTGAGAAAATGCCTCCATATGGTCCAGCTGTAGGACATTTTCTTACTTCTGGATTGATGGGGGAGTGCTCTACCTATTGTGGGTGGTGCCATCCCTGGGATGGTGGTCCTGGGTTCTATAAGAAGGCAGGCTGAGCAAGCCATGGGAAACAAATCAGTAAGCAGTACCTCTCCATGGCCTCTGCATCAGTTTCTGCATCTAGTCTTGCTTGAATTTCTGTCCTGATTTCCTTAAATGATGGACTATGACGTGGAAGTATAAGCCAATAAACCGTTTCCGCCCTGAGTTGGTTTTGGCCATCATGTTTCATCACAGAATTAGAAATCCTAATTAGGACACCCTGTAAAAAGAGAATGGAAGATGAACCCGAGTCTATGCTAAACTATGCTTACTTGACACTCTTCTGAGTTGGACCAGAAAAATCTTGGATATGGTGAAAATCTGATTATATTGGGTTGAAGGTTCTGTGGTCTGATTTTAGCTAAAAGAAGTAACTGTCCTAGACAAGCATGCTTTGACATCAAGAGGTTTCTCTGTTCTGGTAAGTGCTGAGTGAAGTCAGGTGTTTGCCTGGTGCATAGCAAGAGGTCATATCATTTTCTTGTTGGTCATAACATCAAGGAACACTAATTTCAGAGTCTGCTAAAACAAGACATCACAAGATCCCTTTATACCTTCATCTAAACTCAGGATAAAAATCAAAGTTCAAGGTCACAGGCCAGAGAGAGGCTCAGCAGTTGAGAGCACTTTGGTGGCTCACAGCCATCTGTCATTTCAGTTCCAGGGGATCCAAAACCTTTTTCTGTCTCCATGGGCACCATGCACGCCCCTGGTGTACATGCATGTGAGCAAATCACCCATACACATAAGATAAAACTAAACTTAAAAACACTGGAAAATCCAAACCAGAGGCCATTAAGACCCCAAAATACGAAATGCCACTCTCGGAGTAGCCACTACTTTACCCATTACAGCTTTATTCCTGAAAAACCCTCTTCCCCTGAATATGAGATTTATCATGAATCTCAATTGTAGAGCCCTTTCACCTTCAGCCAGTTCCCTCCCTCCCTCCCTCCCTCCCTCCCTCCCTCCCCCCCTCTCTCTCCCCCCCCTCCCCCCTCTCTCTCTCCCCTCTCTCTCACATACAACTTTATGTGTATGGGTGTTTTGCCTGCATCCATGTCTGTGCACCACATGTGTACAGTGCAGTGAGGGTTAGAAGAGAGCACTGAATCCCCTGGGACTGGAGTTGCAGAAGGTCATGAACTCCCACGTGAGTTCTGGAAAAATCAATCCCAGGTCCTCTCGGAAGAGCAGCCAGTGCTTTTAAGTGTGGAGCCATCTCTCCACCTCATGCTTGCTCATTCTTGCTATAAGCAATAAATCAAACTTTTCATACTATTGTAAATGCTCTTGGTGTGCATTGGCTCAAAGGAAATTGGCATTTTCTATCTGCATGTCCTGTTTCATCATCTTAACACATTGCTGATTTGTTTTACAGTTTTAAGAATTCTCTTACGGTTTGGACACAAATTTTCTATTAAATTTATAAATATTACCTAGTCTGTGTTATCAGTTTTAGTGTTTATGAGTGTGCATATGTATATGTACGTGTGAGAATGGGCATGCATGTGGAGATCAGAGGACAACCTTGGATGTCATTCTTAAGATGTTGTCAACTTTTTTTTTTTGATACAGAATCTCTCATTGGCCTGGAACTCATAAAGTATGGTAAATGACTGACTGGTCAGGGAGCCCCAGGCACCTGCATGTCTGTGCCTCTCCAACTCTAGGACAAGTATATACCTTACACTTCACAGTTTTTGCATGGGTTTTGGGGATTTTTGATAGGTATTTGTGCTTATAATGTAAGCACTTTACCAACGCAACTATCTTCCCAGCCCCCAATTTCCATCTTTAAATGATGCTTCTTAAGGCTCAGAAAATAACTTGGAAGGAATCTAATTTGCCATTTAAAAATATATATTTTAAAAAAAGGGAACCCATGGCTGATGTGTAAAATTAAAACACAAATATAATAAATAAAAAAGGAGAAAAAAAATTTTTCTGGGTGGAAGTGGCGTACGTCTTTGATCCCAGCACTCGGGAGGCAGAGGCAGGTGGATCTCTGTGAGTATGAGGCCAGCCTGGGCTACAGAGCGAACTCCAGGGCAGGCACCAAACTACACGGAGAAACTCTGTCTTGAAAAACCAAATATATATATATATATATATATATACAAAGATGAATTATGTAGCAGAAGGTCTAAAAGCTCTTCAAATGCTTCCTCTAAAAGTTTTATTGTTTTAGCTCTCATATTTTAATCTATATTCTTTTTGGTGTATGGTGTAAGGTACGAATCTAAACTCATATTGTTGCATGTGGATATTCAATTGTCCCAGTGCCATTTGTTGACAAGACTTATGTTTATACCCATCAATTTGTGTTGCTTTAAAATTTGCCAGAGAAGCTTCTTTTTGCATCATAGACTCCTAACTGAGAAAGTGCCATGTGCAATCAACTGGAAATGAAATATGAGTGATCATGTGTGGATGAATCATGTATACCAACCTCCCCCAATTCAGGGCTCAAGGAATATCTTAGAAGACTGGGTGGAAAGAATGTAAGAGCTGGGAGATGAGAAGAGCTGTGAAAAGCCGACCTCTGGACATGACATGGCTACTGCACACATCTACATCTACTCACACCAGTTGTGCCTATCTGCACAAGATGAAGCCAGTTAAAAACTTCATCCTGGTTGAGAGAGGGTTTCTCAGGTCCTTCCTCCTATTGGAGGTGCTATTGACAGCTGATGCCTGTTGAGGGAGAGAGAGTTACTCTCTTTTGGGTAATGTGGCAGCTGGTAAGTTGTCCACCTGATAGCGGCTGGCACCACACCCACCCACATATGGGAAGCACTAATTGGACTCAAGGAATTATTAATAAGAAAAAAGGAAGACATGATGGTGTGTGTAAACAGGAGAGTGGCACTAGGGGGAATTGGAGGAAGGTGCTGGTAGATGAATATGCTAAAAATACAGTTTATATTTTAATAAATAATTTTTAGGTATGTTTTATGGCCCAGAGTGTGGTCCACTTTAGTGCATGCTCCATCTGAGCTCATAAAGTACATCTATATGCTATCTGTCTGTCTATCTCTATCTGTCTATCTATCTATCTATCTATCTATCTGCCTATCTATCATCTATCCATCCATCCATCCATCCATCCATCCATCCATCCATCCATCCATCCATCTACCTGTCTGCCTGCCTGCCTATCTCTCTCATCTATCTGTCTATCAATCATCTATCTCTATCTATCTATCTATCTATCTATCTATCTATCTATCTATCTATCTATCTATCATCTTTTTTTTTTCTCCCCCGAGACAGGGTTTCTCTGTTAGCTTTGCGCCTTTCCTGGATGTCACTTTGTAGACCAGGCTGGCCTCAAACTCACAGAGATCCACCTGCCTCTGCCTCCCAAGTGCTGGGATTAAAGGCGTGTGCCCCCACCCGGCCTGTCTCTCTCTCTCTCTCTCTCTCTCTCTCTCTCTCTCTCTCTCTCTCCTTCTGTTCTTAGATATAGGTATCAATTGTGATAAGTTGGCTGGTGCTACAGTTGAGTTCAACTATGCTATGTCCTTTATTTTCTTCCTACTCTGTCTGCCTTAGTAAAGGATGTTGATGTTTCCAAGTAGAACAGTGGATTTTTTTTTATAGTTATTTTGTCAATGTTCGTCTCATTTGTATTTTGGAACTCTATTGTTAGGTGTATACAAATTCAGAATAAAGGACTAGAGAATCAATCCTTTTGTCATTATGTAATATCCTTTTTCTGTCCTTGACAATTTTCCTTATTCTAAAGCCTTCATTGCCTGAAACATAGACAGCTGCTCCTGCCTTCTTCTGCATGATCTTTTTGTATCTCTTTACTTTTATCTATCTCTTTATATTTAAACTGGGGTCTTCTAGACAATATATAGTTGGGTCTTATTTTTTAATCCTTATTGCTAATCTCTTAACATATTAATATAGTTATTTTGGTTTTTTTGTTTACTGTTATTTTGTCTTTTCATCTGTAGTAAATATACGAACAGTTTACAAACCATGTTTATCACATTAGAACATTCTGAATTTGAGTAATTATCCATACTGGTGAATTTTATTCCTCTTAATACTTTCTTCTTGCTCATTAGTTTTTATTTGTCTGAAGTAGTCTCTAACATTTCCTACAGGACAGGTCTGGTGGCCTAAATTTGCTTGACCTTGGCTCCCTTTGGCATTCTTGTCTCCCTTGCCTTTGTAACTCAATTTTGCTCTTCTCATGCCATATCAAAGCTCCCCAGTGCTTTCTTCATTTCTCTCAGTTTTCTTTCTCATCTGATTATGAATTTTCAAGCAGCCTGTCTTGAAGCTTCCTCCTTTTGTTCCCTGTTTGACCTGCTCTACCACCCACACTTTCTATCAGGTTTTACATTTCACTTAGTGTAAATTTCAGCTCAAGAGCCTTTCTTTATAGGCTGGATGTGGTGGTACACATCACATCTATACTCCCAGCACTCAGGAGGCAGAAGCCAGTAGGTTTTGAGTGATTTCTCAGCCTGCCCCCCACAAAGACAAAAAGAATTTGTCTTTGATTAAAAAAAATCAGTTACTCCATTTTTCTATTGGATTATTTCTCTGTTCTCCTGAAGTCCATTGAGTTTCTTTAGAGTAGCTGCTTTGAACTTTTTGGTATGAAGCTTTTCAGGCATGTAGTCTGTTTCTAGAGCCATATTTTTGTTCAGTAAGTGGAGGACTGGTACCCGGAAAGTACTTGGTGCTTGTTGGTGTACAGCAGTGTGTTCAATGAAGGATTAGGCACCTTTTAAATATTTTCTTGATCTGATTTTGTCAATCCAGAAATCGTAGGCTGTTTTTTGAGTCTATGCTCATTCCTGCTACTTAAGCACTAGAGGGCACCTCAAGTCTGTTTTTTCCTAAATCTGCAGCTGGTGTCTTGCTGAGAACAAACTGAGTGTCTAAAAGAATGGTAGTCTAGCCTTGTAAGCTTCCACTTGGAACTACAATGAACCCTGATACCTCTTCTCTGGCAATTGGCCCATGGTCAGTCATTGCTTAAATATTCTGCTCACTCCTGGGTGTCATTGTGGAGAGCTAGTATTATGCTCCTATGCAGTGAGTTGGCACTCAATTTTTCTTCTGTGCTTGGCCTGTGGCCATATAGCTTGGAAGTCAGTCTCACCAAAAAGTAGGTCCCTTCTCAGTGCTGGGCATGTCTCAAGGTTCCATGTATGAATGTTGGCCTGGGAGATAGGGGCATCGGGGCTTTGTCAGGTACCAGGTCTCAGTGTAGTGGCACAGGCACTGAGTTCTAAGAAAAAGTGTTCTCATTTTCCTTCTCTGCACCTCAGTGGGTGTGATGCTCTCACTGCTCTTCTATCTGAGGTTGAGAGGCAGGTAGTACAGGGGTTCCCTTAGCTACCAGGCTAGGGAGGGGCCAGATGCTCAGTTTGAGGATACAGGCCTGGGGCCAGAAGATATGGGGCCCTGCTTGGCATTGAGTTTCAAGTCTAAAGTCTGGATTGAATTCTCTTTCCCAAGTGGGAAGTATCTTCAGCTGAGCTGCATGGAGGAGGCACCACAGGCAACTCTTTCCTTTTTCCTTCCTTCAGTGTTTCTTTTATAGACAGCAACACTGGCTTTCCCCGGCCTTCTGCGAGCCTGTGCAGATAGGTGCAGGGATCACTGTTTAAACTGGTGTCTGCGGAGATGATCACCGGACCATCTCACTCAATTACCATCTTTCTGCCAAACCTGTAATGTATTTCACTATCACATTTGAATACTTTCAATTGCTATTTCACTTCATTAAGACTTAATAATTGTATATATACATTAAGGGTGTGCAGTGTGATGTTTCACCACATGTATGCAGCATGCACTGATCAAGCTCTGTTATACGTATGTGGAACACTAATGACCTCTTACTTGTGTCTGGCTTCCAATACCCACTAGCCAACCTCTATCTTTCCTTCTCCTCCCCTTTCCAATCTCCAGTGCTCTATAATCTGACTTCTTCAGGTTTGTGTATATGAGTGACAGATTTCTCTTTCTGGGTCTGGCTTATTTTAATTAATAGACTGTCCTTCAGTTCTGACAATTTTGCTACAAATGGCAGGATTTATACTCTCTCGTCAGTTCTGTTCCTTTAGAGAACCGTGGCTAATACACAAAGTATCAGGGTAGAAAACAATTGTTGAATCCATTATTTTGAACAATTCAGAGCACAGAAGTTTGGTAGAAACTTTTATTTTTTCATAGGGATGTTAACTGGACATGTAGGAGTGAATTTTTTCTCATTTTCTTCCAGATAAAATTCCAGAACACTGCTGTTTATCTCATAGTCCCAGAAAGTTTGAAAAAGATTGACTTGAAAAGTTAAGACAGGAAACAGTTTCAACAAAAGGTCTTAGTTTTGCATAACAATGTAATGTTTTGTTAGCAAAATGATGGAATTCAAAGTACACCCATTTCCTTACAAAATCTCTTGTACTGTCACATTAAAAGTTCTTAAGTATTGAGGCAGGGACTTTTTTGCCATTATTAGTTTCTACCAATCAGCTTTATATTTCAGTATGAGTTAAGATATATCTAAGGCTCTCTAATTTCATGGAATATGCTTTCCTACTTCCTAGAAGAACAGACTAGTTGATCAGGAAGTACTGAATTGCGACAGCACACAAGATGGCGATAAGCGCAAACCCGATGAGAAGGGTTAGAACAAAGGTATCGTCGCTCATCTCCATCTTGTACTTTTCATCTTTGTCACCGTGGCTGCCTCTGCCTTTACCCCCACCACCTCTGCCATGCCCGGACTGATGCTTGTAAGTTGAGAGAACCGCGCTGGGGCTGTACGGTCCCCAGAGCTCTTGCACGCCATCAGAATTTTCATACTGGCGTCCAGCGCAGACCTTGAAGCGATATCTTGAATTTGCAAGATAGTTGGAAAAGGAAAAGGTAGTGTTCGGTCCTTTGTAAATCTAAAGGAAAAAGGATCAAATGGAAATGATTGTTTCTTTCCAATAAAAAATACACTGTATAGATTTTTACAACAAGCAAAACAAAAATTCATTAGTTTCATGAACATGTTCACAACAAAAGTAAAAGTTTATTCAATGTTTCTAACGTTCGGAGGGGATTCAGTATTGAGTAGATAACTTTGTTCAATAAAGCACAGAAAAAACCTACAACTGTTCAAGTTTAATTACATTATGTATGAACTTGAATCGTGGATTGCGACCAGTGGAATCAAGAAATACTAAATAATCCAATGGTAATAAGCTAATTAGATGAATAAGCTTGATTATGTACATGAATGTTACAGATGAGAGAAAACTTTGGGAAAAGATTTAGTTACTTTAAATGTTTTTTTAAAAAGAACATTATCTGTTTGTGTACCTGCTAATATTCCATAGCAAATTATATTGAATGATTGCAATAAAAAGTCAAAAAATAATATAGACTGTACTAATAATGTGCTAGTGTTTTGACTGTAGATACCATCCCACCATTCTGAAGTTACATAATTTAAATTAAAAGCTTTTGACTTAAAAAAAAAAACATACTCCCCCACAAAAGCTCTAATCTCAGCTAGACTTAGAAGTACAATTTTTTTTTTCTGGGACAAGGTTTCTCTGCATAGCCCTGGTTGTCCTGGAACTCACTCTGTAGCCCAGGCTGGCCTCAAACTCAGAGATCTGCCTGCCTCTGCTTCCCAAGTGCTGGAATTAAAGGTGTGTACCCCCCTCGCATATATTTTTTTTAAACAAGGCCTCATAGAGCCCAGGCTACCCTCAAACTTGCTACATAGTCAAAGAGTACTTTGATCCTCCTGTGTTTACTCCTCAAGTGCTGAGGCTACAGACTTGTGCTACCATGCCTGGTGTAATGTTCAAGACTAAAGGTAAAAGAATATACCTGCTCAGCTTTCTTTCCATTCATGACTTGAAGACAGTAAACAATGGGATCACCTTTAACTGGCTCCAAGGAATCCCATTTGATTTCACAACTGTTGTTATTCAGGGGGTGAAATCTAGGTGCTGAAAAAGGAAAATTACATTGTAATTTCTCTAATTCTATTCTCTAATGATGCTGAATACATCAAAATGACTCATAACCACACAATCATTACAAGCACATGTAGACCTAATATGAGAAATATGTAACCATACTTAAAAAGATATTTATGTATTTTGAGAGATGGTTTCCGTATGTAGCTGTGGCTGGGCTGGAACTTGCTGTGAAGATTAGAATAGCCTTGTGCTGGCATTAAAGGTGCACACTACCACACCCAACAGAATTATACTTATTATTTGAAATTACTTTTGTTATACCATCAGGATCATTATTGTAGCAAAACCTTAATGAAGTTATAAATTAATAATGTATGTTTAGACCTTCCCCCCCCTCCCGAGATAGGGGTTTCTCTGTGTAGCTTTGGAGCCTGTCCTAGAACTTGCTCTGTAGACCAGGCTGGCCTCGAACTCAGAGATTTGCCTGTCTCTGTCTTCCATATGCTGGGATCAAGGCCATGTGCCACCACCGCTAGGCTCATGTTTAGATTTTCTATTCATATTTTATAAATTTTAATTTTGTTTTTTCCTTCTACAACAATCTGCATTGTGTTTATATGGCATGTTGTAAATTTACAAACATTTTCATATGGATAAGTAATTTTTATTTTAGGAGTTCAGCAACTGTGTGAGGTAGGAAAGAGCAGACTAAGTTGTTAGTCTCTACATTTTAAGAAAATGGGGCTTAAATATATAGGGATATTCCTTAGGAAAAGAAGAAAGCATTATCATCATCTAAGCGCAGTTAATTTATTTGGAATGTGTTTCAGTTAGCATTACACTGGAGGAGTGATTTCATATTAGTGATTGAACTTGGGGGCTAGAGAGATGGCTCAGCAATGAACAGCATGGGCTGCTCTTCCAGAGGACCCAGGTTCAGTTCCCAGCACCTACATGGCAGCTCACAATTATCTGTTTCTTCAGTTCTAGGAGGATCCAACATCCTCACACAGGCATACATGCAGGCAAAACATCAATGCACATAAAATAAATAAAAATAGTGATTGAACTCATGTGGGAAGATTGGATCATTCAAACATCACAACTGGGAGAAAGAAAAATAATCCTTACACCCAAGGTTCTGAGACCTTCAAACTTGGACTCATTGTGAGTGTGATACATAGCATTTTACTGTTCTGATTGTAACAGGGTCCAGACCTTAGCACAACTGACTCCATGACGGGAGTGGATTCAGGCTGTAAAACTCAGCATGTGAATAGCATCACCTGCCAAATCTAAAACAAAGACCTAATCCACCAAAGTCCATAGTTGTGGGAAAGTCTCTAAATGTACTAACCTTGCCTTTTGGCTTCTTTAGTTCTGCTTCTGGCTAACTGTTCTTGTTAACTGAAGTATGTCAACCAGCACACCTAGTACAGTTTTGGACCTGCTAATAAACACTTGCTACTGGCTTAAAGCCATGTTTGAGCAGTCTTCTCTGGTGGATACAAGGAGAGTAAATCCATAGTTTCAGAATACATTTATTAAAGTTTACATATTAATTTAGCTTTAATCAGTATAGCTATACCTGTGAATTGACAATTTTTTCTAACAAACCATTTGAGAAAATATAATGTGTAGCAATGAGTGTATATGACAACGTGGGAGGCACACCATTATGGAAACCAGGAGCCTGTGTTTGCCTGCATATAAGTATGGGCACCAGTGTGTATGCTTGGTGCTCACAGAGGTCTGAGATGGCACTGGACTCCCTAGAACTGGAGTTATGGATGGTTGTGAACCACCATGTGGGTGCTGGGAACGTAACCTAGGTCTTGTGAAAGAGCAACAGTGCTCTTAACCTTTGGGGCATGTCTTCAGCTCCATTGTTTTACTCTTTTCTAAAAAAATCATTTAACTTTATTTTATGTGCATTGGTGTGAAGATGTCAGATTCCCCTGGAACTGGAGTTAGACAGTTGTGAGCTGCCATGTGGGTGCTGAGAATTGAACCCAGGTTCTCTGGAAGAGCAGCCAGAGCTCTTAACCACTGAGCCATCTCTTCAGTCCCATTAAAACAAAACAAAACAAAACAAAACAAAACAAAACAAAACAAAACAAAAACCATGTCTTACTCTTAAAAGTGGTAGTGGTGGAATTAGATGATCTCTAAGCATTTGAAAAATATTGGTTGTGGGAGTCTTATTAATACTTTAAAAAAATTTTTTTTTGAGACAGGGCTTCTCTGTGTAACAGCCCTGGCTGTCCTGGAACTTGCCTGGTAGACGAGGCAGGCTTTGAATTCAGAGACCCACCTGCCTCTGCCTCCGGAGTGCTGGGGTTAAAGGCGTGTGCCACCACCATCAGGCCTTAATAAATCTTTTCATTGATTCTCTCCCCCCCCCCCCCCCGAGACAGGGTTGCTCTGTAGCTTTGTGCCTTTCCTGGAACTCGCTTTGTAGACCAGGCTGGCCTCGAACTCACAGAGATCCACCTGCCTCTGCCTCCTGAGTGCTGGGATTAAAGGCCAGTGCCACCACCGCCCGGCTCATTGATTCTTAAATACACGATTAGGCACTACTTTTTTGGTGTTCTATTAGTGAATTTTAAAAATTACTACTGCTACTTTTAAAGATTTAATTTAATTTAAAATTTAAATTATTTATTCATTTTATGTGTGTGGACGTTTTGCCTGCATATACGTATGTCTGCAGTATGTGTGCGCCTGGTACTTGTGGAGGCCAGAAGAGGGCACTGGATCCCCTGGAACTGTAGTTAGACACGGTTGTGAACTGTCATGTAGGCACTGGGAATCAAACCCTGGTTCTCTGGAAGAGCATCCAGTGCTCCTAAGCACCAAGCCATCTCTCTAGCCTTGAGATTTAATTTAATTTTTACATCAGCAACCAAAGTAACAGGTTTCCTTATGGCATTTTTATACCTTTTTAGTTTTGGTTAATTCCTCGATCTGCTGAGCACCATCTTACTACTTACACTCCCCAGCCTCCAGTATTCGACCTTCTACTTTAACATATGTGTTTTGTGCCCTCCCTGCCCAGTTCCTTAGCGTCTCTCCCCAGCCTTATGATTTCTAGTTTCCTCACCTTTACCCACAATTACTCTCACCTAAACACATTTCTATAAAAATTTAGAAGCAAGACTTTTCATGTGAGGGAAGGCATGCGGCATTTGTCTTCTGAGCTTTGTAGCCTCTCCTAATATGGCCTTTTCTAATTACTGCTCAATTGTATATTTGTGCTGAGAAAGCTCTAATAAAATGTTCAGTGTCTGTGTGCACCATTTACCTTTAAGTGCAGCAGGTGGGGTTTTCGTGGTAGTGAAAGTGTAGACATCAGACTCTGGTCCCTCACCAGCTTCATTACATGCCTGGATTTTAAACTTGTATTGTGTATATTCACTCAATTTCTGCACTTTGTGAGTCAGATCAGGCCCATTGTAAATGACAGCAAATCTGAGGGGAAAAATATAAAGATTAGGAAGGAATATTATAATCAACAGTTGAGTCCAAGAAAGTAAAAATAAGCTGGAAAGGGAAAACAAACAAAAAGGCAAAAAGAAATCAAGTCATAAGATCATATACTGTCAAGGCGCTGGGTTTTATCTTTTTCTCCCATAACATCTATTCTCCGGTTCTTACGTTGCACTAAGTAAAGGAAAAGAGGTTAGGAGGAAGAGAAAACAAACAGCTTAACCATGGATAAGAACTGGAAGTGTGATGTTTCACACAGCCATGGGCTGTTTCCACCCTACTTAGTTCACTGAAATTACAGATTAAGATGTGTGTGTGTGTGTGCGCGCACGTGCGCGTGTGTCTGTGTGTCTGTGTGTGTGTGTGTGTGTGTGTGAGAGAGAGAGAGAGAGAGAGAGAGAGAGAGAGAGAGAGAGAGAGAGAGAGAAACAGAGAGAGAGAGAGAGAGACAGAAAGAGTGAGCATGCCTGGCAAGATGTAACAATTTAAACTGCTTTTTAGTTGCAGTAGACGTTAAATGGTAAAAGTAGTTACCTGCCAGATCGATCTTCCATTAATAATTTGTAGCTTATGAAGTTGGCAAGTGATTTTTTGCTTGAAGCATTGCCCCATTTGAGTCTGAGACTCTGGTGTCCATAGATCACACAAGCAAGCTGTGGAGGCGCTGGTGGTAGTGGTTTGGTTTTGCTTCTTATTGGTGGGCTAAAAGGGCTTAGTCCGTAATGGTTAATAGCTTGAATTCTGATTCTAGTGGTAAAAATAAATTAAAATATATGAATTTATATTGAGTAAAGGAAATACTTTTCTTCATATATCCCAACCCACTATATCTCTCTCTATATAGAATAATTATTATACTGATTATAAGACAGGTTTCCAAGACAGAACTACTATTGAAAATTACTGATGGGAAGCAGAAATGGCTCTTACAAACATCAAATTTCACCAACGAAGCAGAATTCTTTTCAAAAGAAATCTGAAGTGTATTAAACACACAAATGTAGATCTGCTCAAAATTCTCAACATTTTTTTTTTTTTTGATTTATCCAAAATAAGATACCAGTGACTTACCTGTACGTAGTGTTAGGCTGTAGATTTTTCAGAACATACTCGGTTACTCTGTCAACAGTCAGGATTTTTTTATCTCCATATTCGATGTTATATCCAGTGACTGGAGAGCCATGGCAGTCTGGCTCTTCCCATTGGATAGCTATGCAAGTTGACGACAATTTGGCAGGCAGTTTGTCTTCAACTTCTTGTAACATTGGAACTATGGCGGGTACAGTTCCTGGTGTAGCTACTTTTCCAGTTCCTCCAAACATTCCAACCCCAACTATATTTACAGCCTGAAAAACGCATGCTTTGTTAGCAATTCATTGAATGATTTCTGTGCATGAACCATTTTGTTTCATAACAAAACAATGCATCCGAAACTCACAGTCTAACAATTTGGTTCTATGTTGCAGAAATACATGCTAAGACTTGCATGCTAAGGACTTTAGGAAGTTAAAGAGTGCATGCACATGGGGGAAGGAAAGGCAGAAGTGTTAATATGCATATTTTAGGAAAATTATACCCACACAGGACTCGTCAATTATGACACAACGCTTTTCTCCATTCTTCATGCTTGAGTTTTTATCTCTGATATGCCCCCATCCAGTCAATCAATTTCACTGATCTTGGGAAAGCATTATTTTTCATTTTGAGGTCATTATAAATACACAAATATCCTGTACCTACTTTCCTCTAAGGACAATTTTTTTAGCAGCCCAAAGCATATATTTTATTTTATTTTAATTTTTCTTTATTAAGAAATTTTTTACTCACTCCACATACTGTCCACAGATCTCCCCTCTTCCCTCCTCTATCCCAAAGACAGTATTTTCAATAGCTACAGCTCAAAACTAAAACCAGGAAACCGTCATTGATAAAAAACCACTGATGTTATTCAGAATTGTGTGCACTTATTTGTGTGTGTACTTAAGTTTTAGTCAGTGACCATGACCGCTTCAATAGAAAGAAGTTTTATCACAGGATTCCATGTGCTCCTCTTACAGTTACAGTATGTTCCTACTCTGCCCATCCTAACTTCTGGAAACCACTAACTGTTAAGTCATCTTACTACAATTCTGCCATTTTCAGAATATTATATAAATTGAATAATACAACATATAACTTTGATGCAGGCTCAGCTTTTTGTAGTTACTTTAATTCTCTGGAGAGCGTTCAGCTATTGTATATATTAATACTTTGTTCATTTTTATTACCGAACAGGGTGTCACAGTAAAGCTGTATCATAGTTTATTTAACTATACATCTGTTGAAAGATATTTGATTCCTACAAATAAATATAAGATGCTACAGTGCTCTTTTCTGGAAGGGCTATAATTCTCATCAGTAATGTGTTAGTGACCGGTTTCCTTATGTCTTTGACAGCATTTGATTAACATCATTATTCCTTAGCTTAGGCATTCTGAAAGATACAGAATGGAATTTTCTTGTGCATTCCCCTAATAGTAAATGATGCTAAACATCTTTGCACATGCTCACTTGCCATGGGCATATTCTCTTTAGTCACTAATCTGTACACATTTTCTAACTGAGTTGTTCAAATTAACTGCTGAGTTTTGAGAGTTCTTTATATATTTTAGGTGCTAGTCCTTTGCAAGATGTGCATATCACAAATATTATCCCAACTTGTAGGTTCACTTTTCATGCTTTTCAGAGGATAAAAAAGTAAAAGTTTTAAACTTTGAGTAGGTCAAAGTTACTACTATTTCATTTTGTGGGCTGTGCTTTTGGTATCAAGTGTTTGCCTAGACACAGATCAAAAGACCTTTCTCTCAGTAGACTACACTGTATGGGACACAAGTTATCCAAATAATTGCCCGACACCACCAACTGGTGCACACCTCCCTCAAAGACACTTCCTCAGTATATTTCAATACTCCAATACCCATTTTCCCCTGTGGGGCTATGGAGACTCAAATACATCATCCTTTGCCTCTTTGGGTTGGACAGTCTCATTCCCAGAACTCCTTCCCACCAAATACTATTATCCTTGCAGCCCTTAAATCCAAGGATTCCTACCACTTTACACAGGGCCTTCAGATGGGTTAACTGTTCCATTGTTCCCATCTACCCAGTCATCCCTATCCCTTATTCCCTCCTTTCTCACCCCCACCCCCGTCAAAAACATACTTCACTCTTAATCTCAAGGGTGCTTTCTTTGCCAAGTGCTTTCCACCTTTACCTCTTGAGTACGTGCAACTAGGCCTTAGTTATTCTGGCCCAACTGCTGTAATTAGCTCCAACCTGTAGCCTATTTCTGTAAACAAACTGATGTCCTATGTCAGGGCTGGTGCCTTCTGTCCCTAACTTCAGGCATTTCAAGCTATCACTCATCAGTCTGTCTTTTCCTGTCTTCTCCTCTAGTTCCTCCTTTGCCTTGAGTCTGATCACATCAGCTTGCTCTACCCTGTAGCCTCTGGACAGCCCTGCCCTCCAGTATCCATGACACTCTGCTCTCAGCTACAAACAACATGCTTTCTGTGACCACACATACCTCACAATTACTCCAGGACAGTAGATGAGACCCTTAAGGTTTTTCACCAGCTCAATACCACTCTCATTCCTGGGACCCTGGATAAGTTGATTGAGGGTAGCACCCTCAAGGACCCCCCCCCCCTTGTTGGGTTCCCATTGTTGAAAGGTATCATGAGACTCTCAACTGCTTCCATTCTCAGTGAGTAGAGGAGGCAAGCTTCCTCCTTCCTTAGATCACTCCTCAGCAGGCAGAGCTCACTGTACTCACCAGGGTCTTACCTGGAATGCTGCAGTCATTGTCTATCCTGACCCTATATGTACCTACAGCATCATTCAATCCATCTCCTAGATTTGGAGAGAATCGTGTTTCCTTAGACCAAAGGCCAACACCATCATCAATGAGAGGCTTTCCCCCTCCTCCTCAAAGCATCCATATTGCCTCAAAGGGATGCTATCATCCACTGCAAAGGCCATAAGACAGACAAAGGCTCTGTCTCCCTGGGGAACTGAATGGCCCATCTCTGGGTTGTCCTAGCAGTCTAGGGCCAGGATATTCCCCACTATCTCTTTCTTTTGGACACATAACTTTTCTCCTCTCCCCCACCTCACTCCATCACACAGACAGAAATTCAACCAGAGTTTGAATTTCAGGAGCCCTACTGGTACCTCACCAAAAGACCCAGTTTGGTGAGCCTCAGCTGCATCCCAGAGGACAAGGAGGGCTGACGGAGTCCTCTCTGATCCACTTCCCAATCTGTCTCTCCTCTTACTACCCTCCCTCCCCCTGAGACAGGGGTCCTTACTTCCATACTTCAACCAGACTGTCTTACTACCCACCAAATCCCGTGAAATCCCATAACTCCTCCCTGCTCTCCTCATGTTGGGACTATGTTCACCTGTTCCTGGTAGCAGATCGGGCTTTCCTGCCTCATATCTGCTTGGCTTTCCTCAACAGGGGAACTGCACCACACCTAGTAGAAAACCCCTGAAATCGATTATTATGTGCATGGGATGGCTGGAGCTGAGGCAAAGACTTCTGCAATCAGGCTACTGTAATTAATTTCCTGAGATTTTTTTACCTGCCTACAACCCCCTCAACATCTCTTCAGGAGGCCACACCAAAGGCCCTTTGTCTGGCCCGCCAAGTCACCCTTGGTGGTCTCTACTCCTCTCTCTGCTAACTGAAAAGTGGGCCTCTGTGCTCTCCACACTGTGAATGTAGAGGCGGAGGACAGCACAAGGCTGATAATCAGGAGAGCAATCTCACTGCTAGAGAGCAAGCCCCTTCCTTCACTGCCCTTCACTACTCCCTTTGGTGAGATACTTGGGTGATTTAGTGATCCACACACTCTGTGCTCTACATGACATCTGTCAAAACGCCCTTTGCCTGGCCTTGCGTCCTCTTTCTCCACTCCTGTCTGTGTAACTACAAGTTAACTACACTTCCCCTCTACCACACCAGCACACCTCTTTCTCTTCAGTCTGCTGTTCTCCTTGGACTAATGGAATTGTCCACTTTTAAGCAACCAGAGACCAAAGCCTTGGCGTCCAGGGAAGAGGTCACCATCCTGACTTCTCTTCTCCATGTCCTACTTTTCCCATCCCTAGTCCCCCTCTGTCCATCTTCAACTCCATCTCCACCTGATATTTGATTCTTACCCACAATTTCTCTGAAATCCTAAAATTCAGTACCTTCAACTTAACCTTGGAGGAGTCCCCTTCAGACTGTCATGTGACCCCTATGCAGCCTGTCATATCCTTAGCCTTTGGACACTCCATCTCCCTTTGGGATACTCATTCGAACACCAAATATGGACAGTCAAGGAAGCTCTTCTGGATATTCTGCTTTGACCTTTCCCCTGCCTGGCATATACCACGGGCCTCTTCTGAATTTGCACCTTCCAAACTCACATGGGCCTCCCCTTAATTGGATAGGCAAATGTACTCTTGCCTTTTTGTTCCTCACAAAGTCATGTCTCCCCTATGATGTACCCATCCTGGTCTCAGCCTCCATCAGGGTCTCTAACAACTTTGGGAGTCATGATGGAGTTGTGTAAGGGGACTTCCATCCTATGAGAAATCTTTCACCATTTAACCCTGCTTTCTAAACAAATATTAGAGAGCATCAGTACACATCAGCACATTAGCTTCTGACAATCCAAGGCCAGATCTGTTTCCTAGCTGCTGTTGTCATGCAGAACTGCCAGGTCCTCCCTGTTTTCTAGAGGCCACCTATGGGGTCTATGTGTGCACTTCTGAATGAACAGTGTACTTCTTTACCAGTAAGTCAGCTCTGGCAGAGATGGTGTACAAGGTTTAAAGACTAGTGGGCTGCACAGATGGCTTGACAATGAAGAGCACTGGGTTCAGTTCCCAGCACCATACAGTGGCTTACAACTATCTGTAACTCCTGTTCCAGGGGATCCTCTGCTCTCTCTCCTGGCCTTTGTGGGTGCCAGGCATGTTGATAAAATTAAATTAAAATAATTCAAGGACAGAGCCATTGCTTTTCAGCAGTCCTCCATCTCATTATTAACCCTTTCACATTCTTGGTTGCTCCTTTTGGCTGCTCCTGATAATCATGACCATTCTGGGACTCCTCTTCCTCCCTTGTTCTAGTAACCCTTTCCAGAAGTTTTTGGGTGACAGAATTACCTCAGTTTTTCCTAGCAGACTGAGCTCACAAGAAAGCCTTAAAACTGTCCTCCAACTACAGACCCTTCAATCCTAGACCTGTCGCCCCTCCCTAACAGGAAGTACTATTACAGCTTGAACTGAGAGAACAGATGCACAACCATCTTATCTTGAAGGCGGCCCAATTCTGGCCTGAATAGCACCCCTTTTCATGAAACTAACAGTTTCAGTTTCCTGAAGGCAGACTTTAACTGAATATACCATCCCTGCAATCCTAGTTTAGTCACTGACACCATCTCATCTAACCAACCAGACCATTCTGATCATTCAGGAAAATTTCCAGCCCCTGCCCCCACACCCCTAACCCTGTTCCAAGCCTGAGCCCTTTAACAAACCTAGCCAGTAAAAGAAGTTCATTCTCTTACTTTCTTGACTTCTGATAAGTGTCTGTCCCAAGTTTATCTAAAAATAAACCTATCCTTGTATTTTATACACATAGTTAAAAGTAAAATAAGCCTAATTCCAGCACTTGGGAAGCAGACACAGGTGGATTTCTGAGTTCGAGGCCAGCCTGGTTTACAGAGCGAGTTCTAGGACAGCTAGGGCTACACAGAGAATCCCTGTCTTGTCTTGAAAACCAAAACCCGCTGTTCCCTCCCAAAGAAAAGAAAAGAAAAGAAAAAGACAGAAACTGATCATATAGGGCCTGAATGGGTGTATTTGCTTGTTTCAGGCAGGGTCTCACTCTATAATCCAGGCTAGCCTTAAACCTACTATATATCCCAGGCTGACCTCAAAACTGTGCTAATCCTCCTGCATCATCCTCCAAAAATTCTGGGAACACATGCATATACAGGCCTGGCTAAAGTCAGTGTTTTAATAAGCATTTTAGGTAATTGCTAAGTTCAGAGAAATTTGAAATCCATGGAAGTATAAAGGAAATATGGCAGACCAAGCTGGACTGGGAAGTACACGAGAGATCACATGGGGCTTTAAATAACACAAGAAGGAACTCTAAGCGATATAGTTAAAGATAGGCAATATTCATAGAAAGCTTTCCCTTCTTGACTTTACTCTGGCCTTTACATTGGAAATGTATTATGTATATGGAAAGTATAGGTTAATAGCTGTTGCCTTCTTTACAGTGAAGGAAATGCCAGATCTACCTGGACTCTGCAAAAGTACGTGGTTGCTGGAGTAAGACCTTTAACTTCATAGCGCAAACAAGGGCCAGTGTAAATCAAATGCATGGACTCTTCAGTTTGTCCCCACTGCAGTCGGTAATCAGTGATTTCAGCACCATTGCATTTAGGAGTCTGAAAGATGAAACACACACAGAAATTCAGTTCTTTTTCTAAGTGGTCACTATATTAGATACTGTGAAGAGGAACAAAACACGAAAGCTTGTAATCCGTCAAGTAATACAGTATAGAGATAGGTCGAAACAAACAACAGGCAGGACACTATGACAACATTAAAAGACACAAGTTAAAGCAAGAAAAAAACACTTGCTAATTTTATGTTAGACAAATGAAAACAAATGTATTAATATTGTTTAACATTACCATTGGTTAGTATGATAAATCAGTAATCACAGACCCTTGTGATTTGGCCTTTGTAAGTTAAAAATAAGCTCTGCCATGCATTATTAACAGACTAAGTCTTTTTTGTCAATATTAAAAGAAAGTCATTGCTTGAGACTGGGGAAAAAAGATAATCCAAATAAACCTATATGCCTAAATAATTAGGCTAATTCTTATTTTTAAGAACTTAATTTGGTAAGACATTCACATGGGTTGCTAAAAGTATATTCTTAAGTCTTTAACATTCTTTATGTACCACATTGTAGTTACAGGTTAGAAATAGTGCCAGAAGATTTCCCAATGAAGTCAAAGAGTATGGAGTTCTGGGTTGGGGATATTGTTCAGAAGTAGAGTGCTTGCCTAGCATGTATGAAGCCCTGGGTTCAGTCCTCAGCACCACAAAAAATTAAAACTTCTTATAAATTGATTTACCTTTGCTCTCTCTTGCATTAGATTTAAAAATTCCATTAGTTACCCATTGATGGTCTATTTTAATCCCTGAATTTATAGTTGAGATTTGAAGAGCCAATGATCATTTCTGTAGTCTTCATATCATTGGTATCAATCAAGTCCTAGGTATGTCCTAGAAACCATGGCCTGAGGATTATGGGATCCTAATTCTAAGCTATGATTCAGTAGAGATTTCAGGGTTTTTTTCCCCCAAATGTTCTAAACCATTAACATGTTTGTGTATCAGCAAAATTAATAAGAAGGTGAATTGGTAACATACTTCCCAACTGACAATAACACAGGTTGGACCCTTGCAGGTTAGCACAGGTGTACCACACTGAGAAGGAGGGTGCCGGGCTGGTACAGTTCCACACTTCACTGAATGAGATCCAGGCTACAAATTAAACAAACATACAAATAAACAAACACATGCATGACTTTGCAGGCGTGGTCACTCCTCACCTTGACAAATACAGTGCAAGCACATATTCATTCAAAGTGAAATGAAGTACAAGCAAGTTACCTGAACAGCATAACTTTTCGACTCGTATTTTATGTTTTTAGCCAGAAACTGTGGGTTCTTCGGGATTTAATTTACTTACTGCACATTTCTTTTCAGAGCCAGGGTACTCCTTTCTGTCATTCCGGGCACCTCTTGATTTTTTGCCACGCACAACTGTTTCCAAGTTCCCATTACCAGAACGATTGTCTACAAAATATGTAAAATGCTCTCAGTTCTCCCCGCCCCCCCAAATTACTTATTTTGATACTAGCGATCGAACCCAGTCTTGTTTACACTAAGCACACACATCATCATTTGGATTCACACCAAGTCCCTAGTTTTTAGGGATGGTTCTTTAAAACAATACGACATACTCTAGAGTGAGCTAAGACAACTCTTTTAAAATGCTTAGAGATGCAAAGCTCATTTTATCAATTAACCTCATAATTTGACTTAGACATTAAAAAGTTAGGTTTCAATTACCAAGAATTTGTTTGCTCAGAATGACTGGATTCAGACTAAAAGGAAACTCTCCTTGACAATATTAACACACGCGCAAAGCAAGAGTCACAGGACAGGAAGCTTAGGCACAGCTGTCAATCACACAAGGAAGCCTTACTTGCAGGGGGAAGGCTGGGGTCCTTGCACTTGTTTTTACCATTGGAGGGCAGTGAACGACAAGACTCAGGAGGTGGAGTAGGTGTCTGAATTGTCAATACATCTGAAGGCTAAGAGAAAGAAAATATTTTACTATTACACTAAATTGAAGATCAGCTTTCAAAAACATTTAGTACTACAACAGTTTATTTCAATCCTCAACTTGAGAACTCTCCACTTTCTGTTTTCTTACCTGGCTTTGGCCTACAGCTGAAGTGCAAAAGACCCTCAGTTTATATGTGGTGCCTGGTTTGAGGTTATCATATAGGAATTCCTGTAGAGGGCCATTGTAGATTAGCTTCCAGAGATTTGCTAGAGGAAGAAGAGCAAATTAGTTCAATTTATTCATAGGTCACTTATACATTTTATGTCTCCATAACAATTAATGTATGTATGATATATGCTAAGAAACAACCATTTTGGAAAATAACTTGATCCAATAATCTTTTGGGGGAGGTGTTTCAAGGCAGGGTTTCTCTGTGTAGTCTTGGCAGTCCTGGAACTAGCTCTGAAGACCAGGTTAGCCTCGAACTCACAGAGATCCTCCTGCCTCTGCCTCCCAAGTGCTGGGATTAAAGGTGTGAGCCACCACTGCCTGGTTAAATCCAATAATCTTTTTATGATTGTTAAATTATTTTATTCCCAGTAGAATTAAACAAAAGTTTAAGGTATCAGTAAATAATGATTGCTTATCAAAACTCAAAGGAATCCAATTACATTTTGGGGTTTGGTTTTATAGGTGTGTATTTATATTGATTTTCTGATTCTGGTACTTGCACTAAGGTTACATAAGACACTATTATTAGGTAAAGCTAAGTCAAAGTTTTGCAGGGGAACCCTGTAATATTTTTCATAACTTCTAGATGATTGTAAGATGATTTCAAAATAAAATCTTTTAAAATTCTTGTTGCCTTACCACCATCTGAATTTTCACTGGCTTCTAAACTGTAACTTGAAATGTGCATTCCACCATTGTCTTTGGGGGAGTCTAAAAAAAGGAATAAATTTTAAGTGACTCTTGAAAAGAACTTACAAATCTTTCACTAAAATTTTATCTCATAAATTATAACTTCTCACAGAGAAAAATATAATCACAGCACATTGTTATATTTATGTCTATATACTAGTGACAATCTAAAATATAATAAAAGCCACACACATTTGATATCACTCAAGTATTTAGCTAGTATTTCAAAGTTCTTGGGAAGAAACTAAAATGATAAGAATATGTGGAATGATTTTCATTTATCTAGTTTAGAGGCCATAAATCTGTATAAATACAAATTCTGGTTAAGCTGACATTTATCTCTGATATAGACTTCTTTCTATGGTACTTATGTTGGATATAATTTTACTTAGAAGGAAGTTATTTAAGGATCCATATAAAGTTCAATAGTTTGTTCATATGTGAATAATTAAACTAGCATTAGGAAATTCAATAGCAAATTAGAAAAAAATAGGATTTACAATTAAACTCATTTATATGGCAGAATATTTCATATGCAAATGAGAATATTTTAAGCTTAGGGAAATTGCAGGAAGACTTCTTCTCAATAGTAAATACGGAGAGACCAAAGTTTAGACATAGAAGAATTATTTACCCCATCCAATTTTCACTTGGCGTGTATGGATTGCTCCCACCACATACGGTTTTTTAGGGTGTCCAGGCTTGGCTGGACAAGTGGAATATTTTACTTCTCCACTGGGGCTGCTTCTTCCTTCCAGATTGTAGGCAAAAATCTGTTTGTGCAAAAAAGAATATTTTGTTGAACACAGGAAATAAATGTCTGGTTTGATAATATGCAATGTGCCAGCTGAGTGAGAATTTCAAAGAATTAAGTGCAAAGTAAAGCTTCATTTCAAAGAAAAAAAAACCAGCAATCACTTTTTTTTCTAGTGAAGAGTTCAATCTTATATGAAAACACTACACCAGTTTATAAATCGTGCCACATACCCGAAACTTGTATGCAGTATTTCTCTGAAGATTTCTTATGGTGCAGGAGAGGTCTTCTCCATTGTATTTAGGTTTGAAACCCAATCCCTGAAAATGGAGGACAGTGAACTTGGGAATGAAGCCTAGGTTTGAACTCTAGCTTCAACTTACTGTCTACCTGAATGGTCTTGAGAAAGTACCTTAGGCTTTCTGAACCCCAAAGGGTCTGCACCAGGTCCTCTGCATACGTGTTACAGCTGTTAGTCTGATGTTTTTTGTGGGACTCCTGACAGTGGGGGCAGGTGTGTCTCTGACTCTTTTGCCCGCTCTTGGGGTTTTTCCCTTCCTATTGGGTTGCCTTGTCAAGCCTTGATATGAGGGCTTTTGCCTTGTCTTATTGCATGTTGTTTTGTAGTGTTTGGTTGTCTCTTGGATGCCTGCTGCTTTCTGAAGGAAATGGAAGGGGAGCAGACCTGGGAGAGAGAGGTATGTGTGTGGGGGTGTGTGTGTGTGCTGAGAGGAGTGGTCCGGATGTATTGTATCAGAGAAGAATCGATTTTCAATAGGTTCCAGTTTTCAAGACGTAATGAGATAGCACATGTAAAAGCAACTAGCCTATTAGGTACAACCCAGAACAGGTCACAATGTTATCTACTTTATTTACAATTTGTTAACATGTCCATAGTAATTTCTGGCTGCTTTTTAAATTGACTAGCTCTTTGACACAGATTCGGAAACCCCGAATGGAATGAAATGGTTGCCCACCCACTCGAGGAGACTGAGAGGAGAAAGACAACTTGGCAGAACTGTATTAAGGTGCTGAAAGATATGTACGATGCCAGAGAGTCATCCAGAACAGACCTGGAGTTGAAAATGCTAACAGACGGCTCTCAATAAAGACTGACCAGAACCCAGACGCGCTGCTCTGCATTCAGCTAGTTGCTGGATGAGGGGGCCTATGCAGACTTGCTCAACAGTTGCTCTGCATTCATCCCATTCAGAACACAAGGATCAAAGTTGGGATTTTTTTTTCCAGGTGAGAAGTGAGTACAAAACAGTACTGAAAGATGAGGCTAAAGAGTATAGTACAACAACAACAACAACAAAACAACAAACAAACAAACAACCCCCCCCCCCCAGAAACTTACAGATCTTGGTTCCTCCATCTCTAGCACATAAGTAAGAGTGTCATTTGGGTTTGGGTTTGTCGGGGCACACCATTCTAGCGACAAACTGTGCACTCCTGCTTCTTTTAACTTAGGTGGCAGCGGTGCTGGAGGTGTGTTTCCTGATGTATAGAAGACTGCTATCTCACTGAAATTACTAAAAGAATATGTTAAAATGGAAACATCAGTTTCAGAATCTTGCAGCAGTACAGATTTTTCAATAGTGAAAAGAATTCAGTGTACCTGAAGCCGAAGTTATTTTTGGCAGCCAATCTGAATGAATACTTTGTAGAAGCAGCCAGTTTAAAGATCTTGTGCTGTTTCATGGGGCCACTGTAGCAACTTTTGAACTCTTCACCTTTACCCTTGACAATGCACACAAAATATCAGAATATTTTAAAGTACTACACTTAACAACACATACTCAGCATAGCATTAATCATTCACAATCAGGTGATTTTGACAGAAAACTATGCATCAGATCTAAGCCAGATGAGGTTCCAGCTCTGAAAAGGGGGAAATGGACACAAGTCCTCATCTCTAACCCAGAAGATATCTCCAACTGATAACTGTTTGCAAAGGAAAAATTAGTTTTCTCCCACAGAGTCCCACACTTAAGGGCAGGCCCCATGCCCAGCAGTAGTTGGCAAACACAAAATGAACTCAAGGGTAATTTTGGAGGTTTTTTTGTCACTTATAATACTTTGGGCATCCTTTTACAAAATCCTATAGGTCTTTGCTTATATATTATGGTTTCCAATTTTATGTTGGAATGTGTGTGTCTCTGTGTCTATCTGTGTTTCTTGTGATTTTTCTTTGGCTCTTTTTTTTTCTATTCATTTGTTTGTCTTGTCCTGTTCAAGTTTGTTTGTTTTTATTTTATCTTATCTTATTTTATTATTTTCTTCTTTATTGTTTTAGATGCCTGTTTTCTAATGAGAGAGAATAAGAAAGGGTGTGGATTTGCATGTAGGTGGGGAGGGGACCTGGAGTTGAGGGAGGAGAAACAGTAATCTGCATCTATTATATAAAAAATATTTTAATAAAAATAAATATGCATACCTCATCCCATTCCAAAAGAAAGCTGCTTATTTTGGAACCATTATCATTGGAACCCTGAAAAGTTCAGAATGATAAAATTATGATGGGTTATTTTTACATAATACATATATATGTTGCATAGATTATATACATATGTGTATTCATTTAAAGTGGAGTAAATTACTGCAAAAACTTGTCAAATACTTGTTTTCATGGCAATTCATATTTAAGATTAAAACACACGTTTTACAGTCTACAAGACACACACTGATTCTATACTTTGTGTTTTTGGACTACATAAAAGGAAAGGAATTGAAACTAATACCTAAGGAAATTTACTGGTAACTGTGATAACTAACACCAAAATTGAAGTGCTGGAAAGGGGTAGTTCACTTTTTATTAATTATCTTAGTTATACTGACATTTCTCAATTCACTTGGCAGGACCGCTCAGAAAGAAGAGAAAGATCATTGTGAAGAGAATTGTTAGAGGAATAAGTTAGATGAAGCATGCATAATCTGTCTTTTAAATTCAGGATATAGCTGGGCGGTGGTGGTGCATGCCTGTAATCCCAGCCCTTGGAGGCAGAGGCAGGCAGATCTCTGTGAGTTCGAGGCCAGACTGGTCTCCAAAGCGAGTTCCAGGAAAGGCACAAAGCTACACAGAGAAACCCTGTCTCGAAAAACCAAAACAAACAAACAAACAAACAAACAAACAAATAAATAAAAAATTCAGGATACAGGAGAGTGTTTTAAAGTCACATTGAGACGCTTTTGTCAGTAAAATCCTTACTTTCCACTGTAGATTCAGGCTGTTCTTGGTTCTACTAATTAGTGTGGGTGCAAGTGGAGGGTCTGGTTCACAGCCAGGTGTTGTGAAGCTAACCACTTCAGACACGCTTTTGTGTTGTGCATCTCTTATGGTTGTAACTCTGAAAGGGTAACAAATTGTTGTAAGCTTTCAAGTAGTGAGTTGCAAGATTGTGTTTCTAGACACATTTCTTTGTTGTTCTTTTGTTAACATATGCTGATTATACATAGTAATGGCTTTATGACATTTTCATATATAATCACACTCCCTCCTTCCCCATTATGGTCTTTTGCTCCTTTCTCACTCCCACTGACCCCCTTTTTCCTTCCTAAGTCCCCCACTTTCTACTTTCATGGCTTTTTTGGGGGGATAACCTAGTTAGACAACTAGGGTTGCTTACATGACTATGGAGGTGAGGTTCTTTGCTGGCCAATAGCTAGGCTGACTTCAGGATTTCTAAGTACTAAACTTCTATAGCTTAAGGAGTCTCAGCTGGCTTACAGGCTGGTGGTAGGTTATGTCGGACAGAGTTCTTACCTTACAAAGTAGACCGTGCAGGGCTGTAGATCTTGTAGGGCCACAGTAACTTCGCCACCACTGTGAAGATAATCTTTGTTTATATGGAATCTCACATGTACTTAACAGCTAAGTAAGCAGTCCTAGTCTCATAACTGAATAACTGACTAGGAACTGTAATTTTCCTTGAAGTCTGGATAACTTTAAACCACTATTTATGTGTGCAAAATAATGTTATTAGTAGGCTACAGCTACCCTTGAGGAGCAGCAGCCTCACCACCCATACCAAGTTTCTGAGGGCTATGATCTGGGAGATAGGTGGTTTTCACTAGCTAGTGGACACACCACAGAGCTGCTCTAAGTTTCTACCGCAGGTGCTCAAGTTCAGAGAGTGGGATGCCCATCCACACATCTGCACCAAGAGGAAGCTGGAGGAGCTGAGCAAAGTGTTGCTAGTTATCAGAAAAGCGGCCACCAAGAAGTACTGAATTTGGCCTCTCCCTTGCATCAATGAATCTTTATACCACATGTCAAGAATGATACTAAATACAAAAATGATAATAATTCAAAGCAGTCAATTTGCATTTTACTACTGCAAACATTTAACCAAAATAGTACAGAGTTACTTTTAAGTAGGTCATTTAAAAGAGCGTAGATACCAAAAGCTTCAAAGAACACCATGTCTCGCTTATCCAGAGGGCCTGATCCAGCTGGGGGCTCTTGGTTCATAATTCATGTGCTTCTATTCCTTTGGCTATTTGTCCCTGTGCTTTTTCCAATCTTGGGCTCAGCAATTCACGCTCTTACAGTCCCTCCTCTTTCTTGTCAGCTGGACACCTGGAGCTCCACCTGGGGCCTGGCTGAGGATCTCTGCATCCACTTCCATCAGTTATTGGATGAGAGTTCCAGCTCAACTGGTAGGGTGTTTGGCCATCTGATCACCAGACTAGGTCAGATCAGGCTTTCTCTCGACCATTGCCAGCAGTTTACAGAGGATATATCATTGTGGATTTCTGGGGACCTCTCCAGCACTCTGCCTATTCCTGTTCTCATGTGGTCTTCATTTATTATGGTCTGTTATTCCTTGTTCTCCCTTTCTGTGCTTCATCCAGCTGGGATCTCCTGCTCCCCTAAGCTTTCTTTCCCTCAAATCTTGCCCTTCATTACTCCCACTGTCGTCCAGGTTGTTCATGTAGATCTCATACATTTCTCTATCACTGGGTGATCCCTGTGTCTTTCCTAGGGTCCCGTTTTCTAGGTAGCCTCCCTGGAGTTGTGTAGCAGTCTAGTCATCTTTGTTTTACATCTAGTATCCTCCTATGAGTGAGACAATTGAATAGCTTGAACTGTTTGGGAGGCATCCAGGCTGTGGGACCGGGACCTGTCCTTAGTGCATGAGCTGGCTGTTTGGAACCTTGGGCTTACACAGGGACACTTTGCTCAGCCTGGAAGGAGGGGACTGGACCTGCCTGTACTGAATCCACCAGGTTTAAATGAATCCCCAGGGGAGTCTTGGCCCTGGAGGAGATGGGAATGGAGGGGAGGGGATGGGGGGAAGATAGGGGCAGGGGCGGGATGGGGAGGACAGGGGAACCCATGGCTGATGTGTAAAATTAAAACACAAATATAATAATAATAATAATAATAATAATAATAATAATAATAATAAACAACAAAGAACACCATGTCTCAAGCAATTCATTCATTCAGTTTCACAGGGATGTTTCTGGGATGGGACCCTATCTTGCCACATGAATAGAGAGATTATGTTCCCGAAACTGTCTTCCTGAGCAAACAGAAACACCTAAGTGTATTTCACTACACCAAGGAACTCCTAAAAAGACCCTTCTAAAAATTGAAGGGATTGATACTTTTAAGCAAAGCCTACTTGAAAGCCTTTAGGGGTAATCAAGAGATGTAAGCAAACAGGCAACCTCTTCCTCTTCCTGGGGCTCCTCCTCTTTCCCTCCTTTTCTTCCTAACGTTGAAAGCTAAGTTCTATTTCTTTTTAAACTAGTGATGTGTGGAAAATGCATGACGTACTAAAAAAGGATTTCCATGCAGGTTAATTTTGCATATCCCTGTCTCCTACCCAGTATCGAGGATTGTGGGTTATGATTCTTAAATCTCATAACTTTACCTGCTAATTATCAAATAAATGAAACTTTACATAAATTCTCATTTTTTTAAATAGTTCAAGTCTCTGGCTGAAGAAAGTGATAAAATTCCAGAAAATATAATTGTCAGGTATGATTTTCAAAGTGTTGTACAGCATCTGTGGCTTATTTAGTGCCTAAGCTGAGCAGTGGGAGGAAGAGTGGCCCCTTCTTTCCCTCCATTTGCATGCCTTTCCTTCCTCTTCCTCTCTGTTTGCATCTTCATCTAGGCTGACTGCTGTTCAGAACATCTGGCTGTGCGCATGCTCTCTTCTGCTGTATCCTCCCTAGTCCCACATCTAACTTTTGATGCACATCCCTGGACTTACCTTTCTATTGTCACACCCTCTATTTTCTAAGCAGCTCCCAGAATTGAATTCCTAGCAGAGTCCAAATACTGAGTTCTCACTGCAATGTCAATTATCTCACTTGTTTACCCAAAGACACCATCATGTGGAGCTATGTTTTCCTAAAATGGACCAAGTGGAAACTGAGGAGGAGTTAGAGGTTTGTTGTTTATTTTCCTTAAGCTCAAATTTGTCTAATAGGAAGCCCGTAGCTGAAAATGGATGAGCCGCTATTTAAATAACATACTGTGATCTAATGAGCTTTGTGGATTGATTTGGAAACCTACTACTCGAAAACTATCCCTGTCAAAAAGAATAATTTAGGAAAAAAAATGAAGAATTTAGTCTAGGTATAAGTTGGGGCATAATGACTATATGGTTATACAGTACGTTTGAACTGAATAATGAGAAATAATTAAAGACTTACTTATAAATGTTTTTATAGATTCCATTTTTACCATTGCTAGACAGTGCCAATTCAAATGTCACAGGAGAATTAATATGATCACATTTTTCAGTACTGTTCAGAGTCCATGAAATAGTAGCAGATCGAGTTTGGATATTAGAAACCTAGAACGATGAAAATACAAGGACTATACTTAAAAATCATAATCTGTAATTCTGAATCCAGTCTTCCTTAAATCTTATTGGATATTACATGTAATTCCCATATCAGGTGCTGAAAAACTGTGATTAAATTAGCCATTCATTTTATCTTTAATGCATTGGATATTATTTCATTGCTGAAGGAGATTATGAAGAATTTAACACAGCAAATGCTTCAAATGAGTCCTCTACTAAAGAAAAAGTGCTGTGAGTTTGCAGGGTTTAGACTGGAAAGGTAAAAGACCGTGAACTCAACACCTCTGTTACTTACCACAGGTTTTCCAGTGTTGAAACAGCACGACTGTGTTCTGTATTCTGTACTGTTTTCTAAAAGAAAGGAAAAAAAAAAAACCACCTTAAACGAAACAATGTACTGGCAAAAACGAGAAAAAAGTTAGATCTGTTATCACTCTACAAATACATAAGCACAACGAAAAATACTAAGACCTAATGACAACTTACATTAAACTCTTAAAACAGAACCTGGTCAAAATATGCATTAAACTCTAGCAGGACATGTACAAAATTCCTTAATTTAAAAAAAATCAGACAAACGAAGTAGGATTGAAATTTGCAATGTTTCCTTAGAAGACAACTAAAAAAATTCAAGGACATGCAAATTTTACAAGAAGTGTGTGTGTGTGTGTGTGTGTGTGTGTGTGTGTGTGTATGGGTGTGTGTGTGTGTATGTGTGTGTTGCTAGGAATTTAATCCAGGGCCTTTGGCATACTACATAAGCACTCTACCATCGAGATGCATTCTAAAACTTTTCATGATTTTAAAAGGCAGCCTAATTATGATTTTGCATACACTATTTGGCCTTCAAAAGTAGAATAAGAATTTTGTCATGTGATACAACATACATAAACTGAAAGGACATTATACCAAATGAAATAAGCCAGGCACAGAAAAACAAATACATAATGGCCTAACTTACATGTAGAATTTAGTAAAGTTGAAAGAAACATTACCAGGAGTGGGGTGTAAGTTAGAGAATGGGTAGCTGCTGAACAAAGGGAATAAAGTTTCATAGGGGAGAAATAGGTTTTGAGAGCTATTGTATCACAGAGTGACTTTGGTTAATATAAGCTATATTTCAATATAACATACATGCATTTCAAATATTTCAACATAAAAAGCCTGATTGGCAAGTGAGATGACAGGTGTTAGCTTCACTTAGTAATACCACATTATATTTATATATTACATATATGTGTGTGTCAAAATTACACTGTACATTATATATATATATATATATATATATATATATATATATATATATATATATGTTTATTATTTGTCATCTAATAAATTAAAAAAATTAGAAAAAATGTGGAGGCACAAGTATTATGAGGTTAAGAGGAAGCAGAAGCAGAGAATGGCATGTTAATATTTAAAGCCGGTTGACAAGGTGACATTAGAGAATAATGGTGCTTTCCACCAAGCACTATGACCCAAGTTTGAGCCGGGGACCTGCATGCTTGAAACAAGAAAACAAGCTCCCACTTGTTGGCCTCTGAGCTCCCTCATTCACAGACATGCACAGACTAAATAAATAATTATGTGTAGTAGAAATTTACTTAAAAATTCATTGAGAGTCCAAAATATTTGGCTTGAGTACTCATTGGCAACAAAACTGGATTCCTGGGTTTACCTTTTTGTGCTGCATTTGATGATGGAGTCTTCTTTTGTTTTCCACCTGATACCTGCTTATTGTCTCCACCTCTCATATTATTCTCTCTCTTTCCATGATCATTTTCAGTATAAGCTCTGGTGTTGTTGGAAATGCTGTCAGCACCAGAAGGTCTGAGAGCATTATTAATTGAAGAGGAGATATGAGCATTTTCAGAGATGGGAGCACTCTCGGAACTACAGCTTGGAGTACTATCAGGATTTGATGATTTTTGAGTTTCATCAGAGGTGACTGAATCATGACTAATTCTGGAAGGCTCTGGAGCACTAGTAACGGTGTCAGCGCAAAGAGTAGTGTTTGAGGTAGAAGTGCTAGGGGCATGATCAGAGGAACTAGTGATTTTGTCAGTAGTGTTAATGTCTGGAAGACTGTCAGCAATGATTTTTGGAGTATCGTCAATAGTGCAAGTATTCAGAGAGCAAGTGTTTGAAGTGTTGTCAGTGTGAGTGCCTGGAGCAGTATCCACAGTGTAAGCACAAAGAGTACTAGAAGTACTGGGCATCTCAATGGCTTTGTTCAGAAGCAAAGGAGTGTCATTAAACATGGAGCTAGTCTTATGTTCACCAAATTGGCGATCTTTCAGTTTCTTCTTTGAATATTCTCCCATTTTAACAATCCTTTCATCAAGTTGATTTACTCTCCCATGAGGATAGGTTTCTAAAAAAGATTATGTGACAATGTTCAGTAATTATAATAACCATATTCTCTGAAGTTCTCTCTTCCACTTAACCATTAAAAGAACACTGATAAATCATGCTTTACTTAAAAATATTTTTTACTTTGCTTCAATCCAAATATTTTATATTTATGTATATGTTATATATATATACATATTTATGATATACTGATAGGTATGGAAAAATATGAGCAAATAAGTATTTTCCTAGATAGTAACTTCACTTTCAAATCCTAAGGTCTTATGATTGTGATGACAATCCTCCAGTGACTTTTATATTCCCAATAGATAGCATTAATAGTCAAGATTTTTATGATTTTCTAATATGATCCTATAGAACAGTTAGGAAAAATATGTACCACAAATTACACAAAAGAAATTTATAAAGATACAGTTTAATGAGTAGTTTACCTGAGACATAAACTTTAGGCATTATAAGCATTTTGCCTATGGACTATCATCAGCCCTAAGATATATGCATGATATACAATCATTCATGAAATGTTATTATCCTCTACTTTTTCTAACTTTAATAACTGTCTAAATCTGTTTGCTTTTAACAAGCTGAAAATGTTTCATATTTTTTCCACTTTTATAAAATTTTGTTTCAAATGACATATTCATTGTGTTGTAGTGATGGGTTTCATAAAAACACATGTACTTTGCCCAGATTTACCCCCTTACCTTCCCATTTCTTTCCATTCCCACTCCTGCTCTTCCCTAGTTTTTGAGAAGTCCTTCTTTTTATCCTCCTCCTTCCTCTTCTTTCTCTACCTCTGTCTCCTCCTCCTCTTCTTTTTTTTTTTTTTAAAAGATTTATTTATTATTATGTATACAGTATTCTGTCTGCATGTGTCCCTACAGGACAGAAGAGGGCACCATATCTCATTACAAGTGGTTGTGAGCCACCATGTGGTTGCTGGGAATTGAACTCAGGACCTCTGGGAGAGCAGTCGGTGCTCTTAACCACTGAGCAATCTCTCCAGCCTCTCTCTCTCTCTCTCTCTCTTTCTCTCTCTCTCTCTTTTTCTGGAGCTGAGGACCAAATCCAGGGCCTTGCGCTCTACCACTGAGCTAAATCCCCAACCCGCCCCTCCTCTTCTTGAGACAAAAACCACATGTATCCTAGGCAGGCTTCAAACTTCAGGAGAGGATGACCTTGAACTTCTGATCCTCCTGCTTCCACCTCCAGAATGCTGACATTTGAGGTATGTACCACCATGTCTAGCTTTATGTGGTACTGGAGATGAAACACAGGGCTTTGTGCATGCTAGGCAGGTACTCGACTAACTGAACAATAGTCTCAGTTCCCAGCCAGTATCACTTCCACTTCCATGTCACATCTATATTTGTGTCTCAATGACAATGGTTTGCATTTAAAGAAAGTGTATACCGGGCCTGGGGAGATGGCACAATGGTTCAGAGCACTGGGTGCTCTTCCAGAGGATTTGGATTCAATTCCCAGCACCCACACAGCAGCTAACAAGTGTCTGTTAATTCCAGTCCTAGGGGATCTGATGCCCTCTACTGGTTTCCATAGGCACTGCACACAAATGGTGCACAGAGCAAACACTTTGTACAAGCAAAAACAAAATCTCAAGAGAAGAACAGTGTGTACTACCATGATGCTCCTGGTATAGAAACGGTGCTGGTGCTGGTGCTGGTAGTAGTGGTGGTGGAGGTAGAGGTGCAGGTGGTGGCAGCTGCTGTGGGACAGGTTCTTGGATGTAAGTTACTGGAAATTCCCCTTGAACTGGGGGATACACAAGTTGGGAGGCCTGTGGGTATGTGAACTGGGCTGGCGCTATGAAGGGCGACAGTGGTTGCACAGGAGCAGGCAGGGGCATGGGATAGTCTGGGGTCGGAGGCACAATGATCATTTTGTGAATTCCATTTTCTTCCACCACCTGAAACAGAAGACAGAATCATATGTACATATTCAAATTCGTAGAAATCGTTATGCTTTAGCTTTATATCATATTGTGTTAATCTGGAAATCTAAAACATCAAGGACCAATGATCAAGATCATTCTTCTTTTTCCCCATGTCTCTTGATTTCTTTTGAGACAGGGTCTAACTATGGAGTCTTTGGAACTCACTCTGTAGCCCAGGCTGGTCTCGAACCCACAGAGATCTGCCTGCCTCTGCCTCTTGAGTGCTGGGATTAAAGGCGTGCACCACCATGGTTGGTTGTAAGTAGCTTTTTTTTAAAAAAAAAAAAAAAGAGGTAATTTCTGACACATTTCCAAACCTTAAAGTGAACCATATAATTTAAAACTACTCTTCTTAATCCTTACTTCCTCAATGCTTCACAACTGGAGACTACTGTGAATTTCTTAAGAACACTTCGAAAACTTCTTGTTTTCCTTCTTTTTAGTACATCACAGTAGCATTCTTATTCTGTATTTTACTTTCCTTTTTATTTAGTAATATACCTTTGAAGACTTTTCTGCATAGGCTTATAAATACCCCTCCCCCTCCCCCTTTTGAGACAGAGTCTAACTATGTAGCTTTGGTTGTCCTGGAACTCATTCTGTAAATGCTAGCCTTGAACTCACAGAGATCCACCTGCCTCTGCCTCTCACCAGTGCTTGGATTAAAGGCGTGCGCCACCACACCTAGCTCTATTTTCCCAATTTTTTGCTTATTTTTATTCTGCTCCATTATCTGCATATGTACTACACTCACTCATTTACAGGCACTGGGTCTGTTTTCAGACCTTTTTGTGATTGTAAACAGCACTGGAAGGAATCTATCTATCTATCTATCTATCTATCTATCTATCTATCTATCTATCTATCTGATTAATATATCATTCCAAAGTTGTAAAAATGTGTCTATCTGATAAATTAAAGATTTTACTTATTAAAGAATTTAAAGTAAAATTGCTGAGTGCAGGCACAAGTGCATGCATCTTTTCATTAGGTATTTTCTTACTAATAATTTTGTTTAGAATTAATGTGCATTATACTGACTTGTTTGGCATGTTCTGCATCTACACCACTATGCAATATACACAACCAAATAAGCTATGAAGACAAAGGCTATGAAGAAGGATAACAACATATCTTCTCAAGTCTCTATTTTCAAAGTCATTGAATATTTTCTTAATCTCAGTAGGAGTGCTATCTGCCTGCTCATTTCAGGTACAAAATAAATATCTGAGGAATTTCTTCAAAGTTTTCTTAGGTCTTTAAGAATGAAACACTACTGAGTTGAAAATACTATGTGATTTTAAGGACTAAAGATTGTACGTTATCGGAAACCATATTGTAAAAATTGTAATGGTACTTAAAGTGGATTAACAAACTTTACAAAGCACTGGAAGTTTATTAAATATTACATGATATAATTTCAGTAAACAGGCCGGGTGGTGCTGGCGCATGCCTGTAATTCCAGCACTTGGGAGGCAGAGGCAGGTGGATCTCTGTGAGTTTGAGGCCAGCCTGGTCTACAGAGCGAGATCCAGGACAGGCTCCAAAGCTACACAGAGAAACCCTGTCTCGAAAAACAAAAACAAAACAAAACAAAACAAAACAAAAAAACCCCAACAACAACAACAACAACAACAACAACAACCCCAGTAAACAATTAGGTATCATTTATGAGGCAATCTAAGGGAGGTTTGGTTAAAGTCAATCACTTGAAATAATTAAAGGTTTAGTTAAAAGCAAAATTTAAAGAAATGACAACAGTAGGCTAAGTAAGTATGTATTTCTGAAAATCTATTATCATACAGTTACATTGTAAAAATGTTAAATGATAATATAGAGCTAGACACCAAACAAAAACCACATTAGCATACCTGAGTTCCGTAACCAGGAGGAAGGTATATTGGTGGAAAACTACCCGTTGGCGCTATCAGAGGTACCTCTGCAGGTCCTAAGAGAATTATGAATGAATTTTAAACAAAGTCCATCACAGAATCCAGTTAACTTTGCATAGTGAAAATCAGCACTGAGCTTCAACAACAGCCATTTTGAAAGGATATTGTTGCATATTCACAAAGCCCACTGACAAAGAATAGATTAATGACCCACTGCCAAAGAATAGATTAATGACTGGAAATTCATTTCAACCAATGGAATATAATTAGGGGATATATAACGAGTACTGGGTAAAACATATATTATAAAAATATTGGCCAGTTCACTGTGAATGAAAATGAACTATCAGCTTTCTGAGAGTGTTTTTTCACTTACCATGACTATACTGCCTAAAATTTTACTCTGTGTCATACAATAATTTCTTGCAGTGATATGACCTAATACAAATGAAAGGAAATTTTATTTTGGGATGTCCTTCCAATAATATTAAAGCAAATATATACACATATATGTATGTAACAACAATTAATGAAAAAAGAGGCCTGTAAGAGAGCAAGGAGGGCTGGCTATATGGAATAGTTTGGAGGGAGAAAAGGGTAGGGGGGAATGATGTAATTATATTATAATCTCAAAATAAAAGAAATAATTTAAAAAGTGAAACAGGGGTCTGGGGAGATGGTTCAGTGGCTAAGAACACTGCCTGATCTTCCAGAGGACCTGGGTTCGATTCCCAGCTCCCACATGGTGTCTCACAGCCATTTGTTAACTCCAGTTTCAGGGTATCTGATGCTCTCTTCTGGCCTCCATGGGTACTGCACACACATGGTGCACAGATGCACATGCAGGTAAAACACTCACACACATAAAATAAAAATAAATACATCTTCAAAAAATAAAAAGGTGAACAGTTTTTAGGAAATGAGCTACTATAAAGAAGGGCTTAGAATTATTCCTGCAATGCTGCACTTTTATACCACATATTATATGATATGCAAATGTATGTATCAACTATAAGTTACAGTATAGACACTTATATGTCATCATTCTTTGGGTTATTTCTAATTATTATAATTAGTATTAAGTTATAAGAATATATGAGTTTTTAAGGTCCTGGAATGGTAATTTGTGAGTTCATGATGAATATTGCATACCAATCATTTAAAATCTACTGTTAGATGATATTTTCAGAAGTTCTGGAGACATAAGTGCAGAGACAAAAAGCCCAACAAGATAAAAACAGAAATTCTCACACTTTCAAAATCAGACTGATCAATCAGAACTTCACTGCAGTGACTTGAGATGTCTTAGATAAACATTTAGACTCTTCTTTTAAAAATGATTTAGTTTTATTTGATGTATGTGAGTGTTTATCTGCACGTATGTATGTGGACCATGTGTTTGCCTGGTGCCTGCAGAGTCCAGAAAAAGTTGTTGAATCTACTGGAATTGGAATTACAAATGGTTGTGGGCTGCCCTGTGGGCTGCTAGGAAATAAACCTGGGTCCTCTGCAAGAGCAAACAGACTTCTTGAAGTCCTTAGCAAGAGTATAACTTCCTATGAACCTCACTCCAAATGGTCAATCTCAAGAAAGAAAATGGGTGCTATGAAATTTACTGCTTAACAAAATAGATGCTACTCTCCAGATGTGAACTCACACAAATGGCATGAAATAAGACTAAATATCTTTCCTTTAAAAGAATTCTCATTCTCTTCAAGGGGTGGTTCTTTCTCTGAGAATTTTCTTGCTGTGTTTCTGTCTTTGCAGCACATTTTCTTTTATTTTTGATACTTTCACATATGTATACACTGTATCTTGGTCATACTCCTTCCCTCCAGCTCTACTCACCCTTCCATCATATCCCCCATTTCCTTTTACATCCTCATATTTTAAAATCATATAACCCACTAAGTCCAGTTAGTGCTGCGCAGGTGTGTGTGTGTGTGTGTGTGTGCGCGCGCGCGTGAGTGTGCGTGTGTGAGTTCAGCCACTGAGGCATAGGCAATCTACCAATGGAGGCCCTCCCACAAAGAGAAGTGACCCTCACTCACTCAATAGCCATCAACTACCATTATTAGCTCCTCAGCTAGGGGTGAGGCGTGGAAGCTGGAATTTAACTCTCCTCATCTTGTGGTAGTCTTATGCAATAATCACAGCTGCTGAGTTCATGTGCAATAGCCACGTCACGTCCTCTCCATCCTCAGGCTCTTATGTTCTTTCTGATCCTACTTCCAAGATACTCCCTCAGCATTTTTTTTTTTTTGCCATGCACGCGTGCGTGTTTGCGTGTGTGCATGTGTGTGTGTGTGTGTTGATATAGATGCTCTATCTACTGCAGAACATTCACAATTGCTAATTCTCAGCATTTTGAAGAGTTATGAGTCTCCAATTAACCACTACCCTCTGCAGTAAGAAGCTTCTGTGGCTAGGGTTGAGAGCAGTACAAGTCTGTCACTTCTTGGAGCTAGAGTGTTTAGTGTATTTACTTTAATATTTCCTTGTCTGTTCTGGTCTGGTAAATGCTTTTACTCTGGTGCCTTTGCCTAACCACTGTTGTTTCTGATAAACTCTGGTGGCTGGAAGAGTACTGTTTTCTTGCCACTTTTGGCCTTTTTACAGTCTAGTGATTATGGTCATCAGCAAAGTAGGCTTGGGCTGTTTTTGGTGAGATCCAATGGCTTCTGAGCTATGACTCTGAATGAGTATTACTTATCAAGGAGTTTATTTGTGTCCCTTGTGGAAAGCCTTACTTCTTGTTTGTGACTGGAAGACTCTGGCCAAAGCTCCTCTTTGGTGGGAACAGAAGGCAGTGGAAAGGAGGGAAGTCCACTATAAGTCTACAAGGCTAAGGAGCCGTTCTCACTCAGCCTGCGGTGTGCCTGGCAGCATGTCCAGAATGAACCCACATGTACTGTGAGGACTCCTCCTTCTTTTGCCCCTCTCATTTTCTCTGTCCCAGTGTTTGCTGCTGCTTTGCACAACTGGAGGCAGTAAGCTGGCTGTTCTCTTCTCCAGGGCGATGAGTCCTCTCCTTTCCTTCACAACTGGGTTTTTTTTTTTTTCTTCTCCCAGAGCTGAGGACTGAACCCGGGGCCTTGTGCTTGCTAGGTGAGTGCTCTACCACTGAGCTCAATCCCCAACCCCCCCTTCTCACAACTGTTTTGTGATCAATTTTTGGTCTGTGAGATTTCCTTTCAAGGCTAATCTAGCCTGACGAACTGAATGGGTTTGGTTCTGGACTGAAACTGTTCTCCCTCTACAAGTCAGAAGGCTATTGTCAGAGAATGCCCCAGCTTAGAACATGCCTCTGACAGGACAGTACAGTGAAACTGGATCTCATCTCAGACTACAGGGGAAGTCCACTGCTCTCAAGAAATACCTTCCAGATGAATACCACAACTCTCATCAGACCCACGGCTTGTATCTTCTCTGACTGTGCCCTGGGATGTGGTTTCAAAACTGGCCTAAATTTGATCCCCACTCTTAAAAAAGAACAAAAAATCCTTATTTTCTTTTATAACAAAATTTAGCCCTTACACCCACTCCCAGATCAAGAATGCCTGTCACCTCATGGCATACTGAGCTATAACTACATCCTACAGTTAGATCTATTTTGTTGAAACTTATGAAAAGACTCTTGGGTCCCTTATGTCCAAGTCTCCATGGCTGTATCACACGATCTTCAGTTGTGAGAGAGACATCCTATGTGCCTTAATAGATTCTCCCATTCTATTCCATGACCTCTAAACTTAGTCCTGGCTGAGAGCCTTGATAAGTCTTCATTTGTGAGCACTCAAGGCTCTGCTCAGTCTATGGTTAGTTAGGTCAGGGTTATGGGGTGGTGCCTGATTTGTAGCTCCACTGGTCATATCAGGCCACTGAATTAGAAACTGGCGTGGGGGGGAGGACTTGCCAAGACTGTATCTTGTCTGTCTATTAGAGGGAATTTTGAAAAGGGTTATTATCAAACTTAATAACTATAACACTTTGTGGGAGATAGCACAGAGCGGTGCTCCCAAGAACCCTACTTGCTTTCAATCTAGGCTAGCTGAAACCATGTGGAAGTATACTAATTTGACTGCATGTCAGAAAGCCATCCTGGCTGTACACTTTACAAGTCAAATCTCTCCAGATATTAGATAAAAGCTTAAAGGAATCCTAAACTCTTGCTTCACTTTATTAGACATGGCCTTCAAGATCTTGACCATAAGGGGACCTAGCAAGTCAAGGATGCATACTAGAAGAGTAAAGAGAGAAGGAGCGAGGTTACTACATGGTTGCCACAATTGTCTATTCCCTGCTCTTGTCGGGAAACCCTAGAGCTCTATTTGGTAGCCACCCTGTTTTGTCACAGGGAACTAGCTCATTTATGGGCCACAGGACTCTTTCCTGTTATTGCAGTTGTTAGCAAGGACATTTGAGCCAGGAGTGCTAAAAGTTACCAGGCTATAAGCTCGCTCCAGGACATGTTCAATCTACAAAGCATAGGCCAATGGGAAGCAAGAAAGGCCCTCTCTTCCCTGTGAGGGAAGGCCAATTTCCACCCAAAGAACCCATCCTTGGATCAAAGCTTAAAAAGGACAACTGCCCATGATTTTGTGAGAGAACAAGAGTATGACTGAGAGGCAACCTCCATTCCAGCCTCATCTCCTCCTGTCATTAAATTCCAGTTTGAATAGCCCCTTCTTCCTGTGACTAACAGTTTTCATTTCCTGTAGCCAGCTTCTCAAAATTCACACCACTAACACCATTCCTGCACATTTGAGTTTAACCATGACTATTACTTGCCCAACCTGACCTAAGCCCCTTCCCCAGCTCTGATAGAACCATAGCCTGTAAAATGATGAGAGATCTTAGGTTTATTTCAAAACAAACCTGTCCACACAGCTGTGGATCTACCTCCTCAGAGCCAGGATCTTCTTGCATCCCAGGAAGCAGGTAACAGTGGTAGCTGCCCCTGGGCTCGATCCTGGGGACTCCTTGGCTTTCACCCCATTCTACTTCACTCATTTCTTTCAGCTTTGCCCTCAGATCACAAAGATGGTTGCCAACTTTGTAGGTGTATGGGGTCCTGGTCAGGGCGTTGCTCCCTGTTAGACACCCCAAACCATCTGCAGGATTTAGCCCCTCTCTGATCCCCTCTGGGTACTGGGTAACCCATTGGGCTGGATCTTTCTCTCTCTCTCTCTCTCTCTCTCTCTCTCTCTCTCTCTCTCTCCTCCCTCCCTCCCTCCCTCTCATCTCTCCTGTCCTTTTCTCCCCTCTCCCCTCTCTTTTTCTTTCCTCTTCCTCTTCCTCCCCTCTCTCCATCACTTCCTCTCACATTCCTTGCTTTAGCAGCTCTGGCACTGTGGAGGCATCCTGATCTGTACTTGTAGTGTTGAGTGACCCACTCTGTTTGCTTCTCTCCCATGGTGACTAAGAGATCACCTGGGGTATTGCCCAGATTTGACTTTTCCAGGAGATGTCCCACAGGTAAGCGACATCTTGAAATGGACACTGATCTGGGGTCTTCAGAACATCTTGGGCTCTCCTCACCACCATGGGTTTCCAATTTTTCCCCAAATACCTTCAACATCTCCTTTGAGGTGTTTTTGTCTAACCTCTCTAAATTGGGTCTTGGGAGTGAAATCTGACCCAGTAAATGGCTTGGCACCAATATAAATTGGACGTCTCTTTGTGGTCTGAATGGCAGGCACATCTGAGTTGGCAAATTCTCAAGGATCGTGAGCACTTTAGGACAAGAACCAGAAAGTGTCAGGAAGCTCTCTATGCACAAGATTTCTGCCTCCTTGATGGCTTTTCCTGTGTCAATCCTGTTCCCCTACCCCAGTTGTCCTCTTGAAGGAGACTACTCCCTTCATTCTCCCTTGGAGACTCTACCTTTAGAGCTGCTGCCGATTGCCCCTCCCAAACCATCTCCCATCCGGTGCCTCAACCTGCTGCTCTTGAGCCCAGAGCCTCGCTCACTGAGCATTGGCACAAGGTAACAAAGTGGAGGAACTTCTGTTGTCCAACTCCTCTACTGCTCTCCCTTCCCTCAAGAGCGTCCTTCCTGTTACTGAAAGACCAACCGGAGATTCCACATTTCATACCCCAATTCATTTGTTTCTTCTAGGACATAGCTCTTATGCACTAATTTTTCATCTTATCCCATTGTCCATTTCCTTTTCTAGGAAGGCACTTGCTTCATAAACTTGGATTTACCATAAGTCTCTCTTGGCTATTATCCTCAATTTATCCTCTTGTGCTAAACTGCACCTGAGGGTGACTCTCTTCCATTCCTCAATCCTGTTTTTGTCTCTAAAGTCAACCCTGTTATATAAAACACAAGCCACCTGACAACTGCTCAACATCATCACCTGGTGCTCATTTCCCTCAGACATCCTTTTGATTTGTAACAATTCTGAAGTACCCATTTCCCCCTGCCAGGCTGCAGGGACTGAAACCCATCACCTCTTACCTCCTTGTGAATATCTCCATGCCCACAAATTCCCCCAACAACAACATGCCCATCCTTACTGTTTGAAAGCGCAATGTTCCTACCACCTTGTATCAGACTTTTGACAGGTCAACTCCCTCCTAGTTCCCACCCACTCATGTATCCCCCAACCTTATACTATTTTCTCTCAGATCCCCCAGACATCACATCCCTTTTCAATGTTGGACTCAGAGCCACCTCCTTCACCATTATCCCCTAGCCAAACCTTGGAACTTTCTCCTTTCATTTGGACTGACCCTGAGTCTAACTTCTCCCAATGACTTACCTGAACTGTACTCCTCAGGGATTCTGAGATGGCTCCTACCACTTTGGAAAAGTTCTTCAAAGGTACTCTGTCTATCTTCTTTCTTCTTTCTTCTCGATCTCTTCTGCTCTCCCCTTTTGTCCTCCCAAGTATCCCCATCTTTCTTCAGCATTCTACTCAACGACATAGTAGACCTACTGTGGATGCAATCCCTTTCAGCCTTATGTCTCAGAGGCTACTTGCAGCTGTAGACCTCCAGTGTTGTGCGTCTCTCCCAACCTTTTTATGCTTCATCCAAAGATGATCTCATGGTCACCTGGTTTCCTCTCCAGATACGCATAAAGGTTTTATCACCCTGAAACAGGCCCTCAGGAATTCCTGCCCTTGGGCTCCCCAGCCCCTCCTGACCTTTTTCTACCTTTACCTCTGCAGTGCTCATAACCAGGTCTTAGTTCTTCTAGCCCAACCAATGGGAGACTTACTCCAACATGCTGACTGTTTCTCTAAACAAATTGAACTACATATCAAAGCTGGCCCCTTATGCCACAAAGTTCTAGAAACTGCCATTCTACTCATCCCTAGAGCCTTCGAAGTTACCTTCCTTCAACTGTTGTTTTCTCTTCCCACCAATGTGCAACTTGAGTAACAATATTTTACTCTCCTCCACTTCCTCTCAGATCTACTAAGGCCAAACTTTGAGAACCCTACTGGTATTTCAATAACTCAGTACTCTTTTACTCAATTGAAAAACCTTTCTTTCCTCCAAGAGAGTCACTCCTACTTTCCAGGCCAAACACTTTCCCCTCTGAAATGTCCTTAGTACACATGTTCATCGCACCTCTCTTGTGAAAGAATACTTACAGGATCTCTGTAAACAGAGTAACATCTGTCAAAGGGTCTCTCCATAAGCAACTATTAGGCCCCCATCTTTCTCAACTCATCTACTTATGGTGCAACTCATGCCTCCCATAAGACACACCAATTACTTCCTGGTAGTAGCTGTAGTTGACACTTTCACAAATTGGGTAGAGGCTTTCCCCACTTCTAACAAATGTACCTCCATTGTGGCCTCTAGGCTACTAAGCGAAATAATTTCTCACTTAGGGATACAGGCCTTCCATTTAATTTGACAATGGCTTTGAATTTGTTTATCAAATAACTCAATGGACCATCTGTGCCCTAAACATTTCCAGAAGTTTCTACATTCCTTATTATACTCAGTCCTCTGGGAAAGGAGAGAGAGAGTAAATGGCATCTTCAGAACAATCTAGCCTGCTTCTCTCTCCAACTATGGAACTGGATTTCTTTCTGCTCCTAGCATTCCTCAAACTTCCTGAGGTTCCTTATAACCCCTCATTCTCAGCCCACACATCCTCCTAATCTGAACCCATCAAAAGACTCTCCTACTTCACTGAGTAACTCTCCATTTTAGTTTCTTAAGACTCTTCTAGAGTCCTTTACTAATTCCCATGCTCCCACTCCTATCTCTACCCCACTAGACTACTCCTTGCTCCTCTCCTTAAACCTTGAGATCTTGCTTTGATTCTTGTTTCAGTGAACCCTCTGAAGCCCACATGGGAGAGCCCACACAGGCTCATTTTAACCACCCCTACCACATCCAAACTTCAAGGTTGCTCCAATTGACACCACTTTTCTCCATAAGGAAGCTCACCTCTGACCCTGGGGACCTGAATTTACTAGTTACTAAATAATCTTCCACCTGCACAGGACCTACCTTGATGTGCCTCATTTGCATCCTAGAGGATATGGACTAATGCATCCTCCCCAGTCTACCACCCAACTCTGCCCCTACTCTTTCTTCTTTCCCTCCCTCTAAGACAGGGGTCTGGGCCCTCACCTGTTACCTAAACCAGACTGTCTCACTAGCAATCTCCTGAAGTCCTTTAATGATGCCATCCACTTCTCTTGTCAGGTCTGCCTTCACTTGCCATTAATCAGTCAGAAACCAAAACCCAGATTTGTTGAGTGCCAGGGAAGATTTGCTTTCTGATCCTTTCCTTGGGTCTTACATTTCCCACTGTCTAGTCCTCTTCTTTCATTTCCTCCCCCCACTACATTTATACCTGTTGTTAAGTTCATATGAATAATTTCTCTGAAATCCTGCCTTAAAAATATTTTCAACTTAACCTTGGAGGTGTCCCTCCAGACTGCCCTGCCACCCCTATGCAGCCTGTCACAGCCCTAGCCTTTGGACACTCCATCTCTCTCTGGCACACTAACTCTTAACACCAAATGTGGACACTCAGGGAAGCTCTTCCAGATATCCTGCTTTGACCTTTCACTGCCTGGCATACACCACCGGAATCTTTGGGATTTGTAGCTCCCAGGCATACATGTGTCTTCCTGTTAATTGTACAAGGGTATGCACTCTTACCTTCCTCTGACACAAATCCCAATCCACATCTTGACCTCTGTTAGGACATACTGGACTGTGAAGAAGATCCTCCTCCTGGGAACCTTGGGGGCTTTGATGAACGTGGGTATAGGGACCACCATCCTGTGAATAACTTGTCACCAGTTAACCTTTCTTTTCAAACAAATATTAGAGTCTCAAAGATGTTGTACATTAGCTTCTGGCAATCTAAGACCAGCTCTGTATGTTCCCTAGGTGCTGTTTCCATGCATGATCTCACGATCCTGGAGGCTACCCATAGGGTGGATGTGCACTTCTGAACGAACAGTGCTAATTCTTTATCGGTAAGTCAGCTGTCACAGAGATGGAGCACAAAGTTTAAGGGAAAGAGCCACTGCCTTTCTGCAGGACCCCAACTCATGGATGGCACCTTCATTGTCCTGGCTGCTTCCTTTTGTTGCCTCTTTCATCCTGATCGTCCCGTGGCATCTCTGCCTTTTCTTTCTTTCTTTCTTTCTTTCTTTCTTTCTTTCTTCTTCCTTCCTTCCTTCCTTCCTTCCTTCCTTTCTTCCTTCCTCTTTTTTTTCTTTTTTCTTTTTCTCTCCATGTAGCTTTGCGCCTCTCCCGGAACTCACTTGGTAGCCCAGGCTGGCCTCGAGCTCACAGAGATCCGCCTGCCTCTGCCTCCCGAGTGCTGGGATTACAGGCGTGCGCCACCACCTCCCAGCATCCCTTTCTTGATAACCTCTTTAAGAAGTTTTGGTGAACTCACAGAGACATCTCATAGCTGTCCTCCTTTTTAGACTCTTATTTCTAGGACCACCACCCCTCCCTAGCAGGAAGACTTGCCTATCCTGTCTTCCTACTGAGCCTGAATTGAGTGACAAGGTTCATGATCATCTTGTCTTCTGTGCTGATGCTGTCAACTGAGGTACCCTACAACATCTGAGTCCACAGAACACAGGGTGATGGTGATGGTACATGTCAAGACCATGTCTTTTCTTGTCTTACCCTTCAGTCTCTTTTGCTTACCAGGGAGGAACTTACTCCATAAGCTTGGAGCCTGTCAACTTATCCTCTCATGCTAGGCTGCGGCTGATGGAGAACTTCATTCATTCATTGACCCTAACTGTGACTCCTAGGATGACACCATTGTATGAGACATAAAGTTTTACAGTATTACCCAATACTACCATTTGTCTCTCATCTCCCACAATAACCATTCTGAATATACTTTGATAGCTCAATACCCATTCTCCTCCTTGGGGCTATTGGTATCAACCCCATCATCTTTTATTTCCTTGTTTTTGTGAGTAACATTTCTGAGAACTCCCTCCAATGTAAGCTTATCCTTACAGTCTGGAAACCCTACTAACTGTGAGCCCATCCATCTAGTAGTCCTCAAAACTTAGTCTCTCTTTTCTCAAATCTCCCCCTCCCCCATCACCACTTCACAGTCTTGGACGTCCAGGCTTCTTTCTTCACTATTGCCTTCCACCTGTGACATTTTGCCTGACTCCTGACTCAAACTTATCTCGACTATCCTCTCCCAAGGATTCTTAATGTCTACTACTTTGGACAAAGTTTGTGAAAACTCCTTTCCTTCACACCAGCACCCTTCTTCAAGACATAGAAGGCCTGATCCTGTACTTCCTCTCCTATTAATTGTCTCCAGAAATCCATAGCCTCCTCAATTTCCTAGCCAACCTTCAATATCAAGTCTCTAGGAAGAAGGCTCAGCTGATCCAATCCCAGATGCCCCATTTGGGTGTGAAAATCACCCCATACTCCACACAATTTCTGCTTCTTGGAAGGAGGACATTAGCCCAACCCATTTCTCTAATACTAAGAAGGATCTTCTTTTATTTTTAGGTCTCATAAGATACTGCCAGTTGTATTCCCATCACTGCTATTATCTCAGAACCCTTTTATACTACATCAAATGGTGACTTCAATGGTCACTTGATTTCTACTGTAGAAATACATAAAGCCGCTACAATCCTGAAGCTGAATCTTCCTGGAACTCCTGCACTTGGGCTACCAACTTATTCCAACCTTTCCACCTTTACCTCTTCAGTACGTGCAACCAGGCCCTAGTTCTTCTGGCCCAACTGCTGTAATTAGCTCCAACCTGTAGCCTATTTCTGTAAACAAACTGATGACACATGTCAGAGCTGGCGCCTTCTGTCTCTAACTTCAGGCAAGTTCTGTTCCCAACAGCCTTCAAACTATATCACTCATCAGTCTGTCTTTTCCTGTCCTCTCCTCTAGTTCCTCCTTTGCCTTGAGTCTGATCACATCAGCTTGCTCTACCCTGTAGCCTCTGGACAGCCCTGCCCTCCAGTATCCATGACACTCTGCTCTCAGCTACAAACAACACTCTTTCTGTGACCACACGTACCTCACAAATACTCCAAGACAGTAGATGAGACCCTTAAGGTTTTTCACCAGCTCAATACCACTCTCATTCCTGGGACCCTGGATAAGTTGATTGAGGGTAGCACCCTCAAGGACCCCGCCCCCCGTTGTTGGGTTCCCATTGTTGAAAGGTATCATGAGACTCTCAACTGCTTCCATTCTCAGTGAGTGGAGGAGGCAAGCTTCCTCCTTCCTTAGACCACTCCTCAGCAGGCAGAGCTCACTGTACTCACCAGGGTCTTACCTGGAATGCTGCAGTCATTGTCTATCCTGACCCTATATGTACCTACAGCATCATTTAATCCATCTCCTAGATTTGGAGAGAATCGTGTTTCCTTAGACCAAAGGCCAACACCATCAACAATGAGAGGCTTTCCCCCTCCTCCTCAAAGCATCCATATTGCCTCAAAGGGATGCTATCATCCACTGCAAAGGCCATAAGACAGACAAAGGCTCTGTCTCCCTGGGGAACTGAATGGCCCATCTCTGGGTTGTCCTAGCAGTCTAGGGCCAGGATATTCCCCACTATCTCTTTCTTTTGGACACATAACTTTTCTCCTCTCCCCCACCTCACTCCATCACACAGACAGAAATTCAACCAGAGTTTGAATTTCAGGAGCCCTACTGGTACCTCACCAAAAGACCCAGTTTGGTGAGCCTCAGCTGCATCCCAGAGGACAAGGAGGGCTGACGGAGTCCTCTCTGATCCACTTCCCAATCTGTCTCTCCTCTTACTACCCTCCCTCCCCCTGAGACAGGGGTCCTTACTTCCATACTTCAACCAGACTGTCTTACTACCCACCAAATCCCGTGAAATCCCATAACTCCTCCCTGCTCTCCTCATGTTGGGACTATGTTCACCTGTTCCTGGTAGCAGATCAGGCTTTCCTGCCTCATATCTGCTTGGCTTTCCTCAACAGGGGAACTGCACCACACCTAGTAGAAAACCCCTGAAATCGATTATTATGTGCATGGGATGGCTGGAGCTGAGGCAAAGACTTCTGCAATCAGGCTACTGTAATTAATTTCCTGAGATTTTTTTACCTGCCTACAACCCCCTCAACATCTCTTCAGGAGGCCACACCAAAGGCCCTTTGTCTGGCCCGCCAAGTCACCCTTGGTGGTCTCTACTCCTCTCTCTGCTAACTGAAAAGTGGGCCTCTGTGCTTTCCACACTGTGAATGTAGAGGCGGAGGACAGCACAAGGCTGATAATCAGGAGAGCAATCTCACTGCTAGAGAGCAAGCCCCTTCCTTCACTGCCCTTCACTACTCCCTTTGGTGAGATACTTGGGTGATTTAGTGATCCACATACTCTGTGCTCTACATGACATCTGTCAAAACGCCCTTTGCCTGGCCTTGCGTCCTCTTTCTCCACTCCTGTCTGTGTAACTACAAGTTAACTACACTTCCCCTCTACCACACCAGCACACCTCTTTCTCTTCAGTCTGCTGTTCTCCTTGGACTAATGGAATTGTCCACTTTTAAGCAACCAGAGACCAAAGCCTTGGCGTCCAGGGAAGAGGTCACCATCCTGACTTCTCTTCTCCATGTCCTACTTTTCCCATCCCTAGTCCCCCTCTGTCCATCTTCAACTCCATCTCCACCTGATATTTGATTCTTACCCACAATTTCTCTGAAATCCTAAAATTCAGTACCTTCAACTTAACCTTGGAGGAGTCCCCTTCAGATTGTCATGTGACCCCTATGCAGCCTGTCACAGGACACTCCATCTCTCTCTGGCACACTCTAATACCAAACTGCGAACACCCAGCGAAGCCCTCCCAGATATTCTGCTTTGTCCTTTCCTCTGCCTGACATACACTATGGACCTCTTCTGGATTTGTGGCTCCCAGGCTTGCATGTGCCTCTTGAAGAATTGGACAGGTGGACATCCTCATAACGTTCCTGTAACCCCACAGTCTCACTCTTCTCTTCTGATGTATGCACCCCAATCTGGATCTTGACCTCTGTCAGGACACACCTGGCTGTGTAGATGATCCTCTCCCTAGCAACCTTGGGAGTCACAATCTCTTGAGCAACCTCTGAGGAGCAAGTCAAAGGTATTCTCCTTCAGGCCCTTCACTTCCCTGACTGATGGCCTTCTGCAGGAAGCAGAGCAAAAGTAATACCACCCAATCTTCCTTTGTGGCCACCCAGCCTGAATTAACAGCTCAAGAGTATGAATTGGAAGCCACTCCACTCCAGCCCCTTCCTCACTATAAACCTTATTCCAACTTGAATGCTCCTTCTTCCTGTGATTGTGTCCAGCTTGAGCAGCCTTTTTGTGGCCAGCAGTTTCAACTTCCCATAGTCAACTTTCTCAAGTCAACACCATTAATATTATTCCTGCAATGCTAGTTCAAGCATGACTACTACCTGGTACAACCTGACCTCACTCCCTTCTTCAGCTTTGATAGAAATTCTAACCTGTGAGCAAAGTTTGCTCTCTTCCTTTCTCTAATGAGAGCCCCTCTCAGGTTTATTCAGACACAGACCTCTCCCTACCACTGTGCGTTTGCCGCTTGTTTTTCTCTTCTCACACTTTCTTCCTGGACTATGAGGATATCAGTAAAGAAAGAGGGAGCTCTTTCCTTAAGGACTGATGGGGCCCTGTGGTGGTTTGAATGAGAACGGCCCCATAGGCTTATATAGTTGAATGTTTGGTTCCCAGTTGGTGGACTGTTTAGGAAGGATTAGGAGGTGTGGTCTTGGAGTAGGTGTGGCATTGTTGGAGGAGGTGTATTGCTGGGGTGGGCTTTGAGGTTTCAAAAGCTGAAGCCAGGCCCAGTCTCTCTCTCTCTCTCTCTGCCTGCAATTTTTGGGAATGTAAGTTCCTGGTTGCTGCTCCACTGTTATGCCTGCCTACTTGCTCCCCCCACCATGATGGACAAGGACTCACTCTTTGAAACTGTAAGCAAGCCTCAAATTAAATTAAATTTCTTTTATAAGTTGCCTTGGTCATGGTGTCGCTTCACAGTAATAGACTAAGATAGACCCTAAGAATGTAGAGAATTTTGTATTCTCCACCTTTATGGATGAGCCGTTAGCAGCTCCAGAACTGGCAGAGATAAAAATAATTTATTGTCAATAATGTGAAATTTTGTGTCTTTTGGCTTTTTGAGACAGGGTCTCTCTACATAGTCCTGGCTGTCCTGGAACTTACTTTGTAGACCAGGCTGGCCTCAAACTAACAGAAATCCTTGTGCCTCTGCCTCCCAAGTTCTGAGACTAAAGGTATGAGAGCCACCACTGCCTGGCTGAAATATTGTGTCTTGATTACCTTCTCAGGCTTGACATTTTAGGCTCAGATTCTCCTTGGTGTTGATGGCAAGCCTGCTTTATAACCTTTTAAACTTGTATGATAGACAAACAACTTTTCACTCATTTTTTTCCTGGTCCTACCTAGCTACTCCCTCCCCTTCCTAGGCAGAGACATAATGTTTAAATTTCAGATCCACTTAAGTCTCCAGAGGCTCTATGGCTTTCTTAACAGTGCGTCTGCTGTCCTGGTTGCTGTTCGGGGCCTCAAAGGTCCTCCATATAGTCTCCAAAGTAGATGCTTACATCATACAAAAAGTTCCACCCAAAGTCTGTGATACCTCCATTCTTGAATACTCCCTTAACAGCCACTCCTATCACAGTTGTCCTTAAGAATCCTAACAGCTTTTCTGAAATGCTCCAATATCTTTAAAGTCCAAAATAGGGAAAGACTTATAGCCTCTCATTGATAAATTTTGGGCTACTGGGCTACTTACTACTCCTGTTTAACTGTTCATGCTATACCCCTGTCTGGACAGTAGAGAAGTCAAACGGGTACTACAAAACAGCCCAAGATTTGAGGACTATAAATGAGGCTGTGGTTCTGATTCATGCCATGGTTTCAAATCCTTACATTCCCATAGAACAGACACCCTCTACTATCTTCTGGTTCCTAGTGTTAGACTTTGAGGATGCATTCCTTTGTACTGCTATCTACCCAAACTCTCAGCTCCTGTTTACATTAGAAAGGCAGGATCCCTCCACCCAGCTTCCTGGGCAGTCTTATCTCAGGACTTTTGGGATAGCCCTATCTTTCAGGTCTCCACAGAGACCTCCTTTAGTATGTGGATATTAATCTGTAACTCAGGTAAGTCCAGTTCAGATCCAAACACTGTCCTAACTCTTCAAAAACTCTCTTTCTGTGGCTAGAAGGCTTCTCTTTGAAAGGCCCAGACCACCCAAATAAAGGTCAGCACAAGCAATCTTTCTAGTTACCAAAACCATCTTGTTTTAACTATGGGCACTCCAGCCACAGAACAGCTAAGGATCTACTTAGGAATGGCAGGATTTTACAGAATCTGAATTTACCAGTTTGACCTGATAGCTAAACCTCTCTATGAAAACTTGAGGGAACCAGAGGAAGAGCCATTAGATTGGACCCCTGAAATGACATGAACCCTAGACCTCCTAAAGCAGACACTTACTTCCTAGCCAGCATTAGCTCTGACAGTTCTTACTAAAACATCTTTTCTTTGCATATGCATGAACAAAATGGAGTAGCAGTGGGAATTTCAACAAAGGCTTTGGGGCCTCTCGATGCCCAACTGCTCATCTTTCCAAGCCTGGTGGCACAGAGATACTGCCTTTACCTCAGGGCATTGGCACCAATGGCTCTCCTAGTTTGGAAGACCTCTCTTAACCCCATGCCAGAGTATGATGATTCACAGGCCAAACCAGAGCCTTGAAAATCTCAACTCAAGAGTTTTCCACTGAAGATCAGACAGAACAAGCAAGCACCAGATTGCTCTATTATAAACTGCAGAGCTTACTGTAAAAACAGTGGCAAAAAATCCTAATCCATTACTCACCCCAAAATAGGCATTAATCCCAAGCCTGACAAGCTTCTCCAGCAAACCTGTGTGGAAATAACTGACTTTCTCTACAGTGCTAGACTGGATCTACAGGATTCCTCTTTCTCATCTGGAAGATACTTGTTCAAGTACAGTGGTAGTTTTACGGAGGCAGGACAAAAGGCTTTCAGGGTATGTAGTAGTGAGTCTCACAGAAGTCACAGAATCTGGCCCCCCCTTCCAGATAATTCCAGAACTAATGACCTTCACTAGGGCTCTCCAGCTGGGAGCAGAGAGGAGATAACTTTTACACAGATTTTTGCCTATGTTTTCCATGTAATCAACAATCATGAAGGAGCTGAAGAGAAAGGGGTCTCCTCACTGCTCGAGATACCCCCATTAAACATGCCCCTAAGACCTTGGTCCTACATGAAGCCATCTGGCTTCCAACCTTGCTGAGGGATGTCTTTCTGTACTGTTGTGAATATATGCTGTTCCCATTGGTTAGTAAATAAAGCTGTTTTGGCTTATGGCAAGAAAGCTTACAGCCAGGTGGGAAATCCAAATAGAGAGACAGAGAGAGAAGGGCAGACTGAGGGAGACGCCAGCCACCACCCAAGGAGCAGCAAAACACCAGCAGACTGGTAATGCAAGGCAATGTAGCAGCTTATAGATTAATAGAAATGGGTTAAGTTATAAGAGCTAGCTAGCAAGAAGTCTCTCTCTCTCTCTCTCTCTCTCTCTATATATATATATATATATATATAGACAGACTAAAGCATTTATTGTCCAATTGAGGCTCTGTTCATAGACATAGCAACTCCTTGGTATCTGTTTCTAAAGCTTGACTTTCTTGTTGTCAGGCCAATACTGAAGGTTCCTGACTCCTCCCCTTTTATACACTGTCCAGCATAGAAGAACTATGCCTGGGGGGGGGGATTGGTGAATGTATTTTGCTTGCATGTTCCCATGCAAGAAATTCAAATATCTACTAGTTAGTTGTGTCTTTTCACAGATGGCTAGACACATTTCCCATTGAAACAGACAGGGCCTTAGTGGTAGCCGCTGTCCTCATAGAGCACATCATTCTTTGCTTTGGGTTCTCCCAGTCTCTACGATCCAATAAAGGCCCAGTTTTCATTTCCAATAGGACTCAGAGTGGGCTGGGAGGTGGAGAGTATCTGGGAGAAGTTGGAGGAGGAAAACAATGTGATCAGAACACATTGCATGAAAAAAAATTCTTTTAAAACTCTAATAAATTGCCTTTGACTTTCCGGTTGTATATTCTTATATTTTTGTTAATGAGACTAAGAATCCCAAGAGAGGGTCCCCATTTCCTTAGTATTATGTGATGGTTCTCCTGAGACTCCCCGAGATTTTTGATAACACTTCTTTGCCACTTTTCAAGAGCAGGCATCTGATTTAAGGGCGATAACCTCTGAGGGATTGCTCACAGGGAGGACACAGGGGCTGGCTTTCTTCTCCTGGGATCATTCACTGACATAACTCCTCTGTCTGTCTGTCTGTCTTTCTTAGTTAACCTTCTGGTCTGGTTGGTATCTTCCATATTAAAGGCCATTAAGCTCCCATGGCAGTGTTGTAGGGCCTTTACATTACCACTGACATCAGTGCCTGTTTTCCCCAGTCAACGACTTCGCAATCTCCAAGTTGATATTACCATTAGGCCTTCACCCTCTTGAGATACGCATTCCCTCCTTCCCCTCCAGCATGCCTCTTAAACCTTCTGTGAATCACCCGTGGTCTTAAAACACTATGACACACCAGCAACATCAGTAAGGTCCACTTTTCTAACCTGTCTGAGCTCTGAAGAAGCTCCAGAAGATGATCTTTGCCCCTTGTCAATCATTTGACCCTGCTGCTCTATCAGGAAGCAAATTTAGAGATAAAAAGACTAAGAACAAAAGCAAACACCTCACATTTTAGCAATCAGCCCCTCACTATCTGGAGCCTGACCACAGTGCCTTGTGAAGCCTTATACAAATATTTAAAGCCTAATAATTCTTTTTTTTTTTTGAGACAATGTCTTTCTATTTACCCCTGGGTGTCCTGGAACTTGATCTGTAAACCAGGCTAGCCTTGAACTCACAAAGATCCTCCTGTCTCTGCCTTCCGATTTCTGGAATTAAAGGCATATGACTACATCCTGTTTTAAACCCTAATAATTCCTTTTTTTCCCCCCACACAGGGTTTCTTTGTGTAGTCCTGGCTGTCCTGGAACTGCTCTGTAGACTAGGCTGGCCTTGAACTCACAGAGATTCGCTTTCCTTTGCCTCCCAAGTACTGAGATTAAAGGTGTGCACCACCACTGCCCTGCTAAGAAGCCTTATAACTCTTAAGAATCAATGATGCCTTATTCTAAATGACCAACTTCCCAACAATTGGCACAATACAATTTACTACTTAACAAAACAGTGAGATGCTTGCTCATGTATCCAAATATAGACCCACACAAATAGCACATGAGGTAAGATTAAGTAACTTTCCCTAACTGTATAAAAGAATCCCATTCCCTTTCAGGAGGTGACTTTCTCTGTCACAAACTGCCCACTGTATATCTATTTGTGCCAATTTAGTCAATCTTTCCTGTATCTATTCTGGCCTGGTAAGTACATTTGCTGGGCCTCTGGCTTTTTACTGTCATTCCCAGCACAGCACTAGATCAAAATTGCCTTAGAATATAAAACAATTAGCACAAAACCAGAAAGTTATCTTAATTTAAAATAGCTAATACTAAGTCTATGACTACAAAGCAATGTACTTTATCATTGACTATTTAAAATTGAGATCATTTCTGTTTTTATACATAATAAAATGTGTATGCATAATTAAAATAGTTATATAAGATTATTATGTATAATACTTTATATGTGTGTCCTTGCTCCTGGACATTATTACTAGGTATTTAGTGCAATGATGGTGCATGCTAGGCATTAAAGGAATATTTGTTGGCAATGTGGAGGAATGAGCTCTCTACCAGCAGAACACTCTAAAACCGATCAAACACTCACACATATATGCTACACATTTATATAATATATATCTAGTTTTGTTGCTGTAGATTGTACAGATTGGTGGTTAACATGAGATGTTATCTTTGAACAACATTTTTTTTTATAAAAATTAGAATGTAAATATGTCTTTGAAGATTTATAGGCAGTTAACAGTTCCTAGAGGGGAGAGGCTGACAAGGCCCCACACCCCCCTTGAGGAATTATTGGCAGTTAATGGTGGTTGGACTGGTCAGATATTTTCTTCAGTGGTGTAGCCATTCCTAAGATGCCCACACTCCTATAGCAAACCCTTTGTCCATGATCATACGAGAAACCCTAATTAAACTCAATTGTTCACCCAAACAAGCAGCTACATCCATGAAAACAGAAGAGAGACTAGATGGGATAAGGAAGATTGTGAGTTGGAGGGGGAGCAAGAGGGCAATGGAGGTATGATCACAATACATTATGTACATACATGAAGTAAAAAATGTATATATTTGCATCCTTTTAAAAGATGAGAAAGGCCATTAAGAGGAAAGGACATTTCTGGAATTTTCCAAAACAATGAAATTTATGTTTCATTTTGTTTATGAGTTATACTGAGCTTTATAAATTCAATAAGCCTGAATTTAACTCTAATAAGAATATGTGCCACTAAAATTCAAGTGTTATTTAATTTTGCAAATATATTATAGATAGTACTCTATAAAAAGTAGCCTACATATCCTGATATGTCAGCTTGCATTTTTGTGGCCTTATATTTTGATGCAAACATTAAAAGTATATGCAGATATTTTCATTGCCTTTTGATATTCTCCAATCTGACAAATATGCCAAACATCTCAATGGACAGAAATAGTTCTCTGTATTAGTCTGTAGGACATTAACTGCTTCAAAGATTTGCTATTCAATTAAAAGCATTAGCACAGATCATATTGTAAGGTAAGCGATTAAATTCCCATATTTAAGTCAAAAGTAAAACTGGTAAGTAACAATCACTATTTACAGTGTCTGGACTTCTTTGAATTAAATTCCTCAATTAACTTGTGTTCATGTTTTAAAAGTGAGTTTTGAAGATTTCTAGAAAGATCAGCGAAATTGGCTCGTGTGCTGTTGATGTATTCTGTCTCATAAACGGTAAGAGATATTACTGAATTGTTAGTAATTTTACAATAATATTTAGGTTCATTCGATCTGATTGTAAGACAACACACATCTAATTCTACTTTAACAGACCTTGAACATGCTGAATGGACCCATCATCGGCTTTTATGGTAAGGACCTCTCCAGGGTTAACTTGAACGAATACAATCTAGAAATAGATAATCATTTAATGACACACTTTTATGTAAATCTATGGAAAAAGTCATTATTATCCTTTTGAATAATATTCAGTCCCACTAATTATGGGGATTTCAAAATCCTCAAGGAGAAGAGTACAATTGGGTCAATGGGCATTTAGGAGAAATTCAATACCCCTTAGTAAGAACAGGTCATTCCCCCCACCCAAGTAAAGCTTAATAAGGTCATAGTAAAGAGGTGCATTGGGGTGGAAAGACATTATTCTCCTCTGCATCTACCCCTAGAACAAAACCTTTACAAACAAATAAGCAAAATCCCAGAAAATAAAATTTATCTGAAGGTAAAATTCAGACATACTTGAGCCCAGTATTGGGAACAAGAAGGCCAGGTGTTATATATTTTAGGCTGAGTCGTGGTCTGTGAATAATTAGAATATGTTGCCATGGCGTTGGGGTCCAGAAAGCAACTCTCCATCTAAAAAAAAATGTAATTTTGATTATAAAACCATTTTACTTTTGTCATTTTTAGAAATAAAACTTTTATTATCAAACACTGTTAATAAAAATGAACATTATTTTGACATTTTCATGCATGCATATATTTCAATCATTTCTGTCCATGTTGTTATGCTTACATACCATCTTTGCTTTTTTTTTTTTAATTTAAGAGACAAAAAGTCCGTCATGTTTTTACATTATATATTATGTTAGACCTTCTACTGAATCTATTAAAGGGGCAAATGCTAAATCTGAAGTATACTTTTTCTTTCTAGAAACCAGTCTTACTCATAGAAGTCATCACTATTCAAATACAATACTTTCAAATATTAGATAATTGAACTGCTAACTGAATGAGCATGAAGGAACATTAGTCTTCATTAAACTCACAATTTCAAAAGGTACACACTATGAATCTGTAGGTAGCAGAAACTTAACAATACAGGACTAGGCCTTTGAAGTTGTGCAAAAGAGGATAAAGAAGCAGCTAAATTAACCCAAAAGGAAATTTTATGTAAGATAAGCTAATGTTGAATGTCTTAATTAATTTTCAAAAGGCTTACAAGAAAAAGAACCAGTGCTGAAAAGACAAAAAAAGTAAATAAAAATGAAACAATCAAACAAAATTTCCCAAGTAAGTGACCATAAAAGTGACAGTCTAAATAAAAACCAATGCCAGATTTCATGACATTTAACCAGTTATAGTGCAAATAAAAAGAAACAAAACTTCTCTTACAGGGTATATGGGATCTCCATTGATAAGTGGCACTGTCGGAGGTATTTCAGAAAGAATAGGTGCAAGCTGATGTTCCATTGAGTCTAAAAGGATTGACTTTCACATTAATTGATACTTCTAAAAAAAACAAATAAACAGAAACTTACAGATTAATCAATTGTAATCAGAATCATGTTTTTAAATGACAAAACATGACAAGATTCTTCTGAGAAAATCCATCTTAATTTTCCTCTCTAGGAATGTTTGACTTGAGCGGAATTACGTTAAGACATCATTTAAAGTAATCATTGATCTTCATAAATGACAGAGCCAAGTGTGGAGTTGGCAGTTTCTGCTTGATTGTTTTCTCTTCATTCATGTGAAGACAAACAAAGGTAGCTTGTTAAACACAATGAATAAGGGTTTAGTTAAACAAGTAATTGGCTATTTGATTCACTCCCATCCAGTTCAAACAACTGATTTCCAATTTATGACATTAATTATAAATAAGATTTTATATTGTAGAGGTAATTGTAAGAACTAATTAATTATGTTAGAAATACAGAAATTTGCCTTAGCTGTCTTGGACACTAAACCAAACAGTTCAAACCTAATGTAAAACTTTAAAACTAAACATTTAAACTTATATTTCTTTCCCGATTGAAATACTTCATCTATAGATGACACCAAGCAACAAAATACACACTTATTAAATGAAAACCAGAAAGGAAAACACGATTACTTTCAAGATATAGAAAGAAGATGCTTAAGAGGGAACCTCTCTGGAGTGAGGCAAGTCTTGAAATGTGGTTTTTGTGACATAGCCTTTTAGTAAAAAGGCATTTGTACATCATAATTTGGTGACATCATTTCCTTTGCAAGTTTTTAAAGTGGTCTTAGGAGACTTCTTATTTGTGAATATTGTTTTCCCACAAATTAAAGGTAAGTATTTTGAAAAGACTACTGTTTTGGAGTCATGAAGAAATCTGGATTGTATCTTAGAGGGAAAAACACACTTTTTTTTTTTAAACGTTTGAAGGATAGTGAATAGCCACCCCTTTAATAGCTTTAAAACGTCTCCTCATGAGTGCCAAACAACTTACATTATTCTAAATATCTCTTTTGAAATCAAGGTAGTGGGTTAATTTAGGGTAAAAGACATTGCTTTGTAGTTTATTCTGATGGCTGGATTGATCAACTTAAAATATTTAAAAGCAGAATCTCTCTCTCTCTCTTCCCCTCCTCTCTCTCCTCCTCTCCCCTCTCCTTTTCCCTTTCTCTCTCTCCCCTCTCCTTTCTCTTCCTTTCTTCCCCTCTTCCCTCTCTCTCCATCTCCTCTCTCCCCCTTCTTAATGTCCTTTCTCCCCTTCCTCTTTCCTTCTCTCTGCCTTTCTCTCCTTCTCTTCTTTCTCACTCTCTAATGTACTAAATTTCCAAATCATTTGTGTGTAAGTCATTTTAAATTGATATCATTTATTATGTCACCATTACTAGAATCTGTTGGTTTGTGGATGCCGTCCATATGCCAACAGATTCACAGTGGACAGACTAAGGGAGAGAACTACTCTTCAGTACAAATTGACTTGTTCTGAAATTATAATTAGTATCAGATTCTCTAAAATAGAAACATCTGAAAATTCTTTTCCTATAACAAACATTATATGGGATTCAGTTCCCTATTTGAACTTTTAAAGCTTTAAGTCTTATAGATTAAGTTCTCTCTATTATGTAAGGAATTCAATTCCTTTTTACAGTAGTGACCTGTGCTTTTTCCTTATAACTTGATCATTAACTTCATAACTTAAAAATGGTTAAACTCGTGTTTAGATCTTCAATTTCTTAAAGACAGTATGACTATTTTGGGGCTGGAGAGATAGCTCAGAGGTTAAGAGCTCAGGCTGTTCTTCTAGAGGACTCTGGTTCAATTCATAACACCAATATGTTAAGCTTCAACCTTCTGTAACGCCCTCTTCTGGTCTCCATGGGCACTAGGCCAGCACATAGTTTACAAACATACATATAGGCAAAATATTCACATACATGAAATAAAATAATGTTAATAAAACTTTTAAGACACTATGACTATATAACCACTGCCAAAATTTAGGCATAATAATAACACAATTATTTTAATGAGGACACACTTATTTTTAGCATACACAATAAAATATTAACAATCGGGAGTGCAAACGCTCTAGAACTGAACTTCATAGTTATATCAGTATTATTACAAATGCAAATGGACTAAAAGAACACGAACACATACTTTTCCTACCAACAACTTAGTTTAACAACTGCTTTACATACAGCTTTCATCCATTTGGTACAAGTAAGATAAATAAGTACACAATGAAGGACAATTTGACAAAGGCTTGGTTGCCAAGGATTTTTTTTTCTAGTGTAGAGAATTTCTAGGGTTGCTTCATTAAATACCTCTCACCCAACATAATCTATTTTCCACCTCATTAAGTAGGTCAATTAACTACTCTATAAGGTGAAGTACCTTTTTCAATGAAGCTTTAATAGTTTTGCTTTTCAGGCTCTTGAAGTCTCCTGAAAATAAATCCCATGCTTCCATTTTTCTGTTCCATTTTCCTCACAAATTTACCATTATTCTGCTACCACTTTGTACTGTAATTGGCCTATGAATGTAATGCATTAACTGCAACAGCTCTAAAGAAGAAAAATGCTGTGTCAGAAAAGGCACAAAAACTGTGAGTGGCATTTGTGCAACCACAAATCCCCTGAAACTCATTTCAATATATTTACTGCATATGAACAAAATTCATTACCTGTGGCCAAAATAAGGAATTACAAACAACAGAGGAACAATATGCTTTTTTAGAAGCAGCAAAAGCTTTAGAAATTGATCAGAAAATGTTAAAATAGACATGTTCAGGCTTCTTAACTGTTTTTATACTTTTAATTTCAAAGTGGTTCTAGGTTCATGCATGTTCAAACTCAGAAGTTCAGAAACTGTTACATTTAAAAAGTGCTGATGCCCTATTGTATGTTGTAATACAGGATTTTTTTTTTCACTTTGCACTACATAAATGTTGAAGCTAAACTATGTGACTAGACACATTTACCACAAACATCAAATGCAGCAAAGGGAAGGATCACAAGACAACACTTTGTGATGATCCGATATAAACATTCACTGTTATTCTGTTGTAAGAAAATAAAGATATTTAAAATAGGCAGCTTTGATATCTGAATCTGTGTGTGTTCCAACAACTAGAATGCTTCAGAAGTCACTTATGAACACATTATACTAGGCCATGTGAGAGTAATTTCAAAAGGAATACATGAACCTTAGACATTATTTTCAATTTTTGTTGAAAAACAGAAAAATATATCCTATGTGTGTAACCTGATTAGGAACTGGTGCTTGTAAATATTGGTTGATATTATTGGAAAGACATTTTAAAAGATATTTTTAGAATTTTTACTTGCCCCAGTTAAATTTACCTTTTAACTTTATATAAAGCACACTTTGTATTTCTTTGATATCCACATTAGAGATGCAGGGAGTTGGTGATGCTAATACTTTAGCATTTTTGTTTTATGTCAGAGAAGGTAGGGTGAATTGTTTTATAGCAATGTCTGGTGATCAAAAGCCCTGGGGTCAAATTCTTGCTTTGCCCCTTATTAGGCAAGTTCTGTTTTGTTTGTATTCTATACTGCTGAGGACTTAACAGGCACTTTAGAGATGCTGAATGAAGGCTGGACGTTTTTACCTGCAAATGCCCTACTCTAGAAGGCAATCACCAGAAAATAGTTCCAATTACAAAGTGTTCAAAATTAAATGCTCTATTCCCAAAGAAAGAGTGTTCACTAAATAATACAGTTTAATATATAAATGATTTATTACCTTCAGGATCACTAGTTTTCCCTGTGCATAATATGAACAGATGTGCAAGCTTCAAATTAAAAAAGGAAAAATTACCAATTTAGAGATAAAACCATTTCTGTAGCAATCACTAAAGGTATTTGCTATTTTCAGTAGCTAATATGAGAGAAATCTATTTTATTTAAATCAAAAAAGCAAAGTTCTCTAATATTATCTACTGAAAGTGAATTCCAACTACATTTTTCTAATGAATACAACAGTTGGACCAGGAAATGGACTCTTAAGATGGCAACATTGGGAATGATGCAAAATTAACAATATCTTTAGGTCTTCACCAAATAAGGGGGCACAAGGAGATCAATCAACATCAGATGACGTAGTTGGAGCTTACCTCCAGGCTCCTTTCAAGTCACCCCTAGTCCCTGTTTCAAAAGACCAGTTTAATTCTGAAGCTGAGGTTAAAGTCCACACCCAATGTATGGCAATGTTTACTAGATAGCATCAGTTAAATGTCCCCATTAAAAAATACATTGCATTTTGATTGACACATCAAATTTATATTTATGAGGTATAATGGGATGCTTTGATTCATGTAGCAAATTAACTCATAGGAACTAGCATGTCCATTACTTTAAACTTTTATCATTTTTTTATGATGAGTACACTCATACTCCATCTATTTTGAGATACATAATATAACATTATTAATTGTATTCATCCACCATATTATTAACTCACAAAGACATGTGCTTATTATGCCACAAATAACTTCTAAAAGTATTGCAAGAGGTTTAATCAAAGAAAACAAACAATAAGGGGTTGGGTAATGGCTCCGTGGGTAAAGTGCCTGTAGCCCAAGCTTGAACACCTGAGGTCAGAGTTACAGCTCCCATGTAAAAGTCAGATGCAGAAGAGCGTGCTTAGGATCCCAGCACTTTGAGAATGAGCAGGTGGTTCCCTGGAGATTGCTGGCTAGCCAATCTAGCAATCAGGAAGCTGCAGGTTCAATCATAGAACCTGTACTAAACTAAAGGTAGAGAGAGATTGAGAAAGGTACATAGACTTCTGGCCTCCACATGTACCTTATTGTGTGTGAGTGCACCTACATACACTCATGTACACATACCTATACACCTCTCTCTCATTTCTCTGTCTCTCTGTCATGCACACATACACACATTCACATATACAAGAAGAAAAACATTAAAAAGTAGTTGAAACAGCAATAATAACAGAACATGCACACTGTTCCTTCAGTACATGCTAAGCACCATTCTAAGCATTATTCACACATAAACCCATCTAATCCTTAAAATAGCACACTAAGTAGGCTTTTTATTATACTGTATTATGTGACTAAGATGTGATTGTCATATGCTTGATATTGTGTGGAACCAAGGGAATGCACAGTATTTTCTTTTGCCATCAACCTTTTTTCCTGGAAGTTTCAACACTTAAATTCTTTTGAGGAAGGACATTTAGTTGTGTTCTTCCTTGGAGAAGTACTTTTTGCAGTACTTAGGGTCACAGTCAGGGTCTTGCACATATGGAGCGAGTAAGGGGTCTGCCATTGAGCTACATTCCCAGCTCATACAAAGAGTATTTAGAAATAAGACAAGATAACACAGTGTAAGAATTTCATGACTTCTCAATCTTGCCCTGCCCATATAATCTAGTGGCCAAAACAGAACTGACTTAAGATCAGTTTCTTTCCAGTTTGTCTTCTAATCCAACTTACCTTGCAACCTATAATCTCTATATTTTTTACTAAATTCATCCACCTAAGACTGTGCACTCTTAACTTTGGATTTTCACTCTTGCATAATTCCTATTAAACACTGCTTTTTGCTGGGCAGTGGTGGCGCACGCCTGTAATCCCAGCACTCGGGAGGCAGAGGCAGGTGGATCTCTGTGAGTTTGAGGCCAGCCTGGTCTACAGAGCTAGTCCAAGACAGGTCCAAAGCTACAGAGAAACCCTGTCTTGAAAAACCAAAAAAAAAAAAAAAAATTGCTTTCCAATCTGAAGGTCTCAGGGAAAGTACCATATCTTCATGTATTAATAGAGTTATGCTAGTAGTACATCTAAAAGAAAGTATTAAATTTATAAATGAATGTGATGTGGCAAATAAATGCAATCTACCTTCTTGCTTAGAAGTTTCTTTTTAAAATTAAAAGCATGATTTATTTATTCTAGTTTATTTATGAGTTTTGCCTCTGTTTATGGTGCATGTGTGCCTAGTGCTCACAGAGGTCAGAAGATGGGGCAGATCCCTCAGAACTGGACTTTTGGATGGTTGTGATCCCCCATGTAGGTGTTGGGAACTGAACCTAGGCCTTCTGCAAGCACAAGTGCTCTTAATTGCTGAGCTAGCTTTCCAGCTTTATCTTGAAATTCCTTAAGAATTCCCATGTCTTACAGCCTTTGCATTCATGAAGTCAGAGCAGCCAGTGGTTGGGAAGGGCCTCATGAGGCCCCACCTATAGTGAGGAGCTATTGGCAGTTGAGAGTTGCTGGGGGAGGGGAGACAGTTTTCTTCAAGTGTGTGGCCACTGGCCACTGGTTGACCCCACAGCCATGTGCTTCCTGGCGGCACTGATTTGGACTCAGTGTGTTATAAAACAAAAGAAAAAAAAAGAACATTCTAAAGTGTGGAAGGGGACTGGGGACAGTTAGAGTGGAGCAGGGGTTGGTTATGATCAAAATACACTGCATACAAGTATGAAATCCCCCATAAATAAAATCTATAATAAAAAAGAATTCCAGTGCATTACTACTCTTCACTATACTTTAACTTGCATTAGCATTCAATATTCAAGAAGGATTTTAACTTTCTGGGGATACGAGTGACTATTTTGTGGTATTATTTATTTGTGAAAATGCACCAATGTTTCCAGATTCATGGGCCCACACATATTTAGCACAAACCTATTTGTTGAATAGGGTCACTTATATAAAAAAATGCTAAACTGAGTACAGTAAAACATATATATATTAATGACCGTAACTCCTACAATTAGTAAGAAAAGGGAGAGATCAATGGTGCTTGAAATGATAGACAAATGTTCTTGAAGTGAACTATGAGCTATGTATTTATATTAGCAAACTTCGAAGACCACTTACTGTCTTTCAAATGTTTAATCAAGTTAGGCTACATATACATATGAAATATATACCCAGTAAAACATAGTTTATGATTAAAATACATATGTATATAGACTATACACTGTAGAAGAAATGACAAAACATTGGGATACTAAATGGTCTAACCTTTATATACTGAAGCCAGAGAAGAGGCATTTCAACAGTAGCTACAGCTTATAATTAAAATGCTCATCTTAAATTTTTCTCTCATAAAATTAGAGGACTATTATCAACTATTCATTTGTTTCTGTAACAGTAATTACATAAATGCTCACCACCATCTCCAGTGGGGTCTACAATAGTCCTTGGAGAATGTGGAAGATTAATGGCATAGGATCAAGCCAGACATAGGCCAGATATACACACACCACCACCACCACCACCACCACCACCACCACCACCACCACCACCACCATTATTCCAAAGTTTTCAAAAATTATTTAGCTCCAGAAACACATATTTATAATATTTGAATAGTTATAGGTTAGCCAGTAGGCTTGATAAAATATATTCTGTGAAAAGCACATAATCAGGTTGAAAAATAGAAGTAATATCAATGAGATGTATCCCCTAAAATAGGCACAAGAGGTAGTACTGAAGAATAAATATTTAAAATTTTGAAATTACTACATTGTAGGGAATGGAAATTTTTAAAAGTTGGAAATGTAGAATTTGGGTATGACAGCGCACTCCTGTAATTCCAGGGTGCTGAGACAGAAGAACCATGTCTGAAGCCAGCCTTAACTACACAGGGAGACTTTGCCTCAAGGAAAATCAGGGACTTGATATGTTATTATTACTTTACATGACTGAAAACAAAAAATTAAAGGTAATACTCAATGTTCTATTTAACAATATCTGCATAGAATACATTTGAAAAAGACATTGGTTACAAATTTAAATATCACTGGAGAATTTCCCATGAATCAGTTGTTAACCAAAAGACACAACACTTGAGTAGACTATATTTGTGTTTCAATAAAATGCAGAGAAACAACACTTCAGATGAAATAAAAAATGGTTTGAAATCTCAGTGCTTAAGTATTTTAGGAATGCACAAAGACTGATTTTTAAAGGTAGAATTTTAGGTAGAAAGATAAAGAACGGCAGTGGTGCATGTCTATAATCCCTGCTACATGAGAGGCTGATCACAGGTTTGAGGGCAGCATGGCAAAAAAACAAAACAAAACAAAAACAAACACACAAACAATACAACTCCTTCAAAACACCAAACAACCCCCAAACCAAAAACAAATAAAAAGAAAACTAATCTAAAGAGCTTCCAAACAAAAAACTATGTGTAGTATGCATTCAACAGCAACTGGTACTTTTTTGTGCATATACATATACACATACACAGAAAATAGACCGGACACAAATATAATTGAACTTTACCAGTGGGTGACTCTGGTTGTGTGGTCTGACAAGTGACTTATATTTTTAAAATTAGTTTTCTATTTCACTTTTAAAATTTAAACAAGAGCAAAAGGAGAAAAGGAGAGAGCAAACCTAGGATAAATGTGCATTTCTACAACATGCACTGAATTACCAAAATCAAGACCCCTCTTGGTACTTTTCCATTCTCTATTCATGGGTGTGTGTGCTGTGGGGAAGAAACTCAAGATTGAAGTAATGACTTTAAAGGCAAATATAAATAAGAATCGATACATCATTCAAGTAGATGAGAATATACAAAGATATTTTTATACAAAATGCCTATGGAAATACAGCATATAAATAAGCTTGAGAAGCTAAATATTTAAAATATTGATCAATTTTGGGTTATTAATGGAAACCAAGGATTTATGAAATACCAGTCTGATCTTCTGAGGTCCATGATAAAAATTTGAGTCCTTTTGGTGTCCTACCAGATACGGACTATGGGAATGGATGGTCATTGGGCTGCCCTAGAATGGCATTTTTAATTCCAAAGTTTCTTCATTAAGAAATCTTTATGTTACATTTTAAAGGTAATGCCTCCAATAGAAGTCAAAACTACAAATGCCAGTCATAATTGAGAAATTATGTCTGGCTTTGGCAAGGGCCAGTGGAGTCATATGTTGTGTGTCCTTCCTGGACAGACTAGAGTCAGGATTTGAATGTTGTCTCCTTTTGGCAAAATAAATGATACTTTTTGGTAAAAGGATTTTAAAGAATTAAATTATTACAAATTATTAGAGTAAGATCTCTATACACATATTTTATTTTGTTAGATAGTCCTATTCAAAATTATTTTAGTAGCAAAACTCCACTGTTTCCTATATTGAAGAGCACAACCTTTGATAGAAGAACAAGATGTTATCATTAAAAGATTGATTTTTAAAATGTCACTTATTCTTTAATTTTAATCTACTGAATCTATGCTCCCAAACTGTCATTAAGCATCAAATTATGCTGAATATCAAAAAGTGTGACCAAAATAGAATACCTTAAATTGTACATTTCAAAAATCTGAAATTTTACATAGAATTACTTTCAATTGTTGAATCTTTAAAGCAGAAAAGTAACTCACTTTTAGCAAAGTAACAAAGAGAGTATGTTTGGTAAGTTTAAATCTGTCTTTTAGCTTATTTAATTCATAAGTGTAATTACAGCAGAATGAGAATTTGTGATAAATCTGTTTTCATTTTGAGATGAAAATATTGGCGATAGTATCAAACTCTAATTCTGAACAAAGGAAAGCAAACAAAACTGAATGACCACACAAACACCCAACTTCTACTGAGTGAAGATTTGAGAGTCCAGGAAAGCTGGCGAATATAAGCAGCAGATCACTATAAATTTACTTTTCCTCAAGTAGTTCCAGAATAAATTGCTTTATGAACTGCAACTGCAATTTATGGCACAGTTCTGATATAATAGAAAGGAAATTGAGATTTCGTTTTCTTGGTCAACCTCATTTTACTGGAACAGAGCACAAGGAGTTTTGCCTAGAGTTTAAAACTGGATTTGAGGTCCTAGGACGTCAGGATTGTATTAGTGGGCAGAGAGCAATTTAAAATAAGAGGTGATACTGCTTTTACAATCAGGGCTTCAAGGGCTTAATAAGCCAGTGCAGTAAAAGGTACTTAGTTTTCTGCTAAAATCTGGCACTCAGCAGTGATGAGCTGCATGGAGCCACATCGGGCTGGAAAGATTTCAACATAGCTTTCCTTTGAGGTGGACACAAAAACAGGTGGAAAAAAATTCACCTAAAGCTATGCTTTACCATTCTGCCATTCAGGTTTCCACTTACTGTTGAATGAAAAAGTCGTTATTAGGAAGTTCTCAAATAGAAATATTCTCAGGAGACAAACTATCTCTAATTTGCCACCTTTCTTGAACATGCTATGTCTTGATTAAAGTTAACATATATTCCACTTGTGGAGAAAGATATGAGCACAAGTTTTGGAGAACTAACTTTTCCGTTCTTCCCAGAACAAAAAAGTAAGGTAACAAATTATGTAAAAAATAATTGTGGTGGTCATTTACAAAAATAAACCATGAAAGCTCCCTGGTATTTCTGTTACTCACTCTATACGGCACAGCTATTACTTTAAGAATCGTATTTCAAGTATATTCATTATGTGGAATGTTAAGGGAGGGGTGGAGTGCGCGAGCAGGCAGGGCACAGGGAACTTTGGTGCGCAGAACCTAGCCCTGAGGTAGCAAAAAGGTTGATTTCTCCTTTTCAGGTGTTTAAGTTTTGAATCAATGTTTAAGTTTCTTGATCTCCTTTAATCTGTCAGAAGACAGAAAATAATTACTAATTTCTTAAATGAATTCAGCATCAACAAAAGCCTTTGGAAATAATTAATTTGTTCTTTTGTTAAATAGACAAAATTAGGGATGACAAATTTCCAACTACACCACTGGGAAGGAGCCAGACAACTTGATTCTGAGTATTTCACAAGGCACCTCATTCAAGCAAGCAAGCAAGCATTAACAGCAACAGTAATAAAATAGGTAGAAAACGGAAATACATTACCAGTTAGTTTACTTTTTTAAGGTTTGGAAAAGTTTACATCCACGAAAATAACGATACCCTCAAGGCGTGATACAAAAATTGCAGATATAAAACAAAACAAAACACTAATGATTTCCAAACAATCTCTCCACCCTAAGCCATAAATACTTATCCCTTAGGTAGCTAGATAAATGATGCCCAGCGCAGGGCAATCCTCTTGTGTACATTCCTAAAGGAATCTAAATTTCTTCCCTCAATAAAGTAAGCACCTAGTTCACTTACCAGTCAATGTATAACGCAAAAGAAAAGAAAAAAAGCACTGGACAGAATTAGACAAGATTTTCTGCAAAGCGTTCACAGAGAGTAGGAGCTCCAAATCCTGTGACTAATTGCACATAGAAAAGTAAGTTGCTGCAGATACAAAAATGCTTCTCCAAAAGCGGTCACTCTTCATTCAGGTACTTCTCGATCTGATTTCCGATAGCAAGAGATTCAGCAACAGTGGCCAATTCAAGATTCAGAAAGATAAAAGACCGGAGTGGAAAACGGTCACAAATACAAAGACAAGCAAGGGAAGCTAAGCAAAGAAAGACAGAGCTGGCGGGACCTACGGGGCCGACTGCCGGACGCGAGGCACTGGAGAGCGCTGGAAGGTCCATGCGGCACCCAACGGCTGGCTGGGACCGCGCCTTTAACGTGGTCTGAATCGAGACGAAAGCCCAGATGTAGGAGGAACTTTTGGTGTCCCTCTCGCCCTCCCCCCACTCCCGATCCCAAACTCAGAAACTCTTCCCTCCAAAAATATCCCCTCACCTCCTCGAGCCGGCCCCAGCAGCCGTGTAACTCTATCCATCAGCATCCCAGCAACAGGCACATCCAGCCCCTGGCCTGCTGGCCCCGCCCCCCCCCCCCCCCTCGCCCCTCGCCGCCCCTCCCTCGCCGCCTCGTGCTCCTCGCCCCGTTCCATCCGGTCACCACCGCACCGTCCGTGCCCCTTCGGCGCGCACCCCAGTAGCTCACGCCCCCTTGGCGGGGCGGCCAGCCCGCGTTTCCAAAGACGCCAACAGCCGTTGTGGGGGAGAAGAAAGGCACAAAGTTAGGAGCTACAGCAGCAGCTGTTCGGAGCCCAAAGACTGAGAGGGGAGGGGTGAGAAAGAAAAAGTGACAGGAAAAGAAAAACAAGAGTAGCTGCGGGCCCGCGCCCCCCGCTGTCGACCCAGCAGGGTCACAGGCCCACGGCCCCAGGAGGGTACAAACAGACTAACCAGGCCACCAGGTCAGGGGAAAAGGGAGGGAGGGGGCGGGGACTGGCCGTGGCTCCTTGACCGCCCCTCTCACCCGGTGCTGACAAAGATCCCATTCTTTCCTATTATCCCCGTTGGGTCTTCTCTGTCCTTTAAGCCCCTGAGCTTTTCCGAAAGTCCTGGACCTCATTGCTATAGTGTGCAAGCAACAAGTTATTTCAGGAACACTGGGAGTGGTGGACTGAGCACTCCTAGATTTCGACGTCTGAGGTCGGCGAGGGGCACAGAAAGACCCCTGCTTCTGAGCTCTGGGCAGGGCAAAGTGAGCCCAACTGAGTGGCGGGCTGGGTGCAAGGGAGCTTCCTGAAAGACATTGCCACCTCCACCCCACCCCACCCCCAGGGGAGGAATACCACGCACCAAACTTTGTCTGCTTGCTCTTCTCTTGCCCCTTTGACATTCTTTTCTCGGTCTCTTAATTTGAGCCCAAGAACTCACAAGTGACTGTGCAGCGGCCCTCATTTTCTTGGCCAACGGTCTGTCTGTTGAGAGAGGTTCCCATTCCCAAATCTAGATAGTTTTGAGCCTACTGAGACTCTGCGGGCGGTCTCTAGCCGTTCCCAGATCTGTCCGGTACAGCTGCCAGCCTCTGCAGCCTGGCTTTCTGAAAGGGGGTTAAAACTCATCGATGGACATCAAAGGACATTGACTCAGTGCGTGTCTCCCCCCCCCCCCCAAGCCCGGGAATGGAAAGCCATTGCTCCGAGTTCTTTCATATGAGGGCCTTTTACCTCTTTGTATACTACGCTATTCACTCATTTGCGCAATCGTGGGACCGGCCAACCTTTTCTTCCGTTCTCTTGAGAGATTAGCACTCCCAATTTGCAAACCTATCTCCTTGGCCATGTTATTGTGTGGATTCTGTTTCGTAAGGGTCTGTGGCAGCTGCGGCCCCTAAGTGAAAGGGTCCAGAAGAGGAAATTGCTGAATCATAGGATTGGACACAAGCGTACTCTAACAAAAGGATTTGTGAGGTGAAAGGGCAGGGGCACTTATAAAATACTATAACTCACAAAGAACGGTGTGGCCAGGCTCCCTCTTCTTTGCCAACCTCCACCCCCATCCCTGTCATCTCCAATAAGAGGATTTGAAAATTTCCCTAGCCTGGCTAGGGCCAGAGTAAACAAACTGTCCTTGAGAGTTGTAGAGATGCGAATGTCTGACAGGAGACAAGTGCCAGGAGCCCAGATTGGGATATGGTGATTCTCAGAGGGAAGTTCAGTCAATTCAATTGAGTTCCGCTGCCTTATATTTTAGAGCTGTTTGATGCTAGCATCAGACAGAAAGGGAGACATTCCCAACTTTTCTAAACTGAGGCAGTCTGGGGGTCTGGGAGACTCTGGGTGGGGGTAGCAAGGACTGGAGACATCAGACAAGCAGGACAGCTCTGTGGAATGGAATGAGAATCGCCTATCTCAGATCAAGGTAAGACTACAGCAAAAAGAGACAAGGATCAGGAACAAACAAAATGAGCTCCCAGAGAGCCCTGCAGGACCTGGAAACTAGGAACTGGAAGCTAACAGGAAGGTAACAGGATCTTGAGATTTAAGCCCCTATAGGAACCAATCCATATGATGCAGGGGCAGAAAAAAAAAAATGTCTGGAAGAGACTGAACAGGCCATTGATTCCAAAGAAAATGACTTGACAGATGTAACTTAGAGCACAGAGTGTGTGGATCATTAAATCACCCAAATATCTCACTGAAGGGAGTGGAGAAGGCCAGTGGAGGAAGGGGCTTGCTCTCTGGTGGGAAGATTGCTCTCCTGATTATCAGCCTTGTGCTGTGCTCCGCCTCTACATTCACAGTGTGGAGAGCACAGAGGCCCACTTTTCAGTTAGCAGCACTGCAGTGTGCCTGGTTGAGGAGATGTTTTAGGACTAGGGAGGGCTGCCACAGTTGAAAGAAGATCTTTTGAGGGGCTAGGGCTTTGTCTTACTACGATTTCTGTCTCTTTCATGTTCTGGTTTAACTGGCTCAAAACCCAGTAAAATAAGTAAGAGATTCTGCTTAGTGGCTCCCTGAGTGCTGTTTGTATCAGCGCACGTGACCTGAGACAGTTTCTTTGTACAGGCCTTTGAAAGCTTACAGAGAGATAGATAATAGATAACTTATTCACCAGGACTTACCACTTAAAGGAATGTAGTCTAGGTCTGGGCAACCAAGAAACAGAGAAATTCAAAAAGTGTATGTGGAGATCATATACTGAAAATACCCTTGGCAAAGCTTAGTGGCCAAGTTGAGCCTAAGTAACTCAATAGCCAAAAACTCTTAGAGGCCGGCAGTACTCGATCTTAGCAAATAGTGACATCCTACAAATAGAAGCACATGCTTCTCTTTAATAGGACTTGGGTTGGACTTCTGGAAATGTGAGCCTTATTCCAAACAATTTTATAAACAGCAACCTTTCTGACAGGAAATGGGTGGCAAATGAGAGTCAAAGAATGCTCCAAAATTAGTATTGAACTACAGAATAAAAAAACGAGGTAATTCTTAAGTGTAAACATACATCCAAAGAACAAAGAAGCCTTATTTAGCATTTCTTTTTTGGTTTTCTTTCTTTCTTTCTTTCTTTTTTTTTTTTTTAGCTGAGGATCGAACCCAGAGCCTTGCGCTTACTAGGCAAACGCTCTACCACTGAGCGTAATCCCCAACCCTCTTTTTTGTTTTTCTATTTTGGCTTTTCAAGACAGGGTTTCTCTGTAATAGTCCTGGCTGTCCAGGGACTCACTGTGTAGACCAGGCTGGCCGAACTCACACAGATTCACCTGCCTCCATCTCCCGAGTGCTCGGATTAAAAGTGTGGGACACCACTGCCACCACAGGCTTGTTTAGCGTTTCTAACAACTGTTTGGCTTTTTTTTTTTTTTTTTTTTTTGAGACAAAGGCTTACACTGTAAACCAGTGTGGTCTGGAATTTACAATGTAGCCTAGGCTGGCAATGAACTCTCCATAGTCCTCTTGCCTCTGCCTCTAGAGTGCTAAGATTATAGGTATGAGCCTATGCTAGGCTTTCAACAGTTTAAGATTTTCACTGTGGCAGTGTGGTTATTACAAGAAGGAACAAAGCAATTGTAAAGATGTGTCAGGTTGAGTCTGGAGGAGACTTCATGTAGCAGATTTAATACAAAATGTTATTTGTGGCCACTAAATTCCGGGATCTTACTGCACTTAATAGGAGTTGCTTTAAAAAGCATATCATAATCCATTCCATATTTGGAAGTGTATTTACAGCCCAAAGTCAGGTAATTTATAATAGGAATATGAAAATTACAAATTGAAATTATTCTTATTTGGGGATTACCTTAATGTATTTTTTAAACTGGGAAGAATTTTTTCTAGTTTTATTGAGGTATAAAAGACAATAAAAATTTGTATTTATTACTTTTTCATTGCTGCTATAGATTACTTGAATTAACAACTTAAAAGAGAAGGACAGACTTATTTTAGCTCATGGTTTCAGGAGACTCAGCCCTTTATGGTGTAGAGAGTACACCATGGCAGAGCAGACTAATTGGTATCATGGTGAGAGTGTAATTCTATTTACAGTGACAGAGTAATTGTTATGGTGGCCCATAAGGAGGAGGAGGAGAAGAGGTGAGGGGAAAGGAATGAATATGAATATTTGAGTATGCGCTGCTAGCTGACTTTCTCTTTTATCCTAGTTGGGCCTGAGGACCTGTAGGATGATGCCATTCATATTGAGAGTATATCTTCTCCCTTGAATCTTCTCAGGAAATGGCTTCACATACGTACTTAGAAGTGTGCTTTACTAATTTCCCAGGCACTTCTTAAACCAACTAAGTTGATGAATTAGATTATCTATGGCAAAATTATATGTATTTGAAGTGTATAATGCAATCTTTTGACATTCCTATATGCTGTGAAGAGATCTTTAATCCCGTCACATGGTTACCATCTGTGTGACTGTGGTGAGTGTATATATATTACAACTATATAATAAATCATTAATTATAGTTACCATGCTATGGGTTAGAATGCCCCAGAATTTATTCATTTTATAACTGAAACATTGTAATCCTTTATCATCATTTTGCTGTTGCCCTATCCGTGATCTGCTAACCTCAGTTCTACTCAGCATTTATGAATTTGATTTTTCAAAATTCTACATATCCGTGAAATCAGGCAGCACTTGTCTTTCTGAGTCTGAATAATATATCATGACTTATATATAATGCACACATATAATAGCAATTTTCTTTACCTGTTACCTGATATGTTGTTTCCATGTCTTGACTATTGTGACTAATTTTGCAGTGATCTTGGGAGTACAGATATCTTCATGAGTTGCTAATTTCGTTTCCTTTGGACATACTCCTAGAAGTAGGTTTCCTGGATCATATGTTATTTCTATTTTTAGTGTCTCAAGTAACTTCTATGCTTATTTTCCATGATGTGTTAATTTACCTTCCCACCAACAATGTATAATGTTTCCTGTTTCTCCACATCCTCACTAGCACTTGTTACCTTTTGACTTTTTGTAATAGCTATCCTAATAGATGTGAGGTGTTGTTTCATTGCGGTCTTGATTTGCTTTCCTGTGATGATGAGTAATGCTAGTCCATTTATGTGCCCATTAATATAACTAAACATTTGTGTGTTTTCTTTGAAAAATATCTAAAGTTTTCCACCTGTTTTTATAACTAGGCTGTTGGTAGTTTTATATATATTTAAAATTAGATATTTGCTATGAGTTGTAATGTATTTAGGTTTGAAAATACTTTTCCTATATTGTATAGTCTTTTAATCTTGTTGATTATTTCCGTTACTGTGCAGAATGTATTTAGTGTGATGTAATCTTACTCATGTACTTTTGCTTTGATTTTGCTGTGCTTCCAGTGTCATATCTAAAGGGTCCCTGCTAAACCCAATGCTGTGGATCATATCTTCTGTTTTTTTCTTAATAATTCATCTTAATTGATCTTTGTTTATGGTGTAATATGAAGATCTAATGTCATCTTTTGCTTATTATTTATTTTTTGGCAAGATTGAACATCCCTTTCCTGTTTCCAGACCTTATAAAAAAATCTTACTGTTTTGTGATGTTAGCTGTGGGATTGTCATACATGTTGTTTTGAGGCATTCTTCTTCTACCTAATTTAAAAGTTTCAAAAAAAAAAAAGATACTGTGTTTGTCAAATACTTTTTATCCACCTATTGAAGTGTTCAGATGATTTTTTGCCCTTCATTCTGTTAATGTGGTGTGTCTTGTTCATGGATTTGAATGTGTTGAACCATACTTTCATCCTTGAGATGGCTCTCAGGTTGGTCGTAATGAATGATCTTTTAAAATGTACTATTGGATTTGATTTGCTTATATTTCACTGGGTATTCTTATATTTGTGTTAATCAGAGTAGTGTCTTTTTCTGGAACTGCCCTCAAAGAACTAGTTCAGAAGTGTTCCTCCCCATTTTTTTCTTTTTTTGGAACAGTTTGAGAAGGAATGGTATTAATTAATTTAAAAATGTTTATAGAATTATCTTTTCTTCTTAGTTAGCCTGGCTAAAGATTTGTAAATTTTCTTGATCTTTTCAAAGAAACAATGTTTAGTTTTTATAATTTTCTCTGTTCCTTGTTTCCAGTTTCATCATTTGTGCTTAATTTTTGCTGTTTCATCTGTTACCTTTGGATTTAATTTACTCTCCTTTTTTTTCCTCGTTTCCTAGGGTAGAATCTTAAGTTATGAATTTTAGCTTTTTTGTTCTTTTTAATATATTAATTCAACTCTATAAATTTTTCTATAAACACCATTTTTGCTGTATTTGACAAATTTTGGTAATTGGCTTTTTTATGGAATATGCCTAGTCCTATTGCATCTTGTTATGCCAAGTTTGGTTAGTATCTTTGGGAGGCCTGCTCTTTTCTGAAGCACAATGGAGGAGGAGTGGATCTGGGGGAGAGGGGAAGTAGGGAAGTTAGGAAGAGGAGAGGGAGAAGAGGCTGCCATTGGGATGTATTGTATGAGAGCAGAATAAATAAAAAAATCGTTATATTTGGAGATTTTAAGCCATAATTCTGCTAATGATTTTTACTTTAATACTATAGTGGTCTCATAATGTACATTTTGTGATTCTTTCATTAATTAAAATTTTTTACAACCTGGTCTGTGGTCTATCTTGAACGTTTTGAATGAGTTGGAAGAATGTGTATTCTGAAGTTGGATGAAGTAAAGTTGTGTAGATGTAGTTAGCTGAATGATGGTGTTAAATTCAGGAATGTGCATATTGATTGTCTGATTACATAATCTTTCCATTCTTCATATAGAGTGCTACAGTCTCCAAAAATAACTATGAATTCACATGTTTCTCCTTTCAGTAGCCTCAGATATTTTGATGGTAGATTATTAGGTGAATATAAGTTAAAGGTTACCTTTTTGGTATATTGATCATTATGTAATGCCTCCTGAGTGCAGAGATTAAAGGCATATGACTACGTCCTGTTTAAAAGCCTAATAATTCTTAAGGATCCATGGTGCCTTATTCTAAATGGCCAACCTCCCAACAACTGCTGCTATACAATGTATTGCTTGACAAGATAGTGAGATGCTTGCTTATGTATCCAAATATAGACCCACACAAATGGCACATAAGGCAAGACTAAGTAACTTTTCTTAACTGTATAAGAGTCTCATTCCCTTTCAGGAGGTGATTTTTCTCTTCACAGACTGCTCACGGAGTCTCTATTTCTGCCAATTTAATCAATCTTTCCTGCATTTACTCTGGCCTGGTAAGTACATTTTAAACCTCTGATAACTTTACTTACAGCTTAACTTGCTTCCTCTGGAATTAATATAACTAATATTCTCTTTTTATCTGTAGTTTCTTTTACCATAGTTTAGTTATTCATTGATAACTGCAGCCCCAAAATAGTAAGCTGAAAATTCCACAAAGAAACATTTTAGGAGTTTTAATTATATGTTGTTCTTAGTAGTGTCATGAAACTTGTGCTATCTTGTTCTGTCCTGCCTGGGATATGAATCATCTCTTTGTCCAGTATATCTACACTCTATATGCTACTTGCCTATTAGTCATTTAGTATGCATTTCATTTCTCATATTGTTGTGGCATTGTGCTTGTGAACAAATAACCGTTATTTTGCTTAGTAATGGCTCCAAAGTACAGAAGTAATGATGTTGGCTGGCCATTCCAATATGTCAAATAGAAGCTGCGAACTGTTTCCTTTTGTTGAATAGGTGAAAGCTCTTGGCTTAATGAGGAAAGCAAATTGTTGTATGCTGAAGTTGCTGAGATCTATAATCAGTTATTGTTATTAATCTACTGCTGTGCCTTATTCATATATTAAAACTATCGTAGGTGTGTATGTATAGGAAGAAATTTAGAATATATAGTGTTTAGTCCTACTGGTTTAGGCATCCAGGGAAGGTCTTAGATGATAACTCCTGAAGATTAGGAGGGGACTGTAGTATTATTACATCCTGTTGTAGGGATGTACACAAATGAATTGGTGTTCTATCACTGTGATGAATACCTGATAGAAGTAATGTAAAGGGAAAAAGGCTTTGTTTTATTCAATTTGGTCCACAGCCACAGTAGTTTCATGCTATCATGGTGGGAAGGGTATGGCAGAGCAGAATAGCTCACAGAAAGAATGCTTGTTTTAGGCCTTCAGCATGTGGATGCTGCCACCCACATTTAGTGTGGGTCTTCTCTTAATTAGCCCTTCCCTCACAGACATACCCAGAGGAGTGCTTTGCTAATCTCCAAAGAACTTCTCAACACAGTCATGATAATCAAGAATAATTGTCACACATTGAGCACATATTTTCCATTAATTTATGTATTTTTCAAGAGAAGTTCTTACTATGTAGCCCTGGCTGACCTAGAGCTCTCTATGTAGACCAAGCTAGCCTCAAATTCACAGGGATCTGTTTGCCTCTGCTGGTTGAGTGCTGGGATTAAAGGTGTGCACCACCATACCCAGCTTCCATTAATTTAGTTTTAACATATATGTATTTTTATACTTAAACTGTACTTTGTACTTAAAGTAGGTCTCGCTTTTAGATCCTCCCTATTTTTTTCAAATGAGTGCTTTAGATCACTGACATTTAAAGGTTAAGGTTTATTGTTAGAATTGGTTTTACAGTTATTTTATTTCTAAAATTTTATTACATTTATGTATGGTATATGTATGTATGCATATATACCTGCCATGGTGTGTATGTGGCGTTAAGAAGATACCTGCAGGAATTAGGTCTATTCTTCTACCATGTAGGTTCTGGGGATTGAACTCAGGTCTTCTGGCTTGGTGGCAAGCATCTTTATCTGCTTTGCAATGTTAGACTAGTGCTATACCACTGAGACATATATACCAAGGTTTTAGTGCTCTGAGACAGGACTTTACTATGTACCTGAGGCTGACCTTGTGCTTGTTATGTAGTCTAGGATAGACATTCACAGCCATATCCACTGGCCTTGGTGGTTTTAACTGTACTTTTAAAAAGTTTTGTTTTTCTTTTTCGAGACAGGGTTTCTCTGTGTAGCCCTGTCTGTCCTGGAACTAGCTCTGTAAACCACGCTGACCTTGAACTCAGAGATCTGGTGCTTCTGCTTCCCAAGTGCTGGGATTAAAGGAGTGTGCCACGACCCTAACTTAAACTGCATTTTTAATAATCTCATTTTTGTTCCTTTCTTGTCATATTAGTTAATACTTCATTTCTGTAAACTTACTCTAATTTCTTACTGTTCTTTGCATCATTTCTGTCTTTCATTTTGTTTATATATGAGCATACGTATCTACCGTATTGGTCAGTTGCCACAATCTAGACTCATCTGGAAAGAGAACCTGAATAAAAGATTGCCTGTGTCAGGTTGGGATGTTGGCATGTCTGTAGAGAGTTGCCTTGATTGCTTTAAATAAGGTGGGATGGGAATACCACTATGAGTGTGGACAGCAGTATTTCATAGGCTGGACCCTGAATTGTGTAAGACTGATGAATACTAGCTGAGAGCACGGACGCAGGAAGCTTGGGTGTGTTTACTTTTCCCTGCTCTTAACTGGGGATGCAGATGTGATGAGAGCAGCTATCTGAAGCTCTTGCCTGCAACAACGGACTGTAACCTGCAATCATACATAAGCCATGATACTTTTGCCAAGGTATTTATTAAATGAAAAGAAATGAAATGAGGACATGTACAAACACAGGGATACAAAATTAATGACATTGTTGCTGTTCTTACTGTTTAATTTTGAAAGTGTGTATAGCTATCTATGTACGTAAGATTGGTCTTGAGCTCACTATGTTATCCATGCTGGCCTGGAGTTCATGGCTCTTGCTCCTCTTTCTCTTGAGTGCTCTTGGAGGCCAGAGGTATTAGAATCAATAAGAATCAATACAAAAAGATTTCCCCTTGTCTTAGGGTTTCTATTGCTGTGAAGAGACACTATGACCATGGCAACTCTTTTTTTTATTTTATAATTAATTTAATTTTACATATCAGCCATGGATTCTCCTGTCCTCCCTCCTTCCCCTACGCCCTTCCCCCAATCCACCCCCCACTCCCACCTCCTCCAAGGCAAGGGGATTCAGCTCAGCCTGGTAGATTCACCTGAGGCAAGTCCAGTCCCCTCCTCCCTTCACCTAGGCTCTACATTCCAAAAAGCCAGCTCATGCACTAAGGACAGGTCATAGTCCCACTGCCTGGGGGCCTTCTAAATAGTTCAAGCTAATCAACTGTCTCACTTATCCAGAGGGCCTGATCCAGTTCCATGGGGGCTCCACAGCTATTGGTTCACAGTTCATGTGTTTCCACTAGTTTGGCTATTTGTCCCTGTGCTTCAACCATGGTCTCAACAATTCTCGCTCATACAATCCCTCCTCTCTCTCACTGATTGGACTCCTGGAGCTCCACCTGGGGCCTGGCCATGGATCTCTGCATCCACTTCCATCGGTCACTGGATGAGAGTTCTATCATGACAGTTAGGGTGTTCGGCCACCAGATCACCAGAGTAGGTCAGTTCGGGCTTTCTCTCGACCATTGGACAATGGCAACTCTTTTTTTCCCATTTTTCTTTATAAGAAATTTTCTACTCACTCCAATGCTATCCACAGATCTCCCCTCCTCCCTCCTCCCACCCTCAGCCCTCTTTCCCAAGCCACCCCACATTCCCACATCCCCCAAATCGAGGTCTCCCATGGGGAGTCAGCAGAGCCCAGCACACTGAGTCTAGGTAGGCCCAAGCTCCTTCCCACTGCACCAAGGCTGTGCAAGGTGTCACACCACAGGCACCGGATTCCAGAAGCCTGTCCATAGACCAGGGACAGATCCTGATCCCCCTGCCTGGGTGCCGTCCAAACAGTTCAAGCCAAACAATTGTCTTCAGTACCCAGAGGGCCTAGTCCAGTCCCATGGGGGCTCCACAGCCACCAGTCCATAGTTCATGGGCTTCCACTAGTGTGGCCGGTCATCTCTGCATGTCCTCCCATCATGATCTCAATGTCCCCCACCTGCAGAATCCCTCCTCTCTCTCATCAATTGGATTCCCAGAGCTCAGCCTGGTGTCTGGCCATGGATCTCTGCGTCTGCCTCCATCAATCACTGGACGAAGGCTCTATGATGACATCTAGGTTATTTGCTAGGCTGGTCACCAGAGTAGACTGGTCCAGGCACCCTCTGGACCACTGCTAGCAGACCAAGGCGGGGTCAACCTTGTAGATTCCTGAGAGCCTCCCCAGCACTCTACCTCTTCCTATTCCCATGATGTCCTCATCTATCATGGTATCTTCCTCCCTGCCCTCCCACTCTGTCCCTGTTCCAGCTTGACCCTCCCATTTCCCTATGTTCTCATCCCCCACTCCTTGCCCTCTGTCACCCCCCACACACCCAGTCCACTCATGTATATTTCATCCACTTCTCCTTCACAGGATCATCCATGTGTCCCTCCTAGGGTCTTTTCCTGTTAGCTAGGCGCTCTGGAGTTGTGGATTGCAGTCTGGCCATCCCTTCCCTCCCATTTAGTATCTATTTATGAGTAAGTACATACTATGCTTGACCTTCTGAGTCTGGGTTACCTCACTCAAGATGATATTTTCTAGATCCATCCATTTGCCTTGGCAACTCTTTTTTTTTTTTTGGTTTTTTTCAAGACAGAGTTTCTCTGTGTAGCTTTGCGCCTTTCCTGGAACTCGCCTTGGAGACCAGGCTGGCCTCGAACTCACAGAGATCTGCCTGCCTCTGCCTCCCGAGTACTGGGATTAAAGGCGTGCGCCACCACCGCCCGGCCCATGGCTACTCTTATAAAGGAAAATATTTAATTGGGGTGGCTTACAGTTCAGAAGTTTGGTCTATTATCATCATGGTGAGACATGGCAGTGTGCAGGCAGACATGGTGCTGGAGAAGTAGCTGGGAGTGCTACATATTTCAGGCAACAGGATGTGGTTTGGGATGCTGAGCAGTATCTTGAGAATATGTGAGACCTCAAAGCCCACCTCCACAGTGACACACTTCCTTCAACAAGACCACACCTACTCCAACAAAGCCACACCTCTTAATAGTGCCACTCCCTTTGGGGGCCATTTTCTTTCAAACCACCACACCCCTGGAACAGGAATTACACAGTTGTGAGTTGCCAGATATGGATACTGGGAATCAAACTCTGATCCTCTGCAATAACAATATATGCTCTTAACTACTGAGCCAAATTGTAGTGGGAAGATTTTCTCAGGTCCCACCCTGCATCACAGTCCTGAGTTTCTCTGTTCCCACAGCTGCTTATAAAATAATTATGCAGAGGCTTATATTAATTACCAATTGCGTGGTCTATGGCAGGTTTCTTGCTAGCTAGCTCTTATAACTTAACCCATTTCTATCTATCTATAAGTTGCCACGTGGCCATGGATTACTGGTACTTTCACATCTTGCTTCTCCTGGTGGTGCTGGCATTTCTCTGTCTCTGCCTTTCTCTTTCCTGTCTCTCTCCTTGGATTTCCCAACTGCCTCTAATCTGCCTTGCTATAGGCCAAAGCAACTTATTTGTTAACCAATGGGAACAACATATATTCACAGCATACAGAAAGACATCCCCCAGCACCAAATCTCCAGCCCAGAGATATGTTGTTAAATTTTATGAATATTACACTGTTTGTGGTACTCTGGATCAAACCCTTGGCTTCATACATGCCAAGCCAGTATTCTAATCAGCTGTAAACAGGACTCTATGTGTTCTACATCTAGTAGTTGTCCTACAGTTTTTGGCCACTTTTTTGTTTTTTGTTTTTGTAGTACTTTTATCTTTGATTCAGTTTTGAGATTTCTAATAAGATGCCTTCAAGCTGGCAGATTCTTTCCATAGCCACATCCAATCTACTAATAAACACTCCTGTTTTAGTTTCATTCTGTTGCTGTGATAAATACCATGACCAAAAGCAACTTTCTGGGAGGGAAGTGTTTATTTGGCTTATAATTTTGGTCACAACCCATCATTACGGGAAATCAGAGCAGGAAGTCAAGGCAGGAAGTATTGAGGAAGGCTGCTTGCTGCCTTGCCATCTGGTTCATGCTCAGCTAGCTTTCTTATACAGCTCAGGACCACCTGCATATGGTGATTCCTGCAGTGGGCTGGGCTCCTCCAAATCCATCACCAAGCAAGCTAACTTCTCATAGACATGATTACAGGCCAGTCTGATCTGGGCAATTTCTCAGTTGAGGTTCCCTCTTCCCAAATGACACTACATTGTGTCAGGTTGACAATAGAAATTGACCAGCACAACATCAAATACAATCTTTCATTTTTACTTAGGGTTTTTCTTGTCTATTGATTCTTTCTGGTTCTTTCTAAATTTCCATCTCCTTGCTTACTGTTCTCATATATTCTTGCATGCTGTCTGTTACTTTTATCCATTAGAGCCCTTATGATATTAATCATAGTTACATTAAATTCCTGATAATTATAGCACTTCGTAGGTAGAAACAATCCAGTCTCTGAGTTTGAAGGTAGGTTGTTCTACATAGAAGTTCAGGCCAACCAGGGCTACATGGTAAGACTCTATCTCTGTATTTTTTGTAATATAACAATCCAATTCTTTGCTATATCTAAGCATGGTTCTGATGAAAAATCTGTTTTTTTTTTCAGACTGGTTTTTGTCTTTTAGTGTGTCATCTTATAAAATTTTCTTAATAAACATAATGAACTGAATGATGTGAAGTTATTTGGGTTTTTAGTGCTAAGGTGTGTGGTAAGAGGTAGAGATTTTTATACTTCTGTGAGTAGGTTTTTCCTTACATGGATAGTCAGATCATTGCAACTCCTCCAGTGTCTCTCCAGTTTCCTCTCAAATTCATTACCTCCACTTTTTCAATCTCTCTCTCTCTCTCTCTCTCTCTCTCTCTCTCTCTCTCTGTATGTCTCTGTCTCTTTCTGTGTATGTCTCTGTCTGTCTGTCTGTCTGTCTCTCTCTCTCTCACACACACACACACAAAGACTGCTGAGTCCATCTGGTGTTCTTCATATGTATATTTGTTTAGGGTTGACCATTTGGATAACTTATAAGGGGGCTTATCCTTAGAAAAGGCTAATTCTCCCACTCAGCATCTATTAGTTGCCTGTAGTTCTTCATCTAGGGACTTTGTGAGAATTCCAACATTCATGGTGGCATACCAACTGTTATTGTTGTGCTGGTCTTTTTTAGGTGACCATATTGTTGATATTTCATGGGTGCAGCTTCTCTATCATATATAGAAGACATTATCTCTGGCTCTTACAATCTTCCCATCCCATTTTCCATGATGTTCCCTGAGCCTAGATGTAGGGATTGTGTTGTAGATATATCGGTTGGGATTGGTCACCCCATAGTCATTTGTTCTCTGCGTTTTGACCAGTTGTGGATTCTGCAATCTGTCCATCTGCTGGGTAAAGCTTTTTTGGTGAGGAACAAGAGCTACACCTGTCTGTGGGTATATGGAGAAGTATTTAGAATGCAATTGGAAATTACACTGGTTTAGGAAAGTGACACTAGTAGGCTCTCCAGTGTCCATTCATAGTTGGCTAGGTCTATAGTAATAGTGGACTTTTCCTCCCGCTGAGCTGACTTAAGTCTGCTTAGACAGCTGTTGGTTACCCTCAGGGCACTTGTTGGTGTGTAGAAAAGCTATTTTCTTATATTTTTGTATCTCGCCACTTTGCTGAATTTGTTGATCATTTCTAGAAGTTTTCTGGTGGAATTTTTGGCATCTCTATTTATAATATCATGTAATTTGTAAATAGGAACAATTTGACTTCCCTCCCTTTAATTTCCTTCTCTTGTCTTATTGCCCCAGATAGTACTTCAATCACTATATTGAAAAGGAGTGAACATAGTGAACAGCCCTGTCTCATTCCTGATTTTAATGTAGTTTTTGTCCCCTTAGGGTGGTGTTGGCTGTGTGCTTGTCATATATTGTCTTTATTATGTTGAGGTATATTTCCTCTATTCCTTTTCGTTCTAGGATTTTTATCATATGAAGGCATGTTGGATTATGTCAAAGGCCTTTTCAGCCTCTATTGAGATTATCATGTGATTTTTGTGTTTAAACATTTATATGCTCTATTGCATTTATTGACTTACATAGGTTCAAACATCCTTGCATTTCTGGGATAAAGCCAACTTGATCATGATGGATGATCTTTTTGATATAACCTGTATTTGACTTTGAGTATTTTATTGATGAGTTTTGAATCTATTTTCATATATATACATTATATGTACACACACACACACACACACACACACACACACATATATATATATATATATATATATATATATATATTATAGTGTCATTCCTTGGTTTTGTTATTAGATTTATACTGTCTCTATGAGAGTAGATTGGAAGTTCCCTTTCTGTTTCTATGTTTTGGAACAATTTAAGAGGTGTCAGTTACAGTCTGGTAGAATTCTGCTGTGAATCCATGTTTTTTTGTTTGTTTGTTTTTGTCAGAAGGCTTTTTATTACTGTTTCAATTTCCTTGTTCATTATGGGTCTCTTTAGGTTGATATTCTCTTCTTGGTTTAATTTTGGTGGTTTGGATGAATCTAGAAATTCATTTTACAGTATTCTCTTAAAGCAGTCTGAATTTCTGTGGTGTCTGTTGTAAAGTTTAAGGTTTCCCTGTTCATCTCGGACTCTGCTGATTTGGGTCTTCTCTTTATTTCTGTTGGTTAGCTGGGCTGAGGCTTGGTTAATCTTTGTCTTCCCAAAGAACCAGCTCTTAAGACTTTTGTATTGTTTTTATTTCATTAATTTATGTTCTGATTCTTATTATTACTTCTCATTTACTGCTTACTTCCTAGCCCTATTCTCCTTTAATACATTTCCCCCATTTCACGCTTTTAAAGTGGTACCTCTCTTTAAAGCTAAAACGATTTTTTTTTATCGACAATAGAAAGATGGGTTTTCTTCTTTAGTCCATCCAACTAACCTGTGCCTTTTGGTTAGGAGTTGAGACTGTAAATACAGAAAGTTATTATTGATGGATTGTGCCAATTGCAGTCATTTTGTTGTTTATTTCAGTTTATATTCTTTTTTAAACTACATTTTGATGTCTTTCTTTTTTAAGATTTATTTATTTATTATATATACAATGTTCTGCCTGCACATATGCCTATAGGCAAGAAGAGGGCACCAGATCTTATTGTCGATGATTGTGAGCCACCATGTGGTTGTTGGGAATTGAACTCAGGACCTCTGGGAGAACAGCCAGTGTTCTTAATCTCTAAGCCATCTCTCCAGCCCTCAGTTTGTATTCTTACCTCTATTTTGTGTTTCAGTAGTTATATCTTCATTGTTTTCTTTCTATAGTCTCTCAGTTGTGCTTTTACCTTTCTTCAGTTCAGGATATTGCTTCCAGTCATTTCTGTAGGACTGGTTTGGTGGACATGAATTATTTTACCTTGTTTATACCATCAACATTTTTCTTTCTCCATCAACCGATTTGATCCTGGCATATTATTTTTTTAATGTATTATAGATTTCAGCTTGTAAGATTTTTCAATTTTTCATTATTTATTTATTATTTTTGGTAATTACATACAGATATGTAATATATTTTTGTTATTTCACTCCCATTACCCTTTATTGTCCTCCTTCTTTTCTTACAAAACTTTTTCCCCAACAAGTCTCCCTCTAGTTTTCATGTCATTTTTGTATTTGTGACTATGTTTAATATCCTGGCATTAGAATGTGAAACTTAACTATGGCTATATCATTGTAGAAAATGACTGCCCTTATTCAGCAACTGTTAACTTTCAATAGCTTCTCAGGGAGGGGTGGAACCTCATGGGCCTCTTCCCAACAACTCTTAACAGCCAATAGCTCCTCAGGGAGGGATGGGACCTTATTAGGCCCTTATACAACAACTCTTAACAGCCAAAAGTTGCTCAGAGATGGGTGAGGTCTTCTGAGCCTCTTCTTCAGCAACTGTTAACTACAAATAGTTGCACAGGGAGGGGTGGGACCTCTTGAAGCTTCTTACCTAACAATGACTAACTGTAGCTAGAAGGTAGCTCCAGTCCTACCCTGACCATGGTCTCTCAGCCACTTATAAAATAATCCTTCAGAGGATTAATATTATTTATAAACTGTATGGCCTATGGCAGGCTTCTTGCTAGCTAGCTCTTTCATCTTAAATTAACCCATTTCTATTAATCTATGCATTGCTAAATTGCTTCATGGCTTATCGGTTTTTCCACATGTTGCTTCTCCTGATGGTGGCTCACAACATCTCTCTCCTCTCCTTCTTTCCTGTCTCTCTCCTTGGATTTCCTGCCTGCCTCTAAGCTGCCTTGCCATAGGCCAAAGCAGATTATTTATTAACCAATGGGAACAACATATATTCACAGCGTACAGAAAGACATCCCCCAGTGTAACAGGAAACTTAAAGAGTCTTATTAATAAAACTCAAACCCGAGGCCAGTTATTGGAGTGAATGCTGGAAGATCAGAGAAGCAGAACAAGCCACAGCTATCTCACCTTGCTAGTTCCTCAGGTGATCCTGTTTCCTCAGGCTGGAAGCTTCTGAGTCCTCCTCTACATGAATCTCAGCTGAACTGTGTTGCTCCAAAGCTTAACTAACTACATGCTTTTTCCCCTTTAGTTCCTGGTCCTCACGCCTTATATACCTTTTTCTTTCTGCCCCCACTCCCTGGGATTAAAGGTTGGGTTTCTGGGATTAAAGGCATGGGTCACCATGCTTAGCTGTTTCTAAAGTGGCCTTGAACTCAGAGATCTGGCTAGCTCTGCCTCCCAAGTGCTGGGATTAAAGGTGTGTACCACCACCGCCCAACTTCTGTTATGGCTTACTCTTCCCATTTTCTAGCCACCATTTCTGGCTCTGTTCTAGTGGCTGTCTGTTCTCTGACCCCAGATATGTTTATTTCAGGGAACACACAATATTTCAGGGAACACAATACCCACCACATTTCCCCTGTTTTTGTCTAAAATTTAAAAAAGGTTATAACTAATACAAGAAAAATCATATCCAATAAGTATATACAATATACACAGTCAAGATTACATTAATGATGTCTAGTCCATTAACATTTGACAGATTCAGGTGAAAAACTCCATTATCTATAATAATGCCCAGTCCAGTAACATTTGATAAAACTCAGACAAAAATTTTTCATTACTTATCCTATCTTTTCTTTTTCATAATAGATTCAGTAGTCTACCTTTTGTCATTTTTAGATCTTCTCCGTTTTCTTTTTCGAGTAGATTCAGTGATCTACCCATTTATCCTATTATTTCTTTGTCTTTTTTCTCAGGGTAGATTCAGTGATCTACCTCATATCTATTTTCTCTTTTTCCTTTTCTTTTTTTAACAAAACCTCTGAATCTAATCTTCATGTTCAGCTTTTTTCCTGACCATTAACAATTAACAACTTGTACCAATCATCATAAACAATGACAATATCCAAAACTCATTAACCGACTGAAAACCTACCATCCCACTTTTTGGGGATGTGGGCGTCATCTTCTTAAAATTACTTCCATCTTTAGGGGATCCTGAAAAGAAAATTTTTGGGTTAATTGTCAAGTCCTGTATCATTTGTCCCACCACTGCATAATGAGAAAGTGCAGGGCTTGTTTCAAGTCCTTGTTCAGGTAGTCTGTCAGGCTGGATCATCTCAGCCAGTCATCTCGAAATTGTCCTGAGCAGTTTGTAGTCCAAAGTCGATCTTTCCATGGTGTTAATGGCTTTACCATAGTCCATGTGGCATTATCATTGTGGAGTCCCATCATCCTTTTGAAGGTTTCAAAGTCACAGTTAGGCATGATCATGGTTCCCTTTTTTTTTTTTTTTTTTCCTCCTTTGTGGTTTGGAGCAATCACAGTCTGATAAATGTCTGTCTCTCGGGACCATGAACATTCTTCCCTAGAAGAGAAAATCTTCACAGCAATTTCTCCCCAGCATTTCTCTTGCCAGACATTTCCAAACTGACCTTTGCTGATGCTTTCTTGTAACACGCTGGTCCTGGCAATTCTTCTCTGAACCAGCAGCAGTAAACTCTTTGTCCCAGGTAGCAGTATCACCGAAGTCACCAACACGATGAGAAGCAGCCGGCAACTCGAAGCAGCAGCCACTGCCTCCATGGTCCCACCGACACTGTTTGTGTCTCTGACCTGGCCGAAGCTTCTCCTAGGCCGGCCTCAACTCGGGATCCTCCTGCCTCTGCCTTCTTCAGTAAATTCTACCGGCATGTGCCACCACAGCCGGCCGAGTGTAGCTCGGGCCTGAGCTGGGGCTCACAAGGCCACAGGCAAGAGGCTTTTTCATGAATTCGTACCACGAACGTTGGGTGCCAGATGTAACAGGAAACTTAAAGAGTCTTATTAATAAAACTCAAACCCGAGGCCAGTTATTGGGGTGAATGCTGGAAGATCAGAGAAGCAGAACAAGCCACAGCTATCTCACCTTGCTAGTTCCTCAGGTGATCCTGTTTCCTCAGGCTGGAAGCTTCTGAGTCCTCCTCCACATGAATCTCAGCTGAACTGTGTTGCTCCAAAGCTTAACTAACTACATGCTTTTTCCCCTTTAGTTCCTGGTCCTCACGCCTTATATACCTTTTTCTTTCTGCCCCCACTCCCTGGGATTAAAGGTTGGGTTTCTGGGATTAAAGGCATGGGTCACCATGCTTAGCTGTTTCTAAAGTGGCCTTGAACTCAGAGATCTGGCTAGCTCTGCCTCCCAAGTGCTGGGATTAAAGGTGTGTACCACCACCGCCCAACTTCTGTTATGGCTTACTCTTCCCATTTTCTAGCCACCATTTCTGGCTCTGTTCTAGTGGCTGTCTGTTCTCTGACCCCAGATATGTTTATTTCAGGGAACACACAATATTTCAGGGAACACAATAACCACCACACCCCAGCACTTCCCTTAATCAGATCTGGGCATAGCCCTTCCTACTACTTCCTGCTGGTTGGAGACGCTAGTAATCTTATGGCGATCCTGAGAAAATTAAGAATTATAGTTAAATCTTGGCTGTAGTCTGTGAGGAAGGATCGTCTCAGCCAGTTGCTATGAAGCTGAGTTTGGATGTTAGATCATCTGGGTCATGGTGTCATCGGAGACCTTTCAGGGGTCTTGGCTGACTAAACCATATTAGCCTGGAAGCAATCCACAGGTTCTCATCTTCTGTGGAAACAAAAGCAGAACCTGTTTTCCAAAGTAACATATCCTTAGACATAAATTTTGAAGTCAAGATACCATTAAAAAATATAGGTTTAACTCAGTAACCTTTCTGCAGTTAAAAATTATAGCAGGAATATTAAAAGTTCTTATTAACAAAATCAAACCTGAGGCCAGTTATTGGGGTGAATGCTGGATCAGAGAGACAGAACAAGCCACAGCTTCCTCACCTTGCCAGTTCCTCAGCTGATCCTGTTTCCTTAGACTGGAAGCCTCTGAGTCCTCATCCAGAATGAATCTCAGCTGAACTGCTGCTAGAAGCCTAAAAGCTTAACCAGTCAAATGCTTCTAGTTTCTGGTCCTCACGCCTTATATACCTTTCCGTTTTCTACCATCACTCCCTGGGATTAAAGGCTCGCTTTCTGGGATTAAAGGCATGAGTCACCATGCTTGGCTGTATCCTTGAACAGATGTATTTCTGCCTCTGGAATGCTAGGATTAAAGGTGTGAATGCCACCATTTTCTAGTCTCTGTATCTAGTGGCTGTTCTGTTCTCTGACCCCAGATAAATTTATTAGGGTGCACAATATTTTGGGGAACACAATACCTCCAAAAAATCCCAAAGACAATATAATCCAGACTCTCTGTGTGATTCCATCTTTATGTGGCTTATTTTCTATTTTATTTTATTGTCTCTTTAAAGACTTTATTTTTTTAAATTATCTATTTCTTTATATAACTCTTTATCCTCCATTTCCCTTCTCTTCCAAGCCTACATACATTTTTACATATAATGTAAACCATTTAGAGGTTTATTCCATCTGAATTTGTCTTTTGTGTATCTATAATTCTTCTCTGACAAGGAGACATTTTAAATCACTAAACTTGTGGCTAGGATCAACATGTCAGCCTTGGCTGCTAACTCTGCCCACCTTAGCTTCCCAACATGGTGGAGATACCCAGGAGAGTCACGCTTACCCTGCCAACTCTGAGGTCCATGCTGCCACCATGTAGAGTGCAGCTGGCCCATACACCTTTTTTATCTGTATGAGTAAAGGCTAAATCCACCATGCAGTGCACTGTACAGCTTGGAGACACCTCTGTGTACCACATCAGGAATCTGCCATGCTACAGCCCAAATGCTGGAAACCTGCTATACTGTAGCTCAAGCCCACACGCTGCAGCTTGCCTAAAAGACAGAACTGGGAAACTGTTTTTAGCTCCATTTTAGAATTTTTTAAAAAGCTTTTTCAGGTTTTGGGTGGAAATTCTTGCTACCACGTCTGGGCGACAAATGTAGCCAGAAGGTTTCTCTGGTCCTGCCTGGCTCCATGGTCCCTCAGAGGCTTGTAAAGTAATCACTCAGAAGCTTATATTAATTACCAACTGTATGACCTATGGCAGGCTTCTTGCTAGCTAGGTCTTTCATCTGAAATTAACCCATTTCTATTAATCTATGTATAGCCATATGACTTCGTGGCTTACCAGTATTTCCATATCTTGCTTCTCTTGGCTGCGGCTCATAGGGTCTCTCTTCTCTCCTTCTTTCCTGTATCTCTCCTTGGATTTCCTGCCTCCCTTTAAGTTGCTTTGCCATAGGCCAAAGCAGCTTATTTATTAACCAACGGGAAAAACATGTATTCACAGCATACAGAAAGATATCCCCCAGAAACTAACTGCCCATAGCTTTTTAGGGAAAAGCTCTTTGCTCATCTATGGTAGAATACTGATAGCTCATTCTTGCATAGGTTTGTTCAGGGAACCACAGCTATTGGTATCCAAGATTTTTAAAATAAAACAAACAAAACACCTCAAATCATTGCATTAGGCTGGAGAGATTGCTCAGCAGTTAAAAGCACTGGTTGCTCTTTCAGAGATTCTGGGTTTGATTCCTAGCACTCACATGATGGCTAACAACCATCTGAAACTCCAGTTCCAGGGGATTCTATCCCCACTTCTGGCATTTGCAGGCACTGCATGCATGTGGTGCACAGACATGCGTTCAGGCAATATATCCATAATATACACAATAAAAATTTGAGATTGCATTATATTTCACTTACTGACTTGTATGTTCATGTTCATGCATGGCACACATGTGGAGGTCAGAGAACAACTTGTAGGAATCTATTCTCTTTTTCCACCATGTAGGTCTCAGGGATCAAACTCAGGTTGTCAGTCTTGGTGACATGTGTCTTTACAAATTAAAGAGATCTCTAACAAGCAATGAAACTGAAGCATCAAAGGAAAACCCAGCATTCTCCAGGTTCACTCTGAATTCTACCAGAACTTCAAAGAAATTTTATATATCTAGGCTTATATTTTAGGAAGCTTCTGCTGTTACAGTTTTACATGTGACTTTTTCAGAAGGTTTTTAGTGTTAGTTACCCCTCCACACAGTCCCTCCTCTGTCCTGCCCTCCCAATCCCCAGCCCAGTTAACCCTTCCTGTCCCAGTATCCCCCATTCCTCTTTTTTTTTTTTTTAAATCACTGTGTTCTATCTTCCCTCCCTTGAAAGCTCTCTCCCTGCATGGCCCCTTCTAATTACTTGACCTCTGTGGGTATTCCAAATAAAACACACGTATCTAAAGGTTCAAAGCTAACATCCACAAATGAGAGAAAGCATGTGACATCTGTCTTTCTGGGTCTGTGTTTTGTCACTCAGAATGATTGTTTCCAGCTCTAGCCATTTACCTGTGAATTTCATGATTTCATTTTTCTTTAAAGGAAAGTGTGTTTATCTTTAAGAAATACAAATTCAAGTACTATGCATAAAGGAGTTGCCACATCTGTAACGAACATTTAAATGGTTCAGAACAAAACCACTATTCCTAGACTTACTATAGACCACAGGCAACTTCTTTATTAAAGACAAACAATAAATACACAAGGAATCATGGAGTTTAAAGAAACACAATTTTACAAACATTCTAATAAAAATTGTTCAGATAAGAATCATTGAAAGATGTTAAATAAAGGAGAGGTGGGTGTGACAAGGAATAGAATTAACATGGCCTGAAAGTTTCTCCTCACAAGCCATGAACCACAAAAAGAAAAACAGTCACTACATGGGGATGAAAGTGGATCATGTGACCCAGATTAGCATCATCACTAAAAGGAGACATTCTGTGTATCTGGACATGATGCTTAGCGAACATCACTTGATATTATTCCCATCCACACTGCACAATGCAGCCCTGAGACACAACAGAAGATATCCAACTATTCTGTAGTTCTTCTCTATTTTTCCAATGCATTAGAATTTAAAGAGACATAAAACAGCAGAGCTCTCTTTCCACATCAGAGTCCTGACAGGCATCATGCAATCCTGAGTTGGCTCCCACCACTGCTAAGAAATGGAACTGATGAAACTGGAGCACAGACTGCCAGCTAGACAAAGCTGTTACACAAATGTTCAGCCCCTCAGCTCCTAACTACACACAGGTAAGATCTTACACTTATTCTTTGAAAGACATGTGTAGTGCTAAAGGGAAAGGGGTACAATGCCTACACTAGACTCTCAAAATGGTTCAGAGAAAAAAAACAAATTTCAAGAAAAGAAAAATAATACAGTGAATGCAGCAAATATTTTAAAAAGAAGTCAAAACTGACTAGATCATCTACCTAAAATTCCAGAGATAAGGAATACTAAAATGTTTGGTATTAACATGTTATCCTGGGTAAGGAAGCTGGGAGCTAAAAGACATCAGATAGTCCACACAAAGGTGGAAAGGGCAAAGTCTCTTCCCAGAGAAAATAGCAGTGGGATGTGTTAAGTTTTCCTCATGTATACACAAACTTCTGCACATACATATAGCTCTATCATTTGATGCAGATATATGCTATAGGTTTTCATCACTTTTAGAATTTGCCAAAACATATTCTTGGCTTTGAATCTACTACCTTGTTTTGCCATACCTTTTTTTGTTTGTTTGTTTCATTTTATTTTGTTTTCTTGCCTTTTAGAAAGTAGTTTATGTTCATGTTTGTTTGGAACTTTTTCATCTAGCAGCTACTTCTACTCAGCTGGTAAGTCATACTCTTATTATTCATTAGTGTGCAGACTATTAATCCTCACATTCTGTTCTGAGGCATAATACAAAAGTCTCTGGAGCATTGCATATGGCACTGGGCCTACTCATGTCAGGAAGCTATTGAAGGTAAACATAAGAGGTGAGATATACAAGTTCTGGCCCAGATTCACCCTGGGAAATGTGCCTTTCTCAAAGGGAATCAACCTAATCTTTAATGGAACTGTGAACAACTGGGTCCTCTTATGAATTTCACCAGATTGATGAAAGCATGGGAGGATATTTTTTGTTGTCAGAGATAGCATTTGTATTTTGCATTATCCTTCTGTTTTTTCTGTCATATACAAGTAACAATGTTTCCCAGATAAAAAACAAAATAATCATATGGATTAAAAGGTAAAAACTTTATATGTACTCCTCAGTCATCTCAAGATAATAAAAATGCAACACCTATTTTTCATTATCAAAATAGTTGACCTGTTATCTGGTGCTTTGTACGTAAAGATACTTCAGGTAGAAACAGAGAATATCTTTTTGGTCTCCTAGTGGACTGCAGGATTTAAAAGTAGAATGCCCAAACCTAAGAATGTACTATAAGAAAAATATTCACTTGAAACCTCAACATAGTTTCCTAGCAGTTTACACTGTTTATCAGAGGGAGGGGGAGAGAGAGAAAGGGAGGAGGAAAGAGGAAGTGAGGGAGAAGAGAAGGGAGAGGGAGGAGAGAGGCCAAGCATTCTTTCTGGGCAGATGGAGAGGTTTATATTTTGTTTGCTGGTTTTTTGTTTTTGTTTTTGTTTTTGTATTTTGTTTCCTGCTTCAAAGAGATCGCTCAAAAAGTAGAGATTCCTTTTCATTACATAAGAACGCAGGCAGATACTGTCCTGTACAAACACTGTTCTCTGGGCAGTTTCAGGACAATTTGAATCTAAGATAATGCAGATAATGTGAGTTTCTCTGAAATCTGGGGTATGCATTTGGACCAATGACCGCTCCTTGGTTTCTTGTTCACATGCCAAATACACTGGCACTTTAGTTTCAACAACAAACTTGTCTTGAATATGGGTTTATACTAATTACTGTGGAACCATTGAGTAATAATGGCCTCAAACATTTACATAGCTCATGAAACTGAAATGAATTAAGGGACTGTTGAATCTAAGAACTGTGACATTTGTGAAGAATGAGGGAGGAATTCCAAGTGTGGATGTCAAGTTTAGAGTAAAGCATAATTAATATTACATATGTAATATCTATATATAAAATACATGGATCCCACAAGAACTATAAGGATAGTGTTAAATATAACATGCATACAAAGCTCAGGAATATCTTCTTTTTGACTTCCCCCACTTATTCTAGTTTAATAAAATGCTCATAAGAATAATAACCACTTAAGGCAGAAGACTGTTTAAGCCATTGCTCTCCAGAACTTCTTAAGAGACAAAGATTGAATACTAATCAACTTCCCTGGTTTAAAGTTAATCCTCTGTGGCACTTGAGAGATGATTCTATGATGGAGAACACTTGCTCTCGCAGAGGACCAGGGTTTGGTTTCCAGCACTCTGGTGGCTGCTGACAACCATCTGTAACTCCCAATCCAGAGACTCTGTCACCCTTTTTGCTACACATGACACAGATGTCCTTTCTGTAGCCCTGGCAGTAATGAGCACCTGGCTGGTTTACAGAACTTCTACAAATTCTGCAAGTGAGAACTTATCCTTTCCATGTGGATGAAATCTTGCTGTTTTTGAAGACAAACTTTTTTTTTTCCTGTTCTGCTTTTCATCCCAACCTTCTGTGGTGTTCTTTGCATCATGTTTCTGTGGATCTGGAGTGGGGACTAAAATAGGTTTCCTCTCACAGTTCTCACAGGCCCTTCTCCCTCAGACTATTTGCTCAGCCGCAGCAGCAGCCGCAGCCGCCGCCATAAAACCGATTTCACTTTTCTTAACAGCTGAGTAACATTCCACCATGTAAACATACCGCACTTTAATTGTTCATTCATCAGTTGATGGGCATCTAGGCTCTTTCTATTTCCTGGTAGGTGAGGACACAGGTTGTTCATGAGCACAGATACAGAAATTCTCAATGGAGTACTTGCCAACTGTGCTGCATCTAGCTGTTTCATATGCTGGGAAGTTGGGATCAGGGGCATCCCATTGCCTTATATTTTTGTGTTTACTGTGTTTCTCTGTTGTGATGTGCACATCTGTTGTAACGTTATCTCTTCTGATTTATGATCCCAGTGAGCAGCCCTCACTTGAGCCTTCAGTCCTAAGTACTACTCAGAGCAGAGAAAGTTAAACACTGCAATAGCAGCAATGCTGAAGCAAACAAAATAGAGACAGATACTCTAAACTGATTACAGCTAGCTCTGCTACACCAGTGCCTATAGAAAAGAAAATGGCAAAAATAATGTAAAGGCTGGAGAGATGACTCATTGGTTAAGAGCACCAGCTGCTCTTCCAGAGGACATGAGTTTGGACCCCAGCATCCATGTCAGGTATCTTACAACTGCCTGTAACTGCTAGGTGGTGGTGGCGCACGCCTTTAATCCCAGCACTCGGGAGGCAGAGCCAGGCAGATCTCTGTGAGTTCGAGGCCAGCCTGGTCTACAGAGCGAGATCTAGGACAGGCAGCAAAACTACACAGAGAAACCCTGTCTTGAAAAACAAAAAGACAAAAAAGAAAAAAGAAAACAAACAAACAAACCAAAAAACCAAACCAAAACAACTGCCTGTAACTCCAACTTTACAGGACACATGCACACACACACCCTACACCTCCACACACAATTAAAAAATCAAATCTTTGAAAAATTATGTAGAATAAAATATAAAATTAAAAGTTCGTTAAAGCAAAGATAAAAAGAATAATGAAGTGACTTAAGGAACAGGGTAAGGGGAATCCAGTAGAATCCAGTTCAAATGAAAAAGAAACAGGCAGAAGACAGGAGAAGAATGCTAGGAAGAGGGAGATGAGAGGGGAAGAGGGGAAGAATTGACAGAAAAATGAAGTATATGGAGAAATTACATACACTTGATAGGAAAAGCCTGTAAGCTGCTTTTGGAATAAAATGAAAATGTTTGTAAGGCTAGAAGAAAGGTGAAAACATGAGACAGGAAGGAAAACCCCTAAGTGGACACTAAAACAATCCCAGACACAGAGAGAGTGGAGCTGGTCAGTGCCTGGTAGACGCTCTTCTGATCTACAGTACAGCACGTTCTTAGGAACACAACCACCAGGGTTATAGTAGGTCTCTTGAGCTTATTCTTCCTGTGCAACTGAAATTGTGTGTTCTTTGCTCAGTATTTTCCTATTAGCATCTTTTCTCCCCTACCTCTCATGGATACCATTCTTAACTTCTGTGTGTTCAATTACTTTAGATTTAGTGAGGCCATGCCATGTTTGTCTTTCTGTTCTTAACTGTATTTCACTTAATAATAGTTTACTTTTATCCATGGTATTGAAAATGACAGGATGTCTTTCTTTTTTGTGTATGTCTTTCCTTTTAAATGATGAAAAGCATTCTACAGATCATATTTCCTTTACATATTCATCTAGTCATAGGTATATAGGTGATTTCTGTTTCTTGGTTTGTGTAAGCACAGTGAATATAGCTCTCTCTTTAACATACTGATTAATTCCATTTGGCTGTAGATATCCAGTAGTGGAAGTTTCTGGGATATCTGGCAGTCTTGTTTTAATATTTTCAGGAATCCTTATGCTGGTTTACATACTGGATGTACTCATTTGCATCCTCATCAATAGTGTGCAGGGTTTAGGTTTACATTTTCTCCACATCTTTTTCAGCACTTACTTTTAATTGTTATAGTCTCTTGGTGAACTGAGTCCCTTAATGGCTTTTATGATTGATTCTACAGGTTTTGAATTAAAGTCTCCTTTATCTATTATAAACATGTCTATCTTGCTGCTTTCTTTTGTTTTCCATTACTATGAGACATTATTTTTTAATCTCTTTCTTTCAGTCTGTGTGAATTGAAGGCAGTTCTTGCAGATTGCATGCAGTTGTGACCTTTTAACAGCAACCTATTGAGCCTCTTTAGGTCTTTTAATTGGGGAACTTAATTCACTTAGATTCAAGTAAACAACTGTCGGTTTGTTAATTAGTCTCCGCTTGTTTTGTGGATACTTTTTTTTTTTTAAACTATTTTGGTGTTTTCATTAGAGGAGTTGATTAAAAGATTTCTATAGTAGGCTTTGATTTCTTTCTTTCAAAAAATCTATTATAGGTTTTTACTTAATATTTACCATAATGCTTGAAAAAATAGAGGCATAAGAGATCATTATAAGTTGATAATAACTACTTTCATAGCATTAAAAATTTACTTTGTTACTCCATTTCCTTATTTAAAAACTTGGATGTTATAATGTACATCATTTTTATTGTATATGTTTAAAATTTATTTTAGTTATTTTAATAGTTCTATGTTTAAGTCTTTTTGCTAAAGATAAGTAATTTACATACCACTCTTATAGTAATAGAGTACTATGAATTTAACTGTGTATTTACTTTTACCAGTGAATTATATATTTTGTATACTTTCATGTTATTAATTGGCATCCTGTAGCTGTTTGAACACCCCTGTTTAACATGGCTTTGTAACACTGATCTTACAGTGATGAGCTCCTTCAGTTTTTGCTTCTCTGAGGAAGTCTTTGTTTCTCCTTTTGTATCTGAAGGACAGATTTGCTAAGTAACAGAATTTTTGGTTAGAAGATATTTCTTTTGATACTTTGATATACCATTGCACTCTGTTTTGGCCTATAATGTAACTGTTGAAAATCTACTAGCGGTTGTGTTGGAACATGATTGTTACCTGACTCTTTTCTCTTCCTGCTTTCTTGTTTTGATCACTTCTCATTGATTCTGTAAACATTCTTTATTTCTATTCATTCCCTTTTCTCTTTTAACTGTATTTTAAAATTTAGATTCTTATCTCTAAATGATTCTGCTACTGATGCTATTCCATTTTCCCATTTAATTTATTTCACTTTTTAGTCACAAAAATTCTCTTTGATTTAAAAAATATTTTCATTCTCTAAAATCTCTCATTTTGCTCAGTACTGTTTTCCAGATTTTAGTGAATTGTTTCTTTAAATCCACTGGAGTTCCTTAAAACAATTGTTTTTGAGGGGCTAGAGAGTTGGTTCAGGTTAAGAGCTCTTGCTGTTCTCACAGAGGACCTGGATTTAGTTCCCAGCATCTATATGGTGGTTGTAGTAGTTTGAATGTAATTGGCTCCCGTAATCTCATAGAGAGTGGTACTATTAGGAGATGTGGCTTTGTTGGAGTAGGTGTGGTCTTGTTGGAGGAAGCATGTCACTAGGGGTAGGCTTTGCAGTCTCCTTTGCTCAAGCTTCACTGAGTGTGACACTCAGACCACTTCTGTTGCCTGTGGGTCAAAATATAGGACTCTCAGCTCCTTCTCCAACATCATGTCAGCCTGCTCACCACTCACCACCATGTCCCACCATGATGAAAAAGGACTAACCATCTGAAAATGTAAGCCACTGCAATTAAACGTTTTTCTTTTATTTATTTATTTATTTATTTATTTATTTATTTATTTATTTATTTATTTATTCATTCATTCATTTATTGCCAGAGCTGAGGACCGAACCCAGGGACTTGCACTTGCTAGGCAAGCGCTCTACCACTGAGCTAAATCCCCAACCCACAGCTAGAGAGATGGCTCAGAGGTAAGAGCACTGACTGCTCTTCCAGAGGTCCTGAGTTCAATTCCCAGCAACCACATGGTGGCTCATATTTTTCTTTTATAAGAGTTACCATGGTCATGGTGCCTTTTCACAGCAATAGAAATCCTAACTAAGAAATTGGTACCAGGGACTGGGGTATTTCTATGATAGGCCTGACCATGCTTTTGTTTGGAAAAATATGGACTTTGATACTTTGGGTTAGGAAAGCTTTAAGCACTGCTTAATGGACCATACTGTGGTGATATATTGTGTACCCCAATATATTGTGTACCCTAATAAACTTATCTGGGGATCAGAGGATAGAGCCAGCCACTAGATTAGACATAGAGACCAGACAGTGTTGACACACATCTTTAATCCTATGACTTGGGAGGCAGAGGTCTGTCTGGATCTCTATTAGTTCAAGGCCACACTGGGAACACAGTCAGGCAGTGGTGGCACACACCTTTAATCCCAACACTTGAGATCTCATGCCTTTGCTTGGAAAGAACAGATACCTTTAATCACAGGAAGTGACATGGCTAGGTAGTATATAACGTGAGAAGAGACAGGAACTAGGCAGCAGTTCAACTGAGACTTATGGATGATGTTGCTCTGTATGCTGTGAATGTGTTGCTCTGATTGGTTGATAAATAAAATTCTGATTGGCCAGTAGCCAGGCAGGAAGTATAGGCAGGATAAGCAGACAAGGAGAATTCTGGGAAGAGGAAGGCTGAGTCAGGAGTCACCAGCCAGACACATAGGAAGCAAGATGTGAAGGCAGAACTGAGAATAGGTACCATGCCACATGGCTAAACATAAATAAAAATTATGGGTTAATTTAAATGTAAGAGCTAGTCAGTAATGAGCTTGAGCTAATGGCCATACAGTTTGTAAATAATATAAGCCTCTGTGTGTTTACTTGGGTCCTAGTAGCTGCAGGACTGGTGGGTGAGAGAGATTTGTCCTGACCATGGGCCAGGCGGGACACAGAAAAACTTACAGCTACATGAGACCCTCAGGGGTGAGGACTCAGAGGCTTTCAGTTTGAGAATTTGTGGAAACAGGGTCGGCTGAGGAGTTGGTGAGGTGAGGTTGGCTTTGACTGTTCTGTTTCTCTGATCTTTCAGCTTTCACCCCAATATCTGGCTCCAGGTTTTTTCTATTAATAAGACTGCTGAGCAATTCATTTTATACCATACTAGTTGGAGAATGAAAGATTTGAATTTGGGGGCCTGGCTCAGGAGGTTTCAGAGGAGAAGAATTTTAGTTTGTGGCCCAGACATCATTCTTGTGACATTTTGGTGAAGAAGTGTGGCTGCTTTTTGCCCTTGTCTGAAAAGTCCGCCTCAGGATAAAGTGAAAAGGCTTAGATTCATTCCATTTGCAGAAAAAATCTCAAAACAGCTTAGCATTGACTCTGTCACGTGGTTACTAGGTTACTAGTGTTCATGCTTATAAAGACATCCAATGAAAAGGAGAGAGCTGAGCAAGGAAAAATACAAATTTGAAGAGAAAAAGAGCACTAAGAAGTTAAGTCCTGTGTTCAATGAGATGAACAGAGTAAGAAATGGAATAAATAAATAAAGAGAGTGGTGACCTCAGGGCAAGATCCCACCTAGTTAAGTTTCCAACTTGTGAAAGGGAATTTAAAAAAGCTTAGAGCCAGGTGTGGTGGTACATGCCTTTAATCCCAGCACTGAGGAGGCAGAGGCTGATGGTTCCATGAGTTTGAGGGCAGCCTGGTCTACAGAGTAAGTTCCAGGACAGCTAAGCTTAGGCAGTGAAGAAAACCATCAAAGACAGAAAGCCAGTGAAGATGTAATTGAACAACAGAGCCATGTTCCAGCCCCAGTAAGTAGCAGAACTTGGCAGCTTCAGCCATATGCTTCTGGGTTTAAGGATAGGAGAAAGGGGTTATGGAATTTGCCTCCATGACTAAAGAAAGCTGCTGAGGCCAGGAAATGTCATGGGTGTCCCTGAATGGAGGCCTAGAGGGGCCATTTTGTGAAACTGTGAAAGTTAAGCCTGGATTGCCTTGGAGACCCTGAGATATTAGAGATGCCAGAGCTGTGGAATACCTGCTGAGGAAAGCTGCTAACAGAGAGTGGAACCAGCCCAAGAGAGAGAAGTGTGTTGCAGATGACCACAGTGGCTGGGGTCTGTGGTAATGTCCATGTCTCCTGTTACCACTGAGGGCTCTGCAGATGTCCAGGATCTGGTTAGCCACATGAGACATGTTGGTGCCCAAGGGCCATGCTGCTGTCAGGGCCATACTGATCTGGGTGGCTTGTGCTGCCACCAGTGCTGTGGTGACATCCAGGCCTGAGCTGTTGCCAAGAGCCATGTCTGGGTCTGTGATCCTGCTGCAGCTGGGGTTTGTGATGGTGTCTGTATCCTGTGTTAGGACAGGGGTCATTGAGATCATGCTGTACTGAGCCAGCCCTGCCCTTCACTGGCCCTAGGATAGCTGGCCCTGCCCCTCAGGGAAGAGCTGGCCCCTGTACTCAGGAAAGATGGCTCCACCCCTCACCATGGGCATGCTCCTCACCTGGGCAGCACCCTAAATCTGACTCTGTGCTTGGGGGCACAGATGAGCCAGCCTTGAGGGCATGAGAGCAGAAGACCTGACCCCGTCCCCACTTAGGTGCCCCCCACATTAATTGGGAGTGAGGTCACTGTATCTCGCCTTGGCAAAAGAGTGGAGTTGGCCCTGGTGTGATCTGAGGACCTGAGAGCAGGAGAAATGGCCCTACACCTTGTTGTAGGCTTCATTGGGTGAGCTAGCCTAGGCAGTGCTGGAGATTTTATCAGGGTAGTGATGATGAGGGAAAGCTGATGGGCTGACCGGCCCAGCTACCACTTAGGCCTAGAACCAAAGCTATAAGTTGGCCCAGCCTAACATTCATCTCATCTATGAACTGTTGGACCATGTGAATGGGATGAATCTACAGATCCAATATAGCAGGAACTCCACGACAAATGACAATGGAAGAATATCCAAGAGGAGCCCCAGTGAGAGTCCATTATTGGTGGTACAGTAGAAGCCAGATGCCTGGAGCCAGACCAATGACTCATGGCAATGAATACCTACAAGTAAAGATACATTTGGACAAAAGGGCAAATTACATGACTCAATGGGCCACACTTGAGCTTCTATGAGAAGATTCTCCTACTTTTCATTTTCTTTTGTTTTTGTTGTTTTGTTTTGCTTCTTTGTTTTCTTTGGTTTTTGGTTTTTCTTTTAAACTTGGTTTTATTTCTGTGGAGAGGTTGCAAGGGCAGATTCAAGGGTATGAGGAGATAAGTGGGATTGGAATACATGATTTGAAATTCACAAAGAACAAAAGTTAAATAAAAAATCTGAAAAAAGTTAAAAAAGATGGCCCCCATAGGTTCATATGTTTGAATGCTTAATTACCAGAGAGTGGCACTATTTGGAAGGATTACAAAGATTAAGAGGTATAGCCTTGTTGGAGGAAGTGTGTCACTGGCTGTGGGCTTTGAGGTTTGAAAAGCTGATGTCACGCCCAGAGACTCTTTGTCTTTCTGCCTTCATATCAGCTTATAGAACTCTCAGCTACTTCTCCAGCACCATGTCTGTCTGCATGCAGCCATGCTTCCCACCATGATGACAATGGACTAAACCTCTGAAACTGTAAGCAAGTACACAAATGCTTTCTTTTATAAAAATTGCCTTGATCTTGGTGTCTCTTCACAGTAATAGAATAGTACTAAAACACTGGGACAGGGTATTAGAGCAATTCTGAATTTTTAGGTTTTGGAGGTTTGCTCAATCCTGAAATCTTCTAGGATATGTCTGATAACCCAAACTCTGGGTCTACTGGTACAGATCTTGACTCAAGATCTTCACAATTATGCAGCCACAGAAGTTAACTTGCAAAATGGGGCTGTGGGGACCAGCTCAGTTCTGCAAAGGCCTGACACCTGTGTTTGCAGGTATTTAGGCCAGGAGGTTAACCTTTTGTGGGGGCTAGCCTGAAGTCTAGGATCATAGGGGATATTTTGGCATTTGGGGAAGCCAGCATCCTATAACCACAGATAAAAGTCTAGATGCTAGGTCTTTGAGTATTAGCCTGATAAGTATGGAGGCCAACCTGGTACTTGGTAGGCTTAAAGCCTCAGACTTTGGAAGGAGTCCAGTAATGGAGACAATCTTGAACCTACTCTTGCTAAGGCTGGCCTAATGTATGATGTCTTAGTAACCTTTCTATTGCTGTGAGGAGACACCATGACCATTGTCTTGCTTACAGTTTCAGAGGTTTAGTCTATTGTCATTATGGTGGGGAGCATGGCAGCATGCAGGCAGGTGCTGGATCAGTAGCTGAGAGTTATGAACTATATCCTGATCCATAGGCAGAGAAAGGGGGGTGAAGCTGGGCCTGATATGGGCTTTTGAGACCTCAGAGCTCAACTTCAGTGACACATTTCCTCCAACAAGCCCATACCTACTCCAAACAAGGCCACATCTAATCCTTGTAACCTTTCCAAACAGTTCCACTTACTAGTGACTAAGCATTAAAATATATGAACCTGTGGGGGCCACTCTTATTAAAACTACCATATACAGTTTTGTAGGATTTGGCCTGATAACTAGGGTATACCTGAAGTTCAGGGCTGCCAGGATCTGCCTGGCCATGGAGAGTCGGTGGTTACTGAGGTCAGCTTCTATTTTTATTGAATTCAGTTTTCAAATCTTGGATTGACTTAGTCATTTCATTCAGTCTTATGTTATTTGTATAACTTGTTTCCTTGTATTACTCAGGCATTTATTCTCCAGCTAATCGAGATGTGTAGGGAATGAGTGAAGTCTTGAATGAGTGCAGTTCTGAGTGAATACGTATTGTTTGACATGAACTGTTAGTGTCAAGGACCAGGGAACTGGAGCCATCAGAAGTTGGTAAAGCCTCTCCTCCCAAGTGAGGTTCGGAAAGGCAAAGCCGCCTTCTGTACAAGCATGAGTGTTTACTATCAACCAATGTGTACAAAACTAAGTAACCAATGCTTCCTCCTCCTGGATGACTGCAGCCCAAGACTGCTCACCTACAGATGCTTCCTACTGAGACTGTCTGACTCCTCCTACTGTGCTGTTCATAATAACACGGAGCTTTCAGGTTGTTGCTGTAGTTGGTGTGACTCCATCAGAGTCTGCACAACCTGCCCAAGTTCAGCTTCCCTGTCCTTCACCACCCTAGTCAGATTTCCAGACTCAAGCTGCATGGGCCATGGCAGAACTGTTCCTTTTTTGACTTCTTTATATTCCTTGAAATGTTTGTTGAAGTTTATAACTGTTCTATTAAGTTCTGTGACCTCGGACTCACCTAGCTAATTCTCTTTGGAGAGCATTTGTGTAAGACTGCTGGATTCGCTGGGGGCCTAGTGCCTTGACCTTTCATATTGTTTGCTTTCTGTGATGAGACCTGGACATGTGGATGTCCTTCACTGGTTGTATGTCTGATGTGGATATAGCAGGCTGGACTCTCATATAGGATGTGCCATTTGGTCAAAATCAGAGGCTGGGAAAGGCACAGCTAGGGGGTCACCATTCTTGGATGGGGTGGTAGGACTAGAGTTAGGTTTGGGGATTGGGGACATGGAAGGCAGGGTAGGGTTAGATTAGGCCGGAGCCCAGATCTAGGTTGGCACACAGGATGTAAGAAGTTCTGGCCAAAGCCTTCAAGTTGAAGATGGCATTGGTGGGCCTACAAGACTGGGGAAGGGGCTTGTTGTGGCACCTAGCGCGGGTAGAGTCATGCAGAGTCACCAGGATGTGTGGCCAGGCTGAGCTGGGAGTTTGGATATGGCATGGGCTGTAATTTTTTTTAATATTTAATTTTGTGACTAAGATAGCATAGAACAAAATTCAATTTCTTCCTAAAATTTTAAAAAATAGGTGAGTAGCAAAAATCTGTCAGCACTTCAGGTTTACATTTTAAAAACTTATTGGGGACTGAACTTACTATTTTTGGCATGACCAATTTGAGATGTATGGGTATGTATGTGAATATAAGTATTTCAGGATTAGTTTTAACTATTCCTCATTTAATGAGCAGTGTCTTCAAAATTCTCATCTTAGCCAAACCTAGATAAGATACAACTCTACAGAAATTGGAAGTAAAGAAGCATGGGTCATTTCACAGCTGCTTAGCTTGCTTAAAGAGTTGCAAAGACATGTGAAGAGTTACAGATGATCCAGTGTGTACCATAGCACCAGAAGCAAATTCTCATCAGAGAAAATAACTCATCTCTGCTGCTAGCTTTAAAGAGGGATGGAATAATCTAAACAGATATTCATTAAATAACTAATAGACTTACTACAAAATAGGGGACGTCCAAGTAACTGAGAGAAAATAGGGTGGAGACAGAAATGCCAAACTTTAATCCTGCTTTTGGTTGTGCTGTGGGCCCAAATAAGAAGACTCTTTTTCACAAGACAGTTCTAAGTGCCTACTATCATAGTGCTCAATTTTTAAAAATAATTGACATAAGCTTGCTAGTGTCTACAAAAATGTCTCCATGTTTGTCTATGTTTATAACTGTAAGAAATTTAACATCCCAAGTTCATATTATCAGTGGTTTGGATCACACTCCTTAGGTTTTTCATTTGGAATACATTTATTTAAAAAAAGTGTTTTCTAAATTTGGTAAAAAAGAAAAAAACATAAAGTAATCAAAAGATGTAAAAATGTATAAAATGTATTTTGTAAAAAAAATTAAAGGAAAAAGGAAATGCTTTTAGATGAAAATGAATTTTAGATTGCAAATTAATTGTCCTAAGGCAACTATTTTTTATTTCATAAAATGGAAATAGATAAGAACAAACTAAAAGGTTAAAGTATGTTATGAAAAAGATTGTGAGAGTTTAAACCATAAAAAAGATGATTTAAGGATGACTAAGTTATATATAATTTAAGGTTATTAACATGTCTTTTTTGTTTGTTTTTCTAAGATGTCAATTCAATACACCCCTGATTCTGTTTTCCTGAAATAAAGTGTTCTCAAAATAGAGATCTTCTTTTAGTAATAGCTACAGAAGACGTCTTAGAAAACATTGATGTTATGTTTTATCCTTTTACTGAATGAGCCATTTAAAACCTCATTAGATTTTTTTCCAGATGCTAAGTTTTTATGTTTTCCCACTAGACTAAAGCCAGATAGCCACTGCTTTCATAGTAGGCAAAATTCCATCAAAAAGAATCATTCTTCATTGGGGCATTCCTGCTACATTTTATAGAAACCATGAGACTTATTTTAGTGGACATATATTTAAATCTGTAAAATTTGGTTTGCTGTTCAAAATTTCCATTGTGCCTACAATCTTCAGTCTTCTGGCTTGATGGATAAAGAACAAATGGCAGTATTTGTCAAAACAAGCTAAAATGTTAGGCTTCCTTAGTCAGACACTACCATTATTTCTTCTAAGACCTGTGCCCTTCCCCCTTTTGGGAAAACATGTTATCTCCTTATAAAATAAGGACTAGGTGCCCTACGTAAGATTGAATAGAGAACTATGTGAGTCATCTTTGTTAAATGGGCTTTAATGATAACTAAAAATTCAGAATTGGTTGGATTATTTCCACAATGAGCTCCCGGGAGATGAACAAACAAATGAATTAAGGACTAAAATTAGGTGGTATCAATTGGAAAATATATATCAAAAATACTGACTAAAACCTGGTTATATGATAGGGTTTTTCAGAATTGCTAATAATGTTTCCTAATTCACACACAACACAACAACACACACACACACACACACACACACACGCACGCACGCATGCACGCACGCACACACGCACACACGCACGCACACGCGAGCAAACACAAAATATTTCAAAACAAAAGTGGTACTCTTTGGGCCTGGATTTTTGTTTCACTTCTTTATTCATTTTTTTAAAAAAGGTATTTGATATTACAATTTGAACATTTCTTCCTTTTCTCCATTTAGACCCTTCCCCACACTTTCCTTCAGATTCATGGCCTGTTTTCATTAATTGTTATTGCGTGCATATATGTATATTTTGATGGATTCCTAATCACACAGTTTTAAGAAGGTATCCAGAGGTCTTAACAGCAGGCATCTTTTAAAACTCTCATTTTCAGACTACAAATGAACGAAAACTTAGTGTCTGAGCCTCAGAGTGATGGTAGATATAGACAGCACCAAAGTAAAATGCAGTCTTTGTATAGCTGCAAATCCAGCACTCCAGAGAGTGAGGTGAAATGAGTGTAGGTTCACTGAAATCCTGCTGGACATGATAAGACCATATTTCCAAGTGCAATGATTGATGACATGGATAAAGGAAATAGCAAAATCTGTGCTGAGTTATTATTTCAATGCTTTGAGAGTATTTCCAATGCACCACAATCATACTACCCATAGTTCACACAGAAGTGAACATTCCACTATAAAACATTTGGAAACCCTAAAGAGAAAGAGGACATGGATCTAATTCTCCTTAGAATGAAGCATACTTAAATGGATGTTTACTGAAAAGATCATTCTGTTTTAATCAGGCAGAGCAATTCATACCACATTTCACTCATTTCTACCTGACCACCTAATACATGTTATCCAGAAATTTCATCTTACATTCTATAAAATAATATTTTTTGCAGAAGGATGTAATTTTGGAATTTGAAAGAACTATGCACATGAAGTAAGATACATAAAATAAACAGCTCAGATCTTCCAACCAAGGAAGACCTTAATAGCCACAAACATTATATTTAGGTATTTTAAAATTTGAGTTGTTTGAAAGTATTCTTTGCCATGTTTTCCCAAGTAATAGGAATAATTTTGGTATTAGTTTTAGTAAAACTGCAAGTGAGGATGGTGTTACATCTGTTCATTAATAGAGTTTTTGCAATTACTGTTTGCCTACTCAGACTTCCTGCTTTACCTGATATAGGCATTTTAATATATAACAAATTAAAGGCTCTCAAAAGCCCTGTGGCATACTCTGACTCATGCCTATGTTAGAGTTATGTTAGAGTAACTTTAACTCTATTGATTCTTTTGGGTACCCAAAGCCTTGGAATTTCTTATTATTATATAAATTGTATAAACCAATCAATCTCCAATAAAATAATGTTTATAGCATTTGTATGTAGTCAGAAATTTTCCTGTCTTGACTGCCCCCTCCCTGTCCTGGTGGCTGCTTCCAAATTATCCCAAAGAGACTTAATATTATTTGTAAATGATTGGCCAGTAGCTCAGGCTTGTTACTAGCTAACACATTTTAAGTTAACTCATACTCTTTATTTACCCTCTGCCACATAGTGGTACCTTTATTGGCATGGCATGTTCATTTCCTATTCCTTCTGTGCCTGCTGGCAACTCTCTGATTCCAGCCGCCTTCTTCCCATCATTTTCAGTTTGGCTTTCCCATTTAACTTCCTGCCAGGCTACTGGCCTGTCAGCTTTTTATTAACCAATGAGGAGTAATACATATTCACAGTGTACAGAAAGATAATTCCACAGCATTTCCCCCTTTTGTCTAATTAAAAATGAAGATTTTAACTTTATCATAGTAAGATTATATACAACAAAAACAGCTATTAAGAATTATAGTTACAATATTTAATCCATTTGTATTTGACAAAATTAGGGAAAATACTGTTATCCTATCTTGGTGAGTCTAAAGTTTCATGCCTAATTTATCTTTTATCATAACTAAGATAAATTATAACTATGATTGTCTATTTAACTCTGTCAAAGACCCCAAAAGGGTGAAATGTTACTTAATGGCAGGGACCTCTCTCTGCCTGGACAGTCATACAAAGTTTCTCTGTAATATTCCAACTCTGGCCTATAGGCCTAGCAGATCTGACAGACATTCCTGTGAAGTATGAGATTCTGAAGGACTGTCCTACCTTGTCTTGGCATAGTTTGGCAGTCACCTTTTTGTGTCCTGCTGGTCCATTTTGGATAGTTTATTGTCAGTAATTGAGACAAGGGCAGTTTCTTTGTCCATATGGCTAGCTTTTGCCATAAAGAAAACTGCTCCATACGGAATTTCTTTGATGTCCATCATCTTCTCTGAAGTAGACTGGTGCTGCCAGGAGCAGATGTGTCTCACTGTTATTAAAAGCCTTAGATTATTAAACATATTAAATGCCATATTCTGTAGGTCTTTGAATTGTTTGAAGACCATCTATATGTCTAAATATATCTGTGTATGACCTTGAAAACATACCTAACATGACTATAAGTTTGACTATAGATGACTAATAACCTGTATTTCTTAATTATACATTACATTTTTAAAAGAGCTGCATAAACACAACATCTTAAACAACAGTAAAAATCTACATAGAGTATAATAAAATTAACTTTAAATTTGTATCAATAAACCAAAATCCATGTGGTTGGAAGTTTTTCTATGTCCTGGCTGGCCAGTGGTTGGGACAAATCTCTCCCACTCACATCACCCAAGTAAACACACAGAGACTTATATTAATTATAATTACTTGGCCATTAGCTCAGGCTTACTACTGGCTAGTTCTTATACTTAAATTAACCCACAATTCTTATCTTTGTTTAGACATGTGGCTTGGTACCTTTTCTCAATTCTGCCTGTCATCTTGCTTCTGCTGTGTCTGGCTGGTGACTCCTGACTCTTCTCAGAATTTTCCTTGTCTGCTTATCCCACCTATACTCCCTGCCTGGCTAGTGGCCAATCAGTGTTTTATTTATCAACTAATCAGAGCAACACGTATTCACAGCATACAGACTGACATCCCATAGCAAGTCCATATCAATGTAAAATATTTTGAGATTAATAGTTGTTTTTTGGAATAAAGTAAATTAAATAATCTACTCTTTTATTCTATCATTTTTATACCCCCTTCTCTTTTTAGAATCAGATCCCTGAATCTAATCTTTTTGTTCAGCTTTTTTTCTGACCATTACCAATAACAACTTGTAACCAACTCCCCTAAACAATGACAAATATTTAATAACTGATGTTTTGGGAATGTGGGCATATATTACTTCCTTTTGGTTGGGGGTGCTAGTAATCTTTGAGGGACCTTGAGAAAATTTAGGATAATGGTTAAGTCTTGCCTTGGAGTAGTCTGTGAGGCTGGATCATTTCAACTAGCAGCCGTGAAGCTGTTCTGGATGCAGAATTCAGAGAAAACTGCAACAGAGTTGCTCTGAAACGTTGGATCATTTGGGCCATCTGTTCCCATAGGAGATTTTTCAGGGGGTCTTCCTCAATCAAACCTGATTTTTCTTAACCTGGAATGAATCCATAGCCTCTCATTTCCTGTGGAAACAAAAACATAACCTCTCCCTGAAAGTAACATACATTTTGACTTAAATTTTGAAGTCAAGATAATTTTAAAGTATATGGGTTAGTTTAATATAGCAGTTTTCATAATCCAAGGTCTCTTAGCAGCCCAAAAATATAAAGACAACACAATAATGCACATAATACAGACTCCCTGTGTATTTTCCATATTTATATGGCTTATTATATTGTTTGTTACTCTATTCCTTTTTAAAGGACTTTCTCTACCTTTTTTCTCTCCCAAGCCTACATGTATTTTTAAACACACTGTAACCTGCTTAGAGGGTTTTTTTTGGTTTGAATCTGTCTTTACTGCATATCTTTTCCTGACCACATGAGTCTTTAAACTGCTGAGCAGCATGGCTAGGACTAAAGTGGTGGATTTGGTGACTGGCTCCTTCCCACTCAGTTCCCTCAGAGGCTAGTCTCATGGTAGAGGTACATTTACTACCAGCTCTGGAAGCCATATTTACTGTCCCAACTCTGAGTAGTTTCTGAGGTCATGCCACTTTGCCACTAGCACACACGGAACCCGCAGGCCATCTCTTAAAGTCGCCATGCCTCAGCAAACAGAGCTTACTGGAGAAAAAACAGTTGCCAAGAAGCTGTGCTTCACTCTGTTTTTGTGTGTTTAGAATCCTTTTTAAAACTTTTTCATGTTTTTTTGTGGAAATTCTTGCCAAATATTTGGGTGCCATATGTAAGCAAATGTTTCTTTCCCAATCCCGGCCTCCAGTCCCAAATAACTAACACAGAGGCTTAATATACTTATAAATGCTCAGCCAATAGCTTAGACTTGTTACTAGCTAACTCTTACATTTTAAATAGTTTATTTGTTTGTTCTGGTTTTTTGAGACAAGGTTTCTATGTGTAGTCTTGGCTGTCCTGGAACTCACTCTGTAGACCAGGCTGGCCTTGAACTCAGATATCTACCAGCCTCTGCCTCCCAAGTGCTGGGATTAAAGGCATGCACCACCACTGTCCAGCAACTCTCACATTTCAAGTTAAACCATATTCCTTATTTACCCTCTACCACATGGTGGTACCTTTATTAGCATGGCACGTTCATCTCTTGCTCCCTCTGCATCTTCTGGTGACCCTCTGACTCTACTTTCCTTCTTCCTGTCATTCTCAGTTTGATTTTCAGAAATAACTTCCTGCCTGGCTATCGACCTGTTGTTAGCTTTTTATTAACCAATGACAGTAATACATATTCACAGTGTACATAAGGATTATTCCACAGCATTCGTACCTTAAAGAGTCCATGTTTCATGCTTACAAGAGTCTTTAAAGTATCCGCAAAGAGTTAGAAATATACCTATCTATATCTTTATATGAATATATATGTAGATTATCTTTATTTGCAAACAATATTCATATTTTGTCAATAAGAAGTAAACAAGAGACAAATAATCTTTGACTATTATAGTCCCTAGTATAAGTTATCACTGTATACACCCCTGCATCTTACCTAACATCCTTGTGACTATCAAAACCTTTAAAATAAATTCTTAGTAGAACATTAGCTTCTACCAGTCCCAAAGCTAAGAATGTCATCAGATAGCGTCTTGAATGTATAGCAGAGTTTCTCTTATTTTTTGTAACCTATCCACCCAAAGACTCCATCAGTGTACTTAGTAAATGCTTTGATTTGTGACTTTGTTCTAAAACTGATAAAATCTTGTATAACCACTTATACAGTGAAACATGGTATTTGGGGGAGGGGGTCATCTGAATGTGTGTTCTTAGACCATGGTTATTTACTGTGTCCCTAGAATAGACTATTGTTTAGTCCTTTTAATTTGACGGCTCTGTGTTTTTGCCTAGACAAGAACCAGCAGCACCCCCAGCTGTAAACCCTTTAAAGAAATACCTGTTTATTTCTCCATAGATTTTGTATGTACTTATGAGTACATATCTTAGCTTACCTAATTCCTGCTGTCACATAGAAAATCAGTTTTTCCTCTGTAGTCAATATCTTCCTAAATCATGGGGATGTTTGTTTTATTTTCAAAAGTGTAATTTAGGGCTGGGCCTGGTGGCACACACTTTTAATCTCAGCACTCGGAGTGCAGAGGCAGGCAGATCTCTGACTTCTAGGGAAGCCTGGTCTATATAGTCAATTCTAGGATAGCCAGGGCTATACAGTGAGACCCTATCTCAAAGAAAAACAAAAATAAAAATAAAATGAGTGGCTTCAATCCTGAAACTGCTAGAAGAATCTTTCTGAATAAAACTCCATTTGCTCAGGATTAAAACCAATAATTTACCTCATAAAACTAAAAGTCTTCTTACAACAAAGGAAATAGTTGAGTGACGAGCAAGCCAACAGAATGTGAGGGAATCATTGCCATATCTGATAGAGGATTAGTATTCACAATATTCAAAGAACACAAAGACTGAATTAAAAATGAGCTATGGAACTGAACAGAGAGTTCTCAAAAGAAGAAACTAAAAAGGTTATGAAATACTTTAAAAATGTTTAACATCCTTAGCAATTAGAGAAATGTAAATTAAAACTATTTTGAGATTTCATCTTACCCTAGTCAGATTGCCTAAGTTCAAGAAACAACTGACAACAAATGCTGTCAGGGATGTTGGGGAAAGGGATCCCTCACTCACTGTTGGTGGGATTGCAAACCTCTATAGCCACTCTGGAAATCTGTGAAGAGCTCCCCAAAAGCTTAAAATAAATTTACCATATGACTCATCTGTACCACTTCTTGGTATATGTACAAAGGAACCAACATGCTATTCCATAGATACTTGTACAAACATGTTGATTACCACCCTATTCACAATAGCTAGGAGATGTAAACAACCTATATGTCCTTCAGCTGATGAATGGATAATGGAAATGTGGTGCATATATACTATGGAATACTAAACATCTGTAAAGAAAAATGAAATCATGAAATTTGAAGGTAAATGGATAGAACTGGAAAGTATACTAAGACCCAAAATGACAAATGCTACATGAGCTCTTTTATTTCTGGATCCTACCACTGAATCTTTAGAGGTGAGTATATAAGCTGAAATAACTGCAGGAACAAGGAAAGTGAAATGTTATCATGGAAAGCAGTCTTTATAGAAAAGGGGTTATAGTACACAGGTGATATGAAGGGGTAGCTGGGGAAGATGGGGAATGTTTGAATGGAGAATGGAGAGGAAGGGCAATACAGAGGGAGAGAGAGGGAAGAAGGATAAATAACAATTAGGATGTTTGAAAAAAATGTATGGAGAAACATTATTTTAATGTTACTTAACAATACATGGAGCTGGCCTGGAGAGATGGTTCAGAGGTTAAGAGCATTTGCTGCTCTTATAGAGCACCCAGGTTCAGTTCCCATCACCCACATGGTAGCTCAAAATTATTTGCAATTCCATTTTCAGGAGAGGTAACATCAACTTCTGGCCTCTGATTGCACCAAGAATGCAAGGAGGTGTACATACAGACTTCAGACAAACACGAATACATGTAAGTGACAATAAACAAATCTTTAAAAATACATAATGTATAATAATAGATGCAAGTGTATGTGTACACACACTTTATTTTTTGAATGAAGTTATGTTACTTGGGTTGATAACACTTCCCCCAGGAGCCATAGACCACCTAACAAAAACTCTAGTGCCAGGCATGGAAAAATCATTTCTGTTATTTCTTAATCCTCACTCCTCTATTAAAGACTGTTCAACAGGCCAGGTGGGACCCAACAACTTTCATCCTTCCATTCCCCTTCTTCCACAATGATTTTTGAGCCTGGTAGAGGTGATACAGATGTCATAGTTAGGGGTTAGTACTCAACATGGCCTTAGTATTTGCTTTTCATTTTTATCAAGTCAGGACCAGGCAGTGGAAAGAGGTGCTTTCAATGAGAAATGTCCCACATAGGCTCATGTATTTGAACACTTGTTCCTCAGTTGGTAGCACAGTTTGGAGAGCTTATGGAACTTTTAGGATGTGGAACCTTGCTGGAGGAAGTATGTCACTGGATGACTTAGAGAACTGCTAGCTTTACCTTCCAGTTTTCTCTGCTTCTGGTGTGTGGCTAGAGATGTGATTTCTCAACTTCCTGCTCTGATTGACTGCAGCCATGCCTCTCCTATCATTATGAGCACTTCCTCTGGAGTTGTAAGCCAAATCAAGCGCTTCCTTCTAGAAGTCGCTTTTGGTCACTGCATTTTGTCACAGCAACCAAAGAGTAACTAATAGAGTCATGTAGAGGGCAAAGTTTAGGGTCTTGTTAAGCCTTTCCTAACATGGGTTCAGCTCTGTGTATGAGCATAACATTCTAGATGTCTTAGTGTATGTCATAGCTTTATAAATTGCCCTTTCCTTGTGATGTTTTCTTTCTAAGCCTTTATCTCCAGGATTTTGCTTCTGCCTCTAGCGTGTCCTGGTTATTTGCCTGTGCTCCAGTCACTAAGTCCAATTGTTTTGCCTTCAAATGACTGTGATGGGTTCCCCAGGAAACCATCTGAGTTCTGGGATTATTTCATGTCTGTGGAAAGAAAAGAGCTTCCCACTTGTTCTTGAGGTAGCTGCCAGACAACTAAAAAATATGTGAGTGAGATTTTTTGAGAGCAATCCCATGTTGTTCCTTCTGTCACTGTTAACCATCATGAATGAGACTTGCTGTCTTCATGGCTGCCAGGAAACTATGGGACGGGCCACAGTGCTCTCTTATTACGTGTGGCAAAGGCTTTCTTCATTAAACTCTCCAGAGACTGCTGTAGTTTTTTTTTTAAACTAGATTCCAGAGTTCTGTAAAAGTTGATTATGATAGTTTTGTTATTTTATTGTAGTTTTTGGTTCTGAGTGATGAGAGAGGACAGACATTGATCTTTTGACTATGTTACTGATTTTTAAATTTTTATTTAAAAATTAAAAAAATTTCACGTGTGTGTGTGTGTGTGTGTGTGTGTGTGTGTGTGTGTGTGTGTGTATTTGCTGGTGTGTATTTGAATGCAGGCATGCGTTTTGAGGTCAGAGGTCAACTTGCTGGAGTCAGTTTTTCTACTCCCATCATGTAGGGTCTGGGGATCAAACTCAGGTCATCAGCCTTGGTGGCCAGCACCAAGTCGCTGAGCCATTTTGCTGACTAGTTTTTATGTCAACTTGACACAAGCCAGAGTCATTTTGGAATAAGGAACTTCAATTGAGAAACTGTCTCACTAGACTGGCCTGTGGGCAAACTTGTGGTACAATTTCTTAATTGATGACTGATGTGGGAGGGCCAAGCTCACTGTGGGCAGTGTCACCCCTGGGTGGTATAAGAAGGCAGGCTGAACAAGCCATGAGAAGCAAGACAATAAGATGGCCTTGTATCTTCTGTTGCCGCCAGGTTCCTGCTCTGTTTGAGTTCCTGTCCTGAAAGCCTTTGATGATGTGGAAGCATAATGCAAATAAACCTTTTCCTCCATAAGTTGCTCTTGGTCATGGTCAGCAATAGAAACCCTAACTAAGCCATCTCAACAGCTCATGCCTCTGAGTTTTGATGATGTCACTTCAACTTAAAAGCTTACTGTTTGTGTAACTTTACTATTTAACTGAAGGTTTTCTTGGTTTACTCTTCTACATATTATTTCCATTAAGGGTTAACTACATTAGGGAAATACTTATAAAATGCACAGAATAAGGAGGCAGAAGAAGATAATGGCTAGATAATATTTTCTGAGAGTTGTCAAATCACAGTCACATCTATTTGAACAGTTATTCATACATCAAACCACCTTCATGAGACCTAAGGGATTCAGAGAAAGGACCATAGTTCTTGGGTTTAGTATGAAAATACTAAAATGACAGATAAATTGAAGAAGCCAGGAAGTAAAAAAAAAAAAGTAATTATTGGGTTGGGGATTTAGCTCAGTGGCAGAGCGCTTGCCTAGCCAGCACAAGGCCCTGGGTTCAGTCCTCAGCTCTGGATAAAAAAAATAATTGATTATATTACAATTCTCCAAAATCCTATTAGTGGAGAGATACCACCTGATTTTTAAGGAAGAGGGAAATAAGTCCAGATCTTAGACTAGGCCTGCTACAGCAAAACAAACCCTCTTGGGGCAGGCATCAAAGCTAGCAAAAGATTGTATATTGGTACTCAGTGATGGCTCACCGTGGTGAGATCATTCACCACATGGAAAATAAAGCCTCTACATCCAGACAAGAGTTTGTAGATGGGGCCTCCACATCTGAACTGGTACCAGAGAACTGTGTGCTATTGAGATGCACTTGAGTTTCAGTATGGTTCACTCGTCAGCCTCAGAATGGGCCTACCACCTCGCTTTAATTGTTGACATTGCCAAACCAAACAGCCCAATTGAAAAATGAGATACAGATCTAAACAGAGAATTCTTACTAGAGGAATGTCTAGTTTCTTGAGTTGTTTAAATATTTTGGATGTTATCCCTCTATCTGCTATAAAAATATCTTTTACAATCTTGTCCTATTGATGGTGTTTAAAATGACATCATGGGGGGCATATGCAGGGACACTTTGCTCAGCCTGGGAGGAGGGGACTGGACCTGCCTGGACTGAATCCACCAGGTTTAAATGAATCCTCAGGGGAGTCTTGGCCCTGGAGGAGGTGAGGATGGGGGAAGGTGGGGGGGGGGGGGGGGGGGGGGAGGGCAGGGCATCCCATGGCTGATGTGTAAAATTAAATTGAATTATAAAAATAAAGTTAAACATGAGTGAAAAAAAGACAAATAAAAGTGATTTATAATAAATGTGACCATTGTGTAGACAGAAAAAAAATGACATCATGGAATTTGCAGGGAAATGAATGGAACTAGAAAAAAAATCATCCCAAGTGAGGTAACCCAGACCTAGAAAGACAATGTCATTAGTGGACATTAGCTGTTAAGTAAACAATAACCATGCTACAATCCGCAGACCCAGAAAGGCTAAGTAACAAGGAGCACTCTTGGGGCAGCAATAGGATGGATCAGGCTGTGTGCTAGGGTGGGGGAAAGATGGAGGGAGAGCAATGGGAGAGATGACTAGAACTGGGGAGTTTTTAGGAGTGGTGTGGAAACCTAGTGCAGTGGAAACTCCCTGGAATCTATGAGGGTGACCCTAGTGAGGACTCCTAGTAATGGAGGATGCAGAGCCTGAACTGACCATCTTCTGAAACCAGGAAGAACTTCCTGTGGTGGGGCTGGGAGGCCAACCCAGCCATGAAACCCTGGACTTAGTCTGCCCTGCGTGCAAGATGTGCTGGAGTAAAGATGGAGCAGAACTTGTGGGAGTGGCCAACCAACTGTTCGTCCAGCTTGAGACCAATGCCACAAAGGAGAAGGAGCCATGCTGGGCACTGCCTGGTTGGCCAGGAACTGTAGCATGAATATCCCAGAGACAGGTTAGAACCAAACATGACTTGCAAAAAAAAAAAAATCAATGAAATGATTCTTAATGATAAGCCTAGCTCAGTTGTCATATGAGAGGCTTCTACTGGCAGCGGATGGGAGCAGATGCAAAGACCCACAGTCAAACATTAGGTGGAGAGAGAGCCCAGGTTGGAGATCTCCATTGAGTCCCTTCCCTTGGTACTTGGGTAACCCCAAGGAAGAGGGTGACTAGGAATTGTGAGAGCCAGGGGGTCTAGGACACTGGGAGCAAGGCCTGCAGAATCAACTAAGCAGCGCTCATAGAAGCATACAGAGACTGAAGTGGCAATTGAGGAGTCTACATGGGTCTGTGCTAGGTCCTCTGCATAGATGTCAGGGTTTGCTTGATGTTCTCATGGGAGTCCTGGCAGTGGGATAAGGGGTGTCTCTTACCGGGGACAATGGGGGTCCAGCCCCTCAATAGTCCCTTCCCAGGGTTTGGGAAGAATCTACAACCAGCTGATAATTAATCTTTGATGAAAAGAAATGGCTATGTACACGAAACTTCTTAGTCCATACACTAGTATTATTCTGTCAGTTTTCTCTCTACAAGCTTATACTCTGCTCTCATTTTCAGCTCCTTTCTTGCCTGATTTCTCTCTACATTTATCTGCTGCCCCCTCTAAGTTCTATCTAAATTCCTTCATCATAATTCTGCCCCTTCTAGGTTCCCATCCATCTAGTTCTTTCCCATATCAGCTCCTCTCCCATCTTGTTCTTCCCCATCTCGTTCTTCCTCATCTTCCATCTCGTTCCTCTAGTACTCTCTTCTAGCCCTTCAATCTAGTTCTTTCCCATCTCAGTTTGTTCCTCTCCAGTTCTTACCCATCTAGTTCTTCCATTCTCCTTTCTCTTCTCTGTCCCCTCATGCCCTGGAAGTCCTGGTGTATATACACTAAGAAGCAGTATTCCCTTAGCAGTGCAAAGCCAGGCTTCCAGGGTCAAACGGAGGGGTGATAAGAATCACATAGAGAGGTAGTCATTGTTAATTACCATTTGCAAACCAAAGGGAAGTGACCAATGGAGAAATGAATTAACGGCTAAATTCGGGTAATATCTAAGAAGAGGGATCTTATGTATTCAACCTTAAATGTGATTGGTGGAGAATGTTAATAATCTATAAGTTGCTAGGTCAATGGGAGAAAATAAAACTGCCTTCTTTTTTCCTGTGGCTCCTATCTGTCCAAGCTCTCTGCCGTTTTCCTGCAGGGTGGGGGAAGGTGTGCTTGGTCGCTAGGCAACCTGTGTACAGCCAGATGCCTCTGGTGATAGTTAAAGAGAGATCTGGAACTAGAGGAAAGATTTGGGAAAGGAGGTAGTTAAGTTTAATTGGCACATCTGCCAGGCCTTCTCAAATGGGTAGCCTGGATGATTAAGGCTGTTCTTGGAGAGTACAGAGGTGTCTCTGATAAGGTACTTTCCTCTGCCTGGGGATGGACCTGGCCGGATGCTGCCAATGACGATAATTACAGGGAGGCTTGAACTGGGGTTCTGGCCGTGCATAGCTGTCGCTCCCAAGGTTATCTAAATATTCCTTTAGTAGAGGGGAAATGGTGCCCAATCAATGATGGAAAAGCTACAGTAGCACACAAGAAGGTCATAGCAGGAAACGGCTGATAATCAAAAGCCAAATATCACCAAGACTCCTTGAGCCTCCGGTTGACCTCTGGAAGGCCCTTGGCTTCTTCCAGGTATTAGCTTTGTCATAGTCAGCTGAAATCCTACTTTGTATATTTTTGTGGCTTGTAGCAATTCCCGTTTTTTCATTTAGTAAAAAAGGGGGAATGTTTAATTTTTTTCTAGGGCAGTGAATATGTAGATAAACTTAAATTGGGAGATGACTTGAAAAATGATAAGTAATGATTAATTAATATTGATATTGAATCATTGTATCTATCTATCTATCTATCTATCTATCTATCTATCTATCTATATAATCAATAGTCTATATAGATGGCAGGCTGAGGATTAGTTTAACCGTCTAATAGGTATAGTTGTATATAGTTAGAATATCTTTGTCCCAAAAAAGGAGCAGAGGAGTAATATAAAAATCTATCATTAGCTAGTATGGCATAATATAGTCAAATGTATCTAAATACTATAATTGTGAATTATCAAAAGGAAATGGTTAGTTGGGAACATTAACTCTATCTATTAATCTTTGGTTAGTGGTATTAATTTTGTTAACCTGTATTTTAAGGAGGCATAGTTAAAGAGTTACCTGAGTTAGTCATGAGCATCTGTGGGAACAAGGCTGCAGCTGAAGCTTACCTAATTTAAATTTGTAAACCATTAGCTATGACAAAACAGTAATAACCTGTGTCAGGGTATACATAGCAAGACTTACATATAGAACAATTGTCATAAGTACATAAGGAGAATGTCTGGTAGTACACACAATTGAGGATCATGGGCAGAACTTACACAATTAGTAATAGAGCATTTTTTAAAGGGCAGTTCACCCCTGGTCTGGAGAGTTCAGTTCAGAAAAGGGGGTACATGACAAAGGGGGCTATAGAAATCTCTCATGGTTACTTCCTGTTGATATGGGGGCAAAGCTGGGGGTCTTGAGGCCTGGAATGCAGTGGAAACCCAGGAAGCACAGGCTGTTTCAGACACGTGCAGCAGGCTTTCTTGTCTCGTGGGCTGGAAGGTGTAATGCAAGGCTGGGCTGGACAGCTCACCTGTGTGGGCTGGAGGGTGGGATGCAGGCCTGCAGCTAGACAGCATGCCTGTGGTCCAGATGATGACAACCCTGTAACTCTTTAAATGGTTAGAATTTCTGCTGGAAACAAATATATGTATCAATGGTAGAACATGTAGCCCAGGAATTTTAAAGAAGATGAGTTTTAAAGAGGAAACCTTTTCTCTTAGGTGTACCTATGGAATATTAAATGCATGGTCAGCAGATGAGTGAAGGGGATACCAGGCCAGGGAGAGGGAAGGCTCCTCCCCCACCCATAGAAAAAAAAGAAATTTTGTAGGTGGGAGATAAGAACTGTAGTTAGGTTGCATTCCCCCAGCGTCCAGGGTCCTGGAACCAAGAGATCCTTCCTCTTTGGATCCTGGGTCTTCAGCGTCATCTCTCAGCCCCGCCTTGTGGGCGTAACCATTACCGAAGCCTCAATGGGGGTTGGAACTTCCAGGCCAAGGCTGGGATGGCTACCCACTACAAGAACCTTCTTAATAGACAAAATCTTACACATGTTAACGATATAACAGTGGTAAATTTTGTCAGAGCAAAATTATGATTCCTTGGAGTCTCAACAAAACAGCAGGATAGCTAGAGAATAAAATCTGAAACATGTCATATATATATATATATATATATATATATATATATATATATATATATAAAGTCTCATTTATCGTTGACCAAAATTATTAAAATACATTTAGAACAGAATTAGTACTTCTAATCATATTTCTATAAGTTTTATACCATCGATGAACAGTTCATCAAAAGGACCTGGAATTATATCAATTTATTCATAAAGTCAAATCTCAATATTAAGAATCTAGAGGTAAATAACAGCCTGTAATTAGACTTTGTCCATATATGAGCTCTAGGCATTCCTAAAATTGAAAAGCAGTGAAAGAATATTGTATTACCTTTTATAATCATGGCCATAAATTATAAGGATGTAGGCCTATAAGAGACAAAGAAATAATAGTCGTCTTAAGTATTTGGCCAATGTTTTCCTGAAATGTAAGAAATGTCAGTGCTTATGTCTAGCAAGTCAATTATTTTCTTTCCCTGTATTTTAAGTGTTTAGTTGGTTTGGAATATTTAATTTCCTGAGCCCAGAAGGCCATATCACTAAAATCCACACCAGCAGCTCCCTTAGGCGCTGCCCTTCATGAATCTGAATTGTTTTTGTAGGGGGTTGTATGATCTTAATCTCTCCAGTAAAGCCAGAATCGCACATCCCTGGGGTAACCTTATACAGCAGAGAAGCTACGGCCTACAGTTAGCACCAGTGTCCCTTCTGGGGAGGCTTATAGACTCTTGTAGTAAGGCATACATAAGTTCTTTCTTAAAGCCTATATATCTATCTTAGACCTCAATAAAACCTTTATCCGTCCAGCGATGGTGTTGCACACCTTTAATCCCAGCACTCAGGAGGCAGAGGTGGGTGGATCTCTGTGAGTTCGAGGCCAGCCTGGGCTACAGAGTGAGTTCCAGGAAAGGCGTGAAGTTACACAGAGAAACCCTGTCTCGATTAAAAAAAAAAATTATCCATAGATCTAACTTAGGCATACTTCCTCAGTATCTCTAGGTTATTTATTGAGACTCAGGTATCATTTATAACATAACTAGATGTTCATGTTATATTTCTCTATTCCAATGACTTGCACTACACATATAATAAATTATTTCCTAATGTTCTTAAACAGTCTTTATATCTAATCCTTCATATCCTTATAAAAACTTTACATCTAAAAGCATTTTTGTATTTAATTCATCAGGAGATACAGGTGATTGATTACTGAGAGCAGCCAATGTGGTGAATTCCCAGGGCATGAGGGGACCCAGAAGAGAAAAGAGAATGGAAGAACTAGATTGGTAAGAACTTGAGGAAACAAATTGAGATGGGGAAGAACTAGATTGAAGGGCTAACAGAGAGTACTAGAGGAATGAGATGGAAGATGAGGAAGAGCCAGATGGGGAAGAACATGATGAGAGAGAAGGAGATGGGAGAGGAGCTGATATGGGAAAGAACTAGATGGATGAGAACCTAGAAGGGGCAGAATTATGATGAAGGAATTAAGATAGAACCTGGAGGGTACAGCAGATAAATGTAGAGAGAAATCAGGCAAGAAAGGAGCTGAAAATGAGAGCAGAGTATAAGCTTGTGGAGAGAAAACTGACAGAATACTAGTGTATGGACTAAGAAGTTTCGTGTACATAGCCATTTCTTTTCATCAAAGATTAATTATCAGCTGGTTGTAGATTCTTCCCAAACCCTGGGAAGGGACTATTGAGGGGCTGGACCCCCATAGTCCCCAATAGTCTCTGACTCTTTTGTCTACTCTTGGGACCCCTTTCCTCCTGCTGGGTTTCCTCGCCCATTTTTGATGCGAGGGTTTGTGCCTAGTTTTATTGTATATTGTTGTTCCATGTTTGGTTGATATCCCTGGGAGCCCTGTTATTTTCTGGGGAAAGATGGGGTGGGAAGTGGATCTGGGGCATAGAGGGGGTGGGGAGAAACTGGGAGGAGTGGAGGGAGGGGAAGCTGAGGATAGGAATGTATTGTATGAGAGAATAATAAAAAACATTAAAATTTTGCAAGAAAATGAATGGACTTAGAGTGTATAATATTAAGTGATGCCACACAAGTTTAGAAAGAAAATCATCTACATGTCATATGTGAAAACTAGTCAATAACATATGTATGCATGTAAACAAATTTGCATGTGGTTAAAGCATAACATAAGGAAAGAGAACAAGAAAGGCTAAATACAAGGAGATGAGGAAGGGGTAAATGCAGATAATGGACACAAATTATGAAAGAGGATATATCATTTTTTTCTAGTTCTGTGTCATGGATTCTTTTATTTTTCTGGTGGACAAGTGAATAAAACATACTAGGTACAGAAATATAAAATTTAATGTGACACTCCACAGTTTGCATTTTGAATGCCTATTCTGTTTAGAAATTCATTGAGTTGTGTAGACTTTGAGCTGATTAATTTTGGTGCATGATATTATTTATTTGCAAGTTTTTTTAAAATAATAAAGTGTATTAAAACCAAACCAACCAACTAACCAAAGGGACAAAATTGGGCTGGGGTTGCCTTCTAGTGCCCAAGTGGTAACAACACACCAACAATAGATTTGTGGCAAACCTGATCCTGGGTGCCACCTAGCGTTGAAATTGAGGAAGTGACTACAGACGCAATGAAGTAAGCCCCAGTTTAGAATTTCTTGGAAGACAGGAAAAGACATAGCTAAATTATGGAGATTGGAACAAATGCTCAATCCTTCAGTGTACAGATGAGGCTGAATACTAGCAAGGATTAAGACTTTAATGGAGTCATGATATCTACTGAACAGCCAAAATGAGGTGCTAGAAACTGAGGGTATCCAAGCTCGGGATGGGCCAACATTCTTATGGAGAATTCAAAACAGTTAGTTTAGGGACACAATTTAATACTCTAAAACTGAAAGTTTACAGATACAGAAACAATGAGAAAACACAAATAATAAGCCAAAAATACATTAAGTAAGATCAAATACACGATAAACAGAGCAATATCAGAACAGACTAAAAGAATAATACTTTAGTTATCTCAAGGATAAGCTATTTGAAAGTCAGCAGTTGTAAGGAAATCGAAAAGAGTGATGAGACAAGAAAAATGCTTATGGAAACTTTGGGACAACATTAAAAGAGCAATATTGACTGTTGATGTTCAAGGGGGACACGTTAATTCCAAAGGAGAAGAAACGTTACTCAAATGCTCATAACAGAAATGCCCCAAGGCCTAAAGGGGATGCAAATGCCCAACTTCATGAAGATCAAGCCAATAGTCAGAATTAAGCAAGCAGAGATTTTCCAAGGCAGCAAGAGGAAAGAAACAGTTAACAACACAGCAGAATATTAGTTCGCCCAGGAGCAGAAACCTACCACCCAGGAAGCAATTGTATGGAATTTTCACGGTACTGAGGCAGTAACAAAACCCTAACGAACTTAGAATATCCCCAAAGGATAAGGGCTAAGAAATTAGCTCTCCACTCCTCCTGTCTTAGAAGATATGTTAAGGGGAGCTCTCCAAACTTAGAGAGAAACTTAAGAAAGAGGGAAGCTCACTGCTATGTGAAATGATATAGACAATTCCGGAATGGTGTAGCATTGTAAATACAGTATGGAAACCATTTATATCTTCAGCATGAAGATAAAATGAAGCAATTAGATTTTAAAAAGTCACATCAGTGTGTCAAGAGAGAGGTAATAGAGACAGATGTAAAGTGGGATATTAAAAATTTTAATAATCTAAATGTGACATTGCATGCCGGTGATCCCAGCCGTTGGAAAGCAAAAGCAAGGATAATCAAGACATGTGGGTACAGTGAGTTCTAGGCCAGGCAGGGCTAAGACCTTGTCTCAAAACCAAGGCAAAGCAATGCAAACAAAAAATTCCAAATGGTGGGGACGAACAGAGTACAAGGGTAGAATAAACGTATGACTATATTTCTTGCCTTTTCTCTTTATTAATCTTGTAAAATTGCTATCACTTCAAAGTGGTTTGTTATAGTAATGTTTTAAGTTGAACACAAGAAAGAGAACATGTGGTCCTTGTCTTTTGGTGACTGGAGTGTTTAACCTAACATCCTTTAGTATCAGCCATTTGCTACAAACACGTTGTGGAATGTATGTGGAAGTTTGAGAACAACTTGTAGGATAAGATTCTCTCCTACCATGTGGATCTTTGGGATTGAATTTAGTTCATTTACAACCCAAAGCTAGTACAACCCCTACCAAAATATCAATGATACTACTCACAGAATTAAAGAAAAACACAATGTGTATGAAATCACACACACACACACACACACACACACACACACACACACACACCCCAAAGCCATCATGAAGAAAAAAAAAAGAACTAGGTATGAGGCTTTACTCTATCTGGTTAATTGCCCTGGTATTGTTTATTTTTCCCCATGGCCTCCTGGGTGTGTTTATCCATCTTAAGTCTGAAGTAGTCCTTCCAACATCCTTTGTAGAGATGGATTAGTGAGTGTAAATTACTTTAGTTTCTTTTTGTTATGGCAAGTTTTTATTTCTTTTTTTAATTATAGTAGATAGCTTTGCTGGGTATAATATTCTGTGTTGGCAGTTGTGATTGTTCAGAACTTGGAAGACATCTTTCCAGGTCCTTCTGGCTTTAAAAATTTGTATTGAATAATCAACTATTGCTATTCTAATGGGTTTATCTTTAATGTGATTTGACACTTCTCTTTTGAAGCTTTCAACTACCCTTATACTATACTTTCAGAATTTTAACTGTAATATATTATGGAGAGTTTATTTTCAGGTTTTGTCTATTTAGAGTTCTATAGGCCTCTTGTACCTGGATAGGCATTGCTTTCTTTAGGGAAAGTTTGTTGTATAATTTGTTGAAAATACTTTTTCTGTGCCATTGGTATGATATTGTTCTATGCCCACAATTCTTAGATTTGGTCTTTTCATGGAATCTCAAAGCACTCACATGTTTATTTCATTTTTCATATGTATTTTAAAAATGTGTCATTGACTTTTACTGAATTATCAAATTTTTTTACCTTGTATTCTTATCCTGATACTTTATTTTCCACATAATCCATTCTATTAGTAAGGCTTTCCATTGAACTTATCATTTGAATTTTTGAATTTTTAATCTTGAACATACTTTTAGTTTATATTTTCTTAGGCAGTTCTGTAAGTCTTTCTTCTCTTTTTCTTCCTTTCTTCCTTTTTTGATTCTGTTTGTATGTCCATGTGCCCCAGCATGTGTATGGGAGTCGGAGGACAACTTGGGAGCATTGGTTTTCTCCTTCCATCATGTAGGTCATAGGGACTAAATTTTAGGTGTCAGGCTTGGCAACAAGTACCTTCACCCACTGAAGCCTCCTCACTGGCCCGATTCTATCTCTTTACTGAGTTCTGTTTTCCTATCATGAATTGTTTTCCCATTTCATTCAGTTCTTCATTTTTGTTCTCTTGGAATATGTTCATGTTTTCTTTGAGTTGTTTGACTATGTTTATAATCATTCTTTTCAGTCTTTGTTCAGAAGCTCTTCAGAGTCACTCTTTTTGGGGACTACTACTGTGGGCCTGGTAATTTGTGGTGAGACATGTTGCCTTATTTTTGTGTGTTTTTGTTTCAGTGCTGGGACTTGTACATCTGGGTAGGCTCTGGCCACCCTTCTTGGTTGAAACTCTGCTGCCTAGGAGACTTTTCTTTCATGACTGTTTTCATAGATGGCCCATGTAGTGCTTTCTACTACACATTGCATTTTAATATCATTTAGAACCATCTGAAATTGGACCGTAATTTTTTCTTCATCAGCCAACTTGCTGAGGGATTTCCCCATTAAGGTTATTCCAGCCTACATGCTCTTATAGGTATGGGCTGAGGTAGAAAGTATAATGTTGGACTGGGAGCCATGGATATTTGGTCTACTTTCTCATGTAACCTACTTGGGTCTCAGAGTTTGGTAAGTTTGATATCAAGTATATATAACTTATATTTGATGATGAAATCTTATGCTGTAGATGTGTAATTATGTGACTTGATGGTCAGAGAACATTCATCATGATAGATAGCTCAGATTACATCTGTGGACCATGCTGATGGTCCAGTAGCAACTGCCAAACTAGTTCATAAAAGGAGCATAGTAATGTGCACAGAATAGTAGGGTTTTGCTACAAAATTCTAAGTGCTATGGTATGTACTCACTCATAAGTGGATATTATATGTAAAGCAAAGGATAACTAGGCTACAGTCCACAGCCCTAGAGAAACTAGGTAACAAGGAGGGCCCTAAGATGGATGCATGGATTGCTCTGGGAAGGGGAAATAGATGAGATCTCCTGAGTAAACTCAGGGAAAGCGGGGTAGGTTGAGGAGAGGGGATGGGGGATGGGAACATGAGGGATTGGGATCATCGAGTTGGGGGAGGGATGGAGAGGTAGAGCAATGAAAGAGATATCTTAATAGAGGGGAGCATTATGGGGTTAGGGAGAAACCTGGTACCACGGAAACTCCCGGGAATCCACAAGGATGACCCCAGCTAAGACACCTAGCAATAGTGGAGAGGGTGTCTGAATTGGCCTTCTCCTGTAATCAGGTTGGTGACTACCCTAATTGTGATCATAGAACCTTCATCCAGTAACTGATGGAAGCAGATGCAGAGATCCACAGTCAGGCACTGAGCTGAGCACCTGAAGTCCAGTCAAAGAGAGGGAGGAGAGATTATATGAGCAAGGGTGTGGGGGACCAAGGCCATGATGGGGAAACTCACAGAGACAGCTGATCTGAGCTTGTCAGGGACTCTAGGGAGCCTGTATGGGATCGACCTAGGTCCTCTGCATATGGGTGACAGTTGTGTAGTTAGGATCTGTCCCTGGTGCATGGGCTGGCTTTTTGGAGCCCATTCCATATGGTGGGATGCCTCACTCAGCCTTGATGCAGTGGGGAGGAGCTTAGTCCTGTCTCAACTTGGTATGCCATGCTTTGTTGACTCCCATGGGAGGCCTTACCCTTTCTGAGGAGTGGATGAGAGGGGCATAAAGGAGGTGTGTGTGGGGGAACAGGAGGAGAGGAGGGAGGGGAAACTGTGGTTGGTATGTAAAATAAATAAAATAAAATAAATAAAAAATTCTAAGTGTTAGAGCTGTGATAGCAGAGGACCTGTTGCAAAGCCTTATATTGTCACAGGACACATTCAAAACCAGTAACTTTTCAAGTCTTGTGGTAAATAGCCAGAAGTAGCACAAGTAACAGGAAAGGGTTGCTTTCGTAAGATGCTTACAGAACATTATTCCTCATTTGATATAGGACTGGATTTAGAAGGGGTAGCTGGACAGACTCATACTGCTGGCTCTCCAGAAAAGTTTCTAATGTGGAAGACTTGAATCTGGGTTGGATTTACACTCCATTCTCTGATGTTCAAATATCTTGACAATATATCTACTGTAGTTATTGCTTCTGTTTAATTAACGTAGTACCACTAATGGAAAAGTCCAGTGTGATATCTTTGGAAATGTGGAGGCAATTGAGTGTTCTTTAGATTAAATTATGACAAAGGGACAGAGAACTGATGTATCACTGAGGTGCGGATGGTAAAAAAATTGTATATTGCTAGGCTTGGTGGCTGTAAAATGAACTGCTTCATGGGCTTTTGAACAGATATGAAGATAAAAGACTTGGCATATAAATAGCTACAGACTGGATTCCAGGGGATGAGTGAATTGGCTGAAATAGCTAAAGCAGCTGAAGCTGGTCTAACAGCTGCAAGGCAGTCATCACCAAGCTAAGCTCCCAATACTGTACTGTTCTTCTTCAAGGTCCATCTGTTTTCTGCACAGGATGACTGTGAGTTTAGTGGAGTTGTGGTGGAAATCACAACCCTTGTATCTTTCAAGCTCTTGATGATGGCATTAATCTCTGAAATCTCTCCAGAAAAAATCCAGTATTACTTTATAGTTAGAGTTTTTGGGTTTTGTTGTTGTTGTTTTTTGGTAGAGGAGGTTCTGAAGTCTACAAGTTGCTGAGTGTCTATACATGTAATGCATTTTAGAATGTAAGAAATAGCCACAGCATATATTCAGTAATCCATTAGACTTACTCTTTGATAGACCCGAGTTTAAACTCTGTGAACATTGGATCACTGTGAGATTTCAATTTCTCTGAAATAACTGTCATTTTAGAGCCCGTGTCTAATAATCCTCCAAATGTCTGATTTTTCATTACTGTAAAGTTACTTTATGATATAGTGTACCCAAGAGAAAGCAATGACACATTTCTCTTTCTTGAACTGGAGGAAGTAGGGTGGATATTATTTGCAAAATGCCCTGTTCAGTCTGGTGAATATTTGAGAGATAACAGAAGTCAGATAGCGAAAAGGGAAAGACTTGGGATATGAGATCTCAGATAAAGTAACATGAAAGAATGTTACATGAAAAAATTGTCTATAAGAATCAAGAGTGATGTATTTTGAAAATTATGTTATTTAAAAATACCATATAACAGAATAACAGAATGAGTATCTATCTATCTATCTATCTATCTATCTATCTATCTATCTATCTATCTATCTATCTATTTCTTTATCCATCCATCTATGTATCTATCTAGACCCAGCAGAGACACATGCTTAGTGAAGACCCAAGGACCTTAACCTTAACCTTACACTCCACACTGACCTCAAGGCTGAGATTATGCCTTGCTAATTAGTAATAGTCTGTCTTGACTAAACTGTGAAAACTGGAAAAGATGGTTATACTTGTAAATTCCTAATAACCCAAATTCATAAGATATCCAAAAAGAAGGAAAAGAAAAAAATGCCCATTATCAAAAGAAAATAAACTGGCATAAAACATTTGGAGGGAAAACTGACAACAAACACGTATGTCAAACACTTTTGTTATTTATATTTGAAAAAAATAAAATTTTAGGTTACTAAGTAATGTAATGGCATCTTCACACATATGTGTTATTTGTCCTCATTCCTCTCCGACATTGATAACCTCCATGCTTCTTCTCCCTTCTAGCTAAGTCTCTTCCTTCCCTCAGTTAGTCCAGGCTTCTGCTCTCTTATTGTAGGTATTCTATGACCTTCTTTATTTCCCACACCTTTAAGATTTCTTTGTTCCTTCTCACAACCCACCTACTAGTATATACACATAAACACACATATATGGAATTTCAAATTTATATTTTACTCTTGGGAGAAAATATGAGGTATTTGTCTTTCTGAGTCTAGCTTAATGTAATGATTTCCAGTTGTATCTGCTTTCCTGAAAATGATTTAATTTTTCTTAGCAGTTTCATAAAATTCCATCTTTTCTATTTGTTTGTTGATGAATACCTAAGTGGCTTCCATTTTTGGCTACTCTGAATAGTGCAGTAGTAAACTTGTGTATGCAAGTATTTCTGTGATATATCTAATAGAGTCCTTTGGGTATATATCTAAAAATGGTATTGTTCATATAGTAGTTCTATTATTTTGTTTTTTTGAGGAACCTCTATTTTTATTTACATAGCAGCTACACAAGTTTACATTCCCACCAACAGTAAAGTTTCATCTTTTCCCACACCCTTGCTTGCATTAAGACAGATATTTTAACACTTTCCCCCTATTTTAAAATGATTTTTGAAGTAAACATACAATGTAATGAGTTTCATTATAGCACTTAGATTCATATACTTTAGACATCTGTCTTAAAACTTCCAAAGCACTAAGAGAAAAAAATGCACAAATAAATAAAGGGAATCAGGAGACTCACATATGAGAAAAGGAAAAAGTAAACAAAGAGATAAAAACTATAAGGAAGAATCACACAATTTTTTGGAGCTGAAAACACAGTAACAAAATTGAAAACATCATGCCTTTAATCCTAGCATTTGGGATTAAAGGCAGAGCCAGGTGGGTCTCTGTGAGTTCGAGGCCAGCCTGGGCTACCAAGTGTGTTCCAGGAAAGGCACAAAGCTACACAGAGAAACTCTGTCTCAAAAAACCAAAAAAAAAAAACTTTTAAAAAGTAGGTAATAAAGGTCTAACATGAGGTCCATGACAAGAAAGGAAGCCCATACTTGATGTTGCCTAGATGTTCAGGAACTGGAAGCTGGATGGCTGTAGGGTAAAACCAAACATGACTGGCAAAAAAAAAAAAAAAAAAAATCAATGAAATGATTCTTAATGGTATTCTGCTAGACTCATAGATTGGTGCCAAGGCCAGTTGTCATCAGAGAGGCTTTCTCCAGCAGGTGATGGGAGCAGATGCAGAGACCCACAGCCAAACATTAGGTGGACCTCTGAGAACCCAAGGGAAGAGGAGGAGGAAGGATTGTCAGAGCCAGAAGGGTTGAGGACACCAGGAGAACACAGCCCCCAGAATCAACTAAGCAGGGCTAATAGGGGCTCACAGAGACTGAAGCAACAATCACGCAGCCTGCATGGGTCTCAGCTAGGTCCTCCGCATATATGTTATGGATGTGTAGCTTGGTGTTCTTGTGGGACCCCTAAAAGTGGGAGTGAGGGTGTCTCTGACTATTTTGCCTGCTCTTGAGGACCCCTTTCCTCCTCCTGGGTTGCCTTGTCCATCTTTGATATGAGGGAAAGTGCCTAGTCTTATTGCATCTTTTTATGCTATGTTCAGTTGATAACCCCTGGAGGCCTGGTCTTTTCTGAAGGGAAATAGAGGAGTGGATCTGGGTGAGAGGGGACGTGGGAGGACTGGGAGGAGTGGAGGGAGGGGAGGTTGTGTTTGGGATGTATTGTATGAGAGAAGAATAAATTTAAAAAGAAGAAAAAGGAAATAAAGAGGCAGCATAAATAATTACTGAACTCAAGGCCAGATTATTTGAAACTGTTGTCTGAGGAGCAAAGGCTAAAAAGTGGAGAATAATGAATGGAGCACCAGGGACTTCAATGATACAATCATGTAGGTCTCTGAAGAAGAAAAAGGTGACCAAGAGTAGTATCTGAAGAATAATGGATGAAAACTTCCCCAATTTAAGCAAATACTAATACGTGTAATTTTTGCAGATTCTGGACATCAATTTCTTGTCTGATACGTAGCTGGCAGCTGTTTTCCTTTGTTCTCTAGGCTGTCTCTTCACTTTTCTTTGTTGTGCAGCTTAGATTCCATGTAATGTCATTTGTTAGTTCTTGGGCCTATTTCCTATGCTTCTTCAGAAAGTCAATGCCTACATCTGTGTCACAGAATACTTGGCCAATGTTTTTCTCTAGCAGTTTCACAGTTGAAGGTCTTCCATTAGGTTTGTGATCTATTTTGAATTAAAATTTCTGCAGAGTGAAATAAAAATATCCAGTTTAACTCTTCTACATGTTGATAACCAGTTTTCGGAACATCATTTGCTGGGGAGGATGTTTATTTTCCAATGTGTGTTTTTTGATACATCTATTGAAAATCAGGTGACCATATCTGTGGGGATTTATTTCTCAGTCCTTTATTCCATTACATTTGTCCACATGTCTGTTTCTGTACCATAGTTCTCCCTTTCATGTATCTGTAATGTAATTTGATATGGAACATTGCTCTTTCTACTTAGGATTGCTCTGGTTATTTGGGGTCTTTTGAACTTCCATATGAAACTTAGTTTTTTTCTAGTTCTGCAAAGAATGTTATTAGAATTTTGATTGGGATTTCATTGAATCTGTTAACTGTCTTTCATAATATAGCCATTTTCACTGTATTATTTTTTCCAAACCATGAGCATGGGTGCCTTTTGTATCTTCTAGTGTTCTTATCTACTCCTACTTCAGTGTCTTTAAGTCTCCAATGTAGAGGTTTTTCACCTCCTTTGTTAGGTTTATCATAGGTATTTCACTTTATTATTTTTAAAAGATATATTGAATATTTAAAATCACATGTGTGTGTGTGGGGGGGCATATACACATGACTGCGGGTGCCTGTAAAGGCCTGAAGAGGTCATTGGATTTCATGTATCTAGGGTTAGAGGTGGTTGAGATCCACCAAACATGGGTGCTGGGAACTAAATTTGGGTCTCCTGGAATAGCAATAAACATTCCTAAACACTGAGCCATCTCTCCTGCCCTCTTATTATATTTTTGAAGTTATAGTGAATGAGATTTTTCCTAATTGATTGTTTGACAAATTCATTATTAGTATACAGTAAGGTAACTGATTTTTGAATGTTGATTTTTAAATTTACATTTATTTATTTCTTTGTGTATGGGTGTACACATGTGTCACTGCTTATATGTGTGTATTAGAGGACAGCTTGTGAGAGCTGGTACTGTCTTTCTACTATGTGCATTCCAGGGATCAAACTCAGATTATCAAGCTTGGCAACAAGCACCTTTACATACTTAGCCATTTTGCTGGCTCTGTATGTTATGTTGATTTTGTATCCTGCTACTTTCATGTCACTATTTTCTTTTTGAGAAAATATTTTTTTTATTTTATGTGTATGTGTGTGTGCCTGAGTGAATGTATATGTACCATGTGTGTTCAGGAACCTGAAGAAGTCAGAGGAAGCATCATGTCTACTGAAACTGGAGTTCCTGATTCTTGTGTAATAATAAAGAATCAGCCTTAATAGTATACTTCCCAGGGACTCAGAAGAGAAACTACGAACAGTGAGAACTATTTTTGGGAAATGAATCTAAGTACACTAAGCTCTTTGTTTCTCTCTACATTTATCTGCTGTCCCCTCTAAGTTCTATCTTAATTCCTTCATCTTAGTTCCACCCCATCTAGGTTCTCGTCCATCTAGTTCTTTCCCATATCAGCTCCTTTCTCATCTCTTTCTTCCTCATCTTGTTCTTCCCAATCTGGCTCTTCCTCATCTTCCATTTCGTTCCTCTAGTACTCTCTTCTAGTCCTTCAATCTAGTTCTTCCCCATCTCAGTACGTTCCTCTCCAATTCTTACTCATCTAGTTCTTCTGTTCTCTTTTTCTCTTCTCCGTCTAGCCCTTCTCTGAAAATAAAACTGACTTTTCCCCCTTTGACCCTTATCTCTCCAAGCTATCTCTGCTCCTGCTCCATTGCTAGGCAACTTCCATTACAGCTAGATGTACCTGTAAGTTGGAACCCTTTAGTTCTGAGTTAATTGTTAAGGGTGGATCTAAAGCTAGAGATAAGACTTTGGAAAAGAGAAAGTTAAGCTTAATTGGCACATCCAACAGGACTTCTCAAATGGGTAGTCTGGATGCTTAAGGCTGTTCTTACAGAATGCAGAGATATCTCTGATAAGCTACTTTCCTTCGTCTGGGGATGCACCTGGCCGGATGCTGCCAATGACGATAATTATAGGGATTCTTGAACTGGGGTTCTGGCTGAGCATAGCTGTCAGTGCAGAAGGTTATCTAAATATTCCTGGAAGTGGTTAGATAAGGAGTTAAAGGTCTATAAAGTTAGTAAGGCTGTAAGAAAAGAGGGTCTGAGCTAAATTGTGTAAAGCTATTACTTAAGGTTTACCTGACCTAGGCGGTGTCTCCAGTGGAATTTACCTTAATTCAGGAGACTTATTATGTGGTGGTTTGTACTGTTGTTCCTGATAGTTCTTGAATGTGGCTAAGGGAGCTATCTGATTCCTGTGCTAAAAGGAGAAGAAATGGATGGGCCTGAGGGAAGGAAATCTTTTCTGATGTTCTCCAAATACCTTGAATGTATATGTCCAAATAGTGATCAGTCCACACTGTTAGCCCTTCTTAGGGAAAAATCAGTTGGGAAAACTCTGAAGGCACACATAATTTTCATAACAGAAGACAGCTGATATATAACAAGCCAAATAACACCAAAGCTTTGGCTTCCTGTGAAGGAATTCCTTGATCCCTTCAGGTAGTGGCTTTGCCATAAACAGCTGAGTTCTTATAATATATTCTTGCAGCCTGTAGCACCTGATAATTGTGAGTCACAGTGTGTGTGCTGGGGACCAATATCAGGCACTTTTCAAGAGCAGTAAATGCTCTTCTTCTTTTAAAGGGTTTTGTCATTTAAATTAATTATTTTAATATTGTTAAACTGAAATAGACTTCTATCACCTTCTTCCTTCCTTTCCTCCCTCTAGTTCTTCCTAGCTACCTTTCTTCAAACTCTGTACATATCCCCCCCCCTCATATTGACAGTTTCCTTGTTATTGTAATTGTTATATGCATATATATGTGTATGCACAAATATATATAAATACAACCTGCTGAGTTAGATTTTACTGTTTGTGTGATATGGTTTCAAGGCTGACGGCTCTGTATTGAACAACAAATAAGGGGGCTCATCCCTGGAAAAGGCTAATTCTTCTCTCAGCAGCCATTAGTTACCTATAGTTCTTTGTCTAGAGGTGGGATCTGGTAAAATTTCCCCCTTCCACATTAACTTGTCCATTGATACTGACACTGTTCTTGTCTTGTTTATGTGTCCATTTCTAAGTGAGACTGTTTCACAGTAGACTTCCAGGTATTTTGACTCTTACAATCATAGATGCAGTGTTATGATATAGATGTATCCATTGGGGCCATTCTTCCCATGATCTGTTGATCTCTGCACTGGGCTCAGTTGTGCTTTTATATAATGGTATGTAAAGAGAGTATGGTGGTTAGAATGAGAATAACCCCCATAAGTTCATATATTTGAATATTTGGTCACCAGCTGGTGGAACTATTTGGGAATGCTTAAGAAGTGTGGCCTTGTTGAAAGAGATTTTTTATACGGATATTTATGTTTTAATTTTACATATCAGCCATGGGTTCCCCTGTCCTCCCCTCCTGCCCCCGCTCCTGCCTTCCCCCCAGCCCCTCCTCCCCATTCCCATCTCCTCCAGGGCCAAGACTCCCCTGGGGATTCAGCTCAACCTGGTGGATTCAGTACAGGCAGGTCCATTCCCACCTTCCAGGCTGAGCAAAGTGTCCCTGTGTAAGCCCAAGGTTCCAAACAGCCAGCTCATGCAATAAGGACAGGTCCTGGTCCCACTGTCTGGGTGCCTCCCAAACAGTTCAAGCTATTCAATTGTCTCACTTATCCAGAGGGCCTGATCCAGCTGGGGGCACCACAGCCTTTGGTTCATAATTCATGTGCTTCCATTCGTTTGGCTATTTGTCCCTGTGCTTTTCCAATCTTGGTCTCAACAATTCTCGCTCATACAATCCCTTCTCGTTCTTGCCAATTGGAGTCTTGGAGCTCCACCTGGGGTCTGGCAGAAGATCTCTGTATCCACTTCCATCAGTTATTGGATGAGAGTTCTAGCACGACAGTTAGGGCATTTGGCCATCCGAACACCAGACTAGGTCAGATCAGGCTTTCTCTCAACCATTGCCAGTAGTCTACAGTGGAGGTATCATTGTGGATTTCTGGGGGCCTTTCTAGCATTTTGCTTCTTCCTGTTCTCATGTGGTCTTTATTTATCATGGTCTGTTATTCCTTGTTCTCCCTTTCTGTTCTTGATCCAGCTGGGATCTCCTGCTCCCCTAAGCTCTCTTTCCCTCAAAACTTGCCCTTCATTACCCCCACTCACGTCCAGGTTGTTCATGTAGATCTCATCCATTTCTCTGTCATTGGACGATCCCTGTGTCTTTCTTAGGGTCCTGTTTTCTAGGTAGCCTCCCTGGAGTTGTGAGTAGCAGTCTAGTCATCTTTGTTTTACATCTAGTATCCTCCTATGAGTGAGTACATACCATGTTTGTCTTTTTGAGTCTGGGTTACCTCACTCAGGATGATTTTTTTTCTAGATCTATCCATTTGCCTGCAAACCTCATGATGTCATTGATTTTTCTCTGCTGAGTAGTACTCCATTGTGTATATGTACCACGTTTTCTTTATCCATTCTTCAGTTGAAGTGCATCTAGGTTGTTTCTAGGTTCTAGCTATTACAAACAATGCTGATATGAACATACCTGAGCAAATGCCCTTGTGGTATGATTGAGCATACCTTGGGTATATGCCCAAGAGTGCTATAGCTGGGTCTTGGGGGAGATGGATTCCCAATTTTCTAAGGAAACACCATATTGATTTCCAAAGTGGCTGTACAAGCTTGCATTCCCACCAGCAGTGGAGGAGAGTTCCCCTTGCTCCACATCCTCTCCAGCATAAGGTGTCTTCAGTGTTTTTGATCTTAGCCATTCTGACAGGTGTAAGGTGGTATCTCAGAGTCGTTTTGATTTCCATTTCCCGGATAATCAGGGATGTTGAGCAATTCCTTAAATGTCTTTCAGCCACTTGAGCTTCCTCTATTGAGAATTCTCTGTTTAGTTCTAGAGCCCATTTCTTAATTGGACTGTTGGGCATTTTAATGTCTAATTTCTTGAGTTCTTTATATATTCTGGATATCAGCCCTCTGTCAGATGTGGGGTTGGTGAAGACCTTTTCCCATTCTGTAGGCTTTTGCTTTGTCTTGTTGACCATGTCCTTTGCTCTACAAAAGCTTTTCAGTTTCCACAGGTCCCATTGATTGATTGTTTCTCTCAGTGTCTGTGCTACTGGTGTTATATTTAGGAAGTGATCTCCTATGCCAATGCGTTCAAGACTACTTCCTACTTTCTCTTCTGTTAGGTTCAGAGTAACTGGGTTTATGTTGAGGTCTTTGATCCACTTGGACTTAAGTTTTGTGCACGGTGACAGATATGGATCTATTTGCAGCCTTCTACATGTTGACATCCAGTTATGCCAGCACCATTTGTTGAAGATGCTTTCTTTTTTCCATTGTACATTTTGGCTTCTTTGTCAAAAATTATATGTTCATAGGTGTGCGGGTTAATGCCAGGGTCTTCAATTCAATTCCACTAGTCCACATGTCTGTTTTTATGCCAGTACCAAGCTGTTTTTTATTACAGTAGCTGTATAGTAGAGCTTTAGGTCGGGGATTGTGATGCCTCCAGAGGTTGTTTTATTGTATAGGATTCTTTTGTTTTTCCATATGAAGTTGAGTATTATTCTTTCCAGATCTGTGAAGAATTGTGTTGGTATTTTGATGGGGATTGCATTGAATCTGTAGATTGCTTTTGGTAAGATCGCCATTTTTACTATGTTAATCCTGCCTATCCATGAGCATGGGAGATCTTTCCATTTTCTGACATCTTCTTCAATTTCTTTTTTCAGGGACTTAAAGTTCTTGCCATATAGGTCCTTCACTTGCTTAGTTAGAGTAACCCCAAGGTATTTTATATCATTTGTAGCTATTGTAAAGGGTGATGTATCTCTGATTTCCTTCTCAGCCTGTTTGTCTATTGTATATAGGAGGGCTACTGATTTTTTTGAGTTGATATTGTATCCTGCTATATTGCTGAAGGTGTTTATAAGCTGTATCAGTTCCTTGGTTGAATTTTTGGGGTCACTCATGTTAAGTGCAAGTGGATCAAAGACCTCAACTTAAGTCCAGTTACTCTGCACCTGATAGAAGAGAAAGTAGGAAGCAGTCTTGAATGCATTGAATGCATACATATAAAACTTTCCCATCTGAACTGAGAATGCTTCCTCCAAGTGAAGGGCTCTAGCAGGTCCAAGCATGACAAACACAGGCCTAAGCATGGCAAACAAGGTGTGGACAGTTTTTGTTTCTTTCTACCCTTCTCCCCTTTGATAAACCATTAGATTCCATTCCTAAAGGTAGCCCTCAAGGTCCAGTCCCTTATTTGGCTACTCTCTCATTCCTGAGACAGAACACTAAGGTCCAACAATAAAAATTCATTACTTGGCTAATATGTCCAATCAGAACTTACCAACTCACCCTAGCACAGACTCCCCACTTTTCTCCTAAAAATCCCACCTTTGCAAAAAACACCTGCTTGCTTGCTGCTCACTGTTGCTGCTTGCTTTCTGCCTTTGCAGCCTCCCCCTCCAGGGTAATAAATTTGCAGTCCAGGACTGTCCTGTATTGATTCTGAGGGGGGCAGACATCCCTTACACTAAGAGCCAAAGCTCATCTAACAAAAACACCAATACCAGGCATGAGAGTTGTTGGTCAGGGTTGTCCAAGAGACTCCCCAAACATTACAGGGCTACTGCTATTGCCCTGGGTTGTCCCCTAGAGGTAGAGGGTAAATTCTTATTGCTGAAGACACCATACACTTCAGATGCAGTGCCCTAGTTCCCTGAGGACTAGCTTTCATGGTGTCTTTCTTCCAAACACACACAACACTTATTGAAAAAAAGAGGCCATGAAGTTGAAAGAGAGCAAGGAGAAATATTCAGGAAGGTTTGGAAGGAGGAAAGGGATGGGGGAAATGATGTAATACTAATATCAAAAAATGAAAGAAGCAATTAAAAAACATAGAAAAATATACATGAATAGTTTAAGGAAAAGTAATAAAATAAAACTTTAGCATCTAAATTCCAGACCAATGAACATTAAAAAAACCCCAAATCTCCTGGCAAGTTATAATCTTCATCTTAGAAAAATGAAAACTAGTTTGAAGAGTGAGAGCAGTTTTCTTTGTTAATTGTTTGAAGCCATTTTTAAAAGAAAATTAGAATTAAATATTAATTTGCATTATTCTTTCTCAAAGTTGTAGAAAACATAATCTGCTTTTTATGGGCTGGAAGATGTTATTTCTATATTCAATGGTATTTTTAATATTTAATATTCATGATGTCTGCCCATGTTTCTACAATCATTAATCTTTAAGCTAAGAATATTAAAAATAAAAAACATGAAACCCACATAGTTATTGGTGTTCAGGAAAGGGTATGGTCATTTTTGTTTCCCTATAGTGCAATGAAACTGAGCAATAACAGATGTTAATATTTCCCATCCAATATTCAGCAATATAACTTTCTACATTAAAAGACAACTTACTATCAGGACAGTTAGGCTGTATTAAATATTAAATATTTAAGGTAGCACTAGTGATATGCAATGAATTTCCTAGATAAACTGGCTAGTTACTAGGAGAAACTATAAAGATCAGGTACTTGGGATACAAATTTAAATGTATTTTTATTGAAAAAATACAACATACTTTGACCATATTTTCCCCTCTCTCAATTCCTCCCAGACCCTTTTCACCTCCTTTCCTACCTAACTTTGTATTTCTTTTCTTTCTCTTAAAAAAACACAAACAATACAAAACAAAACAAAACAAAATCCCAAGAAACACTGTAGATGAATTTCTAAACAGTCTTATTAGACAAAAAAACACAGAGCCAAATATAGGGGTGAAAGCCTTAGAGATCAGGGAAATAGTGATAGCCATCAACCTTACCTCTCCAGCTCTGCATCTACCAAAAGTTGAAGCCACTTCCTGCCTACCCATGCCTTGATTGCCTTGCTGTTCTGTCCTCTCATTAGCTCTTAGCCAAACTACCTCATTTCTTTGTCACTGCCTGTCTGTACAGACCTTCGGGTCTCTACGGTTGGTACTGGGATTAAAGGTGTGTGTCACCATGCTTGGCTGTTCCCTAGTGAGACTCTGCCTGCCATGTGATTGGATTAAGGATGTATGCTATCACTGCCTGACTTTTGTGTTTACTTAATGGCTTGCTATTTCCTCTGATCTCCAGGCAAACTTTATTTATTAACATACAAATAAAATATCACCACAAAACACACACACACACACACACACACACACACACACACACACACACACCAGAACAAACCAAAAAGAGAAATCAAAATAAAGAAGCAAAAGATCAGTTTGACAAGACACTCTAACAAGGCAAAATGAGACAAAAAGTCTACAAAAATGCCATTAAATTTGTTTTGTGTTGATCAACTACTCCTGGACATGGGAAGTAGTTGGTAATATAGGAAGTGAGACCCCACTGGAAAAAATGATTTTTCCTTTGCCAGTGGGTTTCACTTGCAGATATCTTCTTGGTTAGACGTGGGAAGATATTTTACATAAATCTGTTTAATAAAAATTTAGGTCATGATTTTGTTATTTATGATAGAAATATATTCTTATGAGTTAGAAGTGATGATGTAAGGAATTATATAATGCAGAGAAAAGTGAAACAATGAGCAAACAATTTGTCTTTTGTTTTTCTCTAGAGTAACCTTTCTATCTTTGTATCAGGCAAAGCCAACTGAACCCAGGTTTACACATGAATAGAATTAGAATATTTTCTGACTGTCTAGTGTGATGATGCTTACTGGAATGTATCCCTTGAGTTTATATTGCTGTGATACTAATTTCACCTTTCAAGCATCTATATTTTCCACAGTTGGAGTCATTGATGTTTTAGTAAGAGAAAGTTATTGAAAGATACATTTGATTATTTTTAAAGGCCAGTTAAAATATAATTGCATAATCATTTTACTTTCCAGGAGACTATATAGCCAAGAAAACAAACTTACAGTCTAAGAAGAACACACAAAAACAATTATGTTTATTCTGAAAACTAAAATACAGAATATTTGATTAAGATCAGAAATGTTTTTAGGGATACAGAAGTGATACTTGATGAATGAAATAAAAAGTTAAGTGTGTAATGAGAGCTAATCTGGATAGCTTATGAGATTTGACAGTGCTGCTGGTGACCAAAGGGATGTATGTGAAGACTGTGGAATGTTAACACTATAGGCTATTATTATTTTGCCATTAGGAACTGCAAATATGACTTTCCTAATTTCAATATTTAAGTGAATCTATAATATTCTCATGACATTCTTTTGACTAAACCACAGGCATGTGTTCATATAATTTATATATTTAAGCATATACTTTAATGTATTATCTATTCATCACCGTCATCATATATCTCTCTCTATTTGTCTATCATTTATGTCTCAACTGTTTGTGGTAAGGACATAATATACCTGTCCCATTACAAAAATGAAAGGCATAGCAATATTGTTAATGGAAGGCATAATTAAGTATAGTGAATACCTCCTAGAGATTTGTCACGTCTGCCTATTTATCACCTATACCTGAAACTTCGTACCTGAAAAGGGTGGCACAGATGTCTAGCAAATTAAGAACATAGATTCTGGCAACAGAATACCTTGAACTGAACCTTGGTTCAGAAGCTTGTTGGCAAAATGAGGATGCTAATAGTACTTACTCTAAAGGGCATATGTATTAATATATTTATGCAGCTGAAGTATTTAAAACAGAGTATAGTGACAGAAGTTGCCATGATATGCTTCATTCTCATCCAGAACCGGGCAGGTAAGATGGGCCTGGCCAAGTGGTACGTGCAGTTTGATGATGATGAGAAACCGAAGTTGATTGAAGAGGTACACTCCATGGTCATCATTAGGGATACCGAGCACACCAACTTTGTGGAGTTCTGGAACTTCACAATCGTCTACTGACGCTATGCTGGCCTCTACTTCTGCATTTGTGTCAAGGCCATCCACAACTTCGTGGAAGTGTTCAATGAATATTTTCACAATGTCTGTGAACTGGACAGGGTGTTTAACTTCTAGAAGGTTTATACCATGGTAGATGAGATGTTCCTGGTAGGTGAAATCCAAGAAAGCAGCCAGACGAAAGGTGTTGAAGCAGCTGCTGATGCTGCAGTCCCTGGAGTGAGGTGGCCTCTGCCCAGCCTGGTCTGCTGGACTAAACTGCCTGCTCACCTCCTGCCAGGCCCGAGGCTCACCCCAGCAGCCCCTCCCTTCCGCCTCAGAGGAAGGACCCAGTAGGGTTTAAGCTGCATGGGAGGAGGCTGCAACTCACTGCCTCTGGGCCCTGCTGTGATGGCAGAGGCCACTTTGATGTCCTGAGTAACTGTGCCATTGTCATGTAATGCTGTGAGTGTGCATGTGCACAGCCCCCAATAAATCTATGGTCCTCTCTGGTCAACAAACAAACAAATGAACAAACAACCCCCCCCAAAAAACCAACAAAACAAAACAAGAACCCCAAACCAGAGTATAATATATATATTAAATATTAGATACCTCCATGTAATGATGCAATTTGTAACCTCAAGGAATTGATAATTCTACATGGAGCACTTCCCTTTGGGAGAAAATACTAACACACATGGAGAAAAATGGAAAAAAATAGTAAGAAGTGAGTTCGTTGTATGATATAGGCTATAGGAAAAGTAGTAAGAAGTGAGTTGTATGGCATAGGCTATAAAGACATAATTCAGGAAGGACAATACATTCATTGTGAGTTTGCAGGTGACTGAAAGTTTTGTGGCATATCTATATGGCATGCATGGGTACATATGTGAGTAGAAATGAAAACACAGACAAAAGCTTAGATGTATGAATAAATAAGCAACATGATTATTGATATGCAATAGAATTTAACTGTAGCCGTATTTTGTTCTAAGTCTTTCAAAATTGAGAATTGATACAATAAATATGAATCAGCACGTTTAACAGCCTTTTCTAAATACTTTAAAATGATATCTTACTATATACTTTAGGATAAAATTTTAGTGTATCTAATTGTATTTGAATTCTGCAAAGGCCCACAAGAAAGGCAAAACAACTATTATTCTCATCCTACAGCTGAGGAAGTTGGAGTTCTGTGTGTATAGGACTTGCTCAAGGTTACATAACTGTTAATAGAGACCAGCTTAGCATGCAGGTGTCCTGGCTTCCAGTTTTGTACCCTTCTACCACACTATACATATTGCTGCAAAGCAGAAATGTAGAAAATGAGACCCGATGTCTTATGACAAATATATTCGATATGTGTCTCAAGCAAGAGGAAACAACATAGGTGTGGCCAGTTTTCAGATGTGTCCAACAGAAATCAATGAGTTCTAGTTATCTCTGATCCGTAGAGGTCTCTCTTCATTATGTATTGTGTTTATTTCCCTGAGGGGCACAGCAGTAGAAGTGAAATAGAAATAGCTCACATGTGGCAGATGCAGACAGAACTCCATTCACGGTTTTCCTTTTTTCCATCTCTAACTATCATTTATTTCTTCTGAGGTAATGTGACTTTTGAAACTCAGAGTTAAGAACAGAATGAACTTCAGCAAAACTTTGCCAATGAATATCATATTTTAGTCACAACCAAGCTGTTTCCAATGGTTTGTTTTAAAAACAAAGCTTCCGCTATAATATAAAAATTACTGCAAATAAATGCTATTACTTTCAACATGCTAATAAAAAAGCAGAAAGTATAAAACACAATAAATCTAACAATTAACTAACTATAAAGGCATATCATAGAACAAGATAGATTACATATATTTGTACATAAATGCACTTCTTAAGAGAATGACAGATATTCAAAATTTTCTTCTGATATCTAATATAGTAAATTTTGATTACAATAAAACTTATGTAGAAATGTAGCCTTCTTTCAGATGAATTTTAATTGGTTTTGCTCATATATGGGAACGCCAGTTGTCTTACTCATTAAGGAAGGATTATATTTTGGTTTGGGAGTGACTTTTTAATAGGAACCTCAATGAGCAAGAAAAACATTGGGGGCTTGAGTCCAGCGAGGGTAGAAGAGGATTGGAAAGAAGCTGGCCCTTGATCATACTTATCTTGTTTAGTTTCCAGACTGTAAACTGCAGGCAGCCTATAGAGCTATTTAGCTGAGTAGTGGTCTGTCCTAGCACTTGTGGAAGATAGGGCTCCACTTTGCCTCACTAGTCAGTGCTACAAAGGAATAGGCTGACCGTACATTTCTGTAGCTTCTGGGTCATCTCCAGGTCTCATCTGATGGCATGCATGTAAAGGGACATGTTAGGATGACTAATGACTTCTTGCAAATTTTAAAGCTATATTTAAAAGCTGGACTCAAAATTGTAGTTCATATCCTTGGTAACCCCTTTTATTTGAAGAGGAAAAAATCTTGATTTCATATTCAGTTTTATAGTTCAGAACCACAAATATTTTCCACCTTCTGGGGAATAATAATAAAAAAAAAACCCTATGGGTTAGTTCACAGCGATAAACTGAATTTTGAACACTTAGGATATCAAATGATAGGATTTGTAAATGAGATATATTTAATAATTTATAAGTTATAATGGAAAACTTTTAAAATTGTGATTTAGGAAAATGCTTGTTAGGGAAATTCTTTTTGTTGTTCTGCACTGGATATGGGTTTGAATTATTCTTTACATATTTCATCTCCTTTCTCTGGCAAGGAAGCTTTCTTCTTGGGTATGTAAGTCATACTGGACAAAGAATGCTTTCTAAATGTAGACAGTCTTCTCCTAAAGTTTCCACCTGAAAAGAAATATAGGAGAGGGTCAAAGCAACAATTCGATGCAGCTAGAGATAAGGTTATGACCACTGACTTCTGCATCCTCAGGACAGAATCACAGGGTCTAGTTTCACTGTGTAAAAAGTGAAGGTGGATAGTTCGTTGAATATGATACGGCATGAAGCTAATTAAAAAGGCAGCTGTCACAACTATGATCATTCCTATAGCCTTTCTACGGCTTGGCAGGTTTTTCTTCATTGAATTTTTTAGTAAGGTCAGAATGATCATTGTGTAACAGACAATTATGACAACAAAAGGGATGATAAAGCCAAGGAATAATGACACATAATGCAAGACCAAAACAGATTTTTTAGCTTGATTGTCCTGTGGAGGCTCAAAGCATTTAGTATTGTTCCTCTCATCTTGGTAAGATTTAACCATTAGAAATGGAGAACTAATCAAAATAACAAAAATCCAAATTCCAATACACACAAACCTGGCCTTTTTCTGTGTAACCAAATTAATGTTCTGGACTGGAAAAACAATGGCAACACACCGGAAAAAGCTCATGGCTGTCATAAATAAGATGCTACAATAGAGGTTAACATACAAGGCATAGGTACTGAGGCGGCACAAAAAGTCACCGAAGAACCATTTGCCTTTGTGAACATAATAGACCACACGGAGAGGCAATGTACATACGCACAGTAGATCTGCTATGGCTAGATTAATCATGTATACTTGGAAGGCTGACTTCTCATGATACGTTTTTATGAGGACATAGAGCACAAAGCTGTTGCCAAAGAAACCCACAACAGAGATCATAGAGTACATTGTGGAGTACACTTGATTGCGGAACTCATCGATCATGCCGTGGCATGTGTTATTACTGGCAGAAGATACTGTCAGATTTTCAGCTCCATCCATGTTCTCCAGGAATGTTTGCCTGGTGCCTACAACATATGAAGAAGATCTTATCAATTAAACTAGTTCTTTAAATTGTAGTGCACGTCAATTCACTTCATAGTGTCACTATACTTTTCATGTGTAATTAAAATATTTAATAGATTTTTATTATTCTTTGAAAATATATATTCATACATATACACAATGTGTGTTTTGATCATGCCTGGCCTCCACCTCACCGTCCAAGCCCCTTCCAGCACGTCTTTCTCCCAACTTCATGTTCCCTGTTTCTCTCCTTTTTAAAAATAACCCACTGAGTCCAATTAGTGCTGCTCACATGCACATCCACCACAGCTGGAAGCAATTGTTGTCACGTTATGAGGAGAGAGTCACTTGAACTTTGACCCCAGGAGGAAGGTCTGGGTCCTCCAGACAGGAAGAAAACTTTTTTCCTTCTCTAACATCCATTTTTTTTTCTGAGAGAATTCTTAATCCCCAAAACCTAGGTAAAATATCCTCCTCATATCATAGATTTTACTGCTCTAGCACTGTTCCATAAAATTTCCCTTGAAATGAATTTATGATTATTCACTTAGAGAAAAAACTTTAAATATACTAGTTATATATATGTATATATATATGAGTGTGTACATATGTATTTATCACAGTCATCAATCATCATCATCTAATTATCAATGTATTGCTTTATAAGAGTTTTAAGTTCTGTTAGCAGCTAAAATTGGTACAAAAATATTTGCTTTCCCCTAAAAGAGAACTATGTAACATCTTGTGGATGCAGGTCATACCCAGGGCTAATTCATGTTAGTGAAACTCACTCCTGTAGGAGAGATTCTTAATCTGGAATGAACTCTATTTAGAACCACAGAACACCACAGCAGGAGAAACCTAGTGGCCACATAGTTATAATAACGATGACAAAAAAGTTTCAGAGAGGTGAAATTTATAGTTGAAAATTCTGTACCATAATTTAAGGCTCTTGGGAAAGATATGGCCTAGTTGGTCAGAATATACTTGTTGGGTGAGGAAATTGTAGCTGTTCATGCCCATTCTCTTCTCAGACTTGTACTCAAAGCTTTGAGCTTAGCCACACATAGTTCTTTCACATCAAAAGATTATTTGGTCTATCCAAATTCATTCCAGAAGCTAACAACTTCTGATTAGAAACAGCTTAGGGATGAGATAGCATAGACATAGTCATTTCTTCAGTGTTCTGCAGATCCTTTTACTTACTTATCAAAGTGGAAGCTATTCAATACTTAGTCTCTTATTGATTTGACTTTTCTATAACTCATGCTCCCTGGTAAACAAGGTGTCTGGAAGAATGCTCAAGAATTCAAGTGCAACTAGTGTGGAATATCCACATAACAGGGACATGGATACAGACAGCTCTGGCAGTGTTGCGGGTGGGACAACTTGCCATGTTTCTGACCAGGAACAGTTTCATCTGCTGTTTGTGATGTGTCATCTATCCAGCTTGTCATTCCAGCTATCTATATTTTTTTAGCATTGAAAATTGCCATAACCAAGAGCTATTGATATAAGATTTTTTTTTTTAAATGAAGAGGAATAATTCTAAGGCTATAGAGGAAAAACTAGCCCACCATTCCTAATGCCTGCATTAGTTTTCAATTTGTGCTCCAGGTTTCTTTTCCTATTGGTTCTCTGAATTCAGGTAAAGGAAGGGAAACTTCCCCAAATTAACCCAATTTTTTTTGTTGATACTGTTTTAGGTATTTTCTTCAAACTGAGCCGTTTTATGCTATGAGGCACTAGATGGTGCTATTGGGATTTTTGATATAGCTTTTCCCTTTTTAGTTTTAGTCACAGTATTTGAGAAATCAATGTAGCATGCTTTTAAATATGTGTCTATAATATGATATACAACAGGATCTTATATTGTCACCATGAAATGATTACAATCACTTCCTGAATGATGAAGATTGAAATCTGTATGTACTGTGAAATGACTGCCACTAAGAAGTAGGTTAGTTAACAGCTCCACCTCAAGCCCACCTTGGTGGTACATTTCTGTAACCCAGCACTTGAAACGCTGAGGCAGGAAGATGGTGGATTTGAGATCAGCTTGGGTCCCATAGGAAGACCTTGGCTCAAAACCAATACACAGACCAAATTAAAACCACATCTACCACCTCATTTCCGTTCTATATTGTCCAGACTGAATTGCACCTTTTAAACTATGCCTTCTCTCGTTGTCCATCCAAAGATATTTCTATCCTTATACAACTCCTAGAGAATTTTCAGTCTGATTTGCACATCAGTGATGTGTTATCTTTCCTTTCAGACTCTCTGGTTGATAAATAAGACAGTGCCTTATACAGGACCAGTTATTCATCTTCTTTGTTCATAAATGCTCAGTGACAATTGGAATGATAGAAACCTTACCATTTGAAAGTATAATTATCCATTTGAAACCACTTAGAGTGACAGTCTCATTGCACTATAATTTAAAGTCTTTTCAACCTTAAACACTAAAGATGTGGATGTAGACAAATTGCTTCCTAAAGTACTAAGATTCTAAATTATAAAGCTTAATTTTAAGGGTTAAAAAATACCCACACTGTTGATATACAAATTATTTCTTTATCCATTGCGCATTGCAAATAAATTTGAAATTCTCAACTGCTTGAACAAAAGATGCCAAAAAGAGCTGATAAATAACAATGAAAAGTACACAAAGAAATGAATGCCATCTAATTCCATTCATAACCAGCAGAGCTCTTTGAAACAGAATAAACTTCCTTGTAAATTTCAGTAGTCAAGTTTGATTCTTTCTTTACACACAAATCAAACCAATTATTTATATTAAGCTATAAAAAGAAAATTATAGAATTTTCAAACAAGGACTGGATTTTAAAGGGGTAGAGATCATTTAATGTAAAGTAGTCATTTCATATATAGTGACATAAAATTCTGAACAGCACTTAATTAGGTTTTGCATAATTTACTGATTTCCCTAATGGTATGACCCCTAGGAAATGGATACAGAGAGTTCCTTTGGAAGCCTGTGATTTCTTAAGAGCCCAGTTCTGCCTTCAAACAGCTCACAGTTGAGGAAGGCAGTGGGTGCTGAGGAGTAATAACTCAGTTGTTTGGAGTTGCTTGTCATAAGTCTAGTAAAAGCCACCTTAGCACAAAGCAAAGGAATTATGAATTCATTAATGAAAGGAAGCAGTAAGCACAAATGGTGTCGACTTTATTTCAGTACAGATGATGAAGAATGTTACTTAAGAAAATTGCAAATTGAACAAACTGGGTTCATTCTGAAACTGGAGCCGTACCTCTCTCTGGCACTGCAGTACCTTCACAAAGTTTTCTTCGTATTGTGGCCACTGTTCTTATGTTGGAACATCAGAGTACACCCAAGCTGAAACCATAGATTACAAAAAGGAGTTAGTGACCGACCTCAAGAGCAGTCTGGAAGGGTCATGGGAACTTAGCAGCCTCAAGTACAGGTCCAGAGTGTGATGGCACATCAAAGCTATACTGACAGATTTAGGACTGCCCATTGGCTTCCATGGCTTCTTGTTTTTCCTTCATCCTTTTTTACATTTCCAAGGGGAGGGAGTCTTGGAATAGGAACCATGAGTGGTCACAGATGTTTGCTGATGTATGTGTTCAGCTTTTGCATCTAAAGATGAACATAGCGTTTTAAAATAATTCTTTCGGTGAAAACACATTTTCTCTATGAAGATTTAATTATAATTATAAAGTTCAAAGAGGGAATAATATGGAAATTCTCATCCAAGGACTTAGTTTGCTACGAATAGGAGTTAGAATATTAAACAAAATTTTCCTAATTTGCTTGGAGCACAATGTTGTTTAAAAGAAGAATGGCTTTAACAGAGCTTGAACTAGATTCCTGGACTCAGAATAGTACTTGTTGGTATTGCTCACTAGTTTCACATATATACTTCTGGAGAGCAATAGTTTTAGAGTCTTGGATACTTACACTTTAAGGGATGTATGTCCTTTCAACAAAACTACTGTTGCGAATCAAACAGATACAACAATTATGTCAGAAATGAATAAAGAAAGGCTTTCCCGAGGCAGTAGCAACCTGACACTTCTCAATTTTTGTTGTGCTATGGCGACCCTCATTCTTGTCTGCCAGCATGATTCCCCAGAGGCTGCCACTTTTTCTTTATGTGTGGTCCCAATGTTAATAAAATAAACATCTTCTTCCAGTTTATTTTTATAAAGTAGACACAGGCCGGAACTTTCCAAAGGAAATCTACTGACAAAAAATGGAAGTGAAAAAGAAAATAAAGGAAATTAAAAGGTATAAAATGTGTTCACTCTGTACATCGATAACCATTTTTCAGAGCGTCTCCAGCTTCTTCTCCCGGTTCCATTGTCCTCCTTTCTCCAGGTAAGGAGTCGACCCTCAGATCCTGCTATAGTCTGGGTCAAGTGTCTGTTGCCAATTGAGAATTACTCAGAGTTGGCTCTTAAATTTTGTTAATCAGGCAGTAACTTTTTTTTCTCATTTGCTTTTCCCATGTTTTAACACACTGATAAAGATACACTAAATGAATATTAAACATATAAAGTATTTCTGATCATAAAATTATGTGATTCCACTCATCTGGTCTAGAAAGAAAATTAATTTTGGCATTGTCATAAGTTTTTGTTTAAACAAAGCTGGAGTTTCTCCTTAGACTGCAGCAAAAAGAAAGCTTATGAATTTCTAAAATGCATATATGAGAAGTATAATCTTACAAATTTAACATACAAAGGAGTTATTTATCTCTGTGGTAATTGTGCAATTTTAATGTAGCATAACATTTCTATGAACAAATGAGTAAGTGTCTCATTGTCTGCAGCATAGTGTAGTTTCTTTTCCTCCAGGTTCACAACTGTGAGGCAATGCCAGTTTCTTTTGCTTTGCATACAGCAGGCAGTGGATACTCAGTCATTGCACCTCTTTGACTTTGAGTCTACTTGCAGACTCTTGTTTCTGGAATCAGCTTCTGTTAGTCTAAGGTGCAGCCACTTGGAACCATATGCAGTAGAGGTGTTGAATGAGAGAGAGAATTGGGTGATTTTTGTGTGTATGTGTGTGCTGAATGTGAAACCCAGGCCCTTACCAATGCTAGGCGTATATTCTACCAACAGCCTCGTCAACAATCTCTCTCTCTCTCTCTCTCTCTCTCTCTCTCTCTCTCTCTCTCTCTCTCTCTCTCTGTGTGTGTGTGTGTGTGTGTGTGTGTGTGTGTGTGTGTGTGCTTGTGTCTGTGTGTAGTATATACATATGCTGTGTGTGGTGTATGCATGCAGGTCAGAGGAAGGTATCAAGTGTCTTCTATCACTCTCTGCTTTAGTCTCTTAAGGCAGGGTCTCTCACTGAACCTGGAGATGTTCTTTTTTAACTGGGATGACTGGCCATCAAACTCAGGAAATCTTTCTGTCTTTATCCCTCTATCCCAAGTGCTAGGGTTATAGGTGTGTGTGGCTATGCCTGGGTTTTTACATGGGTGCAGGGATTTGAACTCAGGTTCCGATGGTTGTATAAGTGCTTTTACCCACTGAGCCATACTTCCCAGCCCTAGAGACATGATTCTGATTCAAATCATTTAATTTTTTTTACTTGGCTCATGTTCTGTCAATAAAGTTTATAGAGCCCTTATTCTTATAAAGGAAAGGGCATTTTCTTATAAGGGAGAGAGTATTTGCTTACTAGACTTTGAATACATTAAAAACAAGTAAGAGAATAATTAACAAAGTAAATAAGATATCTAAGAAATGTTGTAAGAACACAGGGGCTCAACTTATGTGCTTATAGTTTTGTAGATGTGACACACACACACATGCGTGTCTCTATATATACATACATATGTGTGTATGTATTTATGTATGTATGAATTAATTATATATTATTTTGACCTAAGGAGTCCCAGGGCTGGTATCTTCTACTAAAACAAAATGTCATTCTTGACCATCAACCCAATTTAATATTTCTCTCCTTTGATATGCACATGATGTGATATGTTGTTTGTACCTTTCTTGATGATTTTCATGTATTGATTTGTCATGGTCATCTGTGATCACTCAATATAATGTTCCTTATTGTTCTTGCTGGAGTTCCACTAGCTAGCACAAACAGAGCAGTAAGCACATTTCATTAATTAATTTTATATTTCCTGCTGGCCATAGTATATAGTGCATTTTAAATATTGGTTGATTTGAGTTAATCCATTTTCTATATCATTTTATTATGTGTGTTCAAAATGAGAGGGAATTCTTGTAAGGAGAAAGACCATGATTGGAAATCTGAAGGACTGAGTGCCAGCAGACCTGGATCATACCTCAGGCTGTGGTGGGTGATTAATTAAGTGATCTTTGGAAAATCACTTCCTCTCTGTCAAACCGTTACTTATTTGTAATACAATAGGGTTAGATTTTATGACCTCTAAAGTCCCTTCTAATTTACCATTCAATAAATCTGAAAGATCAGGACTATTTTTCTTCTTGAGAGCATGTAATATAAGTGATTTATAACTGCAGTAAAGAACACAGACATAAATTGTTTTTAATCTAAAGGAAGCATGATAGTTCTAGATATGATGCTGTTTTCTAAACTAAGTGATAACTATTATGATTAGAAGTTGCTCTATTTGCCAGGGCTCACAGCTACCCCTCTCTGTGCTTACTCCTTTTAAAGTTACACTTCTGGTTCTATACACTGAACTTTCTAAAATACACTACAGAGTTACATACATTCACTCTCTAAACCTGAAGATAGTTCTGTAAAGTAAATGCCACTGTTATCCCAGTTTCACATTTGGGAATACCAAGCCGAGGAGAAACAACTAGCTTTGGGCTTCATTAAACTCTGAAGTTATTGTTGTTTGTTCCTTTTTATCATCTCCTGTATCAGGTGCCCATCTTGCTTGATTGCATGGCTCCATGGTTCCAGGACCAGTTATTTATCCACCCAGATCTTAGCAGTTGCTTGAAATCTACTTTGCACAGTTTAGAAGAAAGAGGCTTGGGTTGCTGGGAAAGAATGTCTTTTCCTTAATGGGACAATATTTGTTCCTGAGCCTTTAAAACCTAAATAAACGAGTCATTTTCTTCCCAAGTAAAAAAGGTTTTTAAATTTGTTTTATTTAAACTAAGTGGAATCCATGATGTAAAGATCCCAAATTTCACTTAAGACAACTGTTATTTCCTGTGCGTTTCTGGAAAATTTCTTAATCTTCTGGGATCCAAAGTGCAGAATTAGGTCATTTTTTTAAGATAATTTTTGAGTTCAAATGCTTAGAAGCAAGCAAACTTGCTCCCTTCTCCCTAGTGATGCACATTGTCTCTTACATCTCTGCTGTTTGCCAGCTGTATCTGACTACCTTTGAATACGTTTCTTATAAGGAAGCAAAAACTGTTGATTAGATAAATACAATAAAAATAAATGTTTTTGTGTTACAAAATGACCACATAATTATTCATCTTGCTTGAGTGAAACAATACATTTGTTGACTTCTTGTATCCCATTCCCCCATTCCCTGACAACTGCCTTTTACTCTTCTATCCTGTGAATGTGACTGTTTTAGGCAATTCATGTATGTGGAATGATGCAGCAGTGTTTGTCTTTCTGTAACTAGGTTACTTTACTTAGCATAATGCCCTCAGTATATACTCATGCTATTAAAATTCCTTCTTTACTAAGGCTGAATTTTACTCCATTTCATGTATATACTGTCTTTTAGGTATTTTTTTGTCAATGGAGGCTTTCAGTTATAGTGTATATTATTATTTATAATAACTTCCTTGTTTTATGAAAGAAGACTCTTCTTATTTATCCTAACTGGAAAGAGTGCTAGTATAGTCCCCCCACTACCCCAAATGATGCAGTTGAGTTTCCCACATTGGGGAAATCACAGGGGTCAGCACATCTGGAGTGCAATGGATGAGTCTAGCCCTGGGAAGACCACCTTCTTGATCACTGTGTCTTCCTTGTCAGGTTAAGTATGAAGACTACTTCTTACAGAGAAGACAAACCGTTCTTTTTTCAAGAAAATAGAAAAAAAACCCTTAATTTTCTAAGTAGGTAAGAAAAATAGACATAGAGGTAAAACTATAGTAGTCTATTAATGAGAAGAGTTCTACATTTGGATCATAGTTGCATCTATACTTAGCTGTGTGATCTTGGGCAAGTTGCTTAATCTTTCTGATCGTCTGTTGTCACTTATGTAAAAATAAGGTAACAAAACTAAAGGCAAGGATCTCTCTCTCTCTCTCTCTCTCTCTCTGTCTGTCTGTCTCTCTGTCTGTCTGTCTCTCTGTCTGTCTGTCTGTCTGTCTCTCTCTCTCTCTCTCTCTCTCTGTGTGTGTGTGTGTGTGTGTGTGTGTGTGTGTGTGTGTGTGTGTGTGTAAATGAGTATAGCTATTGAAAAAGTAACAAGATTCCACTGCAAAAGAACCCAAGAGGGAAGCACTGTTGATCTGAAGAAGCTGTACCGTATGTCTCCAAATGTGGCAAAAACAATAGTACAAGTAACATGTCTCTGAGGCACACTTAACAAGTTGGCTGTTCTTAATGGACAGGGTAAATTGAAAGTTAGCCTGTGGCTATGTAAATAAATGGCACATGAAAGTTACAAATCGAATTAACATGCATTGGACAGAATTGGCTTTGCCCACACAATTAAAAACCTATGGTCTAATCATAAACAGAACAAGATGAAATGCTTCATGAAGCTTATCTAAATTACTCCAAACTGCTAGCTTAATTAATTTTAATAAATGTACTGAGATCCAACTAAATTTTTAATGGCTAGGGTTTGATACTGACTCTAAATTTACCTTTATTCTAGAAAGATGTTTTTATATAGTCTCAAGGTAAGTTTATACCAAATGCTAAAGCATATTAACAAGAAATTAGTCATTTTTATACAAACCAATTAGCTTAGTTTAAACTCCTCCCCTGCATAACAAAGCAATACATATAGTACAACTATATATATATAACATATAGTATATAACATATAGTATATAGCAGAGTAATTAAAAATGTTTTCTAAGTGCCTATGTGTCTATCTATGCATTTTACTTAGTTTAACTGAATCTATTTAGGAGAGAGAGAGTATATCTTATACATCTTACATTCTTAGCAAGTAAAATCCGGGGCTTAGGACACACTAAGCCCTCAGTAGGTGTTCTGTTTGGCATTGAATTGGTAGCAGGAATCACACTTGAGGATGACACCTGGTTCCTATTGCTCCAGGAATAATACAGCAACTGGTGTAGCCCTAGCTACTTCTGTGCTATTCATATCTTGAATAAAAGAAAGGGAATTATGCAGATGTTATCAACTGGTGGGTGGGGTTAGAATTCTGAATAACTTTGAAAAACTTAAATGAGACAGGTGATATTACTAAGGTTGCTAGCAAGCATATTTATGCAATTTGTTAAATACCAATCAAGAATGTGCTGAGTAGAGGAAGGAGGGTAGGAAGGGAAAGGAAGAAGGACAGAGAGGAAAAAGAGACAAGTGAAGAGGAGAAGAGGAGGGGCAGCTGAGAAGGAGAGGAGAGACAGGAGGGAGAGGAGGATGGGAAGGAGGTGGGTCGGTATGGAATGCAAACTTCAATTTTTTCATAAATCAGAATTGCAAAGTTAGTTGTGATTAACACTGTATCATTACACTTTCTCCCTCAGATCTCTTGATAGCCTATAGCAAGAGTAAAAGTCTCACTCAATGACAATTTTTGAAAGAACTATGAATATGTTATCATAATATCAAATTTGCTTCTCTAATGCATATTCTATTATAAAATACTACTCAAAGAGTAACCAAATAGTATCGTGCTTCAGGATTTCATGAGAATCCAAGACCACACATTATCATAGAATGAATCAGAAGGAACATAGCAATAAAATAATCCCTAATGACATATTGCTAAACACATAGATCAGTGCATTGCTCAACCCTCATGAGAGAAACTTCTTCTTTCAGTGAATGGCAACTACCAAAGAGACACACGACTGGACAGTGACAGAGAGTGAGAGACTTTGGGACACTCAGCCATAAATGTCTTTATCAAATTCCTCTTTTCAAGGCTTAAGGCTCTATGCAGAAGAGATTATAGGACTGTAAGAGCCAGAGGTGGTGCATGACTCCAAGGAAACAGGCCCAACAGGACCGATACATATATGAACTCACAGAGACTATGACAGCATGCATAGGACCTGCACAGATTCAAACCAGACAAAGTTCCAGCCCTGAGAAAGAGAGGTAGACACAAATTCCCACCCCTAACCCAGAACCTATTGAGAATTGATGCCTGTTGGGAAAGGGGAAACCGGTTTCTCTAATGGAATGACACTGGGGTATCAACCATACTCCAGAGCAGGCCCTGTGTCTAGCACCAAACAGACCCTGTGTTTTTATGAGCTCCTTGTTTTGCGTTGATATTTTTTAATCTCCCCCCTCCCCAAAAAGAATATAAAATTTAGTGGGAAGAATCTGGGAGGAGTTATGGGAGAGGAAAGAATATGATCTGAAAAGATTGTATGAAAAAGAAATTTTAAATAAAAAAGAAAAGGGATGAAAACTGTTTCCACACATTGTAAGCCAATGAGAATGAAATATGCGTTAGAATATTGAAAAGAATCTCAGAGCGACTCAGTAAAACGGAAGCTGCTGGAAGAGGCTGTGAAAAAGGATGCGATGTCCCTGAAAGAGGAAAAGAGGTTGTGGAAGCTGCAAGTGGAGGATCAGAGTAGTCAGTCATAGATGATGGGAAGAAGGTTCACTAAATCACAGCTTGTTCCAAAGTGTCGTAATATTTAACACTTTATATGGTAGTTAAAAAATTGACAATTAAAGCCGGGCAGCGGTGGTGCACGCCTTTAATCCCAGCACTGAGGAGGCAGAGGCAGGCAGATCTCTGTGAGTTCGAGGCCAGCCTGGGCTACAGAGCGAGATCCAGGACAACTAGGGCTACACAGAGAAACCTTGTCTCAAAAAAAAAAAAAAAAACCTTCCCCCAAAAGATTAAAAAAGGAGCTGGGGGAATCCTGTGGAGGACAGGGAGGAACACTGTAGGAGTCAGAGGGGATGGAGAACATTGCCCACTGAATCAACTCAGCAGAGTTTACAGGGCCTCCCAGCAACTGAAGTGGCAGTATGGGGATGCGGGGGGAGGGGGGGTGTTGCGTCAGGTCCTCTGCGGGCCTGTTATGGCTGTTAGCTTGGTGTTTTGTGGCACTCCTAACTAACAGTGGGAGTGGGTGTGTCTCTGACTCCTTTTGCCTGCTCTTGGGGCACTCTTTTCCTCCTGTTGGGTTGCCTTGTCCAGCCTTGATATGAAGGCTTTTGACATGTCTTATTGTATTTTGTTTTGTCATGTTTGGTTGCTGTCTTTTGGGGGCCTGCTCTTTCCTAAAGGGAAATGGAGCGGGACTGGATCTGGGAGAGAGGTGAGGTGAGGAAGAGGTAGGAAGAGTGAAGGAAGGGGAAACTGTTTTTGGGATGTATTGTATGAGAGAATAATCTACTTTCAATTAAAAATGTTTGTTTGGAATGAATTTGTTTTTATTAGACATGGAAGAGCATCCAGAGAACATCTAATGGAACCCCATTTTCTTTTTTGAACCCCATTTTCTTTATGACCCAGAAAGACAAAAGCATTGCTGGAAGTAACACAGGAAATTAGTGGCCAAGCCTGGACACTGGAATGCTCTGGTGATCCTCTACAGCAGCACATGGTTATGTTTCAGATGCCTCGAGGTATATCACTGAAAACTGATGCAGAAGACAAAGCCAGCACTTATTCCTTTCAAGGGTGTCCAAGGAGCGCTCAATTCAGTTTGAAGAACTATTCAGTAGTACAAAAATATTCCATTTTAGCCTTGTAGTCACTTTCCCATTGTTTATTGTGTGGACAGCTTATGAACATGGCCTTCTGACTAGCTCTTTTTGTCTTTTGATTTTTTTCCTTTGTTTAAGCCACATTGCGATATATGAAGTATTCTTTGTCCTCATCCATATCTGATGTAATTCAAACCATCATTAAGCCAATCTCTTATATCATATTCTCCATAAAATATTTCTCTATCCTTTGTGGTGATATGCTAGTTATATTAAAAGATACTTTATTAGCCATTTAATATATTTACATTCTCTGTTAGGTCTTTGAAAAACAATATATATCCTCCCCATGAAGACTTTTCTACCTTCCAGAGAAAGATACAGATGTATTAACAAGTTAATGTACAATACTATTACAGATACTGTAATGGAAATATAGACACACAGATAAACAGGGCATGATGGTTCATGCCTAAAATCCCAAAACTTGAAAAAGTCAGGAGGATTGTGAGTTCAACACCAGCCTGGGCTACATAGTAACTTCCAGGCCAATCTGGGCTACACAGGAAGTTCCTATTTTAGAAAACCCATATCCAAACAAATGAACATGAAACATAATAAACTACTTTATGAGCAGTGAGTATATGTGAGAAAATGCCTTGGAAAAGAGAATGGGAGGGCAACAAGGAGAAAGCAGTGGTATGAAACAGCCTGGCATGGTTTTGGGATATGGAAATTTGATTGAGCTGAAATGTAAGATGGCAGGTTATTTGTTTGCATGCACGTATATTTGTAAGTGTGGGTGTCTGTGCTTGACTGGAGTATGAGGATCAAAAGTGAGAAATCAATTTGGGGAATAGAGCAGAAACTAGGACACAGAAAGCTGGTAAAGGTCCTGTATACCATTCTATAAAAGCTGAGTTCATCTTGTTGGTAATAAGAAGCTTACAACAAGATGCAGACTGAAAAAGGAATACCGACAAAAGAAAAAGAAAGTGTGTCTAAGTGTGGCAGCTGAATTACTGTTTACTGTAGCCGAAAATGGGGCCAGTAGGTTCAACTATATTGCAAGTTCCTTAAAAACAGAGGTGACATCTTCACATTTCCTCTTTCAACTATTTAATTTCTCATTCTACTTCCCCAGTTTCTCTCTTGAGTGGTTAGCAAAATCTGCATTTACAACAGAAACACAATGAATGACTGGTAAGATTCTATGCTTTAATGTTAAAAGAAACTTACATTATTAACTCATCTATGGACAATATGCCCTTTGTTATTTCAAGAATTTTCACTAGTTTGAGGTGGAGGGGTCTTTGAGTTCACGTTCCAGTGGAACATGTGGCAAAACTGAAGACTGGAGTTGGAAATAGTGTGATGATGGCTTTCTCAGGAACACATAATTAGCCCAATGCAGTGACACACATCTTTCACCCCCAGCACTCAGGAGGCACAGAAAGACTATGTAGAGAGTTCCAGGACAGCCAGGGGTGCTGAATGATACCCTGTCTCAACAAGCAAGCAAGCACCATCCTTATTGTTTTTCTTAATCTCATCAGCAATGTATTTTGCAGATAGCCTTTTGAGGTGGTCATTGGAGTTCAGATATGCAAAATGCCAGCATTTGTTTCTCTATTCTTCTCTTTTTGTTTTGTTTTTGAGACAGGGTCTCACTATGTAGCCCAGACTGGACTTGAACTCACCATCCTTCTGCCTTAACCTTCTGAGTGTTGGGATTACAGGTATGCACTACCATGCCTGGCTCAGTTTTCTGTTCTTTGCTTTTCTTCTGCAGTATTTATCAACTTTCACGTGGCTGACAGAAATCTCGTACCAACTAACTACTTGCTTAAACTTTAGTCTCTCATTTTCAGCTGTCTATTCCACTGCTACCATCTTTTCTCTCAAGTTACCTCTCCAAGCAACTTTTCTGTTGTCTTTTTTCTTCATTGTGCAAGTAGCTTTCTAATTATGGGTGCATAGAATCTAGTAGTCACATTTGATGCCACCACCCCCTTATCTTTCATCAGACCTGTTGAGTCTTATTTTGAAATACTTGACTCTGTATTCTTAGTTCAGGATCCTTATCTCTTTATTCCTTGTCTACTTGAAGGAACTTGAACACTATATCCTTTTGTACTTCTATATAGCTACAGGTAAGCCTGGGAGCTTAAGACATCATTGCTTACATTTCAAGTTTGAAGTTGTCTTCTGTGAATGCTTCCATATAAATGTTCTACTACCTCATTCATCACTGTGCGGTAATTATTCTTTTTCTGTGAGTATTCTTGTTTACATGACTACTTAGGCAGATATGAGCCCAGTAATGAGAGTGAGTGTACTTTATTCAGTTTTGCTCCTATTCTTCCTAATTGGTCAGTTTCAGAAGGGTAACTGTAGTTTTGAGTGCTTTTTCATATTAGAGTACTTAACTTCCAAAGGTCTAGGGGGTAGAACAAGGACCATATTTTTTTGGAGTGGAATGTGGGTGCCATTATGGAGGAATATAAATAATTATGTAAAGTGGAAATAAAATTTGGATGCCTCTAAGGAGGTAGAGGCTATTAAAAATACTTGAAAAGTATTTTAAAAGTGCAGAAGAAAATGAGTTCAAAACTGACTAGGTCTGAGGCTGATAAGAATCTAAAGACCCAATGATGTGTTTGTCTATGGACCTGGGTGAGGCTGATGATGTGTTTTAAAAATAAAAAACAAGGGAGATCAAAAGATGAAATCAGTAGCTGGATGCACTTTTGTAATTGTTTTGGGCTCAATGCTTCCTCAAGACTTCCTTTACCTTTCTAGTAAATGATGGTCTGTGTGTGTGCTCTTGGGGGACTGCCAGTGGGGTGTGGTGGTGGCTAGGCTAGGGCCGAAATAGAAGGGGAAGTGGGGAAGGCTGTGACTCAGGGTTCAGTCTCCGCCGACAAATACTTCTTCTGTTTCTTCTGGGCAGAGGCAAGATCTAGGTAATATATTTTGTGAAGGTGCAGCTGAGTGAAGCCCCAGTTTGTTTGAGCAAGTCCCAAGTGCCTTCTTCTCCACAGTAGCTTATTACTGTGACATGAAAAATACTGTAGTGTTGTTAATCTTGTAAGTCTGAGGTTATGGACAGAAGGAATTTTGTATTAATCTTTTGATAGAGCAGCCACTCGCTAATATTTGTTGGATGGATATATAAATTAATAGGAAGATCAGCAAATATGAGTGTTTTATAAACTGAAAACACTATAGAAATACAAAAGTCTTATTTTTTTTTCCTACTCATATAAGAATGAATTCAGGTTTTACCTTCTGATGATGATTTTGGCTGCCTAATCCCTCACTTCTCTCATTTTGTACTTACATTATGCCTATTATCTGTACCAATAATATAGCCATTTATATTTTAATATCATACATTTTCAGCACATAGGGATATTGTGTCCCTAGTGAAATCATCTTGGGCAGAAGAAGAAAAGCCTGTTATTGTCTTCCTAAGCATTATGACCTCAAAGCCCCATCCCAGTGTTTGCATTTATAAAAGTATGTAATAAAAACACTTGTTGAGTGATAGGCTATTGATTGTTTGGAACAAGATAACCCATCGTTCATAAGGACTGACCTATATAAAGTCAAGCTGTAGCTACAATTCCATGGCTTTTCCCTGTGGTAATAAAAGATCTTGGGTCAGGGACAGAACGATATGCCTATACTATCATTCCAATAAGTAGTGTTTTTCCTCTTGGTATTTCCAAGGCTGTGGTTCACAGCATTTTCACTGCTATTGAAAGCTCTAGGCATGTGCTGGTGACAGCTCTCAGATGTTGCTTTAGCAAGAGCTTCTTCTTCTTAAGAAGACAGGTACTCTCCTGTTGGCTAGTTGGAATGCAAACACAGGACACTATGAAGGTCCAATGAGTCTTAGGTGGTGGCATTCAGAGCTGAGGATACTGTGTGTCTCACTGCACATAATAGGCAGATCAAAGCTGTATGTAAGACCTAATCAGAAGGGAAATGCAAGGCACAGAAAGGCTATGGAGATCTTGATGAATGCATAAGTGTGGGTATGTGGTGGTGGTGGTGGTGGGTACTTCTGCCCCTCGATTAGATGATAGAAATATGTTACAGAAAATCTACACACTTTTGAACATTTTGTAAGGACAAACTTGATGGCTCAGTGTCTTCCAGACTTAAATAATTATGTGCCAATTGACAGCAATTTGGAATCCCTTGAAACACTATGGCTATTGCTCACTGCTAGTTCTTAGTCATGCTCTTAGCCTCTTAGTTTTTGGACCCTTGAATCTAGGAAGCAAGTTATCTGTTATCAAGGGAATAATTTATGTTAAATAAAAATTCAAGTTAAGATTAAGCATAAAGTCTAATCAGTGTGGAATGAAAAGCAGCTTTTAATCCCGCATGAAACCCAGAGACTTCCTAGGAAGATTGGAACAAGTACATAGGATATGTCAGAGCTTCTGGAGTGTTGTTATTGTTAGCTAAGCTTCATTTAGCCTGTTTTAGTTCATGACAGCACAAGCATAGGCCTATGCAAAAACAAAGGCTACAGATCTGACCCTGAGAAAGCTTATTCAATCTTAGGCTTTAAAAGTAACAGTTGTGATGCCAAATTATATTCTCCACTCCTCTTTATAGACAGGGAATTAATGAAAAATAAAAAACCAAAAACCAAGCAACCAAACAAACACAAAATTAAACAAACAGACAAAAATCCTTGAGTGGCCCCGAGACTCCTTAAGTCTGTATCTCAACTCTTTCCTTTTCTGCCAAGTCTGTTAAAGTGGGACCTCAAATGTTTGGAATGTATTCATTCCACAAGCATTAAAAAAAAGACATTTTGTTCATCTAAAGGGAAACCAACCATTAGGTGGAACAGAACGAATAAGCAGAGTACAAGACTTAGTCAGAGGGCAAGCTATGTTTAACTACCCATCTATGAAGAATTCTGAAAGACAAAAGTAATCGTAATTTGAGGATGTTTTAGGACCACAATTGTAATATGGATCAATGTATGTATGATGTCTGCATTTCTCTAACTGGATTAAATGGTTTCCTCTATTGGCTTTTTGTGGGCATGAGGATATGCTACTACTTGCAATGGATCTGCCGGACTTTATAGTTATATTTATTCACTAAGGACCAACATATTAGCACTCTGCCTTGTGAATCAATCTCTTTTGTAGGGCTGAGTAGTATATCTCTCAGGTGTTCGTTCATGCTAGAAAAATTTTTCTCAGTAGTCCTTGAATTGTACTACATAGATGTTCACGTGGTCAGAAATCCAGTTGATATTGAGGTAAGGGGTAAAAGTAGCTGTAAGGTGCTTATATTTTACTATATGATTGTAAATATATGATATATATTGATTGTAAGAATCAGTGGGTTTAATGAAGATAGGCTAATAAAAGGTAGTATAATCAAGCAAGTTCTTCTTCAATGCTATTTTATTCTTAGAATTTATTTTGAAGCATACAGTTACTGGCATGCAGTGTTAGTGATAAGCCTGGGGCTAGATCACACCAACAGGCCTTTGCCCTACAGGTGTTGCACAGAGAGCAGGAAAGCAACTAGCTCTGCACTCTTCCACATGCATTCAGTTGTGCGATGCGTTTATTTCTGAATTGAATGCACTTTAAGCAAAACCCTTTGGATGGTGACTTGAAGTGTGAAGGTGCTTTTGCTTTTGTCTTTGTAATAGGTTTGGAAACAATACCCCTATTGTTATCTTAGGGCATTTTATAGGCAAAGAAACCAAGATATTCAGTAACTTGTTAGAAAGAACACAGCTGGTTGAACGCCAAAGTCAAAGCTAGGATGAACGCCTAGTTCTCTGGCCTAGATTTCTTCCTATTGAGAATTGCCACAGGACAGTTTGGAGTAGCTGCAAAGAACTTATGAATTCAAGATGGAAGATACCTTGAGGCAGACATTCCCAATGCTTGACTATGTTGGAGTATTTAATGGCCATTTTTGTGTTCACAATGTGTATGAGACACCAGCTAGTTATTGCTGGGTGAGGGAGTTAAAAATAAACCTACTTGAGAGAGAGAACAAGAAAGGGTGTATTTGAGAGGTTGGAAGGAGGAAGGGGAAAATGATGTAAATGTTTTTAATTTATAAACAAACAAACAAACAAATAAATAACCTGGTACCTTCCCCCAAGAATCTTGCCTTTTGAGAAGAATAATAATTATCTTTTCATGGGTCACACTCCTGTGGACTCTCTTCTTTCTTTGGCCTGAACGTGTAGGCACTGCGACACTGCCTGTTTCAGTCCTAGACTTGTTTACTGAAAATATTTTTTGAGTTTTTATTACCCCTTGTTATCACGCTCTAGATTAACATTGGTCTCCATCTCTTATCTGCCATTAACATCCTGGGGCCATTAATTTCTGATGACAATAAGACATTTCTCCTTGGATTCTTGCCATCTCCTCAAACTTAACAGGTTAAAACAAGAGCTCATCATGTCCTACATTCTCACTTTTATCCCAGGTTACCTGTTGCTACAAATAGCATTAACACCAGTGCCTACATTCTACAGTATTAGTATTTTGGAGTTACTTCTCAGCTATTCTAACAATGTCTGTAATCTAATCACTTCCCAACTTCCATTTACTCTTTCTTTTACAGGTCTTTTCAGTTCTTCTTCATCTCAACCTAAGCTTGAATTTTTATTCAAGTTTCCTTTCTGTTATTTTCCAGCCCAGCCAGTTCCTGTAGCCAGGTTAAGATTCTTGCTGCATCCCACAGGTGTTAATCTCACTCCTGAAGCTATTTCTGGTACCAAAATGGAATTCAGACACTGCAGTATCTTTTCCATTTACCACAGGCAAACTTATTCAACATAGTCTCAAGTTTTACCTCCTTTCTAGCCTTCTCCATGTGGTCTATATTTTACCACTGGCTTATCAGTTTAATTATCTCACATTGTTACATTCTTTATGTTTTGTAGTCACAGCAGTATTGTAATTTCCTCTAAGCATAGGGTCTATGTCTTATCTACTTTGGAGGTAAGACTTTGTTTGTACTAAGCTTGAACAATACTTGCTTTATTGGGTTATAATAAATTTGAGATATTTCAATTGGAACACAGAAATTGTAAAATAGATGAAAGTAAGCTAGGGACGTAGCTCAGTGGTGGAGTAGTTGCTAAGCATGCTCAGAAGCCTGGGTTCAATTCCCAGCGTTTTTCCCTCCCCCAAAAAGATAAAAGTAGAAGTCCACAGAGAGCTATGCTAATTGAGAAATTATTACAGTTACCATTCATGGCATCAAGGAGCATGCCGCTTGAGTGTCAGTGCTTTCCCTCATCACCAGTTCTTGGTACCCCAAATGCCAAATTATCAGTGCATGGACCATGGAAGGATCTTTCTTCTCAGGTAGAGAGTTTATAAATGCATTAGAAGTTTAATTAAAGGTAGGGGAGAGAGCAGGTAATGGGACGTGAAAATGTGTCACAGTAAATTAGGAAGACATTGACATGGCAGATTCAGCTTTGCCCCAAACTGTGAACTTTCTGTTTTAATTGATTGGATCATGGTCTAGATTATTTTTTTTGTGGGACCTGAATGACAAGCATAGTTAGGATTTACACAGAATGAGAAACAGTATTTTTTAAAAGAGATAGATGTAAATATAATATATGAAAATGAGAAACAGTATTTTTAAAGGACATAGATGTAAATTGGGCTTATTTACTATGTAGGCACAGGTAGCTTTTAGTCAAAATTGGTGTGTTAATTGTAAAATAATGACAGGAAAGAATTTTTCAGTGACTTAAATTTGATGCCACAGATATGATAAACTTAAAATTGTGTAGACACAAATTTCAGCTAGAATATACTGTGGCCATGATACTTAATAAAACATAAAATGTTTGCTATCATTCTTAAAACACTCTACAAACAAATCCAAGTTAGCTGCCCTCTAAATATATGATTTCAAAACAATTGTAGGGACAGGGATTTAGATCCACTGGATTTAAAGAGGCAGCACCTGCCAGTCTATCTGGATACTGTTGAAATAGTCAGCTAATCCTGACTGCTAAGAGGAAAAATGCTCTTGCTTTAAGCGTTTGATTAAATCATGTGATTTCTTAGCTCTGTGTTAACCTAGTGTGTTTTATTCTAAGTTACAAAGTAGATCGTAGGCATTTCTTCTGTTTATCTGCAGCCGAGAAGGCTTTCTTTTTGCAGTCTTTAGTCAACTGGCCAATTTCTAGCAGCGCAGTGTGCTTCAAGGAAATTGCTTAACCTGTTTGAGTCTCTTTTTATATTTGTCAAAGCGAAGGGGGAGGGGAAGGGGGAGGGGGAGGGGAAGAAGAGAATGAGAACCAGAGTGAGAATGAGGGAGTGAGGGAGAGGGAGAAACATCCTGCCTCAATTATAGAATGCTGAGAAGTTTAAATGCGTGAAACTTCATTGTGAAAATTCTAGGTCAGCTCTCAACTGTTCGGTTTACCTTCAGCAGTCACTGTACCCTTTTATTCCACATTAAAGGCAGCTAGAACTGCATTAGAGTAGCTCCGCTGCAGCCTTAAGATAGGAGCTTAAGGGCTGTTTTGCACTTTTGGAGGGTTGGGGAGTGTCACCTCGAGTTTGCCATATTGCGCCTGCAGCAGAGGCAGTGACAGGCACTTGTTGACAGGCTGATTCGATGATCAGATCTCTGGCCAAGCACCAAAGCAGAAAGAATTCAGCTTAGCAGCCTAATTTAAAGCAGATAAGGCAGAGCAGGTACCCTCAAACTCTGAGGTAAAATCTGGCATCAGTTGAACTTTACCCAATTTCCTTACCTGCTGATTCCAAGCGTCACAATGTAAGGTCCTGTCGAGCTTGCTCCCTGAAGCGAGAGCCAAATCTTCAGAAAATCCAAGCTGTAAGTCCCCTGGAGAGCTGGCCCTGGATAGTGAGCTTCAGAATAAATCTGGGTCCTCTGGCTGGTCCACTCCATTCACAGGGCGTCTGCTCTTTAGGAAAGCTGCTTTTCAAGAGGAGAGAGGTCAGGGCATGGCACGTTTGCTAGCCAGTATATACTGATTCTTCTTCCTCTTTCTGATTAGTCCTCAAACTGCTTAAACTACAGCAGTGTTTAGTTTCCCTGGTGCAAAGCGGGAGAAGGGAAGGAACAGAGAGGGAGAAAGAATAGAAACTGGAGACTTGCAGGTTATATGCATAAATGAGTGTTTATCTCTAGCTACTGCAATAGAAACCTCAGGAAGTCATGCAGCTGCTCTGAGGTGGGAAGTAAGGAGGAGTGTGTGCTGTTCAGCTTAGTTCTCTCTGATTTTTATGACTGGAGGGTGGTTAGGCTATTTGTAGGCGGGGAAAGATAATCCTAGTAGTATATGCTAATATAACTGGCATTATGTGAAACTCAATCTTAAGATAAGATATATTTCCTCTCTCTCTCTCTCTCTCTCTCTCTCTCTCTCTCTCTCTCTCTCTCCCACCCTCCCTCCTTCCCCCTCTCTCTGTCCCTCCCCCTACATCTCTCCCTCTCTGTGTGTGTTTCCCTCCTTCATGACATTTGTGAGTCTATAAAAAAATTTAAAAGACCATTTATTTTTGGTGCCTTATGTCCTAGGAGAAAAAGGACATTCCAATCTAGTATGTGCTTCTTAGAGCCCGAGGCAAGATTTTGATGTTGAAAACAAATTGATAAGACTATGAAGTAAACAGGACAAATGAACTACATGGAATTTTACTATCAAAATACCGTGTTGCGATAGACATGTATATCAACGCTTTGTAAACATAGCCTCATTATTAATAACTAGTTTGAAGGATTTGTAAATGTCAGGATAACAGTCCAACAATCATTTTCTGGCCGGTTATGGGCTACAAGAAAAACAGCGCTCCAATTTTGTCGCTTCAGGTAGCAGAGTGACTTTATAGCCTCCCTTCATCCTCTTCCACAGCATCTTTGGATGTGGTGGTGATGATGAGGCTTGGGGGAGAGGGTCCTTCAAGCATATTTAAAAGAGAAGATAACCTTTGGACTCAAGACCAGACTCTAATCTTATCCTTGGGAAGTTTACCAGCTGGTATTTTAATTAGTATTTCTTCAATGTAGTTGGGCTCCCCAGAGATCTATAAGGAACTTGGATAAGAGATACAAAATATGCACTTTTACTTTTCCTCTGGTGTGAGTCGTTTACAAGCATTTTGACTTACGGTAGAAGGGGAATTTATATCTAGACATTGAAGAAAAGAGCTTTAAGATAGCAGCACTATTGTAGGGGTGACAGTGAGGGGATGCTCCCCTACTTGTTTACTTCTTTAGTCGTGTCCCTGTTCCTGGGTGATGGGAAGAACAGTGTAACACTCAGCCCCATGGGGCCTTATACAGCTGCTTGATTCCTACTTATCGTGTTCTCTGTTATTGACTGTATTCCATTTTCCCTTTCCTATCCCTCACCTCCTTTATTGTCTTCTCCATCCAATTTCGTCTATCTCCCCACACTGCCTAAAAATGATGAACTGGGTAAATTGATACTTCTCTGCTGTTATCTCCCCACCTTTTCTCACTCTCCTAGATCTTTTCAGTTCTGACTTAAAAACATGGTAGAGAAGACCAAGTAAGGAGTGCTGAGTGAAATGGGGACTCGCATGTGTGTTACATGGGGAATCTGTGCCAGTAAAGCACCACTTGGGTAGAAGGTTGAGTGGTTTTCAGCCATGTGGTAGTCACACAGTAACTGCAAGTCACCAGATCTTCTCTGGAGATTGCACAAACTCAGAGCTGAAAGGGGCCTTCAAAATGACCTTGTTTAGATTTTATATTAATTTTAACTCAGACATGGCGTACCTGTTTTATTATTGATTTCTCCAGGTGTTAGCTCATGGCTTTATTTAGTTTGTTTAATAAATAATACAATTCAGCTTTCTCATATTGCAGATAAGAAAATAGGCCAAAGGAAAAGAGGCTCTCACAAGGTGTCCCCCACAAGCTCAATTTTTAAATTTTTATTTTTTTTATTGTAAAGAGAGTTTTTTTTCCATACAATATATTGTGATGACAGTTTCTCATCCTCCATCTCCTCCCAGATCCTTAACAACCCCCTGTGCCTTTAACTCCATTCCTTCTTTCTCCCTCTCTTAAGAAAACAGACAGGCAAATAAAAAAGGCAAACAAGGATAGGAAAGAGAACCAAACAAATAGAGAAAGAGCTTGAGAAATGAATATACACACATACTATGAAGGAAATAAAAGATGTCTGTACACACTTCCTTCTAGCCTCTTGCAATTTAGTTAGTTCTCCTCATTGCTTGCCCTGTGACATTACCAGCAGATTCCCTAAAACACACACACACACACACACACACACACACACACACACACACACACACACACACAGAGTCACACACACACACACACACACACAGTCACGCACATACACACACACAGTCACGCACACACACACACACACACACACACACACACACACATAGGGTGAAAAGGCACAATGTATCTATGGTTTTTGTTTACAGAAAAATCAGTCTGGCTTTTGAAATATGGCCTTCACCAATTAATTTCTTCTTTCTGCTCCAGTTTCCAGCCTGTAAGTACAAAGCAGTGCTGAGTTATAATTTCTAGTGAGTTAAGGACACTGTGATTGCATTACAGTGAGTGAAATTGAAAATCCTGAAGAACAGAATAGCATATACCACTTAGGACAGATTCTGACCATCTAAGCAGTTACTTAAACTTGAGTATAAATCAGTACAACATAAAAGCCTATCCTTTGTCCCCCTAGCTATATTTCAGGTGCTCAGTAGCGTAGCCACATGTGGATGTGACTACTGTATTTTAAAACAATGATTTAGAACAAGTGTTATAACTAATACCTGGCTTGTGGTAGAAGATGTCACTAGTATAATGTCATGTATAAATAAATGGCAAAGTTTCCCAAAGAACCCAGATCTCTCTCCTTTCAGTCAAGTGGAAACAATTTTATTTCAACCCACTATGGATTTATTTCTATCTTAGTATGTATATGTGAACACTACTCAAGGTGGAGTTTGTGTAGGCTTTGAAGGTTTTGCTTTGGTGTGGGGAAGAGGAAGGTGTTTCGTTAGCATGATGAGGGAGGTCCTTTGCATAGTTCTTTTCTTTCTTCCCTGATAGACCCAAATGAAGAAATACACATTGTACTGCAAAGAACAGGTTATGCAAAATAGAAGCTGTACTAATTATGATGATCTCTCCAGTTTTACCTTCCCTTACACAATGTTTTGTCCCTGTGTCTAGCTGGTGGTGATCAGTGGGGGCGCAGAAGTAAGCTGGTTTGGTGGGTCATTTTGGTGCCTGAGTCTGTTGGGTGTGTGTGGTCAGGAAATTTGAAAATAACCACCAGACGTAGGAACTAGAGTGTCTTAGTTAGGATTACTATTGCTGTGATGAAATATAATGATCAAAAACAACTTGGGGAGGAAAAGGTTTATTTCACTCACAGTTTGTTATACAAAACAGTGAAGGCAGGTATTCAAGCAGGGCAGGAGCCTGGGGACAGAAACTGATGCAGAGGCCATGGAGAGTGCTGCTTACTGGCTTGTTTCCCATGGCTTGCTCAGCCTGCTTTCTTATAGAACTCAGGACCATCAGCCCAGGGTTGGCACCACTGACAATGGGCTGGGCCCTCCAACATCAATCACTAATTAAGAAAATGCCCTATAGGCTTGCATTCACCCCAATCTTATGGAGGCATTTTCTCAATTGAGGGTCCCTCATCTCAGATGACTCTAGCTTTGCATCAAGTTGACATAAAACTAGCCAGCACACAGGGTCAGTTGGACTTGTTTTCATCTTAGCCTTTGATCCAAGGGAGTGACTGTAAGGCTGGAATTAGCCAAAGGCCATCTAATGACTAGAGGCTTTTCCTTAACTAGATGTATTATCTGCCTGATAACTACTTAAATTTTTGTCAAGTTTAAGGAAAATGAAAGGGAAAAAAAAGATAAATCATTGTGCTACAAATTCCTAGTAAACGAGATGCTATAACTGATCTCTTTTGAGAGTTATTTTAGGAAAGTCTAAGTCTGTAGCTCCTCAAATCCCTTGATAGTCAAAGTGACTTGGCATTACTTAGCGATTCCTTATATGTGGTTCATGGCAAAAGTCCTCTCATAGATGACTTTAAATTCAGATCCACTGAAGAGAAGAAGCAGGACTGACTTGCACAGGGAATTTCACCTACTGTAGGTGGGAGAAATTGTATGGAAAAGTCAGACTTTGAATTACACAATGATGGGCTGGAGGAACTGAGAAGTCTATCCTCCTGGGAAGATGAGCTCATCAAGGGGATGTAGAGAGGAAAGGTTGAGATTTCAAACTATGTTTCCCATGGTGAATTAGCAGCTAGGTTTACAAGACAAAGAACTTGGATCTGGATTTGACTTTCCCTGTAACTCATGAATTTGTACTCATGTAGATTCCATTCCCATAGAATGCTGGAGGTAGATAGAACCATGGAGGAAACTATGATGCAAATTAGCTGTAGTGTTATTATGTCTGATTTCAGGCTAAACCTAGCTCAATGTTCTTATATGGCAGATGAAGAAATGGAGTCCATGCTCTCTCAAAATGAATTTTGTCATCCCTGGATAAGCTATTCTGTCGATGTGTGTCTTAGTGTTCTCATTAGAAAAAAAGATAACACCAGTTATGCCTATTTCACAGAATTTAAAATTCAACCAAGGAAGGTATGGAGTTGGTAGAGTGCTTACCTAGAATGCTTGAAGCCCTAGGTTTGATCCTTAGTACCACATGTGTGATTGTGGTGGCATATATCTGTAATTTCAACACTCTGGAGGCAGAGGCAACATGATGAACTCAATGTCATTCTTGACTACATAACAAGTTTGAGGCCTGCATGGACTACTATTGTCTTTCTGCTTCTCTCTCTCTGTCTCTCTCTGTCTCTCTGTCTCTCTCTGTCTCTCTGTCTCTCTCTGTCTCTCTCTGTCTCTGTCTCTCTCTGTCTCTCTCTGTCTCTGTCTCTCTCTCTCTCTCTCTCTCTCTCTCTCTCTCTGTCTCTCTCTGTCTCTCTCTCTCCTCCAAAGGAAACAAGAGACCAGAAAGTATGGTGCAGATAAATTTTCTTCATTTAAAAAATGTTCATCATCTTCCTACAAAGTGCCTTCTTTCACTCCCAGTGTTACTTACATGACTTGTTATAAGGCTTTGAAGCGAGATGACTTGGGATCACAGAGAATATTACACTGACAGTGGAAGGGACCAAGGAACTACTTTATGTCTGGACCTATGTTTATCACAATGTCAGCATCTGCCAGGTGTATTTGTATATTCTCTGTCTTTGTCTTTGTCCCTTTCTCTGTCTCTCTTCTTTGAAGCTGTAGCTTAAGGACTACTGAAACATTATTTGTAAAACTAGTGTATGAAGGTAAAACAAACCACTCATTTGAGTTAAAGCTGGAGTTGTAAGATCAAGGTTTATTGTATCCCCTTTGGTGTGGCTTAGATCATAATAAGTAACTTAAAGGCTATGACAGCCACTTTCCCCTATTATAATGAATAAAAATAAGGGGGAAGTAATGATACTTCATAGCTAGGATGAGAATCAAAGTGGGATAATGCATGTTAAAGGCCTCGTGAACTGCAAATAGCTATAAAAATAATCTCATGAATATTTCCTAGTAGCAGGGGGAATCCCCCAGGGATGTGCTCATAAATTATCTTTGACCCGCTTTTCCTTTATCTCATCAGCAACCAGTAAATTCTTTAGAAAACAAGCAAAATTTGTTTAACATTTGATTTGTGGCTTAGTACTTAACCTAGCTTCACCTCTTTTGTCAAGAAGCCCTGGCTTTAAAAAAAAATACCAACAGGATGTAGTCCACTATGCAAGGCACTGGGTTCAATTTTTATGCCTGCAATAAGAAGCTTATCATATATTTAAAAAGACAAATATGCATCTACATTTTAAGTCTGGGTTTGTACCTCCCTGTAGAGTGCTTGCTTAGCCTACACAAGTTTCATTGTACCATCTCTAGCACCAAAATGGAAACAGAACTAGACCTGGGCAAAAGTTTTGAATTAAATCATTTTTTCAGTGACTGTATTTTTTTTTCCATTTTAGAACTACTCCTCCAGAACATGGAGCAAGAGATAGAAGGAACAGAGTTTAGTTACCTTAGTAGATAGTTAACAAGTTAGACTTTGAAGGTAGATCTGGGCTGAATCTTCTTTCTACAATTGACTGTTGACTAGTTCTGATTTTAGATAACTGATTCTGGTTTCAAGTCCTAAGAATTTTTCCACATCTTGGACTTTCTGGCTTGGTGATTTGAACAGGTGAGCTCTCAGATAATATTGGGCATCAATTTGTATACTGATTAGGATCCTGGTTTTTAAAAATATTTCCACAGCCACTTGATTTTTCAGGGTATATTTTTACTTTTGCTTATAGATGATCAGCAATAATTTTCTTTATCATTATCTTTTGATAAATATGTGAGTCTATATTCTGTTCAGAGGCATCTTAGTCTTGGCCAGCTGGAGCCGAGATTGCATGATTGAGGTTTTGACTTTAATTAAAAGAAAGAAACTCATAAACAAAATTTTTTCTTCTTGCATTTTAAAGAACAGAAAATATGATCTGTGCTTCATGGGGCTCAGCTAGATCTCTAGATGTATAATTGATATGTTTATGAAATCAAGATTCAGTTTGTTTAATTTCATTATGTCTGACTTAGGACATGCCATTGTGCATCAATCTTAAATGAATTTAGTTTACAAGCTGGGTTAAATCATATGGGTAACTGGGATGATTTGAAAGGAAATCACTCCCAAAGGGAGTGGCACTATTAGGAGGTGTGATCTTGTTGGAGGAAGTATGTCACCATGGGGGCAGGCTTTTTGGTCTCTTTTGCTCAAGCTTCCCTCAGTGTGGCAGTCAGTTGACTTCCTGCTGCCTCTGGTCAAGATGTAGCCAGCACCATGTCTGCCTGCATGCTGCACTCCTCATTATGATGATAATGGACTGAATCTCTGGAACTGTAAGCCATCACTTCAATGAAATGTTTTCTTTGTAGGAGTGGCTGCAGTCATGGTGTATCTTCACAGCAATAAAAAGCCTTAACATAAGACAGTAACTAACAGATAACTAGTTTTTAGTTGAACATGTTCCTCCTGAGAATAGGAAAAAAGAGAGACTGCAGAATGTCCAATAAGAAGTGGAAGTTTACATGGCTGTATTTGTTAAATCTCTTAACATGGGGTCTGAACTATTACTTTTCTCTTTCTCATTGTTAGCCAGATGAGGTTTGTGAAGGTGTTTTGAATCTGAGAGCACATAATTCTGAGATTATTATTGCTGTCATCTTAGTGTTGGTTATGGTAATTTTGAACATTCTCGTTTGCACCAAAATGTTATGGGTATCTCCCTCCTCTGAAAAATAGTTCTAATCTGCTTTAGTTCTAAATGAAACACATTCTTGTTTGTAATAACTATCCATTTTCTAGGCTTTCTTGAGTCCAGTATAATTTAAACAAGCAAACAAACAAATGAACTACAGCCAGGAGCAGTCCAAATGGAGGTTATGAGAGCTTGTCTTTTTGTTCCCAAGATAAAACCACCCTTTCATTTGACTCCTTTGGGGTTTTTAGCTGTCAGTCCTTCCCTTCCTTCCTGTTTTACTTGGGAAGTGCTGAGCATTCTATAGAAATAAGTATCCCATATTGCATAACTGCTGCCACCTCTCTGGAGAAACTCGGGCAAACCAATGTGAATGCTTTCTTACACAAAGAATAAAGGGAGCTAGAAACATTGCTCCCATCAGTATGTCTGCTGGATGCTTTGTCTGCCAACTGCCTGACATTAACTCTAAACTCACTGATCCAACAGGGACAGTCCTGAGGAATTAGGGAATAAAAAGAGTCTTTCTTGACTTCTGTTTCATATAGAGCTATCTTTTCTTTCATTTTTATCCCTTTTCTAGTTTCCAACTATGCAGTGCTTATATTCCTTTTAATTTGGTCCCTTTTAACAATAAATATTTGTTAGAAAGTTACTTTTTGTTCTTAATTTACGAATTCACAATTGGAAAAGCTTTCTCTAATAACTGTTATTGAATAAATTGCACTGTTCAAGTTCAATTTCTACTTTTTATTTTGGCACATCAGAAATGAATGCAATCATTAACTTCAATTTGTGTGATTTGTTTTCTTTAGATAATTAGTGCTGTATTTTATCCCTGTGATATTGCTTATTTAAATGTTTATTAATGCTCTTCCATAGCTCAGTTAGTTGAGCAGAGTATTGTAGAGATGTCACCTTAAAAGTTCATTGAAGCTGGGTGGCGCACACCTTTAATCCCAATGCTTGGAAGTCAGAGGCAGGCATATCTTGGTGAGTCTGAGGCCAGCCAGGTCTACAAAGTGAGTCCTGGGACAATTAGGGCTGTCTCGAAAAACCAAAAAAAAAAAAAAAAAAGTTCATTGAAGGTAATAATTCTAGAATTTATACACATTTATTTAAAATACTTTGTTAAGTTTTTACATGAACATTGAAATGATATTTTTATAACTAATGATAACTGTGTATCTTTAAATCTCTAAATGCAAAAGAAGAAGAGGAGGAGGAAGGAGAGGAGGAGGAGGAGGAGGAGGAGGAGGAGGAGGAGGAGGAGAATAAGTAAACAATTATGTCATATGACTATGTAGACTGCCATACTTTTAACTCTGGGTTGCTGGAAATTAAAAAAAATGAACTCTTCAAGAATGAAATACATTCTCTATTTTAAAAAATATTTATTTTGCATCTCAGCTGTAGTTTCCCCTCCTTCCTCTCCTCTCAGCCCCTCTTCCTACCCCTTTCTGTTGTCATCCCCAATCCACTCCTCCTCCGTTTCTGTTCAAGAATGGGCAGGTCTCCCGCGGATATCAACAAAACATGGCATATCAAGTTGCAGTAAGACTAAGCACCCGCCCTCATGTATTAAGGCTGGGCAAGGTGACCCAGAATGAGGAGTAGGGTTCCAAAAGCCAGTAAAAGAGCCAGAGACAGCCCCTAATGCATTCTCTTTTTTTCATGTTTCCCCTAACTCCTCCAAAACCCATGCCCCATTTCAAATTTTCTTTTAAATAATATAATAATGTTTACAAGATTGACTCCTTTCCTGAGGCTAATTATATATATATGTATGTATGTATACACACACACACACACATATATATATATATATATATATAACTATATAGATTTTGTGTCATTACAGTGTATTCTAACACAATATTACTGTTTAACATTAAGTATTAATAATTTAAACATTGGTTAAAAGAAGAAAACATGACAACATAATTTTTGGACTTTTCCTTTTATGGTTCAAATTGTTCTAGTATTTCTATTTACAAAATGTTACTAAAAAGTAGATAATAAAATTTCTCAAAATCTAGATGAGTCTTGCTTTTATTTTGTTCTGTGCAACATATTATTTACAATTTTTATGCTTTATTTTCAAATGGTAGGTTTTCTAACTCTCAACAAACAGTCTTATTGTCTTAACTAGTAGTTCTTTTCATAGGCAGAATGAAATTCTAACTAAATGAAATTGGATATCTTAAGTTACTAACTCTTCAGTGTAAATGCATATTTAAATTGTTCTTTTTTTCTAAAGTGACTTCATTTTACTTCAGTTATATAAAATCCTGAGAGATCATAAAAAAATTAATAAAAACCTCCATGATTCCACTGCATTGAATTAACCCATTCTTTTTTCTTTTTCTATTTTTTTATTGAAAATAATTTTTTCATAGAATATGTTCTGATTATCGTTTCTCTCCCCCAACTCCTCCCAAATCTTCCCCAACTCCCTTCCTATCTGACTTCCCGCTTCTAACAAGTGTCTAAAGATAATAATAAGATAAAATAAAAACAAACAAATTGGAATAGGGCATAGGACAAAACAAGCAGACTGAAGAAAAAGAGCCAAAGAAAAACACAAGAAACACACGTAGATGTAGAGACACACATTTGTACAAAACCTGTGTGACTCCATTAGAGAAAACCCAAATTTTCCTTGCAAGCGTATCAGTTGGGTGAGGGACAGGGGCTTGTGTTCGCTTCCCCTTTTAGCACTAGAATCCTCCTGGCCCCCACCCACACAGGCCCTACTCTCTGAGTTCATATGTCTATCAGTCCTCTTGATTTAGAAGGGCATGTTTCCTTGGTGTCTTCACTCCCCTCTGTCTTTTACATTCTTTCTGTTTCTTCTTCTACATGGTTCCCTGAGCCCTGAAGGGAGGGAAATGATGGAGACATACTGTTTAGGGCTGAGTGTTCCAAGGTCTACCACTCTCTTCACATTGTCCAGTTGTGGGTCTCTTGTGTTCCCATCTGCTGCAAGAGGAAGTGATATGAGTATAGCAGAATGTTGTTTGGAGTCATTAGCAGAACAGTAGTATTTTTTTCCTCGGTCCATGCCCTATCCAGTCTTAGGTCCTTGGCCATATGGACAGTGTTGGGAATTGTGGGATATTTGATTGCACTGTGAAACCCTGAGACTGTGTTAAAACCAATCTTGGATCAGAGAGGCCGAGAAGCAACCATCTGACCTTCATTTTGGCGGGAGACCCAACGAGAGAGTGTCTCTCCACTTGTCCCAAACCAAAAAAACGACAGAGAATTCCCAAGTCCCTCTCTGTTTCTTCCTGTGTAGTTTTGGCTCCTCCATTCTCTCTTTGGCTAATTCTTATCAGTTAGTCATTGGCTTTGCCCCCTGATCCAAGGCTGATTTTATTAACACAGTCTTGGGGTTCACAGTGTGATCAAATATTCAGCGACAGGGGATGAGTTCTATTTCATGGAATGGACCTTGCATCCAATCAGATAGTGGTTGTTTACTCCTACAATATTTGTGCTACTATTGTACCAGCATATCTTATAGGCAGTTCGCCATTGTAGATCACAGGGTTTGTAAGCTGGATTGTGTTTTCTTTATCCTTTGGTAGCATGCAGAGTACCTTCCAGTGCCATGAACACTAGTCAGCAGGGCAGAAGTCTCTAGGTTGGCATCATCTTGACTTTTCTGTGTTCAATGAGTTGTGTAGGGCCTTACCATCAGTTTGTGGAGAGTCACCAATAGCCTTGGCGATAGCCTGGATTGTTTGGGGGTTTCCATGAGGCCCTTTGGCCAATAACTTAATTAGATGTAACCTATTCCAGGCATTGAAGGTATCATTTGGTGATGAGAGATGTCTGGTTGGGGCTTTGTCTCCCCCATTATTTAATGATTCCATTTAGATTTCTTTCATATCTAAATATTTTTAAGAAGCTTCTACTGTATTAGGTTTCCATATGACCCCTTAAATGCCCCTTAGGCTTAGCTGTTCCTCCCCACACTCTATCCCCCCCCCTTCCCATTTGATTTATTCTAGTCCCCCATATCCATCCATAACTATCTATTTCATTTCCCTTTCCTAGGGAGCCTTATAATTTCCCCCTACTCCCTTACTCTATACCTAATCTCTTTGGTTCTGTGGATTGTAGTCTGCTTATCAAAGATTTAACAGCTAATAACTATGTATCAGTGACTGCATACCATACCATAGTTGTTGCTTTGTAGCCCACTTTTAACATTTATGTGTATAATCTTTTATGTTTTTTTAAAATATATAAACATAGATATATTAATCAAGTGGGATTAGCTTGTACATATTGCTTTCTTATTTGACCTTAAAACAGTATAGTATCAATTTTTTACACTAATAGTTGTTCATACTTTTTCTGTATGTCTTAACTTATTTCTTTAAAAAATATTTATTTGTTCTATATGTATGTATGTATGTATCTGTGCCCATGTGTAGGTATGTGCATCATATGTGTAAAAACCTGCAGAAGTAGGAAGATGGCATCAGATTCCCTGGAACTTACTGTTAGCTGTCATGTGGGAGCTGGGAATTGAACCTGGGTCCTCTGCAAGAACAGTATGTGCTTTTAATTCATGAGCCATTTCTCCAGGCCTGACTTTGTTTCTTATCAAAAGTTTATGTTTTTGAATTGTAGTAGTTTTAAGAAATAACACTAAGTGTATCAGTCCTGTTATATCTGGAAGAAGCTTTTACCTTGGAGACATCTGTAAGAGACCTATATCTCTTACAGTCTTTCCACACTCTCTTCTGTATAGATTCCTGAGCCCTGACAGGAAGGGTTTGGGAAAGACATCCCCTTTAAAACTGTTTCACATTCTGTCACTCTCTGCCGCTGTCCAGTTGTGAATCTCTTTGTTAATTACCATTTATTGCTAGAAGAAACTTCCCTGTTGAGGACTGAGCAATGCTCTGTTCTATGGGTATAACAATAGATCATTAAGGATCATTTTATTGTTATGTCCCTTTAGCAGAATAATAGGTTTTCCTGTAGGCCTATGAGTTATCTAGTCTCAGATTCTTGGACACTTTAGCAATGTTAGATATGGGCTCTATTTCTGGGAGTGTGCCTTAAGTCCAATAAAAAAATAGTTGTTGGTCCTCAACAGAAGAATGGATAAAGAAAATGTAGTACATTTACACAATGGAATATAACTTAGCTGTTAAAAAATGGCATCATGACATTTACATGTGAATGGATGAAACTAGAAAAGATCATCCTGAGTGAGGTAACCTAGACCCAGAAAGAGAAATATAGTGTGTACTCACTTATAAGTGGATATTAGCCATTAAATAAATGATAATCAATGTACAATCCACACATTCAGAGAGGTTAGGTATAGAGGAAGGGACTGGAGGGGGGCATATGGATATCCCTGGGAGGGAGAAATAGAATATATTTCATGGGTGGACTGTGGTCAAGGGAGGCCTGAAATGGGAGGATCAGGTGGGAAGAGGAAGGGAGACAGAATGGGTTGAAGGAAGAAATATGGGGAGAGACAGGGGCATTTGAGGGATGATATAGAAATCTAGTGCAGTAGAAACTTCCTAAAGTATATGAAGGCGATTCTAATGAGGCCTCCTAATAATGGGGAATATGGAATCTCAGCTGGTCATCTCTTGTCAACAAAAGAGGCTTCCAGTAGTGGGATTGGGTTTCATTCAATTGAGTTGTTGAACAAGGGAGTCCTATGGAAATCCCTAAACAACTCAGGTGGTTGCTAAGACAGTGGGCTGCTCTCTATAAACAGACAGTGGAGCCCCATTGCCGAGGACAACACCCATACAACTCATTGAACATGGGGAAGTTGAGCTGGTGCTTACATGGAGCCTTCACCCCTACATTGTAGTGTCTTTGATTCAGGAAGCTATTTTGTAGGCTACCAAAGAAGAATTGTAAACACCAACCCAGTCACAAGACCTTGACCTACAATCTGTCCTCCCTGCAAGTTATGCTAGGGCAATGGTTGCACAGAACTTGTGGGAGTCACCAATCAATGTCTGCTCTGACTTAAGGCCCATTTCATGAGATGGAACTCATACCCAATACTGTTTGGGTGACTAAGAACCAGAAATTGGACACCCTAGAAACCTAGGGTATAACTCAATACTACTGTTCTAAAAAAAGTATCAATAAGATGACTCCTAAGGATATTCTGCTATACTCATAGATCAGTGCCTTATCCAGTCATCATCAGAGAAGAAATATGTCAACTCTATCAACTTCATGAACTATATAACCTTTACTTATCAGTCAACTAGAGAGGAAGGAGTTAAAGCTGTTTTCCCTATTGAATGAGAACTAAAGCTTATTTTTTCAAAACCTGAGTTGAACCCACTAAATGTGTCTATTTTATGATTATCTTTTTGTTAAAATATTCACTCTGTTTCGTTTTAGAAATGGTACTTCATACAGCACCTCAAAGACTATTATGACATGATCTTTCATTTTTTCACCAGTTAATAATGACTCAGTTTCTACTTTTCAATTATATTTTGAAAAAAACCTGATGGCCATTAACTGTATATTTCTCTGTTGTTGTGTCTTAGTTTGTGCACTTGTACATACTATAGAGAGAAAGAAGTACTGATTGAATGGACTTTTTTACCAGCTTATTCAGTCACTTACAAGCTGGTCTTAGTGACCATGTAGAGCCATGCACAAAACTCCAGACTTGGAAGCCATTCAGCTTTTCTTCAGACTCAGGTAACTATTGGCTACTAATGTGAACAAAGGCATGCTTTTTAATGAGCTATTCTTTTGAGAGTTCAAAACCGATTCTGTAATTATCTGAAGGGTCTCTTTTAAGCCTTTTCTTTCTGAAGCTGAAATATTTTCTTCTGCCCTTACAACCTGTTGCTTGTCCATTTCAATGGTTCCTCATTACTGCTGCCTGTTCAGTTGTCTGATTAGCATGTTCTCGTAACTCCTTTTGATTAAGGTCCAAGTGCTTGATTTGGTCTGATTAGCTTCCAGTGTATGTTTATGTACTTCAAGGAAGATTTCTTTGGAGTAGTTACTGTGGAACATGTCAGTCTTGGGTTGCTGTTATTTTAACTTCATTATTTTGTCCTTGTATTTTTAAAGTAAAATTAAAAAATTTGAGATTATAATATAATCACATCATTATTATACCTTGATCATCCTTTTTCACAGTCATTAACTATGTATTTTATTTATATTTATTTGTTTTCTTATTTATTTTGTGATTGTGTGTGTGTGTGTGTGTGTGTGTGTGTGTGTGTGTGTGTGTATGTGTGCCTCTTTGTCACAGTATGCATTGGAGGTCAGAAGACAACTTGTGGGGTCAGTTATTTCCTTCCATCGTGTGGATTCTGAGGATTGAACTCAGGTCATCAGGTTTGGTGGCAAGCACCCTTGCCTCTGGAGCCATCTCATCAGACAACAATTAACAATTTAACATTTGTCTTTGATAATGCACAGTATCTTACAGAGGTTATGCATTTCTTTGATGCCCTGTTGCAATTCTTTGACTCATTTGTTTTCTTGCTGGATTCCTATAACTAATGTGGACCATGGCTGATATTTTATAAGTTTATTAAGCTTTTAGATCTCTTTCTGACACTACTTCAGTTCTCTTATTCGAGTTCTGAGAGCTTTGTTCTGCTCAGAGACTCTGCTGCATTGTTACTATCTCTCAGTCTTTCAAGGAGGGCTTTAGTGCCAGCAATGAAGACCCTGACCCTCTGCCAACAGGGACCTATGTACCCAGATGGAGGATAATTCTGTTCCACCTCCTCACTGAGCGGACACAGAACCTCACAGACACAGGGGTAGGGGTCCTAAGGGGCCAGCTTGGCTTGGCTCAGCCACCAGCCTGAGGGATACTTGGTGCTCCAGTAACACAGAAGTGTTTTCTGTAATAATTCATATTTCAGGCCCAAGAAAGAATCTGGTTTTCAGTTTCCCAAAAATATTAGTTATCTACTGAGCCAGAGAGCAGTCCCATAAAAGGAATAAAAACGTCTGGCCAACTTTCCTGGAAAAAAATGTTTAGATGCAGAGTTTAGTACACCATTTCCAAGTGCTTGTTGACTGATTAAGAAGTGTAGAGGAAGCTATTTTAGGGAGTCAGAAATCAAATATGATTTATTTTTTCAAATATCACTTTCTTACATTCATTTCTGTGCACTATTCTCCTCCCCTTTTCATCTCTTTGGATTCTGTCAGTCTTCTTAGTGCTTACTCTTTACCATTTTACTGTTTTTGATGATTGACTCACTACATCTTTGGATAGGAGCTGATTTGTTGATTTTAACTAGGGGTTGTCTGGCTCCTATGATGATATATTGTCATTAGGCCAATGTTTCCTTGCTTATTTCAGCCCAGACTTCTTGTGGCAGTGTAGGATTTTGGTTCACACTCAGTCATTCACCAGTCTGGGAAGAGCTCCTCCCCTAAATGATCTTAACTGCCTCTCCAATTTTGATTGATTGCTGCTGTGTTTGCACTTACTCGTTTTTTTTTTTGCCTTCACACCTCTATCTAGTCTACTAATCAAAGGTATCAGGAGATACTAAAAGATATATTAACATTATAACATGCCAAGGGAATCTTTACATTATTCATTACAGCACTTACCAGTGTTTAATTGCTAGTAATTGACTTCCCCAGTAGACCATGAACTTGAGGGGAGCATCAGTGGCTTCAGCTACACTCAATGATTGGTACAGTATGTTATTGGTATGAAACTTAAATGAACAAAAAGCAGAAAAGGGGCTTGTAGTTGCTAAAGAGCTTATCACTTGTCCACCAAATGCCTATGTATTAAAACAAATCCAATAACTTTGCAATACAAAACTGGAAAAGAATGCCTGCCTTGAGAGTACCTTAGGAATTGGCAAGACCACACTCATCAAAGGTGAGCTCAAAGCTCAGGGTGCAAATTTATTGTAGGGATTTTCATTTGAGAAAAGAGCTCCGGGACATGTACTCACACAGGAACTTTCAGGGAATACCCTGTGTGCTGCCAGAGAGGCACTTAGAGTCTTTTGTAGCAGAGATTCAAACATCCTCAGGTGTAGGTAGCTTATAAGATAGCTTGACATCATCCATGTGATGCTTATTTTGCAGATTTGCAAAATGCAGGAGTTATGGGATCATGGAAGCTTCCACCAATATGTGGCTGGGTTAGAGTCCCTGAAGGGGCACCTAACAACATGATGCTGTAACTGTGATACTGAAGCCAAAGAAGCAGTGACTACTTCCCAGGAAGCAGAGACACAAGGAATTTGGAACATCTGTTGAGGGAATATGTAGGCATCATCCACAGCCAGCCCAATAGAGTGTCCATGTAAGATGTACTCAGTAGTCATTGGCAGGTTGTGCGAACTCTTGGGGACTTACTTGTTCCCTGCTATGGTATTTTGTAGACACAGTGATTTCATGTTTTTCCTTCTGTATTTCAGTTTCTTATGAGTATGGTGTCACCTTTCTATGTTCCTACCTCTCCCTTTTGTACTAGAATATTTACTCTGGCCACTGTATCCTGGAAAGGAGGAACTTGATCTTTTGTTCTCACTGGGGCTTCCAGTTGCATTTGCCTGGTGTCTCAGAGGATCAGAGTTTGGATTTGTACTTTTGAGCAATGCTGGAATAGATAGGACTTCTGGGATTCTTAGATATGGACCAAATGAATTTTGCATTATGAGGTGAACAGGAACAGAGGTGGACAGGATCAGAATACTGTAGTTGAGACCTGAAATGTTCCCAATGGGGATGTGCCTTGAAGGAGAGTTTGTAGAGATTGATTCTTTCACTTCTCCCTTACTTCCTGTTCCCTTGAAAAAAGCAAATTTGTTCTTTTGTGAGTCCCCAGTCATGGTGTACTGATTTGTCACAGGCAATGTCCTTCATCAGAGCGATACTTTAATTGCAGATGTTAAACTTGGATTAATATGCCTTTACCCAATGTTTATAGTTTATCTTAGGAATACTTTTGGAATTGAATATTTTATGGTTTGATACAAATGTATAGACATTTATCCATCATCATAATTCAATACAGAGTGTTTTCATTATCCTGAAAATCCTCAGAGCTGTACCTATCATCCTTCCTCTCCACTACCTCTTGGCAACTGCTGGCCTTTCTGTTTGTATAGCTTGTTTCTTCCAAAATGATACACAGCTTGAATCACACCATCTAGAGCTCTTTTGTATTGGCTTTTTTCACTTAATAATGTGTACACCATAGTCGTCTTCTTAGCTCAAAATACTCCTTGGATTCTTTCTACAAATAACATTAGTGTGCATGTGTTCGTGTGTGTGTGTGTGTGTGTGTGTGTGTGTGTGTGTGTGTACTGTATGGGGGTATATCCAAGTGTGTTATCGGATGCATATCTATGCATATGAACATAAGAGGTTGATTTTGGGTGTCTTCCTTTGTTATTTTCCACTTGATTTTTTTTTTTTTGAGATGAGCACTCATTAAATCTGTAGATCACTGGTTGGCTAGACAGGCTGGTAAGCAAGTAGCCCATCATCCTCCTGTCACTATCTCCCAGCACTGGAATTACAGATATGCTGCTGATCTTGCCTTATTACCTGGGTCCTAAGGATCTGAACTTGGGTCTTTGTGTTTGCAACGCAACCACTTTACCAACTGAGCCATATCTTTAGCCCTTACATTTCTTTTTACATAACAGAATTAGGCACATATAAATGTGTAACAAAATGAACAAACATAAATAAACCTAACAAAACCCAAATCATAAAAAATTCTCTGGTTTCACTTTTATCTTTTTGAACGCAATCACACAAATACTTGCTTTCTTACAAAAATGATACAATATCCACACTATTTCTGTAACCTGATTTTTCACTTATGAATATACCAGCACAATTTTGTGATTTTGATTTAATATTTTGTATATATAACAGAGTTGCCGAGTTCAAATTCAAATGCTATAAAATGGTGAATGTTTGAGTGACATATCTTCTCTTTTATCAATGTTCTCCTAGTCACTTAATTTCTAGTCTTTGCTTTACCTCAGGTAACTGATTACTACTTTTGTGCACATCTTCACAAATATTACAAAATTACATTTTATTTTCACTTTCCCTCACCTTTTAAAAAAACAAAATATGACATTCTAAATGTGTTGTTTTATATGTTTCTGTTCACTTCACAGTAAATCTTGTGGATCTTTGCCCAGCAACAGCCAGAATGGTTGTTTATATATGTTCACAGCACTTTTTATTTTATTGTATGAGTGAATGATCATTTGACTAGTCTTCTACTGCTGAATAATTAGTTATTTTGAGTCTTTAGGGATTAGAAATAATGATGCATAGTGTAATTTTAATAATATTCTTTATTTTGTCTTATAGATATAGAATGTTTTATTTAAGCAGTATCATATTGTTCAATATTAGCTCCTTTCAATATATTTTTTTAAGCTGGGGATCGAACCCAGGGCCTTGTGCTTGCTAGGCAAGCGCTCTACCACTGAGCTAAATCCCCAACCATCTTTTCAATATTTTATTAAACATCATGCTGCAATGAACAGGTTTCTAGTATCATTAGGCATATCTCTATTGTCCTAGAATGGCTCCCTACAAGTTGTTGTATTTTGTAGTAAAAATTCTTTTAGATGCACGTGCACTGTTATAATTTAGTTGTACACTCCTCTGAGGAAGGAAGCTTTTGCTAGTATTCAAAGGATACATTCATATTTGTATAAGAACCCAATTAATACATATTGAGTGTAGGGATAAATTTTGGTCTAAGAGTATTGCCTTATATTAATAGTAATCAAAGAGAATTATACTTCTTAGCCTGGGGGTGTTCAAGAAACATCTAACTCTGAGGCAGATAACAATGGCCAGCCACTCTTCTAAACATAGCAAAGAGCACAGTAGAGCCAAGGGTACAGGAAGTCAGTGGAGTGAACTAAGATGGTGCTCCCCTCACCTCTTCCGAGAGCACCACAATCAGACTGGCACTAGAGAAGAGAAATCGTGGTCCATACAGGGAATCTAGACAAAAGCCACCCCACTTCTACACACAGATTGTGATTCATTTAGAGTTATTTCTTCACTTATGAAAATGACATATGCCACGTCCCTTTTATAATTCATGAATTCTCGTAGGAAGGTGGCTGTCCAGTTATAATGCTGAAGCCTAGAGAAGCAGCCTCCTGGTTACACAAAGTCCTATAATCTTTAGCACCACAGCATAGTAATCAAAATGAACTGGGTAGAAAGATAGCAGAGGCATGCCAGAAATACGTTAGGATATGCTCAGAAGAAGGTAAAGACAATGAGTGTTTCTGTGGCCAAGATTTCCTTAAACTTCTAAGTCCAGATGTCTTACTAGATCCATGCTGACATATAGAAGCTCATCCTAGAAAACACACCAAACAGGGTGAACAAGTTTGGGAGCAGCTTGTGGAAGAAAACACGTTGCTTCTTGTAGACTCTTGTACTAAATGCTCTTGCTGGTAACATTTTATGTACTGGAAATGCTGAAATGTCATTGTAGCTTTGAGTGGCAGAGAAACTTAAGATTGTCTTTTGTGCCAGAGGCATATGGGCCAAATTACATTTGAGAAACGTTTTATCAATATTTCCTTTATTATTTGTGAAGATTGAGAAATGTAGAAGCCAGATAATGTTTCTTCACAACTGCTTAAATCTCTATAGTGCTTTATGAATGTACTTCACACATGCTACTTGGGAAAGGGTGGGGCAGGATGCTGAGAAATTTCAGCAGAGCTTTCATTGTTGAATATCCCTCCAGGTGCCCGATGTTTGAAAATATCCTAAGATCTCTACCAAGGTTAGAAGTTACTTCAGCACTCGAAAAATGGAGATTCTTTCAGCTCACACAATGACCCCACAGTGTTTTTTCAGACATCTTAGGGATAATAAATAATCAAATCTATTAAATGTTTGCTATTCTTTAACAACAACAACAAAAAAAACCAACCCAATTTAAGTGGTTCTGGCAAGCTCATTTTTCTTGTAAATGTTGTTGAGAGGAAGCTGGAGTGTTGCCATTGGCCCTTTAATCTTAATCAAGATTGTATAATATGTAAATCTAGGAAGAGTTACAAAATAACATAGTTCTCTTGACTCTCCATGCTGCTTTATTGTGGCTACAGTTGCTCACTCGTTTATCTTCATTGCTGATTAACTGTGGATATTTTCTTAAAACTCAATATCCCATTGTATCTTTTTTCCTCAAGGACCCTTAAGCTTTCTTGATCTCAACCATCTCTGTATGGTTACTTAATCAGCCTTCATGCCTAACTATTTTAGTCTCTATTGCTATATTTCCCACCTCTTTCTGTTTTTTGCTTGAAATACCATTCAAGTTCTTTCCCTAGGCCTCACTGTTATATTAGAATTTGATATGGATCCTAACATATTCAACTCAACCCATCCAGTGATATTATCTCTGCTGTAAACATTTGACACTTAGAAAGCAAGCAAAAAATTCCAGCAGATAATATCTTGACAGTATGCTGTTCTGTCTCACTCCCTACCTGACTGCCACTGTCATTAGTCTATGTGTAACCTCTGGCATGGGTCTCAGATTACATTGGCAATTGATATCTTCAGGGGAAAAAGGGCAGATAAATTCAATGTACTGAAGACATGCATTTTTTTGATATTTCATATCATTGTATGTATTTTTCATCTGAATTCTTAATGTTTTCTATATTTTTCTTAAGCATTTCTTACAGAAACCTACCCAAATTCTGTTGTAGTCTTTAATATAGTAAGAGTGGACCAAGACAGGCTCAATTTTATACTAGAGGTTATGGGAGGGTTGCTTGGGTTTGAGACAAAGTCCCTCAATTTAGTCCATACTGGCTTGGAAATTGCTGTACAGCTTATACTTAACTCACATGATACCTTCTGCTTCAGCCTTCTGAGCACTGGCATTAAAGGCACTTGTCACCACTCAGCAGGGACTATCGCCTTTTTTAGAAATGAATTGCAGATGAGAACCACCTTAATATTTGAAGGATTGTTTTTGGATCAGCTTAAACAACTGAGCATTAGTGTGGAAAATACCTTTTAGAAGCTACCTTGCACTATGGCTCTACTGTCTAGGAGTCATCTGAGTAGACAATCATAACAGTATCATTGCCATGATATTGTGCTGTGGCTGCACAGACATGAGAAGTCTAATTTAGCTCATAGTGACAGTGATCAGGGCTACTTTCCAGTTACTCCACACATCTCAGAGAAGTTTGCTGAGATTGTTTTTAATTATAAAAAAGAGTAAATTGTTTACTGCATCCTTAGTTTAAGAAGTATATAAGAATGAAAAAGCAGAGTTTAGAAAAGGATTCCATCTAAAATAGTCAAAATAAAGATTTTTGGTTTCGGTCCCAGGGAACCATGAGATTTACAAGTATGAGCCACCATGTCTAGTAAGGACTATGTATGTGAAAAAAAAAAGATTTTACTATTAGTGGCATGATAGCAAAATGTTTGATTTGGATTGTGCTGCGTGTCTGCCTTACTTCCTTTCCTCATATTCAGGTACTTTTTGATTGCTAAGAAGATTACAATTGCATTTTCTAGTTTTTTTTTTAAGTTCCTGGAACTGAGACAAAGATTTAGGTCATTGTAGATTATGGAGGTGGGTATATATCTCCCTTAACAATGCTGGTGCCATTCAGTGGTCAGTTGGGATAATGACTTGGCTAAACTATAGGTGCATCTTGTGGATTTTTAAACTCAAAGTGTTAGAATAAAATTAGATCATGGATGTGAAAGTACTTAGTTTGCTTTCTTTTGCTGTAATAAACACTGTGGCCAAAAGCAACATGGAGAGAAAAAGGGTTATTTCAGTTTACAGCTTACAGTTCATCACCATCAGAAGTTAGGGCAGGAACCAGGAGGCAGGAGTTGAAGTAGAGACCATGGAGGAATGCTGCTTTCTGGCTTGCTCTCCATGGCTTGCTCAGCTTGCTTTCTTATACAACTCAGGCCCACTTGTTCAGGTGCAGCACCACCCATAGTAGGCTGGACCCTCCCACATCAATCATTAATAAAAAAAAATGTCTCACAGACTTGCATGGAGGCCAGTCTGATGAAGGAATTTTCTTTTTTCTTTTTTTTGTTTTATTTATTTATTTATTTATTTATTTATTTATTTATTTATTTAGAGACAGTATTTCTCTGTGTAGTTTTGATGCCTGTCCTGGATCTTGCTCTATAGACCAGGCTGGCCTCAAACTCACAGAGATCTGCCTGGCTCTGCCTCCCAAGTGCTGGGATTAAAGACGTGTGCCATTGTCCTTGGCCTAGGGAATTTTCTTAACTGAGGTTTCCTTTTCCTAGATAACTCTAGCTTTGTCAAGTCATAAACAAACAAACAACCTAACCACCCCAGTACTTTATAGAGTTTAATACAAAAACTCATTATTATTATTATTGCTATTTTAGTAGAAATATTTAGCAAGAACTTTGAAATAAATTGCATCTTCGGTAAGATCACATGATTAGCAATAGAAAGTTAAATTACTCACACAGAGGGGATCATTAGAATTATTTTAATAGGTCAAATGAAAACTAAACAGAAAATATGAATTCTTCCTCTTCCTACATAGTTTCCCAGTGGCTACACTTCTAGGGAAAATGACACTTGCCTCCTCCATCAACCATTATTAGTCATTAGCTCCTCGGGAAGAGATAGGGCCTCATGGGTATCTCCTCTACCCATGATGGAAAGTTTCCATAGCTGCTGTGTGCTCATTGTTGCAAAGGTAATGTCATATCAGGACAGCAGCATTTCATGACCCCCTTCTCCATCTCCTGGCTCTTAAATTCCTCTGCTCTCTCTTCTGTGATGTTTCCTGGGCTTTTGTGGGATAATATATATATATCCTATGATATGTCACCCTCTGCAAAAAGAAACTTCTCTGCTCCAGTACTTGTCTATGTACAGAAACACAAATATTTAGAAGGCAGTTCATTTATTGAACAATGTTAATGTGTTACTCCCATGGGCCCATGTGCTCCCCCAGCTATAGACTTTTGACTGGATTTGTAGTACCTCCACGGAACAGTCCTTTAATTCAATCACCAAGTTGTTGAAAATAAGGTATTGGGGACTGGAGATATGGCTCAGCAATTAAATCACTTATTCCTGTGGAAGACATGAGTCCAATTCCCAGCATCCACACAGTGACTCCCAACTATCATAACTCTAGACCCAGGAGATCTGACACCCTTTTCTGACCTATGTGGGCACCATGCATGCATGTGGTCCACAGGCATACTTGTAATGGTAAGGAGTGCTATTTATGATGTAAACCAACCCCAAACTTTAAAAATTTTGTGTAGTCAGTTCAAAGATAGCAAAAGTGTCAAATTATTATAGCTCAGTGATAATTTAGTCTCTATGGGAACAGATTATTTTACAGTATTCATGAAAGATGGTTAAGCGATTAAAAATTTTAACTTGTCAATATAAGTTGGAAGACAAGACTAAAACTAGTGTTTCTTTTTCCATTTTACTTTGTGTATTAATAAATAAATCATGTTGTGAGTTTATATCTGGCAAAAACCAAATTACCATCATCTTCTAAATTACAATGTACCCATGAATAGCCTTGATTCTAATACTTCAAATTATTAAAATATTCAAACAAATAAACTTGAATTGTATGTAATGCCATATTTATATACTTATATCAGTAGAAATGAATTTACCCATTTGGTATAAATCTTCATCCTTTATTCTTATTTTCACTGCTAGGTTTCTCCTCATACAGTTTTCTTTAGTGAAGATACAATTTCTCCACATTCTTTACACCTGCTAACATTTGCTTTGTTTTCAAGCTCCTGCCTAAGCCCTGCACCTTCAGTTCAGTACTTCCTAAACACCCCAGGCCACATGAATGTCTCTCTTTCTGATTGCCTATCACTTCACAAGTTACAATGTAGTGTACACAACTGTCACACATCTAGACTCTAGAAGGTCAGGAAATCTAGATTTAAATTCCATAATTATCATTTTCAGCCCTTTAAGTTAGACAACTTATTAATATTGCTGAACATTATTGTTTCTTCATGTGTAAAAAAGAGTAGTAAAAGGATGTATTAATCATTAATGAAGTCATTAACAAAGAGAAACTGGATCAATACATATAAATTATGTAGATTGATGCTAGCACACAGTCAGTGCTTAATATTTGTTAATCATATAATGCACATACACTTGAGTTTCCAACTAAGGATAAATGAGAGCCCTAAACATTAGAAGCTCCATTTTCCTTAGAAGGCAAATTCTTAACACTGCTTGCCAGCTGAGCATGATCTGAATCTCCATCCTCACTTGAACAAGCTTATTAAAGAGAGCTATCTAAGCAGCCTTCATGATGCGCTGTGACTTTTTATGAACTGGAATCCTTTGCTCAGTAGGCTCTCTTCTGGAGTAGGCAGATTTGCAAAACTTAAAATAAAAAAACAAAAAACAAATGGTAAGGTTGGAATTTCAGGTAAGCAGGGGTAACTTTAGTTAAAACTTTTATTTCATGTTAAAATTTTTCTTTATCTTAAATTCCAATTTACTTGGAAATTTTCACATTTTATTGGAGAATTATATAACTGCTGTGTCTTCTGATGCTGTATTTGTAAGGCTAAAGAATGGAGCCTTATGATGCAAACTGGGAAAGAGTCACAGGTCTGTAGGAACCCAGCCAGGTACAGGGTTCCTACATCATCTATTTTGAAGGTAAATAATTCTAAGAGAGTAATCCATGAGTGAGAAAGGCTATCTCAGTCTGGGCTCATCTGCCTCTCTTCCTTGGGAAACAAAACTAAATGTTTGCTTAACTTTAGTTTTAAGTTATTTTCTGTTTAATGTATGTTGTATATATTTGTTATAGAGGGTGTTAGAAATACAGATGGGATTAGTGACAGAAAAAAGAAAATTAAAACCACCCATAGAGTGAAAAATCACATTTAGCTTTAAACATAGTATTTGGTGTTTTGAATAGTTGAGGTGTTCACATAATTGAAAAATAAGTATGTATATATACATATATAAATTAGTGCATAGAGACTGGAGGGAGAGATGGCTCAGTGGTTAAGGGCACTGGCTGCTCTTGCAGAAGACCCACATTTGGTTCCTTTCACCCACATGGTGGCTTATTCCAGTTCTAGGGAATCGGACCCCTTCTTTTGAGGGTACCAGGAACACATGTGCTGTAATACATACATGAAATGACTCTAAAATAAACTGGACAAAGTCAATTAGTTTATATCATGGAAATTCTCTTTTATCTTTGTTCACCAACTGCTCAGTTCTCATTGTTTCTCACAGTTACCACCTTTGCTTTTTAATGCAAATATAAGCAAATGTGCCTTTATTATTTATTTTAGCCTTGGAAGGGTAGTTTCAGTTGAAGTTTCTACTTCTGCAAAAAAAAAACCAAAACAACAAACAACAAACAAAAAAACATGACCAAAATCAACTTAGGGAGGAAAGGGTTGATTTCATCTTATAGCTTGTAGTCTGCCATCCAAGGAAGTCAGTATAGGAGCTCAAAGTAGAAATCTGGAGGCAAGAACTGATGCAGAAGCCATGGTGGAGGGCCGCTTACTGGCTTGCTTAGCTCACTTTCTTATAGCACCCAGGACTCTAGGGGTGGTACTATCCACAGTGAGCTGGGCTCTCCCATATCAATCAAGAAAATACAGCATAGGCTTGCCTATATGTTGGGAGCACAAAGGTCTTGCAATCACAGATAAGTACCAGGGAAACCAGGATTGTTAAGTGCACAGTGTTGTCTCTTCTACGAAAGAGATGCATAACCTGTTTTCTGCCCAGAAAGCTGGGAGTTGAGGTGGCTAATAATAGCCTAGGTGACCTTTGCGCTATTGTAGGACCAGGCCATACCTAGCTCTCCCAAGCTCCCATAAGCAGGACCAGAGGTGGCTAATAGTCTATGTGACCTCTGCACTGTCTGTATGGCCAGGGGCTCCCCCAGGCTCACTTCTACAAGCAGGACTGGAGACAGTTAATGGTCTCGGTGACCTTTGCACTGTATGTATGGCCAGGGGCTCCCATAAACAGGATAGAGATGGTTAATAGTCTAGGTGACCTCTGTGCTATCAGTATGACTGAGACCACACCAGATCCTCCCCTAGGCCCTTAAGATAACAGATGTAGTCTATCTTTAGAACTCATCTTCCTGGAAGAAGTGGCATGGACTTTTGAGAAGAGTTTAAATGTAATTGTGCCTCCTTGTGCACATGGGTTTGTGTTACATTAGGAAACCTTTTTCTAAATTGTACTGAACTTACATATACCTAATATTAACCAGGAAGCCGGACTTCCTTCTTGCCTCACATTGATTGCTACTCTGCTGGCCGTGGCATTTGTAGAGACCCCCACACTCAGAGAACAGTGTGGTGGGAACATTTTCTTAATTGAAGACCCCTTTTCCAAAGTGACTCTAACTTGTGTCAAGTTAATAAAAAAACAAACAAACAAAAAAAACCAAAAACAAAACAAAACTAGCCAGCACTGGTAAAATGCTCTGGATTTTGTTACTTTCTTAGCTGATTTTGGTTTGGGTATTCTATAGCTCCAGATGACCTGGAACTTGCCATGTAGCTCACACTGGCCTCAAACCCTTGACTTTCTGCTACAGCCTCTTCAGTTCTGGGATTGCAGGTATACACCACCAAGCAGGGCTTTAACTCAGCTGTTTTTTTTTTTTATTTTTTCTTTTCTTTTATTTACATAACATTTTTCATTTATTTTACATAGCGAGCACAGTTTCCCCTCTCCTCCCATCCCCCCACTGCTTCCCATTCACTCCTCCTTCCTCTCCATTCAGAAAGGGGCAGGCCTCCCATGGGCTTGAACAAAGCATGGCTCATCAAGTTGAGATAGACAGGGTATTCATCATGGGGGACCCACAGAGACAGCTGACCTGAGCTCATGGACTCTGAAACCAACAGTTAGGGAGCCTGCCTGAGACCAACCTAGGCCTCTGCATGCGTGTGACAGTTGTGTAGCTTGGTCTGTTTGTAAGGCTCCTAGCAGTGAGATCAGGATCTGACCCAGGCGCTTAGCTGGCTTTGGGGGACCTGCTCCCCAAGCTAGATTACCTTGCCCAACCTTGGTACAGGGGGAGGAGCTCGGTCCTACTTCAATTCAGCTGTTTTTCTAATTTGACATTATTTCACAATTATATGTTAGCATTTAAAATGCTTCCTTATCTTTATTTTTAAAATGTAGCATGTTCCAGCTCATGCAATTTACTTCAGTTTACGTAAGCAGCTCCTTATTGTTGGAATATTAACTGGTAAAGCCCCTGATTTCTTGAACTGTCACCACATCATTTCATGTCCCGTTTTACACAATCTTCCTCTTCATTGGGAAGCAAAAGGTTTGGGGACTTCAGTTTTTAAAGTAAATCTCAGGATGTTTCCTGAGATTGTTTTAGATGTATAGATAGATGTCCTACAGCTTATTCATTAAGAAAATAATTCCCATTGCTTAATGGGGAAATGGATAAGTAATGTGGCTTGATGATATTTATCCCTGGCATAAAAATAATCAGTGATGTTTTATTTTATGAAGAAAATCAGCTAAGAAATTAACAAAATACAGAGCATTCTATCTCTGCTGCTTAGCATCATGATTCTCATTTTTCTCCTTTTTTTCCAGATGAGGAAACAGGCCTACTATAATGTTTTTAGTTGCATAATGTGGTCTTAATCTATCAGAGAATCTATAACTTCTGGTTGTTCATGGTTGTTTTCTCCCAATTCATATACCCTCTCAATACTTTGTGAAGTTATAAAGTTTGTTTGGTCTTAAACCTGTACAAAATACTTTCTGAAAGGGGTTCCATCCTAAATTATGATCATCTAATGTTTTAGATATATATTGACAACTCAGTGGGAACAAGGGCTGGTAGATATGAGACACAGACTACAGGACACTGACCAGGTGTGTGTGTGTGTGTGTGTGTGTGTGTGTGTGTGTGTGTGTTTGTGTGTATGTAGCTGAACATCTAAATGGCCTTATTAAATGAAAAACCATGGAGCCAAATATAGGGGTGAAAGCCTGAGAGAGATCAGGGAAATAGGGAAAGCCACCAGCCAACCTTACCTCACCAACTCTGCAGCTTCCAAATGTGAGCTACTTCCTGTCTATCCATGCCTTTATCGCATGGCTGTTCTGCCCTCTCATTGGCTTTCTTAGCCCAGCTACCTCACTTCCTCTTCCTACACAGCTCTGTCACTTTCTATCTGTACAGACCTCCAGGCCTCTATGGTTGGTACTGGGATTAAAGGAGTGTGTCACCACACTTAGCTTTGTTCCTTAGTGTGGCCTTGAACACACACAGAGATCCTGCCTGCTAAGTGATAGGATTAAGGGCGTGTGCTACCACTGTCTGACTTCTTTGTTTACTTATAATGGCTTTCTTTTTCCTCTGATTCTCTAGGCAAGCTTTATTTATCAAAGCACAAATAAAATATCACCACATTTCCCCTTTTTTGTCAAATAAAAAGTAAAAGATAATAAAAAGTTATAACTAATATAGGTAAAACTATATATAAGTATAACTATATACAATATATATAAGCAATAAATACATCAACAATGTCTAGTCCATTTGTGTTTGACAAATTCAGAGAAAATATTCCATTGTCTATCTTATTTTGGTGAGTCCAAAATGTACCTAATTCACTTTGTATCCTAACTTATATTACCAACAGAAAACTGTCTTATGATGTCTTTCAAACTTATACACTTAACACCTTAGTGAGTTTCTTTTCTGAATTTCTTAGCAAGGAAAATTGTTACTACAACTATCTGATCTTCAACTCCCTCAGAGACCTGAGAAGGAAATAATATTACCTAGTAAAAGAGGAAGTGCAAACAAGCGACTTCTAAAAAATGAGTTATGACAGAAACAGTCTGGACAGTCACCCGAGGTTTCTCTGCACATTGGGGTATCATCTTCGGCCTGCAGGTTTAGTGTATCTGACAAACTCATTTGTGAAGTAGGATGTACACAAGGCCTACAGCTCAACCTCACATTCAGTGAGAGTATTCCATGTATCAGATAAACTTGAATTCTGCCAGTGTCCTGGTATGATTCAGGATTTTAAATTCTGGAAATGGATGGTGCTTTTGGAATTCGGCTTCGCATTCTTCTTGGCTTGTGGGTGCCTGGCTTCTTCATCTTGGCATCTCATTCTTCTCCGCATCCCATCTTCTCTCTGAAGTAAATTGGTGCTGCCAGGGACAGATGTGTCTCATTGTCCAGAAAGTCTAAGTTTTTAAAACATTTTAAATGCCATATTCTGTAGGTCTTTGAAGTGTTTCAAGATTATCTACCTAAGTGAATTATTTCAATGAATACCTAATTGAATTATATCTATGTATATCTAGAAACTTACATGACTATAAGTTAGACTATCATAAAAGACTAATTATTAATCTGTATTTCTTAATTATCCATTACAATTTAAATGAGTTACATAAACATAATACCTTAAATGAGAGTAGAAATATACATACAGTATAACAAAATTAACTTTAAATTTGTATCAATAAACTAAAATCTATACCAATGTAACATATTTTAAACAAGTTGCTCTTTAAAAGTCGGTTCAACAATCCACCCTTTTATCCTATAATATCTATATCCTGTATTTCTATAGTATGTGTGTGTGTGTGTTTGTGTGTGTGTGTGTGTGTGTGTGTGTGTGTGTGTGTATGTGTGATCTGTCGGTGTCTGTGTATTGGAATCTGTTGCTCATGTCACAGGGTAAGCAACTAGGAGATCTAAATTGGAAGGGGTTGGAGAGAAGTGTGCAAAGACATTTTTTATTTTCTTTATAGCTATGCTGGGTGTGGATACTGCAGGTAGCATTTATCAATGCAAGATACTGAAACAAAAGCTACTATGATGTGGAGCACATTAGGGAGTACTCCTCCAACTTCTGGGCTTCTTATTTTAAATTATGTGTCTGCCCAATGACCATGACAGTTGCTCTTATTATATCATCATCTACAAACTGTAGCCCCACTTAAAAAAAAAGACAAAAAGCCTAAAAACTGTAATGAGACATGCTTTGCTTTATGATTTTATCCATTCTCCTTGGGGCTCTTTTCCTTTCCACTCAGGCTTCTAGTGGTCCTAGACTTCATATCTCCTATTCCTTGAAGCAAGACATAGGAAGGTCTTAATTCTTCTATGTGACCTTTCATTGCTCTTCCATGGGAATGCATATTCTTTTCATGGTCCCATCTTAGACAGAGTGAATGGAGGGAAGTATTACTTATTCTGAACTTGTGTTTCTAGGTCAGGTTTCAGTTCATGGGGAAGCAAAGGTGTAGCTATTAGGCAGAAACAATGGTTGCTCCTTAAACCTAAAATTAAAACCAGACACGTTCCTCTCTTTTAAAGAAAGTAAAGTCTTACAAGAAAAGTCAGAGTCTTGTACATGCCATCCCAATGGCTTTTTACTTCAACAAGAGAAGCTTGGCCAAGAGTTTAAGATGAGTTCAATTGGGCTGAGGTCAGCTATGGGTCTTGCAGAGCCTTTCAGATTCTGGGAAGGAAGAGGAAGAAGGGTACTGAAAACAAAACACACCCCTCCCTTGGTTGTGAGGAGGAGTTTCTTCCTCTTTGGCTGCAAATTATGCTTTGACAAATGCAAAATCAAAGCGCAGCATTTTTAGTGTATTTTAAAGGACTCACAATGAAAGGCAAGAAAGATATAGGCTGTTATTCTCTGTGTGTGTCAAACTGAAACTGGAGACTATCCATTTGTGGTGTTAACTCCCCTCCATCCTTCTCTCTTCTGTTTCTTTCTCTCAATTACCTAGAGAAATGTCAGGATGCTTGTATGAGTCTTAAACTGTTTTTTAAAAGAACTGCCTGGACATTGTTGAGGATTCTAGTTTCTTCTGTCATCAAAGCTCATAAAAATTCCTCAGACCTCATTTAAATATAAACTCCAAGAATTCTTTTCCAATATGGTTGAAATAGAACTAATTAATCATTTGTTTTTAATGACAAGGTCTCGTTATATAACTCTGACTGATCTGGAACTTGCTGTGGATGCTTGTCAGGCCTTAAACTTGTGATCTTCTTGCTTCTGTTTGCCAATAGCCAGCTCAAATAATATCCCCTTTAGCTTGTAATGTACAAACTCTGGAACACAGTTAAAAACTGTCACATGCTGAATAACCCGAAGAGAGAAGAATGGGTGGAGTCATTTCTTCATGGAAGCAATGGCCATCTGGAAAGATGTAAAGGATATTTATGTGTCCCAAAGTTTCTCTGATGGAAAAAAAGAGAAATTAATAATATTTTATGTGAGACATTAGTTAATCATAATCAAAAGGACAATTTAGGAGAAGTGAAAAAGGAGACTCTAAGGAAACCTAGCTTTGCAAAGAGAGATGTACAATATACATATGTATCTGAACAACTGTCTCTGTGTTTTTGAATCTGAAAGCATCAACTCATTATGCAATCTTAAAGCACTGGAGTTTGTGAACAGACAAAAAGATGTGCTAGTAATCTAGGAGATTTTGCTGATTGAGTTGCTATCATTACAATAGACATACGAGTAGGCCCTTGGGTGGAATATACAGCTTATTTGCTCCTAAGGTTATAAATGCTTGATTGCAGTACTTATTCATCTATTCACTTACCCAGTCCAAAAAGTAACTCAGCTGACAAAGAAGAAAACATTCATAATAATAAGACATAGATAATGATATATATAATATATTCATGTGTTATAATGAATTGTAATAGATAATAATAAAAACAACCCAGAATTTGTGAGTTTTACCTGTCATGATTCCTAGTAAGAGTGACATTCACATCATCAAGATAGAAACATAGTAAACTCCTGACACAGACTCCACCCATCCCCACAGAAATACTAAGAAACCAACTGACAATTGGCCCAAATACCGTTATAAGAACTCTAGAAACCAGAGATTGATAGCAGCCAAACAAATGTGTTCAGTGTAGTAGAAATTCTGTGCAAGTTTGACTCACCCTGTGCCCATTGTACCCCCACCTCTGCACTGTGTGGTTTTGGAGAAGTAGTGACTCACCCTCTAGTCTCATTTTACAAGTTGGAGAGAACAAAGGAAACCATGTTTGCAATTTGTTACTTTCCTCTACACTAAGGGATTTGTGTCTGTCAGCTAACACAGAAACTAGAAAGTATCTAGAAATGAATGAAAATGAAAACACAGCCTGTTAAAATATGGGGGAATCATTGATGAAATAGAAATTTATAGTTGAAAATTATTACATTAAAAGAAGAGGAAGATATCAATAATACTGCTTTTATGCTTTATTGAGTTAGAACAAGAACAAACTAGATTCAAAGCTAGCAGAAGGAAAGGAATGTTAAAGATTAAAACACATAATCTTCCCTCTCTTCAACTGGACTTCCGGAGCTTGGCCTGGTGCTTGGCCATGGCTCTCTGCATCTGTTTCTGTCAGTTACTGGATGAAGGCTCCTATGATGACAAGGTAGTCACCAATCTGGTTACTGGGGTAGGACAGCTCAGGCATCCCCTCCACCACTGCTAGTAGTCTAATCTGGGGGTCATCCTTGTGGATTTCTGGGACCTTCCCTTGCACCAGGTTTCTCCCTATCCCCATGATGTCTCCCTCTACAAAGATATCTCCCTCATTGCTCTCCCACTCTGCCTCTGTTCCAGCTTAACCATCCCATTCCCCCACACTCCCATCCCTCATCCCCTCATCCCCTACCTTTGATTGCTCGCCTTACCCCCAGTTTACCCAAAAGATCTCATCTATTTGCCCTTCCCAAGGTGATCTGTATGTCCCTCTAGGGTCCTCCTTGTTACCTAGCTTTCTGGAGCTGTGGGTTGTAGTCTGGTTATCCTTTGCTTTACATCTAGTATCCACTTAAGAGGGATTCTATGAGCAAGGGGCATCAAGACCATGATGGGGAAACTTACAGAGACAACTGAACCAAGCCAGTGGGACCTCATAGCTTTGGACTGATAGCTGTGGAGCCTGCATGGGACTGGAATGGGCCCTCTGCAAAAGCAAGATGGTTGTGCAGCTTGATCTGTTTGAGGGGTCCCTGGCAGTGGGAATAGGATCTATCCCTGGTGCATGAACTGGCTTTTTGGAGTCCATTGCCTATGACAGGACACCTTGCACAGCCTTGATGCAGGGGGAGGGGCTTGGACCTGCCTCAGATGAATGTGCTGGGCTTTGCTGACTCTTCATGGAAGGCCATACTTTTTTGGAGGAGGGGATGGAAGGTGGGCTGGCAGGGAAGGCTGAGGGGGAGCAGGAGGAGGGGTGAGGAGGGAATCTGTGTTTGGTATGTGGAATAAATAAAAAATTTCTTAATAAAAAATAAATAAAACAGATAATCTCCATCCCAGTAAAATTTCTTTTGTTTTATATGCTCATTGATAGCATGCTTTTTTTTCTTTTTTAATAGAAATCAGTCTTTTATACAACAATGAAGGATCAGGCTTTATAATGCAGACTGTTGTTAATCCAGGGAACTATAATTTATGATTACTCTCAATGAGTGTCTCAAATTAGAATATCCAGAAAGCATGTTTTTAATTTTTTTCAGAGTGGGCATTGTGTGGCCCAGGCTGTGCATTGTGTAGCCCATGCTGGCCTCAAAATCATTATATACAGAAAACATATTTTAATGGAAAAACAAAAGAAAATAAAACAGACTGGAATGTGGTCTGAGAACCCCACATGATGAGGGAGAAGAAGTATATGAAATCACATGAAAGATTTTAATAATTTTTTAATTATTCATGCAATTACATATAATTCATGTAATTTTCCACATAAATGCAAATTCTAAATAGTATCTAGAGTTTTCCCATTCTCCCATAGTTAAGCTATTTCGGAACCTTCCAAAGCTATGCAGTGCTATTTAGAAACACTAAAATAAATGAGAATCAATTCCTTTCTATTTTCACCTTCAGTGACAATAACTTCTCAAGAAATTACACAATGTTTAATTCCTTTTAAAAGGTTACCCTTGGTCCTGCACCTCTAATTGGAAGCAAAATCTTTACTAATGGCCAAATTTCCCTTAGGAAAGTGGTTGCTTCTCATAAGTGTCCCAAAGGAAGCATTAGGGACAAAGCTGTCTAGTTCCAGGAAAGTTCACCTCAGGCTAAATCGTCAAGGAAATCAGATGCTTTGTGACATCATTTGCTAAATATTGTTCATGCACAGTAGCTTTTTTCTTTTTTTAAACAAAATGTCAAATAGCATAAAAATAGTATAGATTATATCTGAATAAGATTCAGAATAGACATTCTGTCTATAAATAAGCTGAGATCCCAGTGGTCAACTAAATGAAAGTCATATTAAGGGGTGATAAATGTAGCTTAGTGATTAAGACATTTGCTTAATGTGTACAAAGGTCTGGAATAAATTCTCTCTCTCTCTCTCACACACACAGTGTATTGATTGAGCAATGAGGCATATTTGACAGCTGCTTCTCTTTTTCATTTCTAACTCATCATATTTATAGTAGGCCTTCTCATGAGACCCTTCTCTGGTTTACTGTCCTGAGGAAGTGAAAGGTTTTCCAGAAGTAGTGGAGTCTACACAAGAGAAAAATCTTTCTGGTGGAAGTTAGAAATAGGAAGAAAGTCTTGACGGTATGAAGAAAAAAAAGTACAAATATGAGTTCAAGATTTTGTGACTTGCATGGAACAATGGGGACATAATGTAGCACATGGCAAATACTATCAGGGCATTCATGCTGTTAGAATGTTTGTGCATAGAATTCAACCTGTTGCTTACAGCTTCAGCTTGTGCCCCAAGAGTTCAAGACTGCCCAATACACTTTGAACTTGTCTAGCTAGTCCCAGCTATTGTATAAACTAATTTCCTGAAATAATATGTAATCCTTATTTGTTCTGCTATTTTGTGGTTTGAATTCTGACAGGCTTTGAAAAGCATAGCTGCCTATGGGTTTGTAAGTCTCTTTATATTTTTATAGTCTCATTTTTAATCATTGATCATTTCCTACTCCTACACAAAATGCTCAAACCATGAAAAACCCATCACTGGAGTGTAAATGAGCACCACAGTGTGTCTAGACATACTGTTTCCTTATACAGAGAACTTTCTTCTTCCCATATCTTTTCTACAAAAGTGCTGTGCATTTTCAAGACACAACTCAGCTTCTTCCCTCTCGTTCATCTCATGCAGAGTCAAAGGCTTTTTTCCTGCCTACTTAGATCATTGCACTTGTCCTAGTCAGTGTTCTATTGTTTCGAAGAGACACCATGACCATAGCAACTCTTTTTTTTTTTTATAAGATAGAAAGATGATTTATTTCTTTCCCATTATTCTTATAGCTTCAAACCCCAGGAAATCATTATTCCTCCTAATATATAAAGCATTCTAAAATCTTTCTTCCATATAAAGACATTTTCATAATTTTTTTCAGACATGCTGTAAAGATTTAATTGATTAAGAATCATAATCCCTTTTTTGGCCCTTCTAGCTTTTTTACTATTTATCTTTTTTAAAAAATATATTTATTTATTAAATTTTTTTTTCATTTTACATACCAACCCCAGTTCCCTCTCCCTCCCCTTCTCCCACCTCCTCACCTCCCTCCCACTCTACCCCCATCCACTCCTCAGAGTGGGTAAGGCCTCCCATGGTAGTCAACAAAGTCTGGCATACCAAGTTGAAGGAGAGCCTAGACCCGCTGAGCAAGGCTGAGCAAGGTATCCTGCCACAGGGAATGGGCTCCAAAAAGTCAGTTCATGCACCTGGAATAAGTCCTGGCCTTGCTGCCAGGGACCCCACTAACAGATCAAGCCACACAACTGTCACCCACATTCAGCGGGCCTAGTTCAGTCCCATTCAGGTTCCCAAGCTGTCAGTCTAGAGTCAGTCAGCACCAACTAGCTCCGGTCAGCTGTCTCTGTGGGTTTCCCCATCATGATCTTGACCCCCTCTTCTCCTTCTTTTTTATTTTTTTGAATGCCGTTTATTGAAGGAGGGAGGAGGTCTTAAATACAGGCTTACAGCACAATGGGAGAACCCTGGAGGGCAGAAGTTTGCTTCTGATGTTTTTTTTTTTTTTTTTTTTTGGAGCTGAGGATGGAACTCCAGGCCTTGCACTTGCTAGGTAAGCACTCTACCATTGAGCTAAATCCCCACCCCCGCTCCTGGTGTTTTACAATCTTGCATCTGAGCTGTTAACATCCAGACCATAGTAACTCTTACAAAAGAAAGTATTTAATTGGGGCTGTTTTACAGTTTCATAGATTTAGTCCATTGTCATCATGGAGGGAAGCATGGTGGCATGCAGATAGATATGGTTCTGGAGAAGTAGCTGAGAGTTCTCTATTTGGATCCACAGGCAGCAGGAAGAGAGAGCCACCAGGTTTTGCTTGAGTTTTTGAAACCTCAAAGTCTACCCCTAGTGACACACTTCCTCCAGCAAGGCCACACCAACCCCAACAAGGCCACACCTCCTAATCCTTTCAAATAGTGCCACTCCCTAAGCATTCATATATATGATCCTGTGGGGATCATTCTTATTGAAACCACCACATCACTGGTATGGGATTACATCCTTGTCACATTTGAATCTGTTTTTCTTCACTGAACCGTGAGCACCTGGCATAAAGTAATAAGAACATAAAAAATAAAAGTAAAAAAAAATAAAATAATAAGCACATAAAGTTTGTTAACAAAACAATAGCTGAATCAAATGAGTTAAAATAAAAAGCTAGTTTGTGTATGGTGGATCATGATTAAGCATAAAACACAATTGATATTGATATGACTGCTGATATTATGGATGATACAAGTCAAAACTGAAATTTTCTCTTGTCTCACTTTGTTTTTCTACCATCTAGCATTGGCCAATAGAAATTTTTGTGGTCACGTACATGTTTTATACTGGGTGCTTTGCAACTTTAGTCATATCTTACTCTTGGACCTTTGATACATGGATAGTGTGGCAAACAGGATATTTTTTGTCAAATTGGTACAAGGTAAGGTCATTTGGGGAAAGAGAGAAAATGCCTCCATATTGTCCTGTAAGCAAGTCTGTGGGAGTATTTTCTTGATTGATAATTGATGTGGGAGAGCTCAGCCCCATGTAGATTGTGCCGCCCTTGGGCAGATGGTTTTGAGTTATGTAAGAAAGCATACTGAGCTAGCCATGAAGAACAAGCTAGTAAGCAGCAATCCTCCATAGGCTCTGCCTCCAGCTTTCTCCTCCGAGTTTCTGCCCTGACTTTGCTTCATGATGATAAGCTGTAACATGAAATAAACCCTTTACTCTCCAAGTTGTTTATGGTCATGATGTTTTTCACAGCAAAAGAAAGAACGAGTATGGAAATTGGTACTAAGTAAGGGTGGGCTGTTGTTATCTGCTATATTTTGGGGAGGATTGTGGAAGTTTTTCCAACTGTGAGCTGGAAGAGCCATCAGTGCTCAGAGAGCAATGGGCTGTTTGTTCTATGGGAACTTTGAAGATAAGGATGAGAACAGTGCAGATGATGGAGGCTTGGCTTGTGAAGTTTCAGAGGCAAGAAAAGACTCTATCAGGACTGTTTGTGTGGTATTTTGAATTAAGAATCTGTGGTTTCTGGTCATCTGAGGATGAAGAATAAGCTGTAATTAACAAGAGACCAGTACCACAGACATGCTTTTTTTATGCTGGAACAATCAATGTTAGGTAGCTGGGTGTGAGAATTCTGCTGTGATTAAGTAGAGACCAGCATCATTAAATTGAAATTTTCTAGGAATATTTTGCCAGTGTCAACACACAGAGCTGTCATTCAGATGGTGCCAGGAATTCATTTCAAGCTGGCAGCTAATGGTCATCTGTATGTAGAAGGTATTGGTTTTGGTAGCATGAGAGTTGCAGGACTGAAGGGATCATGGAAAGCAACTAAGGTTTGGCACTGTGAAAGGCCAAGACTGGTGAAGGAGCTCTGTCAGTTGCAGTGGAGACTCCAGAATATTGGAGATGCTACAGAGAGCACCAGGTGTGGAGTGGAGCCATCCTGAGCCAACGTGGCAAGCTGTGATGATGACTGTCTTAGCCTTGTGGGGCCCAGAAGATCATAAGTGATTGAGTCCCAGATACTGTACACTGAGTTATTTGCACTGTTAAATTTTGGTTTTGCTTTCATTTGTTTGTGACTGTGTTCTGGTTCTTCCCTCTTTTAATAAGAAGCATGAAAATTTTTTATTTAACAAGAGTCATCATTTGAGAGACTGTGGGCTTTCAGAGATGTTGGATTATTTTAAAGAGGCTGAAATTTTAAAAAAATATATTTGTATATTTGTTTTGATATGCATGAGTATTTGCTTGCATGTACATATGGGGTACCACAAGTATGCCTGGTTCATGCACAGATAGGGAGAGTGTGTTGTATCCTTTGGAAATGGAGTTATAGGTTATTGTGAACTACTGTGTGGATGCTGGGAATTGAACCCCAGTCATCTGAAATAACAGCAAATACTCTTAAACGTTGAGACATCTTTCCAGGCCCTGGAGACTAAACTTTTAAATAGTTTCAAAAATTTAAAGACTGTGGGATTTTTAAATTCATGTCATATTTTATATTGTGATACTAACATGAGATATTGGGGGATAAACAAGAAAAAAAGTTATGGTTTAATAGTGATGTAGTTGTGTGTCACTTGAGAGAGCTGTAATCATCTGGGAAGAGATAACCACAGTTAACAATATGCCTCCATCAGATTGGCCTATAGACAAGTTTTGGGGGTAATTTCTTGATTAATGATTGATATGTGAGTTGCCAGCACACCCAGGCAAGTGGTCTCGAGTTGTTTAAGAAAGTAGTATTAAGCCATCCTAATAACCAGCAAAATAGACTTCAAACTAAAATCAATCAAAAGAGATGATGAAGGACATTACATACTCATTGCAGGAAAGATCCACCAAGATGAAGTCTCAATTCTGAACATTTATACCCCAAGCACAAGGGTACCCACATATGTAAAAGAAGCATTACTAAAGCTTAAATCACATATAAAACCCCAACATTAACAGTGGGAGGCTTCAACACCCCACTTTCACCTCTGGACAGATCGGCCAAATTGAAACTTAACAGAGACATAATGGACTTAACTGATGTTATGGCTCAAATGGACTTAATCGATATCTACAGAACATTCCACCCAAACAAAAAAGTATATACCTTCTTCTCAGCACCCCATGGAACCTTCTCTAAAATCGACCACATACTTGGCCACAAGGCAAATCTCAACAGATACAAAACAATTGTAATAACGTCCTGTGTTCTATCAGACCACCATGGTTTAAAGTTAGATATCAACAACAGAAAAAAATACAGAAATCCTACAATCTCATGGAAACTGAATAATGCTCAACTGAATCACTAATGGGTTAAAGAAGAAATAAAGAAATTAAAGACTTCCTAGAGATCAATGAAAATGAATACACCACATACCCAAACTTATGTGATACTATGAAAGCAGTGCTAAGAGGGAAATTCATAGAACTGAATGCCCACATAAAGAAGCTGGAGAAATGTCACGCTAGTGACTTGACAGCACACCTGAAAGCCCTTGAACAGGAAGAAGCAAAGTCTCCCAGGAGGAACAGACACCAGGAAATTATCAAATTGAGAGCTGAAATCAATAAAATAGAAATAAAGAGAACAATACAAAGGATTAATGAGACCAAGAGTTGGTTCTTTGAGAAGATCAACAAGATGGACAAGCCCTTATCCAAACTAACCAAAAGACAGACAGAGAGAGCATCCAAATTAACAAAATCAGAAATGAAAAGGGGGATATAACAATAGACAATGAGGAAATCCAGAGAATCATCAGGTCATACTTCAAAAACCTCTAATCCACAAAACTGGAAAATCTAAAAGAAATGGATAATTTTCTGGATAGGTACCACATACCTAAGTTAAATCAAGACCAGATAAACTATTTAAATAGTCCAATAACCCCTAAGTAAATAGAATCAGTCATTAAAAGTCTCCCAAACAAAAATGCCCAGTACCAGATGGTTTCAGCACGAAATTCTACCAGCTCTTCAAAGAAGACTTAATACCAATACTCTTTAAATTGTTCCACACAATAGAAGCAGAAGGTATATTACCAAATTCCTTCTATGAGGCTACAATTACCGTGATTCCTAAACCAAACAAAGATGCAACAAAGAAAGAGAACTACAGACCGATCTCCCTCATGAACATTGATGCAAAAATACTCAATAAAATTCTGGCAAACACACTCCAAGAACACATCAAGACAATTATCCACCATGATCAAGTAGGCTTCATCCCAGGGATGCAAGGGTGGTTCAACATACAAAAGTCCGTCAATGTAATGCACCATATAAACAAACTCAAAGGGAAAAAAAACACATGATTATCTCACTAGATGCAGAAAAGGCATTTGACAAAATCCAACACCCCTTCATGATAAAGGTCTTGGAGCGATCAGGAATACAGGGAACATACCTAAACATAATAAAGGCTATCTACAGCAAGCCAACAGCCAACATCAAATTAAATGGAGAGAAACTCAAAGCAATACCACTAAAATCAGGAACAAGGCAAGGCTGTCCCCTCTCCCCCTACTTATTCAATATAGTACTTGAAGTTCTAGCCAGAGCTATAAGACAACATAAAGAGATTAAAGGGATACATATTGGAAAGGAAGAAGTCAAGCTCTCCCTATTTGCAGATGACATGATAGTATACATGAGTGACCCCCAAAATTCAACCAATGAACTGATACAGCTAATAAAAACCTTCAGCAACATTGCAGGATACAAGATCAACTCAAAAAAATCAGTAGCCCTCCTATATACAATAGACAAACAGGCTGAGAAGGAAATCAGAGATACATCACTCTTTACAATAGCCACAAATGATATAAAATACCTTGGGGTTACTCTAACTAAGCATGTGAAGGACCTATATGACAAGAACTTTAAGTCCCTGAAAAAAGAATTTGAAGAAGATGTCAGAAAATGGAAAGATCTCCATGCTCATGGATAGGCAGGATTAACATAGTAAAAATGGCAATCTTACCAAAAGCAATCTACAGATTCAACACAATTCCCATCAAATTACCAACACAATTCTTCACAGATCTGGAAAGAATAATACTCAACTTCATATGGAAAAACAAAAAACCCAGGATAGCCAAAAGATTCCTGTACAATAAAACAACCTCTGGAGGCATCACAATCCCCGACCTAAAGCTCTACTATACAGCTACTGTAATAAAAACAGCTTGGTACTGGCATAAAAACAGACACGTGGACAAATGGAATCGAATTGAAGACCCTGACATTAACCCGCACACCTATGAACATACAATTTTTGACAAAGAAGCCAAAAATGTACAATGGAAAAAGAAAGCATCTTCAACAAATGGTGCTGGCATAACTGGATGTCAATGTGTAGAAGGCTGCAAATAGATCCATATCAGTCACTGTTCACAGAACTTAAGTCCAAGTGGATCAGAGACCTCAACATAAATCCAGCTACTCTGAACCTGATAGAAGGGAAAGTAGCAAGTACTCTTGAATGCATTGGCATAGGAGATCACTTTCTAAATATAACACCAGTAGCACAGACACTGAAAGAAACTATCAATCAATGGTACCTGTTGAAACTGAGAAGCTTTTGTAGAGCAAAGGACATGGTCAACAAGACAAAGCAACAGCCTACAAAATGGGAAAAGGTCTTCACCATCCCCACATCTGACAGAGGGCTGATATCCAGAATATATGAAGAACTCAAGAAATTAGACATCAAAATGCCCAATAGTCCAATTAAGAAATGGGCTGTAGAACTAAACAGAGAATTCTCCACAGAGGAAGTTCAAATGGCTGAAAGACATTTAAGGAATTGCTCAACATCCTTAATTATCCGGGAAATGCAAAACAAAATGACTCTGAGATACCACCTTACACCTGTCAGAGTGGCTAAGATCAAAAACACAGAAGACAGCTTATGCTGGAGAGGATGTGGAGCAAGGGGAACTCTCCTCCACTGCTGGTGGGAATTCAAGCTTGTACAGCCACTTTGGAAATCAATATGGCGCTTCCTTAGAAAATTGGGAATCCATCTCCCCCAAGACCCAGCTGTAGCACTCTTGGGCATATACCCAAGGAATGCTCAATCATACCACAAGGGCATTTGTTCAGCTATGTTCGTATCAGCTTTGTTTGTTATAGCCAGAACCTGGAAACAACCTAGATGCTCTTCAACTGAAGAATGGATAAAGAAAATATGGTACATATACACAATGGAGTACTACTCAGCCGAGAAAAACAACGACATCATGAGGTTTGCAGGCAAATGGATGGATCTAGAAAAAATCATCCTGAGTGAGGTAACCCAGACTCAGAAGGACAAACATGGTATGTACTCACTCATAGGAGGATACTAGATGTAAAACAAAGATGACTAGACTGCTACACAACTCCAGGGAGGCTACCTATAAAATGGAACCCTAGGAAAGGCACAGGGATCGCCCAATGACAGAGAAATGGATGAGATCTACATGAACAACCTGGACGACAGTGGGAGTAATGAAGGGCAAGATTTGAGGGAAAGAAAGCTTAGGGGAGCAGGAGATCCCAGCTGGATCAAGAACAGAATGGGAGAACGAGGAATAACAGACCATGATAAATGAAGACCACATGAGACCAGGAACAGGCAGAGTGCTGGAGATGTCCCCAGAAATCCACAATGATATATCCTCTGTAGACTGCTGGCAATGGTCGAGAGAAAGCCCAATCTGACCTTGTCTGGTGATCAGATGACTAAACACCCTAACAGTCATCTTGGAACTCTCATCCAATAACTGATGGAAGTGGATGTAGAGATCCTCAGCCAGGCCCCAGGTGGAGCTCCAGGTGTCCCACTGTTGAGAAAGAGCAGGGACTGCAAGAGTGTGAGTTGTTGAATCCAAGATTGGAAAAAGCACAGGGACAAATAGCCAATCGAATGGAAGCACATGAATTATGAACCAATGGCTGAGGAGTCCCCAGCTAGATCAGGCCCTCTGGATAAGTGAGACAATTGAATAGCTTGATCTGTTTGGGTGGCACCCAGTCTGTGGGACCAGGACCTGTCCTTAGTGCATGAGCTGGCTGTTTGGAACCTTGGGCTTACACAGGGACACTTTGCTCAGTCTGGAAGGAGGGGACAGGACCTGCCTGTACTGAATCCACCAGGTTTAAATGAAGCCCCAGGGGTGTCTTGGTCCTGGAGGACATGGGAATGGAGGGGAGGTGCTGGGGAGAAAGTGGGGGTGGGTGCAGGAGGTGGGAGGACAGGGGAACCCATGACTGATGTATAAAATTAAAACACATAATAATAATAAAATAAATTAAAGAAAAAATGAAAGTAGGATTAGCAAGACATGAGGGAAGCCCAGGAAGTAATGCTCCTCCATGGCCTGTGCATTAGATTCTGCCTCCAGGTTCATACCCTGACTTCCTTTGATGATGGACTGTAAATTGTAAGATGAAATAAATGCTTTCTTCCTCAAGTTGATTTTGGTCATGGTATTTCATCACAGCATTAGAAAGCAAACTTGGGCATGGGGCTAGAATAATAAATTATGTATTTTATTTAATATTAATTTAAATTTAAATGACCATTTGTGGTTAGGAGCTACTGAATTAGTGAGTTTCTATTAAGAACAGAGAGAAGTACATTTCCCTGGGGTCTTGTATCATTTAGTTATTCCTCCTCCTCTTTTTCTTTCACATATAACATATGTACACACATACCTATACCTGCAGCAAGAGACAAAGCTCTGAATCCTGTGTCCATAAGGTTATAGATAGCAAATGGATTCAGTGGCCAAGTGATTTTGCAGCTTTGGCGGGATTGAAGAGGTCTAGACTGAGTTAGGACCAAAGAACAGAGAATGGGCCTTTGAGGTTTATTCTGTCCCTTCTCGTCCCTCATTTGTATCTGTTTAACCATGATTTACATATTGTGACAAAGCTATTTTGATAATTCTGACTGATATTTCTGTGTGTTAGTATTAAATCTCCCATATTGTGTTCAGTATGATTACATAGCAAACTAATGGAATTATTTGGAAAAAAAATCCATCCTAGTCAAGTCGTCAATTATGTAGAAACCAAGCAGATTCCAAGATGGAAAATTCCCATAGTTGTATGTTACTTGAGAGACCGGAGTAAATGAACCTGTGAAATGGTACTTTCATTTTTGTTATAACTGATGTCATAATTGTCCAAGAGCAGTCAATACGTTTCAGTTTAACACTGTATTGTCAGCATGCTAACAGATTCAAGAGAGACCACAGATGCTGGAATCTTCAGCTAATCCCTGGACTTTCAACTATACCTAAAGGAAGAGAACACAAGGAACACTCTCCTGGGAAACAAAGTGATGGAGAAGGAATTCTCCACTTAAGTAAAGTCATGATATATCATTTCAGTACACAGATGAGAGCCAGTTGTGTGTATGCATGTGCCTGTATGTGTGCATGTGAAGGCCTGTGACTAATGATGTGTATCTTCCTTTATTGCTTTTCACTTTATTTTTCAAAAGATCTTTTCTTTTTAAAAATTATTTTTTATTTTTTGAGGTTATAATTTCATAATTTATGCCTTCCCATTCCTCCCTCCAAACCTTCCTGTATTTTTTTAAATTATTTTTTTTGGTGTGTGGTTGTGAATATGTGTGCAGAGGCCAGAACAGAGCCTCTTATCCCTTTGAGCTGGAGTTCCAGGCAGTGGTGAACTCTGACATGCGTTCTGGGAACTGAACTTGGGTCCTCTGGAAGAGCAGTAGTTACTCTTAGCAGTGCTAAAGTTACAGGCTTCTACTACCTCTTTTTCTTTCTTCCTTTTCTTTTCTTTTCTCTTTCCTTCCTTCCTTCCTTCCTTCCTTCTTTCCTTCCTTCCTTCCTTTCTTTCTTCCTTTCCTCCCTCCCTCCCTCCCTCTCTCTCTCTCTCTCTCTCTTTCTTTCTCTCTCTCTCTTTCTTTCTTTCTTTCTTTCTTTCTTTCTTTCTTTCTTTCTTTCTTTCTTTCTTTCTTTCTTTCTTCTTTCCTTCCTTCCTTCCTTCCTTCCTTCCTTCCTTCCTTCCTTCCTTTCTTCCTTTCCTCCCTCCCTCCCTCCCTCCCTCTCTCTCTCTCTCTCTCTCTCTCTCTCTCTCTTTCTTTCTTTCTTTCTTTCTTTCAAACTCAGCTCCTCATTGTTGTGTAGCAATCACTTTACCCATTGATCAATCTCCTAGCCCCGCCAAAGAGCAAGTTTTCAAAGTACAAAGATTAGCCATGGTTATTGGAAACTTTCCCAACATCTGCAGCGCATCAACTTAACTCACTAGTCTCATCAACTGTCACACTTAAAGCAAAACAAGATCCAGGATCCCACCAAATCATAAATCTCAAACATCAAAGCCAAATGCCCTAAAAATCTGGCCAGAACAGAAATCCAAAGGGGTAAGAGACTTCCTTCAGATCACATATTTTTTTTAGGTGCAGAACTGGCAATAGAATTTCATTCTTCTTTATCTGTTTTTATTGCACATTTCCTAATTAAGGGAGACCTTATAGTACAGTCAAATTTAGACAAAATAACATACAACAAAGCACCAAAACAGAGTCATAAAGGTAGTAAATATGTTAGGTGTGTCCAAATTGTAGGCTGTGGACTACATATATCTTAGGCAGCTATGAGTGGGGCATATTGGTTGATGATGTCACACTGCAATGTAAAAAGTTCAGACACGCCTGTTAGATGGGTATTATAGTAGCTTAGACTATTATTATTTCCAGTACTTTTTTAAAAATTGCTATTTTTACCTTTCCTACTTTTTTGCACTCTTCGTTATGCTCATATTTCTTTAAAGAGTTCTTTAGTCTTTCTTGCTCTACCATTTTATTTCATATACTAACCATGAAATCCAGGAGACCCTGTATGATATTTTGTGGACATTTGCACAGCAACAAAAGCTATTTTACTACATTTACAAATTAATGGATAAACTCATAGCTAATATTAATTCCCATTTGTTTGTATAAAATTATTTACTTTTAAAAGATTTATTTATTTTTATTTATGCATATGTGTGTGCATACACATGTGTGTCGGTGTCTGTGTCTGGTTTTCTGGGCCTGTGAATGCAGTGTCTATGGAGTTCAGAAAAGGGTGTCTAGAACCACCTGACATAGGTCTTGGAAACCAAACTCGGGTTCTTTGAAAGAGCAAGTGCATGCTTTTAACTGTCCAACTGTCTCTTTAACCCCTAAAATGACTTAATAAAACTACTATAGCATTGGAGTTCTACTTCATGATGTTAAGTTGAGTTGCTGTACTGATAAGATTTGAAGTATTCTAATTTAGGGTTTGAGGCATAACCTGAAAGATATGACCTTTGTCACTGACCAATGTGTTAGGAGACTCAAGCTATTGCAGAGGCTCTGTTTTGGGTAATAGAGGAATTCTTGTTGGCTCAAAATAATCTAGATTTGGCTGGCTCTGATCTCAATATATATGGTGTTCTTGTTAAGAGTGATGGAATAGTTAGGGAAGATGAATTCCTTTCCTGTGGGAATTTAGTTTGATTTAAGACAATTCTGTTAATGTTTTTTTTTTGTGATTCATGGTATTATTCGATTATATGATATATATATATATTTATATATGACATATAATGTTTACTATGTACCAACTGTTCATAGAATCATAAAAATCTTAGTTGGAATGGAACTTAGGTTTACAATCTGTACATCAATTCCCTTTAATGTCCTAGGAAGAAAGACATCCAGGTGCCTCAATTGTTGAAAATTGTTTGACTGCATATATGAATATTTATGTCTGGACTCTACTCCATTGGGTTATATGTCAACTGTTATCACAATGTTATCAGTGTATAACTAATGCATCTTGTAGTTATGTTTTGAAACAGGGAACTATAAAATCTGAAACTGTTCTTTTTCAAGATTATTTTGACTACTTAGGATATTTCAAGAATTAATATGAATATTAGCATGAATTTCATGGTTATAATAAAATATCTTCAGAGATTTTGATAGGGATGTTATTAAATCTGTGGATTGCTTTGATAGTATTGATATGTTAACAATATGATATCTGCCAATACATAAACAGGAATTTTTTACCCTTTATTTGGATATTTAAATTTTTTCTTTAAAAAACATTTAGTAGTTTACAATATACAAGCCTTTTGTTTCCCTGGTTAATTTAATCCTTTATATTTTATAAAGGATTTTATACTACTATAAATGGAATTCTATTAATTTTGTTCTTGGATAACTCATTCTATACAGATAAATATACATCTTTATTTATTTAATATTCTGTAACTTTGTCAAATTTATTAGTTCTGAGTTTTCTATATGTATATTCTTTAGCAATTTCTACATATAGAAATAATTTAATCTATAGATGATAATAATTCTTTACCAAGCTGAATGCTTTTAAATTTTTTCTATTTTTATTCTAGGAGAAACATATTTTATTTGTATACTTTACCTATTATCTCTCTAGTGCACATATTTTATTTTTTATTAAATTAATTTATAATATGTATTTTATTTATTAAATTAAATATAATTACATTATTTCCCCTTTCTTTTCCTTCCTCCAACCCATTCCATGTATGTCCCCCTTGCTCCTTCCCAAATTAATGCCTGCTTTTTCTTTAATTGTTATTGTTAGATATATAAATGTATACACATTAAGTACAACCTGCTGAATCCAATTCATGCTTGCGTGTATATGATTTCAGAGCTTAATACTTGGAATCAATTGGGTCTCTCTCTCTCTCTTAGCAGTCCTTAGTTACCTGTAGCTCTTTTTCTAGGCCCCATGAGACTTTACCCTTCTAATATATTATGTCTATCGGTGTTATCCTTGTTCAGGTCCTGTTTTAGACTGCCATGAGTGGAGCTTCCCTGTCACTTCTAGAAGATAGGTTGTTACAGCAGACTTCTTGACCCTTGGGCTCTTACAGTCTTTCCTCCACCTCTTCCACCATGTTCCCTGAGCCTACGTGCAGGAGTTGTGTTGTGTATATATCCATTGGGTCTGAGTATTCCACATTAGTTGCTGTCTGTTTTTTGACAAGTTGTGGAGATCACTAGTAACATATAGTGACATAGTATGGTATCTGACATTATCATATCAATCTAAACATTTTTGTTGTAAAAATGTAGACAAGTTTCAAAAGTTTTACATAGTTGCAAGAGGCTTATAAAAGATATATCTTTTTTTTTTTTTTTTTTTTGGTTTTTCGAGACAGGGTTTCTTTGTGTAGCTTTGCACCTTTCCTGGAACTCACTTGGTAGCCCAGGCTGGCCTCGAACTCACAGAGATCTGCCTGCCTCTGCCTCCCGAGTGCTGGGATTAAAGGTGTGTGCCACCACTGCTCGGCAAGATATATCTTATGAGAAAGGATTTATATATAATTATGTTGGCTATTATTAAAAGACTGCTTGTAAGATTTTCAGTTCTTTATGTTTAAAGCAACTAGACAGTCTTAAAATATTAATCTACTCTTAATGAAGTTCACAAAAGGGCCAACTTTAAATAATAAGGATTTAATAATATATCAAAGGAACTTCTGTACTTTCTGTTAAACTTGTCAAGATTGTACAGTAAGGGGTAATTTGAATATATATTTGGGTTAAAATATTAAAGGATGGAGGGAGAGAGTACTCAGAGAGAAAACTGGAATTGGGGTACATTTTGAAGGCAAACCTAGTGCAATGGAAACTCCTAGGAATCTATGATGGTGACCTAGCTAAGACTCCTAGTAATGGGACATATGGAGCCTAACCTAGCCATTGTCTGTACCAGGGAAGGCTTCCAGTGGAGGCATTGGGACATAAACCCAACCACAATGCCTTGTCCTGCCTGTAAGTTGTGCTGGGGTAAGGGTGGAGCAGAACTTGTGTGAGTGGCCCACTGATGCCTGGTCCAGCTTGAGACCCATGCATGAGAGGGAGCCCACCCCTGACACTGCCTGGAGGGCCAGGAACCAGAGGCTGGATGTTCCAGAGATGTAGGATAGAACTGAACACAACCAGCAAAAAAAAAAAAAAGAAATGATTCCTAATGATGATACCCTACTATACTCATAGATCAGTGCCTAGCCTAATAATCATCTGAGAGGCTTCAAACAGCAACTGATGGAACAGCCATACACTAGGCGAGCTGGGGGGGGGGGAATCACATAGAAGAGGGAGAGGAAGGATTGTAGGAGCCAGAAAGGTCAAGGACACCAAGAGAACAAGGCCCATAGAATCAACTAAGCCGGGCTCATAGGGGCTCACAGAGACTGAACTGACAATCAGAGAGCCTACATGGGTCTGGCCTAGGCCCTCTGCTTATATGCTAAGGCTGTGTAGCTTAGTCTTCTTGTGGGACTCCTAAAAGTGGGAGTGGGGGCTCTTCCCGACTCTGTTACCTGCTTTTGGGACCCTTTTCCACCTACTGGGGCACCTTGTCCAGCATGAATATGAGGGGAGGTGGCTAGTCTTACTGCAACATGTTATGCCATGTTTGGTTGATATCCATGGGAGGCCTGCCCATTTCTGAAGGGAAAGGAGGGGGAATGGATATGGGCAAGAGAGGAGGGAGGGGAAACTATGGTCTGGATATAATATATGAGAGAAGAATAAATAAATAATTTCTTCATTACATTTATTTGTTGTGTGGGTGTAGATATGGATATATGTGTTGATTTGTGTGCACTCTATCATGTGTGTGGAGGTCAGATTTTGGGAGTCTGTTCTTTCTTACCATTTATGTTCTGAACTCAGCTTATGCTTTATACATTGAGCCATCTCACCTACACAGGTCCAAATCTTTTTTAAAAACTTTCTTTTTATTTATTCTTGTGTCATCATGCCTCCTGATCCCCCACCCAGCAAATAAAACAAAATAAAATCTAAGAGTAAAAAGGAAGAAGGGGGAAAAAATCTCATCATGGTGTTTATCTCAAAGAATCATTGCTCTGGTTCAAGGTCCCTGATCTCTCCTGCACCATCAATGCTGGGCCCTCACTGACTCTTCCTGGATGTCCTAATGCTGCCCTGTGTCATGCAAATCCTGCATCCCTGGGTCCACAGGACTGAATCCCGCTCCCCGCCCCACAGTATTCCCAGGAGATCATAAATGGGGTGGATGTTGGGTTTGGACAACACATAACCTGGTTTGGGGACTGGGTAATTGCAGCGTTGGTCAGCCTGCCAGCTCTCCCTTGTCTTCACCACCAGGGTGAGCTCCCCAGCATTGCCCTGGCTAGTTCAACCCTTGCAGCGAAGAGCATGGGGCAGGGCCAATTTCCCACTTTTATGTCCTCAAGGTCAGTTAACACAGGAAATCCACAGATTACCGAGAAAGGGACTATTTATTAATGGATTATATGGGAGGAGAACTCACTGATACAGGATAAGGTAAATTCAGTCTCAGAGTCCCTGGAAGTCTGAGAACAGGTCTCACGTTGCTTCACATCACCTGACTTGGTCTTCACCCAAGAGCTTGAGAGAGAAGCCCCCCCCCCCCGCATACGTGCTCTCCAGATCTTAAGATAGCCAAGAGGCCACGCCCTAGGGGCTGGTACCCCAAGGCCGTAGGTGGAAGAAATAACCACTATAGTCAGTTCTCCCACACATGTGTAGGGGGGGCATATCTCCCCCACCCACGCTGCCACATGAGAGATGAGTAATAGGGACAGCTTTCCCATGCACATAACATCAGGGCTGGTTCACCTACAACTCTGCCAACAGGGGCAGCTCTATTGGGCTGCCCAGACACGGTGCAGGGTCCACTTTCCCAAGTGCTACAGCTGGTAAGGGGGGGGGTCACCTCTCTTGCCCGCCACAGGTGGCAGGGCCAGGGAGGGGGAGGGCATTTTTCCCTCGTCCTCACCACCACATGGCAGAGAAGGGGTGTGTGGCCAGCTATCCCACTCTCACACACTTAGGACTATCTCACCCATGTCTCTGTCAACAGGGTCAGCTCTACAGTGTTTGTTGCCTAGTCAAGGAACAGAGCCCACTTTCTTGACTGCTGTAGATGGCAAGAGGAGGGTGAGCTCCCCCGTATGTCCCAGGTGATGAGCAGCAAGGGATGGGGGGGGTGTGCATCTCTCCCCTGCCCACACCACTACATGACAGACAAGTAGTGGGGACAGCTCTCCCATGCTCACACACAACTTCAGGGCTGGCTCTCCCACACCTCTTCCAACGTGGTTGGCTCTATTGTGCTGCCCAGGTGAGGGGCAAGGCCTCCTCTTTCTAGTGTTGCAGCTGGTGGGGGACAGGAGCAGCTCTCCCGTTCTTAGGACCTCAGGGCCAGCTCTCCCACCTGCCTCAGGCGTTAATGCTGGGGGGCGGGGCGGGGGGAGGAGTGCATCTCTCTCCCCGCCCATGCCACCATATGGCTGATGAGGGGTGGGGCTACATCTCCCACCCTCATGTTCTCAGGGTTGACTCATCTGTGCCCTCATCAACAAGGTCAGCTCCACTGTGTTGCCCAAACGAGGTGCAGGGCTCGATTTCCCAAATGTTGCAGTTGAAAGTTGAAGGTGGTAGAGGCAAAGGGGGAGGGCATCTTTCCAACTAAAACTGTTAGTATTGCTTTGTAAAACACTAAGCCTTCTTTGGTTTGGTTTCATAATTTCCTTATGAAACATTGGACTCTTGACTGCTAATGTTCTACAGAAACACAACTTCTAACAAACAGTATTCTGAGACAGAAAACAGACCTCTAGCCTGAACAGCTCCTTTAAACCTTTTAGTTACTTGTACTTGGTCAAAGGGTCTTTGAGGCACAGACTCCCTGGCTACCTGCCAGTCCACCCTCCGTATGAGATAAAATCAGACCAACCAGGCAAAAGCCTCATTCAGACAATATATCTAGTACCAGGTCACAGTTCTTGACACTTCAGCTCCCAGATCTCAGGTGTGAGGAATCTTAGGGAACCTTGCATATGAACATATGAACATCAGGGTTCTTTGAGTTGATTGTACTGATTTTTTTTTTTCAGAGGCCTCCGAAACTACTGGACTCCAACCATGGTTTCATATGTTCCCTGAAGTCTTACAGCTTGGGCACTGCAGGTTGGGTCCTAGAATAGCATTGGTGTCTTCATTAGGGCTTCTATTGCTGTGAACAGATACCATGACCCTGGTGACTCTTATAAAGGAAAACAGTTAATTGTGGTGGCTTGCTTACAGGTCAGAGGTTCAGTCCATTAGCATCATGGCAGGAAGCAAGGCAGTGTGTGGACAGACATGGTCCTGGAGCTGGATAGTCCTGGTCCTGGAGAGTCCCACATCTGCTGAAGGCAACAGTAAATAGTGTGACTCACTGGGTGTGACTTGAGCACATATGAGACCTCAAGCCTGCCTCCACAGTGGCACCCTTCCTCCAACAAGACCATACCTACTCCAACAAGGCCACACCTCCCATTAGTGCCTCTCCATTTGGGGGCCATTTTCTTTCAAACCACCACAATTAGGGAGCCTATCATTGCCTTTTGAAAGAAGTGCACTCTGACTGAGAGATCTCCAATTAGGAAGAGCTGCCTGCCTTGCTTCAGAAGCACCATTTGTAGAGATGCAAGGTGCAAGTGAGCCAGGGTAGAACAGCTCTGTCACTTTGATCACATTGATTAGAACATCTCCATCACTTTGATCTCATTGGCCCTGTGTTGTGAAACAAGGGAGGACACCTGCTGCCCTGACATCTTGTGCAATAAAGGCTGAGATGGCTGAGGTTATGGCAGTGGCAGCTGCTTGTTATGTCTGTTTTACTGCTGACCTTGAAATAGTGAGTATTGACAGAGAGCCTTCTGCTCTGGCCACTGCTGCCCCTTCTCCAGCATATTCTGAATACAGTGTAAAAGGAAGGATACAGGACAGGCTAGCTTTGTGCGATCTTGTCTCTCAGCTCATCATAGCACAGACATAGCAATGTCTTGGACCATAAGTGAAACATCCTGTTGCTAGAATCTTCCTCTGCCTCCAGAAAAGAGCAGCCAGTTCTTTTAAGTAATGCCCCCTGAACTTAAGACGTTTTCCAGTAGCTTCATTGGGAGATTGATCCTAGGAATCCTCCTGCTAGACTAAAAGCAGAATCTAAGTGGCAAAAATTCCCCCCTCCCTGACTCTCTCTCTCTCTCTCTCTCTCTCTCTCTCTCTCTCTCTCTCTCTCCCTCTGCTCACTTCCCTCTGGCTGTCTGGAAATTTACATCTGAACTGATTACTCTGGCTGTCTGAAAATTTACATCTGAACTGATTACTAATTATACACATAGGTTAAGAATTTTATTCAAAGCTGGGCGGTATTGGCGCATGCCTTTAATCCCAGCACTAGGGATGCAGAGGCAGGTGGATCTCTGTGAGTTTGAGGCCAGCCTGGTCTCCAAAGTGAGTTCCAGGAAAGGCACAAAGCTACACAGAGAAATCCTGTTTTGAAAAACCAAAAAAAAAAAAGTATTTTATTCAATTGTTGAAGTATCTGCAAGCCACCTTCATAAATCTGTGTTGTGAATTTCCCTTACCTGTTCCACATATTGTTCTTGTGCAATGATTATCTTCTTCCATTGAAGAATTTTATGCTGTATAAAAATTAGCTCAAATTATTCAGCTATAAAGAATGACACTAAGTCACTCTCAGGAAAATGGACAGAACTGGTGATCCTCACAGCAAGCGAAACAAGCCAGACACAGAAATACAAATATCACATTTTTCTTTCATATGAAGCTTTAGAAGTCATATTTAAGTTACTTTTGGTTGTTACACAAAATATAAAAATTCTAATAACAAACATACAAGGTTTCCCTTTTATTCATATTTGTGCCAGCGCTTAGCTCTTCTTTTTTAAAACTTTAATTTTTTTTTCAAGACAGGGTTATCCTTGGCTGTCCTGTATCTCATTCTGGCCTTGAACTCAGAGCTCTGCCTGTCTCTGCCTCCTGAGTGCTGGAATTAAATGTGTGGGCCACCATGCGTGGTTTAGCTCCTTTAGGTTGGTTGTTTCTTTTTTTCTTGATTTATTGCTAATAGCCTTTCTTGCAAGGGTGCAGTGTTTTGTCATTGTTGTTTTGCTTTACATTTCCCTGATATTTAGTGATGAGTATTTTGCTCTTACATGTTGGGCGTTGTCTTCTTTTCAGAGATGTTTATTTCGACCTATTATTCCAATTTGGTTTCTTCTTATTTTGTTCTTGAGCTTTTGCAGTTATATATATATGTGTGTGTGTGTGTGTGTGTGTGTGTGTGTGTGTGTGTGTGTGTGTGTATGTGTGTGTGTGTTGCATATTAATCCTTTGTGAACCTAAAAGTTGAAAGATATTGTGTTGCTTGCTGTATATGGTTTCTGAAACTCTGCTGATGGTTTCCTTTGCTGTGAAGTAGTTTTGACTTAGATTGAATTCCATTGACTATTTTTGCTTATATTTTTTGGTTTTGATGCCTTGTCTAAAAATATCCTTGCCTGTTGGTTCCCATGTCCTAAAACATTTCCCTTATTTTCTTCATCCATTTTCACTGTTGTGTCTTACATTTCAGTCTTTTATTGAGTCTGATATTATTATGACTTTGTAGTACATTTTCAAATGTGTAATACTTCCTCTATTCTTTTTCCTTTTTGCTCAAGATGACTTTGACTTCTCAGTGTCTTTGACATTTCCACTGAATTGTTATTTTAGTTCTACAAGGAATATCATTGGCATTTTAATGTTTCATTTGCTTTTAGATCATTTGGAATATTTGAGACATTTTAAATGATATTGATTCTTCCAATCCATGAATGTTGGATATATTCCCATTTTTGCTTCTTCAGTGTTTCATCAGTTCTTTATAATTTTCATTGTAGAGATCTTCCATATTTTTGTTTAAATTTATTCTTCGATATTTTATGTTTTATAGCTATTGTGAATGTTATTACTAGTGCTGGGTATCCAGTAGAAAAGACTGCTCAGACACGGGTTTAATCCAGTAGAAAGTCTTTATTAGCTGGCTGGTGACTACACTGGGCATGCAGGATGGTAGTGTAGCACCAAGCCTTTCTCAGGGTGGGCTTTTAAGCAAAAGAACCATGTTTAGGGTTGACATACTTCAGTAAAATTAACAGTTAGCCACAGCAGAAATACAGAAGCTAAGAAGCAAGGATAGTACATTTTGAGACTTTCTCAGAACTATGGGCTTTGATGGATTAGGTCTTTGCTTTAGTTTTGGCAGGTGGTGCTGTCTACATGCAGACTTTTGCAGTCTGTATGGCACGTCCATTATGGGGAGACATTGTGCAAAGGTCTGGGGGCCTACTAAGGTCTGGGGCCCTGTTACAATTACTATTTTGATTTTTCTTTTTTTCTTTATTTCTGTTTTTCCATTTACTTTGACAGATCTCATGAAACCCAGGTAGCACTGAACTCTGTATGTATGCCAAGGGTGACCCCGAGTTCCTGATACCCTTGCCTCAACCTCTGAAGTGCTGGGATAACATGTATGTCCCATTATACTGAGTTTAGTTTCTTGATTTCTATTTTAGATGATGAACTAGTGGTATACAGAAGCACCATCTTTTAATTTGGAGTGTTGATTTGTAACATAACTTTGCTGAATTCATTTATTAGCGTCAATATACTTTTGTTGAAGTCTTTTTGGTTTTTGACACAGTATCGAAATTAATACTAAGTTATTCAAGTAGTGACCATTTGACTTTTCTTTTCCAGTTTGGATGGCCTTTGTTTCTTTTCCTCATATAATTAATCTAAGATTTCCAACATTCTATTCAGTGACAATGGTGAAATGAGTATCCTTTAGTGTTCCAGAGTTTAGGGATAAAACTTTATTATTTCCCCAGTCCGCAGAATGTTAACTGCTGACTTATTATTTATGGTGATTATTATGTGGAGATACTTTCTTTGTATGCCTAATTTTCTCAGAATTCTTATTAATGAAAGGATGCTGAATTTTGTCAAGTTTCTTTCCTGCATATATTGAGGTGACCACATATTTTGCCTTTAATTCCATTGATACATTACATTTTTTTGATTTGTACCATATTAGCATAACTTTCTTGAATGTTATGTTGATATGGTCAACAATCTTTGGAATGTGCAGTTGTGTTTATTTTACAACTATCTTGTTGAATGTTCCTCAAGGATAGTAAGCTGGAGGTTCCGTGATGCTGTATCCTTACTTGGTTTTATTGTTGGGATAATATTTGATTTCAGATCATGTTTGGAAGGATAATTTCCTCTCTTTTTGAATAACTGAGAATTGGTATTAGTTCTTATTTAAATGTTTCATAGGAGGCATGGTGGAGCATGCCTTTCATCCCAGCACTCAAGAGATTGACCTGAACCAGCAGGTAGTTCTTCAGTGACAGATTCCTAAGAGAGAGGACCAGGGGATCAAAAATGATAAAAAAGACAGAAAAGTTGGGGTCAGGAGATCTTAGAGAAGCTGTATGTTATGCCAAGCAAGTTTATTAAGAAGTATAACATCTTCTATACTGTTTGTCAGGAGAAAATGGGACAGCAGTAGTAGAAAGCTAATTAAGCAGAGCTGCCAAGAGAACACAGGATACCTCAGACACAGCTGCCTTAGGACTGATAAACAAACCCCATCCAGGGAGGAAGAGTTGGGTTCCCACCTTCACTCCTTCCAGGTCCTGGCCCTTGTTCCAAACTGGACATTGCCAAGTCTGCCCCTGGGCAAAGACACAGAACAAACATTCCTTTTGTCTTTTCATTTGGGCCTCTGAGAAAGCCTTGAATCAGCCTGGTTCCTAACAAAGATAGAGGTAGGTGGATCTCTGAACTTGAGTCTAGCCTGGTCTACATTGTGAGTACCAGAACAGTTAGGGATACAAAGAGAGACCTCGTCTCAAAACTAATAAACAAACAAACAAACAAATAAATAAATACATAGATAGATAGATGTATAGATAGATAGATAGATAGATAGATAGACAGACAGACAGACAGACATTTTATGGACTACTGTAATAAAAATGTCTAGTCCTAGGTGTGTGTGTATGTGTGTGTGTGTGTGTGTGTGTGTGTGTGTGTATGTGTGTGTGTGTGCATGTTTGAACAGAGACATTTTGTGATATCGAAACCAAAGCCTTAGACATGTTGTGCAAAAATTCTATTAAGCTATATCCTCAGCCCCTGGTGGTGACTTTTTATGTATCATTCAATCTTATTACTTGCATATTGTCTGGTTAGGTTTTACAGTTTTCATTGTTTAGTATTGTATAACATGTGATACAAGAATTTGATGAGTTCTTTCAGGTTGTCAATTTGTTGTTGCATTATTATCTACAATAACATGCTATTGGTTGTAATGTCTTCCTTTACATAACTGATTTTGATTATATAGCTGATTGTTTTGTTTATCATTTGGAAGAAACAACTCCTTGTTCCATTGATCTTTCATATCTTCCTCATTACATTCTTTTCTGATCTTTATTATTTACTGTCTCCTACTACTTTTGGGTGTCATTTATTCTTGATTTCTTTGTTACCACTTATGTTATTTTTGTTTTATGCATATGAATATTTTGCTGGGTGCATGTCTATGCACTTCTCATATGCAGTGTCTGCAGAGGCCAGAATCCCCTGGGAGTGCAGTTGTAGATTATTGTAAACTGCCATGTGGGTGTTGGACATCAAACACAGATCCTTTACAAGAGCAGGCAGTGCTCTTAGTTGCTAAGTCACCTCTCCAGCCCCTTTTGTTTCTTTCACAGGAGTGGATGAATTTAATTCTTTCTGCCATTTTTAGGTACAGGAATTAATTGCCATAAATTTCCCTTTTAGTACTTATTTGATTGCTTTCCATGGGCTTGGCATATTCTGCTTACATTTTAATTTATTTTTAAACTATTTTTTAGTTTCCTTTTTAATTTCTCTGATTCATTTGTCATTTGAGATCTCTGATTTTTATAATAAAAGAGGCAAGTTATACCCTTTTCCCCAGGCTCTGGGATTTTCTCAGAAGAGAGGGTAGAAAGATTGCAAGAGCCAGAAGTGGTGGATAATGTCAAGGAAACTCTGTTTTCCAGACTTAGCAGGACAGTTGCACATATGAACTCATGGTTATTGTGACAGAATGCACAAGCCCTTGGCAAGCTCAAATCCAGATAAAATCCCACCACTAGCTAAGGTGCTACTAGCATTTGATAACTCCTAGGAGAAGAAGAGTTAAGTTTCATTCATAATATTAAAGGTAGGTCAATTACATGCCAGGATAGGTCCTACTCCCAAGGACCCTTGAGCAGCACAAGTTAGACACTATTGGGAGAGGGGAAAGAAAACTTATATTTTCACTGAAAGGAGAGGAAAGTAGAGAGAGTGGTTATGGAGGAGTTGGGGGCAGGAGGATGCATATGCTCAAAATACATAATATATAGAATACATATATATCATCCCGGATGCAGTTTCCCCTCCCTCCTTTCTTGCTACCCCCAATAGTCCTTCTCAAATGGAGTAAGCATTTACAGCCATAATCTTCCCATTTAGAACCACTTTTTTGTTGCTCCATGGGTTTGTTATATTTTCATTTGATCTATACTGACAATTAATTCTAGTATTTGTTGATTTTCTTTTTATCTGGATGACCTATTATGAGAGCAGAATATTGATGTAACTCAGTATTATTAGATCAAAGTCAATCTTTGTCTTTATATGAAGTTGTGTTTTTATATAAAATTTTGTGTGACAATGTTTAGTGCATATATGCTTAGAATGGTTATGTCTCCTGGATGGATTATTTCTTTAATAAATATGAAGAGACTTGTCTGGCTAATCTTGGTTTGAAATCTACTTTGTCAGATATTACTATTGGTATACATATGACTTCATGGCTGTGTTTATCTATCTCTTCAGTATAGGAGTCTGTCAGATATTTTCTGTAGTACTGGCTTAGTGATCAAGTGTTCCTTTACTCTGTATTTATTACAATAACTATTCATTTCTCCTTTGTGAAGTATAGCTTTGTTGGATATAGTAATCTGTCTTAGAAGTTATTGCCTTTCAAGACTGGGCAGTGGTGGTACATGCCTTTAGTCCCAGCACTTGGGAGGCAGAGGCAGGTGGATCTCTGTGCATTCGAGGCTAGTCTGGCCTACAAAGTGAGTTCCAGAACAGCCAAGACTGCTTAATATTATACATCCTAGGGGCTTAGAAGAGAGAACTACTAACGGTGAGGACTATTTTCAGGATAGAATCTCAGCACATAGAGCTCTTTATTTATACACAGAGTCCAGTATTTATTCTTCCAAATCTTTTTCATCTTCCCATGCCCTGGGAGTCCTGGAATATATACACTTACAAGCAGTATTCCCTTCGCAGTGCAAAGCCAGGCTTCCAGGGTCAAATGGAGGGGTGATAAGAATTACATAGAGGGGCAATAATTGTTAATTATCATTTGCAACCCAAAACGGAAGTGACTAATGGGGAAATGAATTAACTAAAGGCTAAATTCGGATAATATCTAAGAAGAGGGATCTTATGTGCTCAACCTTAAATGTGATTGGTGGAGGATGTTAAGAATCTATAAGTTGCTAGGTCAATGGGAGAAAATAAAACCGTCTTCTTTTTTGCCATGGCTCCTATCTGTCCAAGCTATCTGCCATTTTTTCTGCAGGGTGGGGGAAGGTGTGCTCAGTCGCTAGGCAACCTGTGTACAGCCAGATGCCTCTGGTGATAGTTAAAGGGAGATCTGGAACTAGAGGTAAGATTTGGGAAAGGAGGAAGTTCAGCTTAATTGGCACATCCGCCAGGCCTTCTCAAACGGGTAGTCTGGACGCTTAAGTCTGTTCTTAGAGAGTACAGAGGTATCTCTGAACTGAGGTTCTGGCTGAGCATAGCTGTCAGTGCAGAAGGTTATCTAAATATTCCTAGAAGTAGTTAGATAAGGAGTTAGAGGTCCATAAAGTTAGTAAGGCTGTAAGAAAAGGAGGGTCTGAGCTAAATTGTGCAAAGCTATTACTTAAGGTCTACCTGACCTAGGCAGTGTCCCCTTGTGGAATTTACCTTAAATCAGGAAACTTATTATGTCATGGTTTGGACTGTTATTCCTGTTAGTCCTTGAACGTGGCTAAGGGAGATATCTGATTCCAGTGCTGAAACGGGGAGAAACAGATGGGCTGGAGGGAGTGAAGACTTTCCTGAGGCTGTTCTCCAAATACCTTGAATGTATATATTCAGAGAGTGATCAGTCCACACTGTTAGCAATTCTTAGGGAAAAATCAACAGGAAAACTATGAAGGCACACATGATTTTCATAACAGAAGACAGCTGATCTATAACAAGCCAAATAATACCAAATGCTCCTTGGAATTTGGCTTCCTCTGAAGGAATTCCTTGATCCCTTCAGGTAGTGGCTTTGCCATAACCAGCTGAGTTCTTACAATATTTTCCTGTGGCCCATAGCAAGACATAGGAAAACCTTGTCTCAATCCCCCATCCCCCCCAAAGAAGTTATTGTCTTTCAAGTTTGGCTTGTATAGATTCTGTCGAGAAATATTCTATTAGTATGATCTTTATATGTGGCTTGGTACATCCCTCACAGCTTTCAATGTTTTTTGTTCTGTGTATTTAGTGCTTTAGCTATAACATAAGATTGATGGGTGATGTCACTCTGTATGCTGTGAATGTGTTGCTCTGATTGGTTGATAAATAAAATGCTGATTGGCCAGTAGCCAGGCAGGAAGTACAGGCAGGATAAGCAGACAAGGAGATTTTTAGGAAGAGGAAGGCTGAGTCAGGAGTCACCACCCAGCCACATAGGAAGCAAGATGTGAAGGAAGAAATGAGAAAAGGTACCAAGCCACATGGGTAAACAAAAATAAGAATTATAGGTTAATTTAAGTATAAGAGCTTGTCAGTAATAAGCCTGAGCAAATGGCCAAGCTGTTATAATTAATATTAAGCCTCTGTGTCATTATTTTATAAAAGGCTGCAGGACTGTGGTGAGAGATTTATCCCGACTGCAGGCCAGGTGTGACACAGAAAAACTTCAATTACACAAGATGGAGGATGTTTAGTATTTTATATTCCTCCTGTAACCAAATAGCTCTCTCTTTCAATAATCTATGCACTCAGTAGGTTGAGGCAGGGAGTGGCCAAGCCTCAGGCCAATCTGTGCCCTATGGAATGCCAGTTTCAAGGAGGGAAGAAGAAAGAGAGAGCAAGGCAGAGCAATGCATCCCCCAATTAGATATTAAGTAAAGGAACTATAAAATGTTGAAAGAGACAGAATAGGGTGAAGAGTCTCTTTTGTTGTCAGATAGCTGGATAGACATGGAATCTGTCTCTATGCTACCTTGGCTTTTCTTCTGTGGTTATATATGCTGCTGCCTTGTATTGAGAGCAGATCCTATGTGGTATTTTACTTCATGTCTTATTTACCTTGTAACCAGAAGTGTGGATTTTGGGTCTGGCTGTGGTTGTTATTACTCTGGGCAGTTGTTCTGTTACTAGGTATTAGATAGGGCTGTTGGTAAGGTTTCCATTGCCATGACTTAGACTCTGGCACCTCCTTTTAGCACTTGCCTCTGCTTATTCCTCTGTTGGGAAGCTGAGGAGTCTCACTCCTGTCTGCCACAGACTAGGTTTCCATTATATAGAATACCTGGTTCTGACTCCGTTTTCCTCCCCACCTAGCCAGAGGGATTCTCTAGGCTACCTCTCAGACTATAGTCCCCCAACTTGCCCTGGGTTCTCAGTGTAGGTCATGCCATGCAGGGAAGGATTTGCCTCTGGCCCCACCTAGCTACTGCCTCAGCAGAAATGTTTTTAAAAACACTTTCTGCCACTGATCCAGTCAATTGCTAAGAAGAGAGTATTTTTTCAGCACCTATGTGGCCACAGGATTTCTATCTGGTTCGACTGCAAATATGTTCAGTAGTGAGACCAGTGTTAACCGTGTTTCTGAGTATTCATCCTCCCCCAACTCTTGGTCTTCATCCTTCATGCAGCTTTTGTCTCTTGATCACACTACTTCTCTCTGTCTTCTCTAGATTTTTTGGTACTGAAAGCACAGTGTGTATTTTCTGAGACCCTCTCTTTGTTTTCAGCCCTGGCTCGTATCCTTTGAAGCTGCACTCATTGCACACTTGGAGCTGAGTGCTCCTTCCTTGGGACTGAGCCCCTGAGCAGACCCTCTGTCCCATTTTCTAAAGTTTTATTCCTTTCTTTGCTAATGAAACTTCAGGATTTTTCTACAGTCACCCACTTCAGGCTATGACTTCTCTTCAACTATCCCCTAGTTTATTTCCCAGTGATTCCAGCCATCTCCCTGCCTGAAGTTTCTTTTAAGCACCATGTAATTAGGTTTTGTTAATATTTAAAAAATTGTTAAGTCATTCTGTCTCTTAATTTTTTTTTTTTTTTTTTTTTTGGTTTTTCGAGACAGGGTTTCTCTGTGTAGCTTTGCGCCTTTCCTGGAACTCACTTGGTAGCCCAGGCTGGCCTCGAACTCACAGAGATCCACCTGGCTCTGCTTCCCGAGTGCTGGGATTACAGGCATGCGCCACCACCACCCAGCCTGTCTCTTAATTTGAGAACTCAATCTATTGTCATTCATAGTAACTAATTGTTCATAAAGAAGTCCTCACTACATTAATTTTGTAACTCATGTGATGATTAATCTCAGTTGTCAACTAGATTGTATTGAAAGATGTCTGGGAAATTAGGAGTCCACACACCTCTGTGTGTTTGTTTTAGGATGTTTCCAGAGATGATTAAGGCACAGCTTCTTAAACTGTGGTTGTACAACTGAATGTGGAGGCTGTGAAAATTTGGCAACACTAAAAGGTTTCTGAATGTGCACCGACCTGTGGTGCTTTGGGTAGCACTCACCTGTGTTGTACCACACAACTTCACTGTAGCCTTGGTTCTACACACACAACATCACACTTTGTACTACTTATACCAGCACATTGTACCAACACCAGCAACGCTGCCTGAAACACTTTGACTCAGATTCAGGACTATTTTATGTTAATAAATTTCTCTGTTAGTGTATATAAAGTTTTCTGCTCTTATAGAAATGTAGTAGTTTAGTTACAGGAAACAAAGGCTTTGGGTATTTCTCTGTCATTCTTCAGCACACATCAAATCTGTATTGTTTTGTATTGTGTTAGAATGCTTGAGACGCTTGCTTGTCTGGGAATTAAGCTACCTTTATGTGCTGCTTCAGTGCTCCTTCTTCCTTGAGAATCTTCTCTTTATCTATAAACTCTCAGGGCTTGATTGACATGAACTTTGACCCTTCTACACTTGGATATTTGCATCCCTCTTTACGTTTACATAAAATTTCTGGTCTGTTGTGTTTGATGAAGATTAATCCATCATTGGCAATATTAAGATCTTGAACCCTAAAACCCCAAATATTTGCTCTTTTTATGTGGTCTCAAAGTTATTTTCAGTTTTTATTTTGCAAAATCATAATTGTATCATTTTCCCTTCCCTATCCTCCTTCCAATCCTTCCCATGTACTCACCTTGCTCTCTTTCATATGTATATATTTCTAAACATATAAATACAATTTTGCCCAGTCTGTATAATGTTACTTGTATATAGATTCAGAGCTGACCATTTGGTAGTGGATAATCAATTGGTATACTCTTCCCCAGAGAAGACTATTTCTCCTGCTCTCAGTATTTCTTGGTTGCTTACAGTTATTTATCTATAGTAGAGACCCCATGAGCCTTCCCCTTTCCACCTTAGCACGTCTCTTGGCGTTCTCCTTATTCAGGTCATGTTTAGGCAGCTATGTTGGTAACTTTTATGGGTATAGCTTCTCAGATTTCTAGGAGACAAAATCTCACATAAAACTTCCTTGGTGTATTTTAAAATACCATTTATTGGAGTTCTCTAGTAAATTTGTTTTTGATCTATCCAGCTATCCATGCCTTCTATCATTCTTTAATTTAAAAAAATGATTTAAAATCTTTTTCATACAATACATTTTGGTTATATTCTTTCTCCTCCTCCAACTCCTCTAAGATCTCCAATCCAGCCAACTTTGTATTTTTTGCTCCCTATTAAAAAAAATTACAGACATACAAAAAATATGGAGTGTATTTTGTGTTGACTGACTACTCTTGAGCATGAGGCCTTCCCTGAAGTGTGGTTGACATACTCAGTGTCACTCTATTGAAGAAAACTGTTTGTCCCTTTTCTAGTAGCTATCAATTGCAAACAGTTTCCTGGTTACGGGATTTTAGTGAAACTTCTAAAAGCAAATATTGATAGTACCTACAAGATAGGCTAGGGCAATGGTGGCACAAAACTTGTGGGAGTAACAATCAATAACGGATTTGACTTAAGGCCCATTTCATAACATAAAACCCACACCTGACAACTGTTTATGTCACCAAGAACCTGAGACCAGATGGCCCAGGGACCTAGGGTAAAATCAAATAATACATGTAACACAAATTGCTAAATGGTCTTATTAATAAAAAAAATCGGAGCCACATATTGGGGTGAAAACTGTGAGATCAGAGGAATAGAATAAGTCACAGCCACGAGTTCTTACTGCTAGGAAATTCTCAGCCCAAGAAAGAGCTACTTCCTGTGTACTCATTCCTATATACCTTTCTGTGCCCTGCCATCTTACTTCCTTTCTCCACACAGCTATATCACTTTCTCTTTCTCCTCAGCTCTATCACTTCCTGTCTGTCTATACAGACCTCCAGACCCCTATGGTTAACTAGTGCTGGGATTAAAGGCATGTGCCACCATGCCTGGCTCTGTTCCCAGTGTGGCCTTAAACTCACAAAGATCTGGATGAATCTCTGCCTCCTGAATGCTAGAATTAAAGGTGTGTGCCACCACTGCCTGACCTCTATGTCTAATTTAGTGGCTGGCTCTGTCCTCTGCTCCCCAGATAAATTTTATTTGTTAAAGAACAAATGAAATGTCACCACAAATATTTGTTTAAAAAATGTAATGATAAAATGACTGCCAATCACATTCTGCTATACTCATAGATCAGTCCCTTGCTCATCCATCATCAGAGAAGCTTCCTCCTGCAACAGATAGGAACAAATACAGAGACCCATAGCCAGACATTATGCAGAGAGAGAGAGAGAGAGACCCTGAAAGACTCAGCCCTAAATGGGATGTTTTCATCAAATCCCTCCTCCCAGGTCTCAGGGAACCCCCAAAAAGAAGGAGGCAAAGAGACTCTAAGAGTCAGAGGGGATGAAAGGCACCAAGAAAACCAGGCCCTCTAAATCAACATGAGCACAGCGTCTCTCACATGAACTCAGACTGAAGCAGCATGCACAGGGCCTGAATGGATCTTCACCAGTCTTCTGTGTATATATTATGGCAACCAGTTTAGTGTTTTTATGGGATTCCTGAGTTTATAAAGGAGTGGGTCTCTGACTCTTATCCCCTCTCTTGGGCACTTTTCCTTCTGTTGGTTTGTCTTGTCCAACTTTTTTGTGACAGTTTTTGTTTTATCTTATTATATTTTATTTTGTAATATTTTTAAAAATGAATGAATGAATGAAAACTAGCTACTGGTGTAATGGTTAACAACTGAACTGTCACTTGTACCTGTTAGGAGAGGGAAAAATCAGTTTTATCCAATAGAGTGACACTAGGCATATCAAATACTACAAGACAGGCCTCATGTTCAGCAGTAGTTGACTAATGTATGATGGTCTCCACAGTTTTTTGCGTGTGCTTTTATTTGGTTACAGGTTTTTTGTCTTGTGTATGGTTTTATTTTGTTTTCTGTTTTTCTTTTGTGGGGAGTAGTGGTTGTATTGGATTTTTGTTTGTTAAAAAAGAACTTAAAGTTGGATGGGTTGGGAGGGGAGAAGGTCTGGAAGGACTTGGTGGGGGAAAGAATACAGTCAAAATATATTTAAGTTACAATTTGTTTCAAATAATAAAAATATAATAAAAAGAAAATATAGGTAGTACCATACATGATAAAGGTGTAGGAAAACACATTATGGGTGGAATTCTGTTTGTTCAAGAATTAAAGCCAACAATTGAGAAGTGAGGCTTCCTAAAATGAAAAAGTTTCTACATAGCTTTAAAAAGAAGTCAACCAACCAGGTAAAGAAGAAGCTCACAGAACGGGAGAGAATCTTTGTAAGCAATACATTTGACAGAGGCTTAATACCCAGAATATATAAAGAATTAAAAAGACAAATCCCAAAGAAACTAAAAAACAAATGACCCATTGAAAAATGGGCCTCAGAAGTTCTCAAAAGAAGAAAAAGAAAGGAGTAAGAAATAGTTTTATGTGGTCTTCATTTATCATGGTCTGTTATTCCTTGTTCTCCCTTTCTGTTCTTGATCCAGCTGGGCTCTCCTGCTCCCCTAAGCTTTCTTTCCCTCAAATCTTGCCCTTCATTACTCCCACTGTCGTCCAGGTTGTTCATGTAGATCTCATCCATTTCTCTGTCATTGGGCAATCCCTATGTCTTTCCTAGGGTTCCGTTTTCTAGGTAGCCTCCCTGGAGTTGTGTAGCAGTCTAGTCATCTTTGTCTTACGTCTAGTATCCTCCTATGAGTGAGTACATACCATGTTTGTCCTTCTGAGTCTGGGTTATCTCATTCAGGATGATTTTTTCTAGATCCATCCATTTGCCTGCAAACCTCATGATGTCATTGTTTTTCTCTGCTGAGTAGTACTCCATTGTGTATATGTACCATATTTTCTTTATCCATTCTTCAGTTGAAGGGCATCTAGGTTGTTTCCAGGTTCTGGCTATTACAAACAATGCTGATATGAACATAGCTGAGCAAATGCCCTTGTGGTATGATTGAGCATTCCTTGGGTATATGCCCAAGAGTGCTACAGCTGGGTCTTGGGGGAGATGGATTCCCAATTTTCTAAGGAAGCGCCATATAGATTTCCAAAGTGGCTGTACAAGCTTGAATTCCCACCAGCAGTGGAGGAGAGTTCCCTTTGCTCCACATCCTCTCCAGCATAAGGTGTCTTCTGTGTTTTTGATCTTAGCCACAGCCAGGCCCCAGGTGGAGCTCCAGGTATCCAATTGTCGAGAAAGAGGAGGGACTGTCTGAGCGTGAATTGTTGAGTCCAAGATTGGTAAAAGCACAGGGACAAATAGCCAAACGAATGGAAGCACATGAATTATGAACCAAAGGCTGTGGAGCACCCAGCTGGAGCAGGCCCTCTGGATAAGTGAGACAATTGAATAGCTTGATCTGTTTGGGAGGCACCCAGGCTGTGGGACCAGGACCTGTCCTTAGTGCATGAGCTGGCTGTTTGGAACCTTGGGCTTACACAGGGACACTTTGCTCAGCCTGGAAGGAGGGGACTGGACCTGCCTGTACTGAATCTACCAGGTTTAAATGAATCCCCAGGAGAGTCTTGGCCCTGGAAGAGATGGGAATGGAGGGGGGGGGACTGGAAGGAAGGTGGGGGTGAGGGCAGGAGGGGGGAGGACAGGGGAACCCATGGCTGATGTATAAAATTAAAACACATAATAATAATAAAAGAAATGCCATGCTAAATATAAAAAACCCCAAAACATACAAATATAATAATAATAAAAAAATTTAAAAAATTTTAAAAAAAGAAATAGTTTTAAAAAATGTTCATTATCTCTAGAAATTAGGGAATCACAAATGAAAACAACTCTGAGATTTTTCCCTCACTCCAGTCAGAATGGCAAAGACCAATAGAACAACTGACAAGAAACACTGGAAGGAATGTCGAGGAAAGGGAACCCTCATTCACTGTTGATGGGATTGCAAACTAGGGCAGCCACTATGGAAATCAGTGTGGTAAATTCTCAAAAAGCTAAACAAAAACCTACCATGTGACCAAACTACACCACTCCTTGGCATATTGTCCAAAGGACTTGACATCCTATTCCTCAGATAACTCACTCAGCCAGGTTCACTGCTGCTCTATTTACAATTGCTAGGAAATGGAAATAGCATAAATGTCCTTCAACTGACAAATGCATAATGAAAATGTGACACATACACTATCAAATTTTATTCAGCTGTGAAGAAATATAAAGTAATGAATTTGCAGGTAAATGGATGGAGCTATAAAAAAAAGCATACTGATGAAGATAACCCTGATTCAGAAAGACAAATGTTGCATGTTCTTGTGAGTACATATGTTGGAGTAACTGTAGAAAGCAAGAAAGTTAAAGAAAACCATTGCTGGTGTCGGAGATGTGAGAGCAACAGAGAAATTTGGAATAGCAGGGTACAAGTGATCTGATTGATTTGAACTTGCACAGTTCTTGTGCATGCTGTCATAGTCTCTGTAAGTTCTATGTCATAGTCCTGTCGTGTAAGGAGGACACTGTTTCCTTGGAGCCATCCATTGCCTCAGGCTCTTAAAATCTTCTGTCTCCTCTCTTACATAGATCTCTGAGTGTAGCTGAAGTTTTTCTGTGTCCTGCCAAGTCCATATCCACTCAGACACAAATAAACACACAGAGGATTATATTATTTTGAAACTATATAGTCTAATGGCTCAGGCTTCTTGCTCTTATATTCTAATTTTTTTTTTTCGAGACAGGGATTCTCTGTGTAGCTTTGCACCTTTCCTGGATCTTGCTCTGTAGACCAGGCTGGCCTTGAACTCACAGAGATCTGCCTGCCTCTGCCTCCCGAGTGCTGGGATTAAAGGTGTGTACCACCACTACCAGGCTTACATCCTAAATGAACCCATTTTTACAAATCTATACTTTGCCATGTGGCTTGTGGCTTATGGATATTTACATCTTCCTTCTCCTGGTGGCAGCTAGCAGCATCTCCCAGCTCTGCCTTTCTCCTTCCTCTCTTTCCAGTTGGAATGAACTTTTAAAAATTTTTTATTAGACAAAAAAGGGGAAATGTGGTGATATTATATTTGTATATTAATAAATAAAGCTTGCCTGGAGATCAAGGGGGAAAGGCCAGGCATTTTAAGTAAACAAGAAGTCAAGCATCACACACCCTTAATCCTTTAGCAGACAAGATCTCTGTGTGTTCAAGGCCACACTAGGGAACAGAGCCAAGTATGGTGACACTTGCCTTTAATCCCAGTACCAACCATAGAGGCCTGGAGGTCTGTACAGATAGATAGAAAGTGACAGAGCTGTGTAGGAAGTGGAAGTAAGTTAGCTGGGCTAAGATAGCCAATGAGAGGGCAGAACAGCAAGGCAATAAAGGTGTGGTTAGACACCAAGTAATTTGCATTTGGAAGCTGCAGAGTTGGTAAGGCAAGGTTGGCTGATGGCTTTACATATTTCCCTGATCTAAGGCTTTCACCCCTATATTTGGCTCCATGTTTTTTTTTTTATTTAATAAAACCATTTAGAAATTCATCTATGCCTGAGCTTTGAGGACAGAGGGTACTTTATATGAATCTATTTTTCAACCTAAGGAGTTTATATTTATTTTTTGAACTTTCTTCTGTATTTCTGTGAAATTTTTTGGTAAAGTAATAAAACGTTCATGTTTTCTGGAAACCCACTGAATTTCTTTGAAATGGCTGCTCAAAATTCTCTGGACATTTTCCCATACTGGTTATGAGCTAATAGTGCCTTGTACCTTATGTTGTTTTATTAAGTGGAGTCACAGTTTCTTGAAATCTTTTCATGTTTGCCAGCATCTGCACAATTGAAGGTCAGATACTTATTTATTCGAGTCTTCATAAGCTGAATTTGTGCCCTTCTTTACAAAGACTCTGCTTATCTTCTGTGACTGGAATCACTTTCATCATGGCCCTGATTATGTTAGGAGTTTCATTTGGGATTATTTTTATCGCTTCAGTACTAGAGGGAAATCTGGGATCACATTTGTTCCAACTACACTATTGTGTTGTTCAGAATAAGTGAATGAAATAGAAAGAGGAGCCCCAGAAGCCTCTCTGTAGAGTTGGGATCAGCCAGGTGCTTTGTTCTGTGGTCAGATAATGCAGATTTTTGCCCGCCTCTAGGCAGAGTTATCAAGGGTGAATCAGCTGTAGGCTTATAAGTTACACCTGTGTCATACATAGTGTGACACCATACTATGTTGTGGTCTGGGCCTGCAGACCTTTCTTGCCCCCAACTAGAATAAGACTAGATTTAGACCAATCTTCTTGCTGCTATGGGCTTTCTATAGCTGAATTGGACTGATGGAATAAGAACATTGCAACCAGATATGTGTCATGCTAACTGTGCTGAGCTCTGTCACACCTGAGTCTCACAGCTACAGGACCTTGTACAGTACAGTGGTCGGAAGAGGGCAGCTCATTCTGAGGCTGGAACTGATACAGCTGAAACTTGGTTCTAGTCCAAAGTACATAGGTCTCCTCCTCCTGCTGGAGCCTGTCTGACAGGTCTATCTGAGTTCTGGCCTGTATGTGCTAAGTTCAGGTATTGGTTGTTGATTATTGTCATCATGGCAGCCTGGCACTGTGCTCAGAGAAAAAGGCCTGCACTATATTTTGTGCTCTGCCCTTTAGTGGGAGGAGTCCTGCTTCTTGCTCTGTCGAATTCATTATTGGAGCCAGACACTTGATCCAGGCCAGTTACAGTGGCTCAGTTCACAGGTGATGGTGTCTTCGTAGGAGTCATGGGCTCTACCCAACACTGTGTTTCACTGTGCCTGGAATGGTACTGGATTCCAAGCCTATTATAATTATCTCCTCACAAGCAAGAGGTGCCCCTTTCTGTGCCAACAGTTGCTGGCAGTTGGGGAAGGGAAGATGTAGGCAACTCTTTGTTTTTTCTTTTTTCTTCAATGGGATATTACGTTTTCTTACACTAGCAGCGAGCACCATGGTCCCGTACCTGATTTACTTACATCTCCTGAAGGGAGTGTGAAGAGCTATTCAACCTGGTATACTAGTGTGGAGAAAGCACCAAATGATATTGATTGGCTGACGTCTTGTGCTAATTCCCTATCACAGTTTTTCAAACCTACCTTTCCTTAAAAGTACTTTATTCTGTTTCCTCTTTGCTCCAAATGTCATCACTGTATCAGCCAGCTATAATGTTAGATATTTGCCACAATCTGCTTCAGTTAATGTCCTCGTGAGAAAGTGATTCACTCCAAACAAATTCAGGCTTGCAGGAATTTGGAGTTCCTATAGCATCTCTAAATAGATCGCAGAATGTCTATTCTGTGAAGACATGACATTCCTGATCTTAAAAATCCATCTCATCCCCTTTGTTGCCTGTTAGGCTGCAGGCTTCCATGTCAACCATGGGTTCTTGGTTCTTCAGGGTTTCTCCAAAGTTAGGAAGAGGGGCATGTAAACAGGCTACCCAATGCATGCTTTTCTTAGTAGTATTAATTTATTGCTCCCTTAGATTGCTTTAAGTCTTTAGGAAATTTCTCAAATTCTGAAAAACTTATATTTGACACTTTTTTCAAGTGTTCTTTTTTGCTTTTATGGAGGAACTGGTTTTGTAGGGCCTTTATGATTCCAGAAGTTAGTTTCTCTTGGAGCACTTTTGATTTTTTTCCAAGCTTATTTTCCCAGGCTGACCTCACTACAAAAAGTAAAGTTACAGAAAAGGGGTAGTATAGTTATGATTGGTTTTCCAGAGGTATCTGCTCATCTTCTATAGATGAGGGCTTCTGAAGACTCCTCCTTTCTGCAATAGCACGTGTATTTGTTTAGACTTTTTAATTCTACCACTTTAAACATAAACTTACTTGAATTAATATACTATGCATTTGAAGGTATATTATTAGTATTATTTGTTGTATTATATTTATGAGGTAAGTACTACTGTTACTAATTATAGTTATTTATTAATAAGAAGCTATTATTAACCATGAGCATTAGTACTAGAATTGACTAATTTATCGAGTTTACCATTTAGGGATAAATGATAATTATCATGCTTTCTAGATAATGGTCTTGGTTGTATTCCAGTGCTTTTTATGGTAATGTGTAGGTGCTACATTTCTTTTTCATCTTCCAGATTCACTATTTCCCAGGAAGTCTGTGTGCTCTTGACATCTTGTTCAAAATCTACTTCCTTAGTGTGGATTTCTCCAAGGCCTTTCCTACTTCAAATAGTTTGTATTACAAGGTTATCTTGCAAGATCAAGAAAGTCAATGGTCTTCCCCTTACTTACACATGTTAAATCTATATAGGAACACACTCTGGTTTCCTATAAATCTGCTGTCTTTGCCTTCTTGCTTCAGCTTGCACATCCCTTCTCATTCTCCACCCCATTCCATTTTAAGCTGGAGTTGCCAATTCCAAGAGCTACTCAGGTCAACACAGCCTCCACCCTCATGCCTTGCTCAAAGGCAGGCACCACCTGTTATATTGGGTTTCTAGAAATTACTTTTCAAAGGCAGTTGTCCCTATATTTTTCTTCTGTGAAGAAATGTTATCCAGTACTTGTTGGGAGTTCTTGGCACATATACTTGCTTCCTTCAATCTGGGAACTGGGCAGTGTGAACAAGTGAGTGCATCAGATATAAATATCACTTTGGAGTTCACAGGACCCACTCTTGCATGAACAGATAGAGGGAGATGCAGAAGTAGCAAAATAATTCCAGAAATGCTTGATGTGGTAGTATTGAAATCACCTTAAGTTGTTTTATGTATAGAAATGGTTCATTTGCTCACAAAGCTTTTGGCTCGGTATAACTGGAAATAACAGTAAATGTGTGACAAATGTACTTGAACTTGGACATTAAAATATTTCTGTGTCCTCAATCCCCATTTTGTCTCTCTTATAAAATGAACTAAGTTCTATTTTTCTAATTTAATTGAAACAAAATTCAAAGTGAAATTACAACAGTAATTTACAAACTCACACCTGAATCCTTCAGTCAAGCAGCCAAAGTTCTTTAAAAGGCTCCTCTCACACAGTCCTGTTATCTTCCTGCCCCTAAAAAGGTCCCTACTTTGACTTTGATCCTATGCCAGCCTGCCCGCATACTGCATCCTTCACTCAAAGCAGTATAAAAATAGATGTGTCATGGGGGCACTGGGAAGCAGACGAGTTCTTGGTGGCAGGGGATGAGACAGTGTGGGGGAGAGATGATGCCAAAGAACTGGGCATTGGTCACAAAGCCATACTTGACATTTTTCAATTTTAGCTCTCTAAAACATGAGGCCAAAGAGCAAAGAAAATATAGAAAGATTTACTTTGTATTAAATATTTTTATCCATGGTATTAAATATCCTCATTCAGATTACTGTGTGGAAGAAAAACTTAAAGTGTATTGCCAGATGAGTTGGTCATACGTCTCTAGTTAAATTCCATGTGCTAATTGGACTCTTAAGCATTCAGACCTAAAGTATGTGTGTCCTAGAAACCAAGTGGAATAACAGTGTGTTGCTAAGAGGAAGGAAACAGCTCCATTTTTGCCATTTGGCACCTAACACCATATGTTGAATTACTCCTTTGCTTCTTGGACATTTAAAACACATCATAGTGTGCCATTATATATTTGGTTAGAAATTCTCTTATTGAGGCAACAGTGACATCATCATATTTCTTGACATTCTATTAAAGTAGAAATATAGATTTTCATGCATTGAGTTGAATGAAAACATCATGGGGATAGTTTACAAACTCCCTAGTAACAGATGTCCTGTGTGATAAGAAAAATCCTTTATATTTGCATTGCACTTTTGAAATTCACAGTGACTGAAATGAATATTATATAACTTGATTCTTTTAACAATACTGTGATTAGGAAATTACTATTAACTCTCATTTACTTATGTAAGAACAGGACAGGGAACTGGTTTAGTCTGACAGTGATTCAGAGTGACACTCTTTGTGGAACAGCTGAGGATACTAGCTAGATGTTTTAAATTCCAGACTTAATCTCATTTCTTCATTACATGGGTTACAAATGAGAGGTGAAAAGATGTTATACAGCCCCTACACCATTTGTCTTGGTTTTCTGCTTCAGATCTTTTTTGTTCTTTCTTCAAATAGTTTGTACCATTTACCAGCCTACTATGAGGACATCAAGTTGCCTCAATGACCACCCCCTAAAGCTGATTTTCTGGAGTATACATATGCTTGTAATTTTGAGTTTTAGCTTATATTTATTTGCATAGCTTTATTTTTATTACATAAATTTTATTTTAACTAAAAACATGTACTGACGCCGGGTGGTGGTGGCGCACACCTGTAATCCCAACACTCAGGAGGCAGAGCCAGGCGGATCTCTGTGAGTTCAAGGCCAGCCTGGTCTACAGAGCAAGATCCAGGACAGGCTCCAAAGCTACAGAGAAACCCTGTTTCGAAAAAACCAAAAAACCAATAAAACAAACAACGACAACAAAACATCTACTGTACTTTGGGAATACCTTGGAGTGGAATTCCTGGGTAATTTTATGCTTTTTAAGAGAAGATTTATTTAGTCAGGTGTGATTGTGCACACCCTTAATCTCAATACTCTAGAGGCAGAGGCAGGTGGATCTCTGTGAATTTGAGGCCAACCTGGTCTACATGTAGAGTTCCACTCTAACCAGTACAACACAGTGAGATAATGAGGACCTATTTCAAAAAAGAGAAAGAAAAAAATTGTTTTATAAAAATTGCATGTATGTGTGTCTGAGTGGAAGTACATTCATGGGGGTACAGTTAGCTGTGGAGGCCAGAAAAAGGTGTTGAATCCCCCTGAAGAAGGAGGTATAGTCTGTTGTGCCCAACGTGGTGAAAGGAACTGAACTCAACTCAGGTCTTCTACAAGAATAGTGAGCACTCATAACCACTGAGCTCTTTCTCCACCCCTACAAACTATTTTTAACAGTTCGTTGCGTTTCCACCAGACATGAAGGAAGAAACCAATTTCTATATACCTTCAACAAAACTTGTTGCATATGTACATACATATACATGTACACACACACACACACACACACACACACACACACACACACATATATATACCATCTACCTTTGTTCATTTGCATTGCAATAACAGATACTTAAATACTTAAATCTGGGTAATTTGTAACATGTGCAAATTACTTTCTCATCATTCTGGAGGCTGTGAAGTCCAAGATAAAGACACCATGGAGTCAGTGTCTGGTGAAGGCCTGTTCCTCATATATGGTGCTTCACATGTTATACACACTAGGTAAACTTCCTGTAGCCTCTTAAAATGCTTAGTCTTACTACAAATTGATATGACATATTTTGTTGATATCCATGGGAGGCCTGCCATTTCTTGAACAGAAACGGAGAAGGAGTGGATTGGGGATGAGGACAGGGTGGAGTGGGGAAGGGACTGGGAGGATCGCATTGTAAATTAAACAAACAAACAACAAACAAACAAACAAACAAAGAAAGAAAGAAATAGGTTCTAATCCTGTTCATACAGGTTTTGCTTTCATGCCTCCTCAGGAGGAGATTGGGGCCCATGCCTTTATGACCCAATTACCTCCTAAGTGCCCATCTCTTAATACTATTGCATTGGAACTCTGTGTCATGGTTCACATCTTAAATTCCAGCATTTGTGTTGCAGAGGAAGATAGATCTCTGTGAGTTTGAGGCCAGCCTGATCGACACAGAGAGTTTCAGGATAGCCAGGGCCACACAGTGAGACCCTATCTCAAAAAATACTGTTGCATTATGGATAAAATTTCATTATATGAATCTTTGGGGCACACACCTTAAGTAGGTGTGAGGTGGCATTTGTAAAGAAAGCAAAAATTGAAAAAAGTTGAGGATACAGGAAAAAAATCTACAGTGTTGATCTTATAATTAGACTATGTGCTTTATAAATTATTATGGAGGTTTCTCAAAAAACTGAGAACAAAACTATATGATCTCACTACACCTATCCTGGGGATGCGCCTATAAAAATCAAAGGCTGGGGCTGGAGATAGTTCAGTGGTGAAGAGCACTTATTGCTTTTTCATAGGAACTGAGTTCAGCATTCATATGGTGGTTCACAATCATCTATAATTCTAGTTTCAGGGGATCCAATGGCCTCTTCTGGCCTCTGCAGCCACAAGGAATGCATATCCATACACCAGGCACACATATACATGCAGCAAAACCACTTGTACACATAAAAATAAAATAAAACTATAAAATTCAAAAAAGAACTCAAGGTCAACATACAATAGATATATCTGTACACATACAGTCTATTCTACTACCTTTGGTTACCGACCGGAGATAGAAGGTTAAGTCCCTATTGCTGAAGATACCATACACTTCAGAAACAAGGCCCTGAGGCTCTGGAGCTGGAACTGACTTGCATGTACTTTCCCTGAGAACTAGAAGGCATCATACAAGCTTCCAAAGGAAGAAGGTAACCAACAGTCCTATCCAGCTATGACACCTATGTTCCACATCAACAATCAGCATGTCACAATAACACTAACGGTGCAGTAGTGGCACACATACTTTGGTGGTAACCAACAGCTCTAATTGGACTTAAGACCAATCCAAAAAGAGAGGTACCATGCTTGATACTGGAAATTTAGCCAGCTGCTCAGTGCTAATGAAATCATAATTATTAAAGGCAAATCTACAACCATTAATTTACTAAATCAACACAATCTATAATAACAATATATAAACATTTATCCTTATTCCCACAGTTAAGTGTAGTCCTCCACCCCCATCATGGAAACTTTCTGGATGCAACAGATGGAGATCATTAGCACAACCAGCCAAACTACAGAGTTGTGGAACCAAGTCCCAATGGAACATCTACAAATACTCTTACACCTAAAGTTCAGGGGTGGAAAGACTGTAAAAACCAGAGGACAAGGGAGTTTGCTGTAAGATTATGTCTCTTAGTAACACCAGTATCTGTATCCATAAAGCCTCAACAACATGACTATCAACCCAATGAACCAATGAACCCAAACATGAGCTGAACAAGGATGACACCAAAGAACATGCTAAACTGGACAGAGAAAAGTTCATGAGGCCTCATCCCAACATGAAGAACATGGAAAGCTGGGAACAGGAGAGATAGTCTTCCTTAGGGAAGAACATACAAATTGATTGCATAATGCCAAATAGTGAGCTCTGAAAACATATTGTATGTAGTCAACAGCTTATTTTTAGGAATATGTGTACATAAAAATAAAATGCAATAAAGGATGCATGCAATAACAGTTAGTAAAAAAGAGGCCATAAATTTGAAGGAGAATGAGTATATGGAGGATTTGGTGGGATGAAAGGGAAAGAAGCAGTGTTATAAATAAACTATAATCTTATTTTTTTGAGCTGAGGGTCGAACCCAGGGCCTTGCACTTGCTAGGCAAGCGCTCTACCACTGAGCTCAATCCCCAACCCAATAAACTATAATCTTAAAACTAAAATGTTAAACAACAATAACAACAAACAAACAAATAAAACCCCCAAAAAGCAAAGAAATGGGTTTTATCATGGCATCTTCATGCATATTTATCATTATACTTTGTTCTCATTCGTTCCCCTCCCTGAAAATCCTCCCCTATACTATTATGCCCCCTAGATGATTCCCATTCTTCCCTCAGTTAGTTCCTATTCTGCTTTACTATTACATGTATCCCATTGCTGTATTTTCTTACCACCCCTCATGATCCTAGTTTCATGACCTACAAACATACATATATAAGCATACATACACATATGATTTTAAAATAGTGTGTGTGTGTGTGTGTGTGTGTGTGTGTGAGAGAGAGAGAGAGAGAGAGAGAGAGAGAGAGAGAGAGAGAGAGAGAGAGAGTCCATGAGTTCAGGTACCTACAGAGGCCAAGGCATTGGGTTCCCCTGGATCTGGATTTACAAGCAGTTGTGAGCCACCTGACATGGGTGCTGGAAACCAACTTGGGTCCTCTGCAAAAGCAGTATATACTCTTAACCACTGAGTCATCTCTCAAGCCTTCACATATATAATTTTAAATATAGGTTCCACATAGGAGAGAAAAACATGATATTTGTCTTTCTGAGTTTAGCTTCTATCACGTATGGTAATCATTTCCAATTTTATCTATTTTCCTTCAATTGTCATGATTTTATTATTCTTTTTGGCTGCATATAATTTCATTCTGCATACCCATATTTATTGCAGCACTTTTCACAATAGCTAAAATATGCTGCCAACATAGATGCCCATCAGTGACAAGTAGGGAAAATGTGGCATATAAGCACAATGAAGTTTTATTCAGCCATGAAGAAGAGTAAGATTATATCATTTTCAGGAAAATGGACACAACAGGCAGTCATCATAATGAGTAAAATAATAAAAACTCAGAAAAATAAGTACTCCACATTTTTTTCTCACATGTGGAATCAAGATGTAAATAAAGACTTAAAAGCTGAAGGGTATTATTAGGGAGATGACTAGAGGGAAGGCCTAAAGAAGGCAATGGGATGAATATGATCAAAGTATATTATATCCATGTATCAAAATTCCCCAAATCCATTATTTTGCATAATTAATATGCGGTGTGAAAATTAGTCCTACAGAGAAACTCCTGGCAATGTAAATTCATTTAGCTACTGTGGAAATATTTTTGTGGTTCCTTAAAGCAAACAAACAAGTAAACAAACAAACAACAATCACAGAATTGGTATGCTCCAAATAAGTGAAAACAGAAACTCGAACATCCTCTTTCTTAGCAACATTTTATAACAGTATATATATGTCAGTCAAAAGACTGAACAACTTTCATAAGCCATAAAAATGAGTAAGGGTTAGGGATTTAGCTCAGTGGTAGAGTGCTTGCCTAGCAAGCACAAGGCCCTGGGTTCAGTCTTCAGCTCAAAAAAAGAAATAAATAAATAAAAAGAAGCTGGGCAGGGGTGGCATTTGCCTTTAATCCCAGCACTTGGGAGGCACAGCTAGGTGAATCTCTGTGAGTTCAAGGCCAGCCTGAGTTACAGAGTGAGTTCCAGGACAGGCTCCAAAAGCTACACAGAGAAACCCTGTCTCGAAAAACCAAATAAAATAAAATGAGTAAAATTCTAACATGTTACAACAAATAAATACCATATATAGTGTGTGTGGTGTGGGTAAGTATGATCACCACATGTGGGTGGGGCGTGAGTATTAAACTCAGATTTTCAGGCTGGTATCAAGTGCAATTTCACTTATCCAATAAACAGGTCTTAAAATATTACCTCAAATAAGTCAGTTTAAAATAGTATGATTCTATGTATGAGAAATAACTATAATAGACAACTTTGTGACTACGGAAGTAGATTAGAGGATATCAGAGGAAAATGGTGGGAACAAGTGTTGTTGTTTACTGAATACAATTTGTATTGGGGGACATGAAAAATTTGGAAATAATGTGGGGTTTCACAATAATGTGAACATAAATACTGTTGCTATAATTGTTTCTTGGAGTTTTTTTTTTTAATCAGTTTTTCTTCTCTTTACCACATTACCTATATTCTCTCTGTCAAAGAAGTTGACCCTAATTTACAATCCTGCAAACCAGAAGCCTGGGGGAATTGCCTTTAGTTTTTCTTTTCCAATTCCCTGCTTATCTCAGTTCTACCTACTTCTGTCTCAAACGGTCTCTTCCCAAAACTATGTGCTTCTTCTAACCCCCAGTTAGCTACTCTCCTCATGAAGACTCATCCAATTCTTATCCAGTCTCTTATAATATAGCCTTAACGTTTATGCATGATTAACTGAAAATATGTGTGGAATTCTTAGTAATTTACTGTTGTCTGCAGAGTAGATTCCAAAGGTCTTAGTCTGTAGCTCAGCTAGATCCTTCATGTTCTGCTTCCTCTGCACTGTCTAGCCACATGCTTCCAATCAATCTCATCCTTAGTTGTAAACATAATAAAACAGTTGCAAAGCATTTGTCTGCCTCTTCACTTGGGCTCCTTGAGGGATTATATCTTCTTGATTTATTTATCCTCCAAATTGAGCACAGTAAATCATATGTAAAGGGGCTTTTAAGTGTTTGTTGAGTGTATGAACTTAGAGTGTTTTCTTACATCACTTCAATAATTTTGAGATTTAAACCTTTAGGATGTCATTTGTCTGTTAGCTAGCATCTTACTTATGAAATGGTATACATTCATAATGAAAATAAAGGCTCCAAATGAACTCTATTTCTATTTACAAACAGTAAAATTCAAGTAGTATAATCTACTGTTTGTCTATTCTTAGCTTTAATATACACATAAAGAAGCCCTCTGTTGACATGACACAATCCAAAAGTGCTTTCCATCTCTTGCTACTTATGAATTGAGGAACACTGAGCAAGTAAGTTCACAACTTTGGTACAATTTACTTTTTAAAATGATGAATTATGGTGTCATATCTACTCCACATAACTGGTGCTATGAAAGATTAAATGAGACCATACATGCAAATTTTCCTTGGAATATTAGAGGTTATTATAGCCACTTTGAAACCCTTTGGGGGAATAGATTGTTGGTGTGAATTCATTGCATAGCATAAGGGATTATCATTTTGATATTAATATTGGGGTAAAAATTCACAATCCTAAGTTTTCAGATTTATCAGACTTAATTTTTAGTGGAAAATGGCCATTGAATAACATTTGTGAATGTTGTAACTTATTATTGGCCTAAATTATGATGGAGTTTCAATGCTGCAATATTCAAGTAGGAAGTAGAATTGTATATAGTCATCATGATCAAATTAATGGGAAATTCTGAGTTATTATTAAGAAGACAAAATGAGATAGTACATGAAAATTATTTCTTACTATCTCTCATTAAATCTTATTTCAGTTTAATTTTAATTAAACAGATAAATCTTCAACATTAAATATTTTTAGCTAGGCCCCAAACTTTCTAGATGTTAAAGAAAAAAAAACAATTAAAATCATGTAGCTGATTGTTAAGGATGTTGAATATTTTTCAAAACTGTTTCTCAGCCATTTGTATTTCATCTTTTGTGAACACTGTCTTTAGATCCATGCCCTATTTTTAAATAGTTTTTTTTAGTTCATTGTATATTCTAGATCATCAATTCCCAACCTTTCTAATTCTTTATCCCTTTAATATAGCTAAGGATACTTGGATATTCATAAGTGGGCATATCTGCATGTTGATAGATTCATCTGGACGCTGATAGAGAAGTTTCTCAGTTCCTAAGACCATTGGAAAATAAGTGTTTTCCAATGGTCTTAGGTGACCTTTAGGGGTGTGACCCACAGATTGAGAACCACTGTTCTAGGTATTAACCCTCTATCAGCGATATAGTTGGTTAAAACATTTTTCCCACTGTGTAAGCTGCCTTTTCACTCAAATGATGATGTCCTTGGCTGTAGGGAAAGTTTTGTTTCATGAAGTCTCATTTATTATTTGATGCCTGAACTGTAAGAATTCTGTTCAGAAAGTCCTTTTCTGTGCCAATAAGATCATTCTCTTCTATCAGACGTGTCCTCTGTAATAGTGACATGAACCTTGTAGGAGTAACCAATCACTTTCTGATAGTATTTGAATTCCACTCCATAGATGTTATCCATACCTAGCACCATTACTAGGTCCAGACACTGTGGCTAGATAGCTTATAGACCTTAGGGAGGAATCTACTATTGTTATTCTGCTAAATGGACACAGTATTAAACCAAATCCTAATTATACCTATAGATCAGTGTATCTATCAATCCTCAGCTAAGAAACTTCTATTTGCAGAAGAGAGTGATGAATACAGAGAGCTATAACTAGTTAAGATGTAAAGAATAAGAGAAAGAAGAATACTCAGCCCTAAATGGAACATATATACCACATCCCTTTCCCCTTTGTCCCAGAGAACTTTGATGAAGAGGGATCAGGAAGAACATAAGAGGCAGAAGTGGTGGATGACATGAGAAAACCATGTTTTCTGGATAAAGGAGGGTAGCTACATTTATGAACCCACAATGGTTAAAAAAACTTGCAAGCCCAAGCCAGACCAAATCCCAGTAGTTATTTGTGCACAAAATTCTGCTCATGGCCAAGAACTATTGGCAATTGTAAGCTTGTGAGAAAAGTCACCAGCAATCTGGTGACATCCAGGACAATACACAAATCTTAATGCTGTGCACAGAAATTCCCATCTCTTAGATTGACTGTTCTGACAAAGATAGTCATTAGCTCAAGAGCTTTGCAAATTATTACATCTATAACATTATTTGATCTGTAAAATGCTATTAAAAGAATTACAGTAGCAAATACCTTCACATTTATACAAATCTGTAGATGGAGGCCCAGAGAAAAGGCTTTTTAAATTTCTTTTTCTTCTTGCTTCTTAATCATTTCTTCTTTGTATGAAATTCTATGATTATGATCATTAAAAGTCAGTACATTAGCATAAAGTTTTATTTGAAGATTTGACTCGTTTTGATATCTGTCACTTGCCATGAATCTTCAACTTGCAATTGCCTTTTCTCTTCCTTAGAAGCCATTAATAAGTTGGTTGCAGATATTCTTCAAATGGGCCTTCTTTTGCATGTTATATTCACTAAAATGGATAGGACAAGAGACACTTTCAGTGGTTAGTCATTTCACTCACATAAGCCTGTTACTCTCTAACCACTGTAGCTGGAAGTTAACTGTCTTTCCCTTGAATAGCCAGAATACTTTCTTAGTTTACTTCTTAGGGTTATAATAATGTCCATCCTATTTTTTACCTCTTTGTTTCTCTCCCAATTCAACAATCATGAACAGCACTACTAGAGGAACTCTCTGTTCATAGAATTTACTGTTTGGAGCATTTACTTGTCCACTTATATGTTGTGTCTGGAATGGTACAAACGTTTTCTCTGAGAATGATTACAGGGTACATGAAAGTAGAACCAAATCTTCAGGAAGATCAGGGATAGAGTCATAGAATAAATACTTGTTTTGCAACTAAGAACTGGAAAATAAAATATTAATATTAATTTTATTATTATCATTACTGCCAAAACTGTTCCATTCTATCCAAGTTAAGGTCAATACAAAGGGCTTATGTTTGCTATTTGGGCTCTCTCTTTCATTCAGAGACTCTGAGAGTAAATGCAGAATCCCATCTATTTTTTTTCCTCACTAATAGTGGCTCTTTTTAAACACTTTCAAGCTTCCTGTGAAGAGTGAGCTTTTGCTTCAATTTCTGGCCTTTTTAATCATAAACTCACAGATGCAAATGGCTCCATGATGCTCTCTCACCTACTTCCTCTACAGGAAAACTTGTAACCATACCAAGATTTTCAGGTTGTTCTCTGTTCAGATTCAGAATGCTGAAAAGGGTGTGTGTGTTGTTTTTTAATGTGTAAACATGAATTAGTCCTGGCATTACACTTTTATTTCTAAGAAATTTGATTTTCAAAAACTGTCATCTAGTTTTAGAATCATAACTCCAGGGTTTGCAAAGTCATTTATTTACACTGCACTCAATGAGTTAATGGTGTCCCCTCAAAATGTATATTGAAGGTGATACCTATCAGGTAATATTTAGTATCAAACAGAGTGTGACCTTATTTGGAAATAGGATTGTGAAATTTTTTTTTTTGTCAATGGTCAAAACTACCATTTTCTTATTTCCTTTGTGCTGATTCTATCAAAACCAGCTAATTGGAAAGACTTGATTGGACTCTGGCCAGTGGGGGAAAGGCACAGTCACTACCTGCATTAGATTATAAACCAAGTGAGCTTGGGGTCCTCTGTGCATTCTCTTGCTCTCTTTTTGCAAATAGAAAAGTTGTGTTGCTGGGCTGGATTCACTAGGTATTCCTTTGTGTGGCACTAAGATTATTCTTTGTTTCTAACAGGATAATTATAGATATAACTGGGTAGGATGACTTCATACTAGAGTAAGGTAGACCCTTAATCCAATGTGACTGGATTGCTGTTGTGACAAAAATAGGGACATTTGGGCAGAGAGCAAAGATGGTCATATGAGGAGTAGTGCCTTTATAAATCCAGGAATAGCTGACAGCAGTAGAAGCTGGAAGAGGCAAGGAAGAATGTCCCCTGACAACGAAACCTTTACAGTAACCAGTGCTATTTCAAAAACTCCATTTAGCCTCTAGAAATGTAGGACAATTTTAGTTGTTATGAGTTGAATTAATTGTTGTAAGTTTTGCTTGATGTAATATTTGTATTTGATTCTATAGTACAGTGTGATGATTTGAGACATGTATATACTATGTAATATTAAGTTTAAGGAAACCAGTATATATATATATATATATGTGTGTGCGTGTGTGCGTGTGTGTGTGTGTGTGTGTGTGTGTGTGTGTGTATGAAGTGATGCTTGCTTGACAAAGATGTCCCAAACAATGGAGAGATTATTATATTTCTTCAAAAATATCATTAGAAAAATGGGAGACAAACATGTAGAAGGTTGAAATTTGACTGACTCTCTCTACCTGTATAAAAATCAACTAAAATGTATCAAAGACCAAAACTTAAGAAACCCCAATAACCTGAAACTATGGAAGAACTAGAAGAAAACAGAGTTAAACCTCTAAGGACATTGACATGAGCACATTTAAAAAGATAATCTCAAAAGTTTAGGAAACAAAACTAAAAAGAAACATATGAGATTGCATTGAATATAAAAGCTTCTTAAGAGAAAATCCATAGAATGGAATTAATACCCACTTAAAAAGGCACACATGTACACATAAAGCCCTATATTGACAACTAACTGAATCAAGAAGGGAAAATGATTTGAATAGGCAAATCTCAAAAGAAGTAGAAGATGTATTAAAAATGATCAATATGATTAGCTTTCAGGGAAATGCAAAGCAAAATACAATGAAATATCTTACCCTAGTTACAGTAGCTTTTAGAAGAATAACCAAAGAGGTAACAAATCTTGATGAAAGTATAGAGAAAAAAGATTTTACTATTCCTACATAAAATTATAATGATCATGAAGAAAAGTATGGATAGTCTTCAGGAAAACTAAAACCAGACCTACTGTATGATCTAGCAATCCCATTTTGGAGAGTGTATACTAAAATGTTCATCTAATTATTCTTTTGTTTTGTTTTGTTTTTCAAGACAAGGTTTCTCTGTGTAGTTTTGGTGCCTGTCTTGGATCTCACTCTGTAGACCAGGCTGGCCTTGAACTCACAAAGATCTGCCTGGCTCTGCCTCCTGAGTGCTGGGATTAGAGGCATCTAATTAGTCTTTATCAATAAAAACTCAGGAGTCAGATATTGGGGTAAGAACCTGAATGATCAGAGAAGTGGTTGAGAATCAACCAATGACCTGTCTCTCTTATTCCTCCATCCCAAAGGGCTAAGACTCTCTCTAAGCCCCACCTTACGATGACTCCCTGTCTCTCTATCTGTGCACAATCCTCCAAAACCTCTGTGGTTAATTTTGGTCAGCTAGTAGCTAGCTCTGCTCTCTGATTCAAAACAAACTTTATTGTCAGTCTCAGGAGTATCAGAATGCAATCAAAATATCACACGTTCCCCCTGTTAGTCTAAATAAAAAGGGAAGGTTTTAACTCTGACGTAGAAAAACTATATACTATAAGAACAATTATCAGGTAAGAATTATATACACAATGTCCAGTCCATTTGCAATTGGCAAATTAAGAGAAAATACTCCATTATCTAGCCTATCTTGGTGAGTCCAAAGTTTTGTACTTAATTCACTTTCTATCCTTACTTGTATTATCAACACAAAATTATTTTTAAGACCTCAAAATATTTTCTTAGATAAACAATTTAAGCTTTTATGTCTCTCATCCTTATACACTTTGTATCTTTTTTGCGAGTTTCTTTTCTGAATTTGGTGACAAGGAAAACTATAACTATCTAGTCTTCAATATCCATCAGAGACCCAAGAAGGATAAAATATTACTTGAGTAAACAGTAAGTGCAGAGTAAACAACTTCCAAAACTACGGAGATGGCAGAAATCACTGGCTGCCTGGACAGTCACCCAAGGTTTCTCTGTAACATTTTGGCATCTATCTTCAGCTACAGGTCTTGGATATCTGATAGACTTTACTGTGAAGCAGGAATTTTGAAGGACTATCCTGCCTTGTTTTGGCAAAGTTCAGCAGTCATTTTCTTTTGTGTCCTGCTTGTCAAATTTGGACAGCATACTGCCAACAGTTGAGGCAAGGTCAGTTTCTTGCATGTCTACCACATGGCATTTGTTAGATAAAATGTGTCTGTTGTCCCTAGACATATTTCTCCTTATATCCTTGTTGATCGATGCCTTTTCTCTGCTTTCCAGAACCAATTGTAATTCCTCCTACAGAGAAAAGCCAAGTCAAGATCCAGAGATAAGGGCCCATGATGCCAAATAAGAGAGGTCAGTAGTTATAAGAAGGGAACAGTAGGAAAACTGTGGCTGCTGAGAAAGGATCCAGGCAGAAGATTGATGAGTATATAAGAGATGCAGAAGGTGGTAACCAGAGATGTCCAAAACATTTATCTGCCTTCACTCTAGGGAAGATTAATTAATGTTATAAGTGGTTTTGCCCCCTTCATGCCTGCTTTTTTCCTTGTAGAATAAAAGCATCATATAGATCACTGCTTGAGGGAAACAAGCAGGAGACAGGTCTGGGGAAGCTGAAGCTAGATGGAAATTCCAAAGATCAAGAAAATAAATTCCACAAAAGGAAGAAAGGAAAATATTAAAAGTAAGGGGAGAGTAATTGGAGTTGGAACACATGTAGGAATGCTGAAGAAGTAATAGCCACATGTAGAATTTGAAACACAAAGGGGTATATTTCAGTGCAAGAAGAGGACAAAGAGGAAGACAGAAAGGAATATATCTAAAAATCCAAGAGCTGCTTAAATGGTAACATGATTGCTTATGGAAGAAAGAAGGTATAGGAATAAGGAAAAAGATTGAACAATGATGAGTAAAGAATACTAGTTGCAAAAAAGTCCAAGAGAATGAAGATGAAGAAATGGTAAAAAGCTAAAAGACACAGACATGTATGAATGTACAGTCATTGAATCAGAAGAATGGGAGATGGAAGCCATTGAGAGCTTCTAGTAATAAATTTCAAGGAGCTGGTACTACTTTGCCTTCATCTTGTGATTTTATTTATCTTACTTTTGCCTAAAACATGTAGGCTCATTGTTTGATTTGTAAATTTTTCATTGCACCATAATACTAAAAAATGTTTTAGATCCAAAATTCAGAATTTTCCATTACTAAGTTCCCCTGTCAGTAAATACTGGAACTCTTGGATGCTGAAGATACTACACAGCATGTAAAGAGATAGCATCAAATATAGGGTTGTCCCCAAAGAGCAAGTAGTTAGAGTCTTAACTCTGGAATATCAAGTAAGGGATTCTTTAGGTGTGCATGCATATGTGTCTGAATATGGAGACCTGATCTTTCTTTATCATTCTCCACATTATATATTGAGATCTGGTGCCAGAGCAGAGTTTTCTGCAGCCACCTGGCTAGCTTCCTGGGGGGAGGGTTGTGGAATATTATGTTAACTAGGCAAAGAGGCATTACGTTTGTTTATGCTGCAGAATATTACATTAATTCTGTGAAGGTGTTACATTTATTTATGGTGCACTTGTTTAATTATGTAAAGATGTGTTGCTGTTTCACCTTGCCTGCCTAAGGCACCTGATTGGTCTAATAAAAAGCTGAACAGTCAAAAAAAAGGCTGAATAGTCAATAGCTAGGCAGAAGAGGGATAGCTGGGGCTGATGGGCAGAAAGAATAAATAGGAGGAGAAATCTAGAGAGAGAGAAAAGAGAAGAGAATGAGGGAGAAATAGAGGAATGCACCTGTGACCAGAAGCCAGGCAGCTGCCAGCCAGCCAGACATGGAGACAGCAGGAAAATAAAACATACAGAAAGAAAGGAATAGTCCTGAGGCAAAACATAGATAAAGAGAAATAGATTTTAAAAAGACATAAGATAAGGCCGAACATTCATAACTAATAGTTAGTCTCTGTGTCATGATTGAGGAGCCGGTCGGTGGCCCTAAAGCAAACCTGGTACAGATGGTATTCTATGTCTTTGGCTTCAGAGAGCTGGATGACAGACAGGCTGCCATCTGGATTTTATGTGGGTTCCTGGGATACAAACTCTGGTCCTCAAGCTTCTGTGGCAAGCACTTTATCTGCTGAGCCATCTCCCCAGCCCAACCGAGGGAATTTTATGATATCCTGATATTTTAATTTCTTGCACACAACGATAGGTAGAATTTAATAGGTGGAGAGAGTAGAATAAAGAAGCACTGGGAGTGGACAGAGACAATAAGGCTGAGGAAGAGCAGTAGCACAGCAGCAAACACAGGGTTAGAGCAGTGTAGGCTTAGTTCATTGTAAGATGAAATAGTCCCCGTGTTGCTTCTACACACGAGTTGTCTTCAACTTTGGAAGGGGCTTACCATCTTGATTCTTTTTTTTTGTGGGGGGGTGGTTTTCAAGACAGGGTTTCTCTGTGTAGTTTTGCGCCTTTCCTGGAACTAGTTCTGTAGACCATGCTGGCCTTGAACTCACAGAGATCCTTCTGCCTCTGCCTCCTGAGTGCTGGGATTACAGGCGTGTGCCACCACCGCCCAGCCTACCATTTTGATTCTTGTCTGTTAGTGAGCTGAGGTTTGGAACATAAGGAAGAGAAAGTTTGGGTGGGGGTGAAGCTTAAGGACTTTTTAGACCTGATACAATGATGGGAGGACATTAGATTGGATCGTTAGGACTTAAGCAGTTCTAATAGCTGTCATTTAGAAAGTCCTTATAGATCCTTTGCTTACACACTTTACATACTATTATGTAGTTGTATGTTGTCATAGTTCACACTAGTACTCTGTCACAGAGATACAAGATGAGAGAGTTGGACGTGTGAGTTTGTAGTTTGTGTTATTTTATGTTCTACTGTTACTAATTCAGATAGACTTTATTAGAAAATACATTCCTGAGATGGGGAATGTAATTCAATTAGTTAATTACTTGCTTAGCATGCATGAAACCCCGGGTTTGATCCATAGCACTGCATAAGAAGCCCCATGGGGTGGTATATGATTGCAATCCCAGCACACGGGAGGTAGGAGGAGGAGGATAGGAAGGTCAAGGCTATCCTCAGCTACACATCGAGTTCAATGCCAGTCTGAGCTACATGTGATCCTGCCTCAAAAGAAAGAGAAGAAATAAGAGAAAAGTTCTCCAGAGAAAAATCGTGCTTATTTTGTAATATGTGCACCAGACAAATTGGATTCTTATCTATTTCTAGAGTTTTTATTAATATATTTTCATTTTAAATTACTTGCCTTTGCTATTTTTCCAATCGTATTATTATATATTAATTGTAGCAAATGAATGTTTTCCCTTGACATTTTCACATCTATATACACATACATACATACATACATACATACATACATACATATATACATACATATACACTTTAATCATATTCACACCCATTATGCTCCTTTGTCCTACTTCTTCCTACTGGTCCTTTTCTGCTTCCCAAATGGTTCCCCCATTACTTTCATGTCTTTAAAAGAAACACATAACAATGTTCAATCTGGATTCCACATGTGAGAGAAAATGTACAACTTATATTTTTCTGAGTCTGGCCTGTTGCATTTAGTATGATCATCTCCAGTTCCACCCCCTTTCCTGAAAATGACATTTCATTTTTCTTTATGGCTGAGTAGTAAAACTCCATAGTGCCTATATCTTTTTCACAGTGCCTTTATGTCACATCTTTTTCATATATGCATCTTCAACTGGTGCTGCAATAAAAGGGGTCACACAGATTATCTCTGTGGTAGATTGACCTAGATTCCTTCAGATATAGACCCAGGAGTGGCATAGTGGATTATATGGCAGTTCTACTTTTTATTTTTTGTGAAACCTTTATATTGATTTCCATAACATCTGCACTAATGTATTTTGAAGACCATGATTTTTTCCCCCAAAGGTAGCTAGGCTAGCAAGGATTCATCATTCTGGAACCTTCCCCTCCCCCTTCGCACAAATTAGCCAATCACATCAGATTGTGAAGTCTAGCTCCCACTAATGGGATGAAAAACAACCACTACCTAGGTGAGGGGTAAAAGATGGGGGCTGTATTGGCCCTGGAGTGTTGCTAGTCTGGGCTCTGGCACACCATTTTTGGAAGAAAAAAAAGGCCTTGTTGAGATACTTTTGCTTTAGTTGTTTTCTTCTATGTGGCACTGAGATTATTTAGTCTTTGATTTTAACAATTAACAGGGTCCCTCTACCCTCACATCTGAGCCAATATTTGTTTTCTTGATAGTGGCCGTGGGGGTTCAGATAGAATCTGTGTAGTTTTGACTTGAATGTCCTTGATGATTCAAGCAATTTTTGTATATTTACTGCCAATTATTTATAGTTATCCTTTTGAGAAATAGCTGTTCAAATAATTTGATCACTTAGGACTAGATTATTCTTTTGGCATTTAATTTCTTTGAGTTCTGTGTATATTCTATATATTAATATCCTCTCAGATAAAGATTTCCTTCCAGTCTGTGGTTTGTCTTTTTGTTTTTTCATTTTTTGTATTTTTTCTTTTATTGAAAATAGATTTTTTTAAAAAATACAATATGTAGGCTCTGCTGTCCTGGCACTCACTCTGTAGACCAGACTGGCCTTGAATTCACAAAGATCTGTCTGTCTCTGCCTCCTGAGTGAGGGGATTACAGGCGTGCACACACAGCTGTGTCTTTACTGTTGTGATTATTTCTTTTGTTGTACAAAAGCTTGTTTTAATTTCATGCAACACCACCTGTCAATACTTGCTGTTATTATCCCAAGTTATTAGAGTCTTGTTCAGAAAGCTGTTGCCTATGTCTGTTTCTTGAAATGTTTTCTGTAATAATTTCAAAGTTTTAAGTATTAGTCTCTGATCCACTTTGAGTAGATTTTTTATGTACATGGTGAGGCTGCCTGTTCTCTCTCTCTCTCTCTCTCTCTCTCTCTCTCTCTCTCTCTCTCTCTCTCTCTGTGTGTGTGTGTGTGTGTGTGTGTGGGTATGTGAGTGAGAATCAAACTCAGTGCCCTGGAGAGCAGTACATGCTCTGCCCTTAACCACTAAGCCATCTCTCTAGCAGCGCCCCCTCTTTCTTTTTTCTTCTTTCTTACTTCTTCTTTCTTTCTTCCTCTCTTTCTTTCTCTGTTTCTTTTCCTCCCTCCCTCCCTTCCTTCCTTCCCCTCTCTTTCTCCTCCTCCTTCTTTTTTTTCCTGCTTCATCCCTCACGTGCAAGAATAAGAAGTGTCCATCACCATACTGGCTGAGGGTATCTTCTCTTCAGTATTTGTTTTGGCACCTGTAAAAATTTGGTGCTTGTAGTTGCATGGGTTCCTATGGTGATTCCTTGGTTGGTGTGTCTGTTTTTACTATGACTCTGCAGTAGAATTTGAAATCTGGGGGTTTGAGCTTCCAGCATTGCTCTTTCTGATCAGGATTGTTTTGGCTATTTAGGGTCTTTGATATTTCTACATGAATTTTAGGATTTTTTTTTCCTGTTTCCTGAAAGATGTCACTGGAAAGTTGATGGGAATTACATTCAGTCTATAGGCCACCATTGTTAATATAGCTGTTTTCACATTATTAATTTCTGCTGGTCCATAGAAATTTGAGTTTATTTGTATCTCTGGTGGAGACTTGCTATATGAATTATTGTTGACTCTATCACAGTATATGCATTTTAGGAATATTTTATAGTTTCTGGGGATACTTGGGTCCTTTATTCATGCAAACACTTTATTTTCTTTGCAATAACTTTCTGTGTCTATGAAATTTAGTATCCAAGTAATATTCCCCTAAGAACTCACTGTATTGTTTTGTGCCAGCTCTTGTTTAGAAACAGAGAACCTGGGCCTTAAAGAATTTAATTTGGGGGAGTAATGAGGGCATATATATAAAATTTAGAAGTAGTTTTTGGAGTAGAGCATTACTTTATTACTCTGTTTGTTTGTTTATTTATTTATTTGTGTTCATGTGCATGTATGTGGGGGACACGTGTCTCAGGTTGATTCTCAACACATATTACAAATCAGAGGACAAGTTGTGGGACCAGTTCTGTCCTTTGACTGTATAGGCTCTGAAGACAGAACTCAGGTCATCAAGCACCTTTACCCAGCTGAGCCATCACTTGCTCAGAGTAAGACATTCTTAATGGTCTGGGCCAGAGGACCAGAGATGGAAAGGCTCCCAAAATATACTTGGGAACTTGTGTGGCCACGGAATATTTCATGGAGGGGGGAATAAATTGAGATTGATTCTGAAAAAACTGAGAAGATGTGGATAACTATGTAGTGAGCCCTAGCAATTCAATATGGGAAACAGAATTTCTCATGACTGTAGGAAAATGTAGCCTATACATTTTCCAATTAAACTTCTGAAGGAGCAAAGGCAGAGACACCTTTTGCTTTAGTTTTGAAGATTTTATCTATATCCTAATGTTTTGAACTCTTAGGATATAATGAGTACCATGTCTTTATAGCAGGACATCCGATTCTCCCCTTCATTCGCCAGTTCTGCGAATGTTCTGGATAGTGGAAGGTTTACTGAACAAGTCAAATCCAAATAATCGGAAAATTGTTTCTGCAGTGAGTATGGCCTGAATACAATATAATATAGTGCAAAACATATTGATTCAAGTTCTTTTCTTCCAGATTGAAATAACTATATCTATGTGACTCTGGGTAAAATCACTTTCATCTAGATATTTTCTTTGAGCTTTAAGAATTATGGTTTTAGAGCCTTGATTCACTGAACCCATTAGTCTCTGTCATTTTACTTTAGACCAGCAGTTCTCAACCTGTGCATTGTGACTCCCTTTCACAGGAGTCGCATATCAGATATGTTGCATATCAGATATTTACATTACAACTCATAATAGTAGCAAACTTACACCTATGAAGTAGCAACAAAAAATAATTTTGTGGTGGTGGGGGGTCACTACAACATGAGGAACTGTATTAAAGGGTTCCAGCATTAGGAAGGTTGAGAAGCACTGCTCTAGGCATTATCAACTCAGCAGAGCTGGCCCAGAATGGGTAACTTACTTTTCCACTGTGGACTTTCTAAACTTCTAGTACAAAGTTAAAGGATATTTCATATTTTCCAAATAGAAAATTATTACTACATATAATTATTTGATCTCAAAACCACTAATTGTCATATAAAATATTGATGACTTTTTTATAATTCTGATGTGAAACATTGTCATTTTGTAATATACAAAGGGTTCTTTAAAAGTGCAAACAAGACCTTGCCTAGAGCATTCTAAAGTGCCTCTTCTTCTATTAGACAGTTCAGGACAATCTGCCTTGAATGTCTTTATTCACCATTGATCACAACTGCCATCTAGGAAGGCCTCATTTCATTACCTTATTTTAAGGCATTTCTGGAGGCCTTTGGGAGTCTTCACAATTTATACTTTTCAAGATATGAAATAAAGAATGGCAGTATAGATCCATCAGTGACTATTTGGTGTCACCAAAGTGTTCCTGTCTTTCATGTTTTTGAGGCAAGAGTAAATGTTACTGGATATAACCATAACCAAATTCCTTAAAACTTTCTAGTTTCTCCATTTGAAAATCAGAGATGAACCATACTTTAAGGAGACTGTGTGGCATAGAATGAGTTCACTTTGCTTCAAAAATTAAGAGCCATGCATTCAGGCCTGAGTTCTACCATCAAGTCTCTAGTTATAAACTAAGAAAGTTATATAAACTCCATGGCTGACCCTTCATTTGCCTATGTTGCTTGTACTATTTATCATCCAAAGCTATTAAGAGGAAATCCTGGGAAAGTAGAAAGCCCTACTCAAAAGTGATAGAATTATGGCCTTATATGGCTAAGGAGAGATTACTTTCCACAGGCTGGAATAAAATCTGTCTTTCATACTACAAATGTGAAATAGGCCTAATGTAAGAAAAATGTGAAAGTATAAACAGTGAGAAGAATAACTGTCATTTTTATCCATGTATTATAGACAGCTAGACTAGACTCTTTGTGCTATTTCTCATGTATTCCCTCTATCCCCATGCACTCCTTGAATTACAATAAGGTAAAATACTGATGAAATGATTGTAAGTTAAAAATGTCATAAATCAAACATGTGTTTAATAACACCTAACCTAGGGAACAACAGACTTTGTGACACACTGCACTGTAGAGTATCGATTATTTGCCTTTAGCTATCATGGCTGACTGGGAGATTTTGCTCATTGCCCTTGGCCAGCATTGCATGAGACTATGGCACCCACATATCATTGGTTCAAGAAAAGATTATAATTCAAATCTGAAGTATGATCTCTACAATGTCCATCACCTTTGCCCCATAGTAATGTTGAAAACTTGTAAGTTGAACTATTAGAAATCAAACTACTTACATTTTTCTCCTACAATGGTGAGAGGATGCCACACTAATTAACTTTAATTTTTTTAATACAAATAATTCTATTTAACTAAAACATAATAACACCATTTATCACCTCCCTTTCCTCCTTTCAATTAGATTGTTCTTTACAATCTATTTATTTATTTATTTATTTATTTATTTATTTATTTATTTATTTATTTTCCGAGACAGGGTTTCTCTGTGTGGTTTTGGTACTTGTCCTGGATCTCACTCTGTAGACCAGGCTGGCCTCAAACTCACAAAGATCCTCCTGGCTCTGCATCCTGAGTGGTGGGATTAAAGGTGTGTGCCACTGCCACCCAGGTACAATTTACTTTTATTTGTGTGTATGAGTTTTATTTTTCTGCATGTATGTCTGCATGCTGTGTGCACACAGTGCCTGAGGATTCTAGATAAGGGCTTCAGATTTCCAGACTTGGAATTATGGACAGTTGTGAGGAGCCATGTCAGTGCTGGGAATGGATCCTAGGTCTTCTGCAAGAGCAGTAAGTCCTTTTAATAGCTGAATCATCTCTATTCCCCAACACACATACTTTTTAAAGAGTTTTTTTTTTTACTGTTTTTAAAGGCTTGTGCATGCTTCTCCCTGACTCTGGCAGCATCTCCTGACTCAGCCTTCTTCTCCCCAGCATTCTCCTCTCTCTTGTCTCGCCTACACTATACTTCCTGCCTGGCTACTGGCCAGTCAGCACTTTATTTATCAATCAATCATAGCAACATATATTCACAGCATACAGGACATCCCACAGCACTACACCTTCCCATTCCCTACTCCCTGAAAACCATTGTTCTGTTTTCCATTTCTGTTATTTTTTAAGATCCCACATATAAGGTAAATTTCTTTGTATTTAGCTTATTTCACTGTGTATGGTGTCTTCTATCCATGTGACAAATGGCAGGATCTCCTCTTAAATTCTTTTGCATGTGTGTATGCATGCATTTGTTTGAGGGATGGGGGGAGTACATGCCATAGTGCACATGAGGAGGTCAGTTCTCTACTTCTACAATGTGAAGTCTGGGAATCAAACTATGGTCTTGATACTTGGCAGCAGATACCTTCACCTCTGTTGTGGTGACCTCCAACCATAAAACTATTTTTATTGCCACTTTATAACTGTAATTTTGCTATTGTTGTGAATAGTAATATAAATATCTGATATGCAGGATACCTGATATGGGACCCCCAAGGGAGTTGTGACCCACAGGCTGAGAACCACTTGTATTTAGGATGGCTACAGATTTCTGTCTATTAATTCTTTGTCTTGCTACTTTGCTCAGCGTATTTATCAGCTGTATGGGTTTTCTGGTGGAGTCATTGGGGACTTTGATATATAGAGTCATATAATCTGCACATAAATATATTTTTACTTCTTTTCCTATTTATCCTTATTTCCTTCTGCTGTCTTGTTACTGTAGCTAAGACTTCAAGCACTATGTTGAACAGGAGTGGGGACTATGGACATCCTTATCTTATTTCTGATTTTAGTGGACATACTTCCAGTTTGCAAAACAGTGATTTCATTTGGGCCTGCCTTAACAAACAACAACTTGACCTTTCTCTCCTGGAGCTTTTAATACTCTTTCTGTATATCTGGGATAAAACTGACTTGATTGTGGTAGACATTCCTGTAGATGTGTCCTTAAATTCAGTTTGTATTTTATTGAGAATTTTTGTATCCATGTTCATCAGGGAGATTGGTCTATAGTTTCTGTTTTCAGTTAGATTTTTATCTTTTTGGTATCAGGGTAATGTCACTAATTCAAAGTTTCAGTCTTTTCATGATATTCCAGAACTCTCTCACATTCTGTTCATTAAAAACAAAACAAAACAAAACAAAACCTCATTGGCCCTTACTGAGTGATATACTTCTACCTTGTCTTTCAGCCTTGTCTTTCAGGTTTTTCATTTGGGTTTTTTGTTTTTATTTTTTGTGTGATCCTTTCTGTTGGTGAAGCTTTTCATTCACATTTTTATTTGATTAATTGAGTTTCTCATTTTTAGCAGTATTTTAGTTGGATTTTCTTCAGGAATTCTATTTCTTTGTTGAATTCAATTTTCACATCTTGGATTGACATCCCTATTTCATTATCTCTTTTTTTTTCTCCTGGAGTATATTCGTATCATCTATTAATTGCGTGAACATACTTATAGCCACTCTTTTGAATTCTTTGTTGAGAAGTCCTTCCAACTGATTTTTCATTGGGTGTCATTGTGATACTTTGTGGAGGAGATGTGTTGTCTTGGTTTTTCATGCTGTTTCTGTTTCTGCACTGAAAAGTTGATTGCATCTCTTCCTTTTTGTGCAGGTTGCCTTCTTCTTTCAGCAGAGTCATTCACAGTCATCAGGAGAGGACTAGCCCTTTGTAGGGTTTAAATGCCCACTTTTCTCTCTCACATATACATTTGTGCATACTCTCACTTTTACTTAAGGCTTTAGCATGGCTGTTCCTCTGTTTCAGTAGATAATTTATTTCTCATGATAGCTTAATGTCTTTGTGGTATTTTTGTATCATTGTTTGAATTTACTCATTAAGCATTTAAGAATTATTAGAAATGTTTTGCTCTGGGGTGAATTACATGTTTACATACCCATATGCTTATAGGGTGGTTCAAACAAGCATTTCTTTTTCAAAATAACATGTGGTGTGGAATTATTCTTCACTTATAATCTTACCACTCAATCTCATATTAATCATGTTGTCTCTGATAGATAGAAATGTTTATTCTTATCCAATCTTTGAATCTGACCGCATGTTTCTCAGCAATTCTGTCACATGTAAGCTATTAGGCTTTGAGTTACAAGGGACAAATGCTGAGTAAGCCATATCACTGATCTCAATTGCTTGGTTTTTTTGTTTTGTTTTGTTTTGTTTTTGGTATTGGGCTTTTTTTCTTTCTTTTTTTTTCCAGATCTCAGTACCCATGAAAAAGAGAGCTAGAGTCAAAGAAAGCATAGCTTATAGCTTGACAGAATTGGAAGTGCTTCAAGAAACACACAAAAGCAGTGTGTAGGCATTGGACAGATGGTTCAATCAGTAAAATGCTTGTCCTGCATACATGAGGACCTGAATTTGACTTCCTGTACCATTTTAAAAAGGTTGGTGAAATAATATGTGCCTGTAATTCTAGCACTGGAGAGGCAGAGACAGGAAAATTCTTGGGGCTTGTTCTGTAGCCAGCCAGTCTAGCCAAATTGCTAAGTTCCAGGTTCAGCAAGAGACTCTGTCTCAAAAAATAAAGTCAAGAATTTTTGAGAAATGACATTTGATGCAACTTTTGGCCCCCACACATGTATACATACATATGCATGTGCACCTGCAAACACATGTGCATACATACAGAGACATATACACACAAAGGAAAAACAGCATGTAGTTTAATTTTTGTGGCCAAGACAAGCTAGAGTTTTTAGCCTCTACTGAGATTGTGAATAATGGTGGAAAGATACTCTTCCAGATGTCAGGAAAGGAATTTCTAGTTTCAACTCACATGAAAGCATTCTGTAGGGCCCATGCAAAATTATTTACATTTTCTAGAACTTATTTTCATCATCTATTAAATGAAATGTGTCATAATAATAGATGCTTTCATGAGTTTCAATTGAAATTTTAGTATCTGTGAGGACATAAAGAGGGTAGGCCTTAGAAAGTCAGGATTTGATTTAGGGGGATATTGTTTACTTTGTTCAAAAATATTTCTTACATCTGATATATTGTGTTAGACAGTTCTTGTTTTGTTTATATGTATTTAATGGTGAGAACCCTAAGATCTACAGTTTAGGCAAATTCCAAGAATATATAACAGTATCATGAAATATAGTCCCCATGCTGTCTATACATTAAACAAATGTATTAATACCAAATGAAGTTTGTTCCTTTTGATCAATTTCTCTACATTTTCCTCCTCCACCATCCACAATAATCACCATTCTCTGTTCTATGAAGAAAAATGAAGTTTGAGAAGTTGAAAATATTAGAGGATGATTCATCCTTCCACTGAAAATGCCAACAGTACTATTACTTGAATCATGCCATCTAGATTGAAACAGCTTTCTGTAGCATGAATCTTAAAGGTACTTATTAATAAAATCAAACCTGAGACCAGTTATTGGGGTGAATTCTGGAAGATCAGAGAAGTAGAGCAAGCCACAGCCACCTCACCTTGCTAATTCCTCAGCTGATCCTGTTTCATCAGACTGGAAGCCTCTCAGTCTTCATCCAGAATGAATCTCAGCTGAACTGTTGCTCAAAAGCCTAAAAGCTTAACCAGGCCAAAAGCTTCTAGTTCCTGGTTTTCATGCCTTATATACCTTTCTGCTTTCTGACGTCACTACCTGGGATTAAAGGCATGAGTCATCATGCCTGGCTGTTTCCAGTGTGGCTTTAAACTCACAGAGATCCAGATGGATCTCTGCCTCCCAAGTGATAGAATTAAAGGCATGTGTGCCACCATTTTCTGGCCTCTATGTCTATCTAGTGGCTGTTCTGTCCTCTGAGCCCAGATAAATTTATTAGAGTGCACATTATTTTGGGGAACACAATACCACCTCAGCTTTCCAAATTCAAATTTTTCTTCAGTTGCCCAAGTTTATATCCAATCATTGTTCTTAGTATCTCTGGTGTTTTTTTTTTTTTTTTGTCTGTTTGTTTTCTTAATTAATTAATTTTTTAATTTTTGATAAGGAAAGGCTGCTTTTATATAGAAAACATTTTCTTTGGGGATGAACTAGTAAATTCAGAGTGTGGATGGGCACAGAGGTTTAAAACTGATTATCTTCAAAGACTAAATTTTAGTTTATCTGAAACTCGTCTTTAATGTGAAGTGTCAAGGAGGTATATCTTGGTCCCTGTCCTAATTCAGTATTTTTATTGTTGACTTAAATGGGGGTGTTGATGATGAGATTAAATATATAGATGATACAAATCTGGGGTGGGGCAGTAGTATACTTAAAGACATTAGTAGGATCTGTAAGACCCAAAAGTCATTTTGTGATTGATATGGACTTTTAGTGTGTTTGAATTGTATACATTGTAGAGAAGGAAGACTCAAAGGTTCTTTACCTATTGCTGCTTTTAGTCATTAGTACTTTACTACCAGGAAAGTTAGACAATTGGATTAGATATTCTCTTGGCAACAAAACCATCTTCTGTCTCTCTGTATCTCTCTGTATCTCTCTGTATCTGTGTCTCTCTCTCTCTCTCTCTCTGTGTCTTGTCTCTCTCTATTTGTCTTGTTTAGATATAAGATTATTTCACCAGGTAGGGATTGATTTTCAAAGTTAGAGAGTTATGCAGCTAGAGTTTATTGGGGCATTAGTACGAGTTATTATATGTTTGTAATTTGATTTCTGATGTTTAATGGCTTGGGGAAAATGGCATTATCTATTTAACAACAAAACACCTCAAAATTCTAACCATGAGAGTTTAGCTTATTATGTTTAAGGTGCTTTGATAAGCTATAGAAAGTAAATGTTCTTTTTTGGGACCCCCAAGCTAGTTTGGAGGAATGATCAAATATTTGTATGCATTATTTCATGCTGCATAATGATGTTTGTTAGGGCTAAATGAAAGGCTGAAAATAAAGCAGCAACCTTGTGACTAGAGGGAAGGGAAGGAAGGATACTATATATATGATCTTGGATGGTCCTTTTCAAAGATATGGGAACTTGATATTAATTCCAGCCAAACTACTGAAGACTTCTGGTAAGCCTTACTGTTTTGGAGAACCAAAGGCTCGCTCTTTCTTTCTTTCTTTCTTTCTTTCTTTCTCTCTCTCTCTCTCTCTCTCTCTCTCTCTCTCTTTCTTTCTTTCTTCCTCCCTCCCTCTCTCTCTCCCTCCCTCCTTTCCTTCCTCCCTTTCTTTCTTTTCTTTTTTTTTTTTTTGGTTTGGTGAAACCCTTCATTTTTATGCAAGCTTGCTAGGGAAATTTTGACCTATTTGTAGGCTTATCAGGCATAATGCAAGGTTTAATATTAGAGAGAGAGAGAGAGAGAGAGAGAGAGAGAGAGAGAGAGAGAGTGTGTGTGTGTGTGTGTGTGTGTGTGTGACCAAGAATTGAAGCTAAGGTCTCATACATGCTAACCAAGTGTTCTACCACTAAGCCACAGCTTAGTTTGTTTCTTTTTTCAGTGTGTATCCTCTGAAATGAAACGGGAGCCCCCTACTGTTCTGCACCACCAGATGCTCTGTTCTGCTGATGAAGCAATGAAGTTGAGAATATACTTTGGCTTTGGCAGAGGGAAAAAAGAGCTGGTGCCAGAACTCATATATTGAAATAGACTAGGGGGTCTGTTTATTGGTCTATCATTCTCCAGTAGCAGATCATCAAGGACAAACACGTCAGTTGGGAGCTACCAGCTGCATATAGTTCCTTTCCCAGTTCTTTGGGGGATAATCCTGGTTAGGTGTGTGTTTGCAGTGCCACCGGTATTATAACATCAGGGCAAGTCCCCACTTTCTGTTGAACAGCAAAAGTTGGATTGTCTACAAAAATATTCATCTTCCATAAGACAAGTAGCAGCATCTTTTAAGAAACTCCAAATTATGTTTGAAGTAGGGAAGGATTCTGGAAGATCATGACTGTGAGTTCCTAAAATTGTGGTGTCATTTGGGGGTTTCTGATTCTGTGGTCTCTCATACTTGTCACCAGAGGCCTGGCCTCAACTCCTTGCAGTCTCACATTTTACAAAATGGTTTCTTTTGGGCTGTAGAGATGGTTCAGAGTTTAAGAGCATTGCTTGCTCTTGCAGAGGACCCAGGTTTGTTTCCCAGAACCCACGTGGAGGCTAACAATCATCTGTAAGTCCAGTTCCGGGGAAACGTGGTACCCTGTTCTGGCCTCCCTGGGCAATGCACACATGTGGCACATCCACATACATGCAGGCAAACCACTTATAAAAATGAAAAGAAATCAGTTTTTGTATATGTGTATGGGTATGTGCCTATGAATACAGGTGCCCAGGAAAGCCAGAAGAAGGTGTTAGACTCCCTGGGACTGGAGTTACAGACATTAGGAAATATCCAATGTGGTTGTTAGGAGTAAAACTCCCTTTGCAAAAGCAGTATGTGCTCTTAACTGTTGAGCTGTCTTTCCAACCCCTGCAGTTTCACATGCAAACATTTTTTTTTTATTCTACTGGAAATAGTCTTCAGCCAAGAGTACACAAATGTGAATACTAGTTCTGGCTTTATTGGTGTTTCTGAGTTTTGCCATCTGAAAATGGAATACTTAGCTCATAGTGCACTGTGTGTGTGTGTGTGTGTGTAGTTTTTTTAAGTGTTATGTGAAGGTTGGTGACAAGCATAGATACAAGTTAATATTGTGACTTAAGCTCCATTGTAGGCTGGCAGTATTTGGAATTTGCTTTTACTTGAATATTCATATTAAAATCCCTGAACCTCCCTTCTTTTCTTCTCTCTGTCCTGTTTCTTGGTCTTTGTTTCTCCACCCACCCCCCACACACACCACACTCAGTAAAAATATGATAGAAATGAAGAAAAACCCGTTGAATTTCTTAGCATAAACCCTTTTGGAATCACTGAGAAGTTGTGAATTTTAGGGTATTGCAGCCTTAAGAATCTGACTCACTCATGAAGTTCCGTTTTCTTTCCCTTGCGTGTGGATGTTTATTTACTTGTTATCCCGCCTTCTTTCACAAAGGATTTGAATTGCCAAGCTTTAACTTGTTCAAAACTTCAGGTGGTGTTCCAACTGATGAAGACTGCATTCCTCACATCTTTAAAGGGAAAATAAGAAGTTACTGCAAAAATAGAAGTATCAACTTTTCCACATTACACACACACACACACACACACACACACACACACACACACACACACAAAACTATTAAGAGTGGTGATTCAGACATTTCCTGTGAAATCTGCTTTAGCAAATTCTTTGGCAGAGCCACTAGATGAACAGCTTACCCATGGCTTCCAGTGAAATGCAGCCCAGAAAACAAGAGATATAAACAAAAGTTTACCCCAGTTCTGTTTACCTACACCAACCCCTTGGGGAGTGTATCCAGTTGGATTCTTCATCATCATGTAAGTATGACCTTTATTTCTGAATATGTCTAATTAGAAGCATTAAGCATGTCTGTAACTAATCTCAACAAACATGTATGTCAGTTTGGATATGAATTTAAAATGTAGCCAAATTACCAGCAGATGTGAATGTGAGGGTTTTTTTCCCCTTAAATTGTTGTACCCAGTGTACTCACTAAGGACCTAACTCTTACTATTTATTACGGCCCATTAGCAGATTTTTGTATGCATGTACATATGCACGTTTCTGTTTGTGTTCTTCCTACTGGATTCTGAACTGATGGAGGGCAGGCTACAAATCTGTATCAGATATTTTTATCTTTGGTGTCCTAACAGTACTGATTAGAGACTGTCTTACTATATTAGGAAACGAAACTGTATAGCCAATCCCACTACCGCTGGTATTATTTTCCATTTTCAGTTCGACTAGTCTGACTTCATAACGCAATTAACTTGGCTTTTACCAATTTTAAAAAAAAAGCACTTTGTGTTTTGTGAGCACCCATAATTAAGCTTGGCAATGTAAACAGAGTCCATTCATCAACTTCAATTCACACAATCAGATTTCAGGTTGCTCTTTTGTTTTGAAATGCATTTACATTTCTCTTTTAAAATATAGTTAATGAAACATATCTTACAAAAACTATCACCTTTAATGTGACAAGTTTGAGCATACGCACACATGCACGAAGCTATTACCACAATGAATGCGATAAACACAATCAGATTGCCTTTGATCGAAATCATAGTACGTAGTTACACTTCTGTGTGGTTGGGAGTTGTTGGGTTTCACATCCTTCAGAGGTGATGTAACTTGACATTTGCACGTCCTCACTCATGCAAGGGTCTTTGAAGTGGTATTTCCTAGCCCAGATAAGGAGATATGGTCATCTACAGAATTCTAGCAGTTTTCTCAGTTCCCTGCCCTGGCCCACTTTCCTCTAAGAATTATTCATGAAAGAATCCCCTTTCTCTTCAACAAAAGCATAAATGTGATGACTAGACTAAGATTAGCCTGGCTGACTATTGATTTTTTGGGGGGGCTAGGGGGAGAATCTTCCAGTTCTCTCTCTCTCTCTCTCTCTCTCTCTCTCTCTCTCTCTCTCTCTCTCTCTCATGATTGGAATAAGGCATCTGGTCTTCTTCTAAAAGTGAGAAAGAGGTACATGGGAAAGGACACATGGACACATGGGGTAGTATATAAGACTTGACCTGAACATGTTTTTGTTGTTGTTGTTTTGTTTTTGTTTTTTTGTGATTCAAATCATTTTGAACAAATGACATGTAAAAGATATTTTTTCTTGGGCATTTATTTTGTCTCCATTATTTATTTTTCCTCTTTCAGTATTTAATAATATATCCAGTGCCTTTTTCTTTATTCCATTTGTAAATACCTTGAAACCCGTGCCTTTTGATATGCCTGTGCCAATCACCTAAGATACTTTTCCTTCCTTCCAATTTTTTAAAAATTGAAATATAATTCCATTATTTCCCCCTTCTCTTTCTTCCCTCCAAACACTTCCATATCCCCCTCCTCATTCTCTTTCAAATTCACAGCCTTTAAAAAAATTGTTATTGCATGCTGGTGTGTATACACATCTATATTTCTAAACATAGTCTTCTCAGTCTGTATATATTAATTAGATATATGTTTTCAGGGCTGACCATTTGGTTTTGGATAACCAATTGGTGTGCTCTTCCCTGGGGAAGACTATTTTCTTCACTCTCAGCATCCCTTAGGTGCCTGTAGTTCTTTGTAAAATTACCCCAAGGTTACCTTATAATGAAGGATTTAAAAGATTTGTTTTAAAGGTGGAGAAAGAAGAAATACACCAAGGTTGACTTTTTTGAAAAATTTTTTGTGTATTGACATCCTAATGTGTAATTATACATTAATAAAAATGATCCAAAGGTAACTTCTTGTTGAATCTTTGAAAACATGTTATGATGTTAAGAACAAAAATTTCCTGGTTAGACAGGTCTGTATTAGAAATTCCTTAATTTCTCAGTCATATGTGTGTTTGGTCAAGTTATTGAACCTATGAAAGCCTTGGCTTTTTTATCACTAAAATTAGGATCACTTTTTCTTTGTATAGCTTTGCACCTTTCCTGGAACTCACTCTGTAGACCAGGCTGGCCTCAAACTCACAGAGATCCACCTGCCTCTGCCTCTGCTGGAATTAAAGGCGTGAGCCACCATGCCCAGCTTATAAGGCAGTACAAAGTATAAAAAGAAACCACCTGTCATCCTTTCATTCCAGGAAAAAAATCCTATGTTATCATGATGTATGATTCTAAACATGTTATTGAATTTGGTTTGCTACAGTTTTGGATGAGTAGTGTCCATCAGGCACATGGTTCATAGTCCCCTTGTTTGTTAGAAATGATGTTTGCAGGGCTCCAACTAAAAGTGGCAAAGTGGCTGTTCAGCTTTGTTTAATGGTGCTAAAAAAACAAACAGAACACTCCATGAGCAAATAAGCACTTTTTAACTGATGGTCCACTTCAAAAATTTGAATTATCTGACAGAAAAGCCTGTCTCTTGGAAAATCCAAAAGGTATGGCAACACAGCTTAATGGCCCTGATAGTCTGAAGCTAATTATTAACCTTCATCTAGGGACTTATTCAGATTGGCTTTCTGAACCCTTAGATATTTTAAATTGTGTCTCCCATGTGTATTTTCTCTTAGTCATGCTGTCTTGAGAACAATAAAGGGTTTTAAGTAGCTCACATATCAAACTGCATTCTGGAATTTTGAGATACTATCAGAGACAAACTTTTATGTAGTTTTCTCTGTAGTGAAAATACTCCTACTTTACATTTTGCATCAAATTACATTTCAAAACACAAGTAAAAGTCATCTGAGAGGAGTGAACCTCAAATGAGAAAATGCCTCCCTGAGATCAGGCTGTAGGCAAGCCTGTGGGGGCATTTTCTTAGTGGTTGAGGGGAGAGGACCCAGTCCATTGTGGGTGGTGTCATCACTGGGTTGGTAATCCTGGGTTCTAAAAGAAAGCAGGCAGAGGAAGCCATCAGGTACAAGCCAGTAAACAACACTCCAGGGCCTCTGCATCAGTGCCTGCCTCCAGGTTCCTGCTCTGTTTGAGTTCCTGTCCTGACTTCTTTGATGATGAGCTGTGATATAGAAGCATAAGCCATATAGACCCTTTCCTCCTCCCCAGGTTGCTTTGATCATGCTGTTTCATACAGCAATAGAAACCCTAACTAGAACATGCTATCAATGTATAATGTTTCCTTATGAGGAGGTTCATCATGTCACTGTTGTTTTAAAACCTGCCTCACAAAATGCTCTTCGTTAGTGCCATGCTGGTAGATAGGACAGAAGACATAGAGGAGATTTCAGATGAATGGAAAGAATGTTTTAGGCATGCTACTTTTAAATGCAAAGGATACCAATATGAAGAATTATTTGGGGGCTATAGAAGAAACAGTTGTTAGCTTTAAAATGTATTTCTGTGTAAAGGAGGGGAGAACATTTAAATATCACATTTTCTTTCATTCTCTTAATTTCATTTAATAATTATGAGTGTAACATTTCCCTCTCATTTCTAGTGCACTAATCAAGAAGAATACTGGTTTTTTCCGTACTAGACATCTGCTCCAAGAATTTTCTTGATTCTGATATATTAATCTATCTGCTCAGGGAAATGTCTTCTAAATCTTTGGTTACTCTAAGTGATCAGAAGAAAAGATCAAACACTGAGACATCATTTTATATGTAGAAAGCTTTGAAACTGAAGAAAGGTTTTTTGTTTTGTTTTCTTTGAGAAAAGGTCTCTCTCGCATTGAACTGGCTGTCCTGGAATTCACTATGTAGACTAGACTAACCTTGAACTCAGTTATCTGCTGACCTCTCTGCCTCCTGAGTGCTTTGATTAAAGATGTGGGCCACCAAACCCAGCACTGGAAAAAAAAAGATTTTTTTCTTTGCCATCAATTGCCACCAAAAGTCAAATGTCATTTTGTATGCCTGTGTGACATAATATGAAACTGGTTTAGACCATGGGAAAGATAATAACACCATTGAATCTCTTGCACAGAACTGTAGTTTCAAGTGCTTTAAGTTGTTTTGCATATAATCTTCTATCATTTTTCTTCTCTACCCTACTCTAGGAATCCCGCCCAACTTCACGTTTTAAAACATCGAGACCATATGAAAGACCTCCGAAGGTACCTGGTGTTCAAATACATCCAATATCTAGTCCTACCTTCTCCAAACACCATTATCACTCTACTGGGATTGCTTGCAAGTCTGTATGTCATGCTGATATTGACATTTCCTTCTGTATCCAGAAAATCCACTGTGGTGTTTATTAGTAACATAGCTCAGGCAGACATCTTAGTTGGCTGCAGCATTTTTTCTGCCATTATAGAAGGTATGATAAAGAATGAAACATTGGCAGCTTCTTTTCAACTTGCCTTGAGGGAGAACTTCCAAATTGCAAACATCCATGCCAGTTCCCTTTTACTCAGCTGTGTTAGCCTTGAGGCTTTTCTGATTACTTTTCTTCCAGTAGAGACACGCCACATAAGGAATGTTAGATGTGCCAGAGTAGCTTCTAAGATCATCTGGGTTGCTGTAATTACTGAGTGTTTCCTTTATCAGCTTGAGTGTATCAAAGGCCTCAATATCTCTTATATTGGCATTCATAGGGAGGTTCGGCTATTGATGAATTTCTGTTATGACACCACAGCATTGCTGAAATTGCTAACTTACCCAATTGGAGTTCTTTTAAGAATCTTCAATGTATTTCTTTTCTATAAAATGTATCTCTGAGACTGTTATAATTAGTTAGAAATATGAGATACTGTGCCCAGTTCTGTCAAGGACACAATTAACTTTTAATTTGCTGCCATTAAGAAAAAGACTAATACCAGTAGTGAAAATGGACCTCATCTAATCAGCTGAAGGCCTTAAAAGCAAAACACACGTTTTCCAGCGAAAAGAATATTGCCTGAAGACTGGTAACGTGAGGTTTGAAGCTGTTGTCTGTACTGCACGTTTCACCCTCAAGACACGACATCTGTGTTCCTGATGTTCCAGCTTTGTGGCCCACTGTCACAGAGTTTGAACTTTCTAGCTCTGAAAAATCATGTAAGACAGTTAACTTAAAAGAAAGAGAAAACACAACCTGCCTGGTCTGGATAATGTCACTTATATGTGTGTTTTCAGGGCTGACTACTTGGTGTTGGGTAACTGATGCGTGTGCTCTCCCTGGGAAGACTGTTTCCCCTGCTCTCAGCATTTCTTAGTTGCCTGTAGTTCTGTGTCTAGGGTTGAGGCCTTGTGAGCTTTCTATCTCCACAATAGCCTGTCTGTTAGTGTTGTCCTTGTTCAGGTCATGTTAAGGCAGCCATGTTGGTAAGACTTCATGGGTGTAGCTTCTGACATTACTAAGAGAGACAGTCTCATAGAAAACTCCCTTATCTCTTGGCTCTTAGTTTCTTTTCACCCTCTCTTCTGCAATTACAATTGATGAAAAAAGAGGCCATGAATTGAAAGAGAGTAAGGAGGGGTTTAAGGGAATGTTTGGAGGGAGGAAAGGGGAAAAATGCTGTAACCATATTATAATCTCAAAATAAAAAATAAAGAATGTCATACCCTATATGTTCTATTTATTTTATTTTGAATTTTGGAGAACCCTGACCAATGCTGAATTTTGCTACTGAGAGTCATTCCAGAGAAACAGATTCTTACAAGTTTTCTAAATTAGTTTTGGGGTTTTGAAATTTCTTCTCTAATATGACTAGATTTAAGAGCATGATGTGGCAAGAGGTGTAAAATATCACTATTGACTACACTCAATGAAATTTCCTGGTGAACACACACACTTGAGAGAGAGAGGTGGGGAGCTTTGAACTCACTATGTAGCTGAGACTGGCAGTTGACTCCTGATCTTCCTGATTCGAGATGACAGGCATGTACTATCACACCTGGCTGGGTACCCTAGAGTATCCTTATAAATTTAGTGAGCTTACAGAGATTGAGCAATTGGTCCTAATTTTGCCAAATGGAAAAAGAAAGGAATGAATTAAAGGCTTTTAGACTTGCTGTGGTAATGCACACCTTTAATCCTAGGCTGAGGCAGGTGGACCTTGTGAGTTCCAGGCCAGCCAGGGCTACATAGACTTTGTCTCAAAATAGTAAGGAAATGTGCATAATGGATTGGTAGGGTGACTCAGCAGGTAAAGGCGCTTGCCACCCAGCTGGTGGACCTGACCTTGATCTCCAGGATCCATGTGATAAAAGGAGAAAACTGATTTACAAATTGTCTTTTAGCCTCCATACAAGCAGTGGCATGCATGTGTCCACATGCATATGCTAATTCGTAAATGTAAAAAATGTGCAACATGGTAAAAATAAAGGGTTACCAACAAAAAAAGGCTTTTAATTTCTAGTTCAAGTGCTACATTACTGATGGAAAACATTGAAATCTTTCATAAAAGACTTTTACCTGTAGTGACAGAGCTGATATGATGAAAAATTGAATCTAAATACTGTCATTTGAGCAAGTTACAACTTAAATAGAACTCTAACCTTTGTTAAGTGAAGACATTAGCTGGGAAGGAATGGGGATATTCAAAATTGACATGGGAATAAATGGGCACATGCTAATGAACTGAGGACACCGAACCCCTAAGGTTAGCCAAATTCCTTTTGTCAATAGAAGCAGTGTAATCAAAGAAAGAACTCTACTTTGCCAGAGAAACTGGTATGGAATCGCATATCAAGGCTGCCTTGCACCACTCAAGTTTCTTCCTGGGGCCTTCCTAACTATCTTTCTGTTTTTTCTGGGTATATAATTAGACTCAAGTCCCAGCAAGCACTGAAAGGTGAGGTGTGTTGCATAAGGGTGTTTGTTAAGATCCAAAAGAACTGTATGAGTTTTCCAATTTATACAGATGGGAACATGAGTGGAATGTTTAGTAATAGATATTAAGGGTGGAGGATAAGGTAGAGGAGGACATAGCATTAGGTTAGGCCAAATAAGCTTATGGAGATTGGAATGTTAGAGCGACCAGCATATACTCTTTTACCATGAATGTGAAAAAAAGATTTATTAGAGATTGCCAACATTCATTTTTAAAATAATATGTTTTATTATTTATTTGAGAATTTTATATACTGTATTTTGATTATATTCACTCTGCTCCTCCCTGAAACCCCTTCCAGATCCATCCCCTTCTCCTTACCCCCTGGGCTTTGGTGTTCTTTCTCTTGAATTATTTTTTTTAAGAAGGTAGTGTCTTGTAGCCCATCTTCTGGTCCTCTGGCTCTTACAAATTTTCTGAATCCTCTTCCATTACTTTCCTTGAGCTTTAGGTATAGGGTTTGCATTATAAATGTATTAACTGGGGAGGGGGCATTTGATGGTTAATTGTTAACTGCATTTTGGCCTGTTAGGACTTTTTGTAATGGTCTCTGTATGTCTGTCTGTCTGTCTGCGGCTGCTGAAAAGAAAAAGCTTCTTTAGTGATGGGGGAAAACTACATTATCTGTTGATATAAATATAAATGTTTAAAATTTAGTTTGAAATTTAGTGGTTTAAGCAAGTAGCAGTAGTAGGTTCTCCCTGGGGTTCCATGGCCTCACCAGCCGTGGGCAGTTGACTAAGTTTACTGTAAGGCATGCATTTTCTACTATCGATCAGACTTCAAGGCCAGTCAGGTGCCTGTTGCTTCCTCCCAGGCTATAAGCACCACTATTGGACCTTTTGGAATCTCTCTCTGTGCTGGTCATTGTTGTGCTTCTTAGTAATTGCATCTGGATAGGACTACTGATTGCTTTTCTCTCTCAGCAGCTTGCATGGCTCTTTCCCATACTATGAGAGCTAGTCCTTAAAGAGGTCTGACCTTCCAGGTCAGAACCAAGTTTGGTTCCTCTAAGTCCTGTCTCTAAAGTGTGTGGTTTATTCACCAATAGGGCCTTACCATCTTTATTCTGGAAGACGATGGGCAAAGACTATAGCCTATATTTTTGGGAGGGCCATCTTGGAGTCCCCTGAACATAATCTTAAAAGGCGGTTTCCCTTGCTTGGCACCATGGTTTTGTTAGAACGTCTATGGTTTGGGGGTAAACTATTGTCATAACAAGTGACAAAACTTTAGTTAACATGTATATAAACTTACATATTATATGTAATTTTAGGTAAACATTAAATAATAGAATTCTCCATCCCATATGGCTAATGTTCTTAGAGAACTTTGTGGTTTCTTTTTGTAAACAAAAATTAAATTGGAAACTCTTGTCCTGCCTAGAGGAATTCCTAAATGCAATACAATAGCAGAGTCTGGGATGCTGCCAACCAATTGGTGGCATGGAACACTAGGGCTAAGATGACTATAGTTACAGTAATGTGCATAGGATCAAAGAGTCTCAGAAGAGTCTAGTGCACAGAGTCAGAAACATATCGTTTTAGTTTATTGATCATTGTGGAAAGAAATAGAAAATATCTGGAAAGTTTATTAAATTATTTTCTAATTATTTATATGTTGACATTTTCTAGGCCAAGTACATGGTAGTGAAATTTGAATCATAAAGATGACTACAGTGACAAGGAGAAAAGGAGGAAAAGGTGGAGGAGGAAGAGGAAGAGGCAGTAGCAGCAGTAGTGTGGGAATGGTAGCACATGCCTGTGTTCACAGAACTCAGGATGCTGAGATAGATCATGAGTTTGCGGTCAGCCTGGGCCACAGGGTTAAGTCTCATGTTAGCCTAGGCTACATAATAACAACAGAGAGACAAATTTCCTCACCTAATGCCAGTTTTCAGACCACTTTCACTTGAATTAAGTGGAGGATATGTGTCCTTGAGTAAGGGGACATGCCTACAATTATATTGTTAAGTATCCTATAAGTCAAAGGTCCCATGGCTTTGCTTACTAGGGTGACTTTGCATTGAGAAACAGAAACTAGACTTTTGGAAGATTGTTAGGTAGTGGGTCTGAAGTGACACCAATTTCAGGATACCCAAAACATCACTGTAGTACATCAGTCAGGATAGGGGAGGATTTAGGGATTAATGATCAGTGAAGCTTTAGCTCAGTCCATGTTATAGTCAGTCTAATGTCTTGCCAAATTCATTTGTCCATTATCTCCTCAGGTCCAGAATGTATAACTGCAATAGACGTACTTAATATCTTGCAAAATCCCCATGTTAGTACCCTGAACTGTAAGAAAGGGCTGTTTATTATGGTAGGAAAAGTCAAATGAAAGCCACTAGAGTTGCCTATACCTGGGGAAAATATAAATCAGAAGCAATGTTGACTTTCTTGGAGGTTATTAGTTATTACTATCACCATAAGGACACAATTCAGATGCAGGGTTTCTCACCACATCCTTACAATTTAACTTGTCTTTAAAATTTTTGCTGTTAATCTCAGAACAGACAAGATTATCTGTAGTTGGTTGTTTTTGCTCTTTTGGGGGGCCTGCCACCCAACTCCCAAATACACACACACACACACACACACACACACACACACACACACACACACACGAGGCTTATTCTTACTTATAAATGTATAAATGTTTGGCCTTAGCTTGGCTTATTGCTAGCCAGATTTTCTTTGAAGTATCCTGTCTACCTTTTGCCTCTGGGCTTTTACCCTTTTGTATTTCTGTATATCTCTCTTTTGTATTCCATATCTGGCTGTGTGGCTGTGTGGCTGTGTGGCTGTGTGGCTGACCCCTAGCATCCTCCTCTCATTGTTCTCTTGCTCTTTCCTCTCTCTATTTATTTATTCTCCTATTTATTCTCTCCACCTGCCAAACCTGCCTATCCTTTCTCTGCCTCACTATTGGCCATTCAGTTCTTTATTAGACCAATCAGGTGTTTTAGACAGGCAAAGTAACACAGCTTCATAGAGTTAAACAAATGCAAAATAAAGAATGAAACACATCTTTGCATCATTAAACAAATGTTCCACAGCATAAACAAATGTAACACATCTTAAACTAATATTCTACAACAATTATTCTTTTTTGTTTCTTGATATATAGCTAGACTCAAGTTCCAGCACTCTCCAAAACATGAAGACAAATACAACTGAATAATTAATAATAATAATAATAATAATAATAATAATGCAAGAAATAGATATTTGAAGACTGTGTTATTACAAACCCAACTAGGTTCAAGTTACTTCAATTAAAACTGCTAAATCAGATGTAGTTTCATTCTTAATAAAAATGAATTCATCCTCTGATACTGGTATGCAGTTACTCACCTGGAAAATGCTTTTTCTCTTCATATTTACTAGTAACGATGACAAGAAGTGATTTGTTACAATGTTACCAAGGATTACTTAGATGAGCCCTTTTGATCTTGTTATCCAAAGCTGTGAGATAAATGAATCTCTTTGTTTTGTAAACTACTGCACCTTAGATATTTTAGAATAGCAAAAGAAAACCGACTGAGATATTGAAATACTACCACTGCTTCTTTTTAAAAATATTTGTTTGTTTCCATTTTCTTAATTTTAAAGTTAAAATTTTAAACATACAAAGAAGTGGGCTTAATTACAACATTTTCATTCACATATTTCACTATACTTTGTTCTTCTTTATTACCACCCCCTACAGTCTTCTTCTATCTCTTGAGCCAAATACACACCTATCCACCCCCCAATCCTCACCCCCAATCTAGATTCTATGTATTCCATTTATAAGGGAAGATATGTATCTTTTTGAGCCTTCCTTATTTCACTTAATATAATGATACTCAATGCTATTAATTTTCCTGCATATGTCCTAAGTTCATTTTTTATAGGTGAAAAAAATTGCATTGTGTACATGCAACACATTTTGTTTTTCCAGTTTTCTGTGGATGGTCGTCAATACTTCTTCCATTTCTCAGCTACTGTGAATAATGAAAAATGAACATGAATGTACAAGTATCTTTGTGGCATGTTGACATAAGTTCCTTTAGTTATATAACCAGGAGTATTATAGCTAGGTCAGATGATGGCCCTATCTGTAGTTTTTGGTTTTCTTTTTGAGATGCTTCTGTTGTCAAATATTATTTTAAGATGTGCTACACTTGTTTATGCTGTGGAACATTTGTTTAATGATGCAAAGATGTGTTGCATTATTTTATGTTGCATTTGTCTAACTCTGTGAAGCTGTGTTACTTTGCCTGTCTAAAACACCTGATTGGTCTAATAAAGAGCTCAACAGCCAATAGCAAGGCAGGAGAAAGGATAGGTGGGGCTGGCAGGTAGAGAGAATATATATAGGGAGAGATCTGGGAAGAAAGAAGAGTAAGAGGGATCATGGAGGACATCAGGGGTCAACCACCCAGCTACACAGTAAGACATGGAGTAAGAGTGAAAGTAAGATATACAGAAGTAACAAAGGTAAAAGCCCAGAGGCAAAAGGTAGATGAGATAATTTAAGTTAAAATTTGGTTAGTTCTGTTTGGATGATGAGGAATGGAATTTTTAATTGATATCTACTAGATCTTTTTTAAATTTTATAATTAATTTATTTTTACACATCATCCACAGATTCCCCTGTCCTCCTGCTGCCCCTCCCCCCAGTCCACCCCCCATTCCCATCTCCTCCAGGGCAAGGGCTTCCCTGGGGATTCAGCTCAGGCTGGTAGATTCAGCATAGGCCCCAGGCTCCAAAAAGCCAGCTCATGCACTAAGGACAGGTCCCGGTCCCACAGCCTGGATGCCTCCCAAACAGTTCAAGCTAATAGACTGTTTCACTTATCCAGAGGGCCTGATCCAGTTCCATGGGGGCTCCTCAGCTATTGGTTCATAGTTCATGTGTTTCTACTAGTTTGGCTATTTGTTCCTGTGCTTTTTTTTCAATCATGGTCTCAACATCTCTCCTTCATACAATCCCTCCTCTCTCTTGCTGATTGGACTCCCAGAGCTCCACCTGGGTCCTGGCCATGGATCTCTGCATCCACTTCCATCAGTCACTGGATGAGTGTTCTATCACGACAGGGTGTTTGGCCATCTGATCACCAGAGTAGGTCAGTTCAGGCTTTCTCTCAACCATTGCCAGTAGTCTATTGTGGAAAATCATCCTGAAGTAATCCAGACTCAGAAAGACAAATATTGTATGTACTCACTCATAGGTGGATAATAGATGTAAAACAAAGGATGACTAGACTGCTACTCACAACTCCAGGGAGGCTACCTAGTAAAGAGGACCCTCAGAAGGATATAGGGATCACCCAATGACAGAGAAATGGATGAGATCTACATGAGCAAACTGGATGTGAGGGGGGAGGTAATGAAGGGCAAGGGTTGAGGGAAAGAGAGCTTAGGGGAGCGGGAGATCCTAGCTGGATCAAGAACACAGAGGGAGAACAAGGAAAGAGATACCATGATAAATGAAGACCCCATGGGAATAGGAAGAAGCAAAGTGCTAGAGAAGTCCCCAGAAATCCACAAGGATATCTACTAGATCTTTAAAACCTTATTATTGTTGCAGCCAAATAAGGACCACATATTAAAAATTTAAGAAAATGCTTGGAATTGTCCTTAAACAATGGCAAATGAATGTTGTGTAGTGTTTAAAATAGTGCCATCTTGCCAGGTGGTAGTGGTGCATGCTTTTGATCCCAGCACTTGGGAGGCAGAACCAGGCAGATCTCTGTGAATTCAAGGCCAGCCTGGTCTACAGAGCAAATCCAGGACAGGCACCAAAACTACACAGAGAAACCCTGCCTCGAAAAATCAAAAAAGAAATCAGGGAAACAGTGAGAGACACCAGCTAACCTTAACTTACCATGCTGCCATAGCTTCCCAAGAGAGCTACTTCCTGTCTTACCCATGCCTTTATTGCCTTGCTGTTCTGCCCTCTCATTGGCTATCTTAGCCCAGCTACTTCACTTCCTTGTCACTGTCTGTCTGTACAGACCTCCAGGTCACTATGGTTGGTACTGGGATTAAAGGCGTGTGTCACCACACTTAGCTTTGTTCCCTAGTGTGGACTTGAACACACAGAGACCTTGCCTGCCACGTAATTGGATTAAAGGCATGTGCTACCACTGCCTGACTTCTATGTTTACTTAAAAATGGCTGGCTATGTCCTCTGATCTCCAGGCAAACATTATTAACATACAAATAAAATATCACCACATTTCAGCACAAATAAAATATCACCACAGGCATGGGATAGAATCTCAAAACAGTTTCCATGATGGGTCAAAATCTTGGACATTTTTTTTCAAATATGTATTGGCCATTTATTTTTCTTTTTGAAACTGTTCAGTTTATTAGCTCATTTACTGATTAGATGATTTGTATTTCTTGACATTTGATTTTGTATTTCTTTATACAGCCTAAGATATTAATCTCCTGTTTGATGAATATTTGGTAATAATTCTTATCCCATTCTGTAGGTTGTCACTTCACTTTGGTTATTGTTTCCTTTGCTATGCAGAAGGTTTTTAATTGTAGGCAATCCCATTTGTCAGCTCTTGGGTTTATTTTTTGAGCATTAATAATGCCAGAGATCAAGGTAAATTATATCCTAAGTATATATAAGTAGTAGAACATGAAAAAAGTAAACAACATAGGGTAAGTATGCTTTAACCTAGTACTATGTAGCTAGTTCCTCTGAATTAAAATAGTTTCTCAGGAAGGTAAAGGAACTTGCAAGCCTCAGGAAGCTTATGAAATGCATAAGACTCCAGAGGCTCAGGATTTTACAAGATTCACAAAGCTCCTCCCTGAATCACATGCACAGTAAAGAATTGTGGAGGAAGAGGAGACTCTCTGGAAGAACTGTGTGCAAACTGGACAGAGAGTTCCTGGGATTCATCTTTCATGAGTCATCACATATGCTGGTGTGTACTTTGTGGTGGTGATGCTACTTTGTCACCTTAGGCTCCCATAAGTAACCCCCACTTGTGTGCTGTGGATATCACTCTGTATAAATAAAGTGCTGATTGGCTAGTAGCCAGGCAGGAAGGATAGGGTAGGCAGGACAAGGAAGAGGAGGAGGCTGGGAACAGGAAGACTGGGAGGAGACACTGCCTGCCGCTGCCATGAGAAGCAACATGTAAAGACACCGGTAAGCCACAAGCCATGTGGCAAAGTATAGACTAACAGAAATGGGCTAAATATAAGAGTAAGAGCTAGACAATGGTAGGCCTGAGCTAATGGCCAAGCAGTTTAAATAATACAAGTGTCTGTATGATTATTTTATACATGGGTTGTGGGACTGCTGGGGCTTGGTGGCACCTGGAGAGAAGCTCTCCAACTACACTTGTGCTCCTGTATGTAATTGTTACTCTAATGTAGTCATTGATTCACCAAGCTAGAGTTAGTTAACTTCATAGAATTGGTCTATCATCAGTGCCTGATCTGAATTGAACAGATACTTACTAATATATATCCAGAAATACCTATAAATGCTTATTAGAAGAAAAATACATTTTCTACTAAGTTAATAATGCCCTAGCTAGGTATGTCTGATGTTAGCTTTTTTTTGAGATATTAACCTTATTATTATAACTCCTTGACCTAATACTCATTTTTTAACCTATCTCTTGCATGGCTCAGGGGAATTAACATTTCCGTAACACCAACTATCTTATCTTCGATGACTGACTCTTCAGATGCCTTTAGCAGATACACTAAACAAGATCTATTGATAGGCATTTTTTGTCTAGGCATACACTTTTGCTGGTTTTCAATACCTCATGCAGTGAATCAGAGTAGTTGATTAATCTGTGTTTTAAATAAAAGGATTCATCATAAAAATTAAAGGGTCAAGACCAAGTTTTAAGCACAAACATCTCTATAATTGTTTTCTTTGGATCACCTAGATTTGAAACATTTTGGGGTTGTGAAGGAGGAAAAAGACTGTGAGAGGGTAGACATATATTTATATAGAATATGTACTCTAGGTTTTAACATGGAATAATTCTAGGAAGAGGAATAGGATCATATTTCATTTGAAATAGAAGGGGCATAAAATCAGACATCTTGGACACTGATTTTTCCAGTACCTTTAGTTTCTTCCTTGGTTCTTTCCCTAACATGAGTGTGAAGACTGAAAAAACTATTGTGCCTTGTTCTTTCTTTAATTATTGTCATGGTTGTGGGGACTATAGGGATGAAACAAAGGAATCAATTGTAATCAGCAGACCAACATCGATTCCCCTTTTATGCACTTCACTCTGTAGAGATCAAAAAGAGGAACTGGAAATGCTCCATCAGCATCTTAAAAGAACTCTGGTCAATGCAAACTACTCTAGTTTTGGAATAGCTTCCTGGCTAAAGCAGTCCCTGAGGTAGTGTATTTTGTCCCCAAATGGAAAAGCCAATTTAAAAGTGTTATTCACTAAATCTTATGAGGTAAAATTAAGGATTAGTGGTGACTCTTCCCATTCTTTGGCTACCAAAGAAATCTACTTTTCCAGGAATACTAAATGACTCAATGCTTGCCCACACTGGGGCCAGTGCCAAGAGGTCAGAAAGACCTTAGAGAAAGCTTAATTAAGAGCTTAAAAAGAATCACAAGTAGGGCCAAGAAAAAGTCAAGTGCTAAATGGTTCCTTCTTTTTCAATGGAAAGGGAGGTCACCAAGAATTATTTGGAGAAAAAAGATGTAGGAAAGAAAGGCAAAATAGCAAATGTATGTGATTTTAACATAGGAAATGTTTTGGTAATATAAGTGAGCATAGACTTACAGGTGTGCCAGTTTGGGATAGACTGAAGGCAAACAGTTGCTCCGTTTTAACTTGTTTCCCACTTAAATTTATGACTGAGCATTGGTAAAACTGGTTATGGATTTGACTTTGTTTTACCTGAACTCAATCATTTAAAGTATGCATCCAGTGTCCCCTTTTTACAAAAATAAAGGTAGTTGAGCGTGATTTTTTAAAATGCTCTATAAAATGTCCTTTTTAAATAAATGAAGTTTATTCGTAAGATGATGAGCTTTCTGGAAAATTTACATATTTGGAATTCTTTTTCTGACAGTACTGGATACTTGAACTGTTACATAACTGGCCTATAAATTTCACACTAGTAAGCATGTCTCTTATTTTTAATGAACTATGCCCCTAGTCCATTCCCCTCTTATAAGTTATAACTCCTTTCTCTTTCAATTAGCTTCCATTGTTCATTTGAACTTGATTTCATCGGAGTACAGATTTAGTAGCACATGCTAGATTTTCTTTCAAATTAGTTTCTGAATTCTAGTTTTCTACTGCCTAATTCTCAAAACCTGACATTACAGTTAATTGTTGGAAATGTTTTGTTAGAAGATTAAGGTGAATGTACAGAGCATCTTTCTTCTGAACTCAATTAAAACACATTAGTATGTATTAAATATATATAGTTGGGTATGGTAATTTTACTTGAATAAGCACCAGTAGCTTTTCCCAGATACAAAACAGAAATTTGATTACATGGTGAATGCTGATCTAAAGCTCCCCTTACCCCTTCCCTTATTCCCTGCCCTGACTATTAGACAAGGAAGTTCAATCATAGTAAATGACAAGCAGGGAGATTTTCACAGGTAAACTCAAGCAATTTTCTCTTTTCCTTTTAGCAGAATATTTTTCTTGAACACTAAATATAAAGCCAAATATCATAAAGTTTCCTTTTGGTATCATGTTATGTTTGAAAGTTGAAATTTATGGTTAAAATGCTGGCATCAAATAAAGCTGATATTTGCCTAAGGCTGTGTTAGAAAATGATACTAAAAATCTTTTATTCACATATTATTCATTATGTGAAGTGATAGGTTTCACAGACATTTTCCTTAAAATACATAATGGACTTTGGCCATAATCTATTGGTGAAATTATTAAGGCCACTCCATGTAGTTAAAAGGGAGGTTTATTTTGTGGGGTAACTTACAAATGAAGGGATAGGTTACAGGGTCTGGCAAAGGTATGGCGCAGTCCGGCGGTGTTCTCTGGAGAACTCTGCTCCGTCTACCTCCAGTTTCCAGGGTCCTGGAACCAAGAGAAGCCTCTCCTCTTCATCCTGGATCTTCAGTGTCCTCTCTCAGCCCCGCCTTGTAGGCATGACCATTACCGAAGCCTCAATGGGGGTTGGAACTTACAGGCCAATGCTGGGATGGCTACCCACTACAATAGTCTCCTTCCTGTAACCCCGCTTTCCTCACCTTCCCCTCTTGCACTAGCCTCCTTTTACCCTTGCCTGTTTTTGTCCCCTCCTAGGTAGCCTCTTTTCGTACAATCTAGAACCTTGTGATTTTCAAAATATAGTGTATATAAATATAGTTCACATATCAACACTGAATGGCCACAAGATACATGTAAACCTATTGCCAGGAGTTCTATTTAATGTCAAAAACATGATATGCTAGAAGCCTTTGCCATTTCTGATATTCAGAGATGCTCAAAACTTCCAAGTTTTCACTCAACAAGTATTTATTACTATGTGAAACAGAGTGTTCTAGGCTAATGCCATAGAACAAAACAAAAATTGTGTTTGTAATGCCTATATTCCAGTGAACTAAATGGCAATGATTATGACTATCCTATGAAGACATAAAGCAGGGAAATGGAATATGTAATATTGAAGGAGGAATGCTTTACATTTTAGATAGAGTAGCTTAGTTGTGAGGGTGAATTTTATTGTGTAGACATCTGAGGAAGGTATGGAAGAAAGACATAAATGAAAAGGAATGTTTTAAATTAAAGGAGTGTTAGAGATTACTTATGCTTTAGTTTTCAAATGGAAACTTTGTAAGCCAAGTGACTCACTTACGCTGCATTTCTGACTTAATTTCTCTGTTCCATGCTTTGTTTGTTAGAAAACATATCTGGACATAAGTCTGAAGCATCAGGAGTTAGTTTTAAATAGCATCTTTTCCCTAGTCTGAAGCCACATGGAGTAGGAGCCTTGCTTTGGAATTTCGGGTCTGTTCATAGAGATTAGTTGGACATGAATAATTTCTTTCTAACCTCAAGGAAGACTGAGCTGTTGCAGAGAAGTGCTATAGGACCTTAACTGAGACTTAGAAATAATTCAGAGACAAGATGACAAACAGCTGCAAAAGAACATCATGGTCTTAGATGAAAATCAGAGTTAAGCAAGTTGTCAATGGTGATTTTCAAGTTTTAGATTTGAGCCCAAGACTCTCCAGTTATTCTCAACATTGGAGACATTGTCTATTTTTGACAGAAAATCTTTATGATTAGATATATTTTCAACATTTAATGTGAATAATTTTTGACCTTTTATCTAGTTAAGATTGGCCATATGCTTAATATAACTTTAATTTTCCAAAAGGCAGTAACTAGTCATGTGGACCTGAGTTAAATTTCTTCTTCTGCTTTGATTTTGGGTTTATCACTGGTATTATGAATGGGATTAGGTTGTAATAGAATTTATAACTATGTAATTACAGGCTTCTGGTTTTATTTGATAAAAATTCTCTACTGAAAGATAGGGAACATAATTTATAATTTCTTCAATGTTAAAAAGTATATTGTATACAAAAGCACACTACTGCTATCAGTATTACTGCCCCAAATGCCTGGGCATTTTGCTTTCTGGAGAACAGCAGCTGTCCTTTCTGAATAAATTCTCCTTAAGAAAAGTGTTTCTCACACCAATATCTTACATATAAACTTTTAGCAACTCCACAATGACAGAAGGACAAAATTAAAAGTCACTTGGTTCTCCAGGCCTTGTTAATTACCTTTCCTACCTTGTCTTTCAGGGTATCTCGTTGTCTAGTTACATTAGAATTGTTCCATTTTCTCAGCTTGTTGAGACACCTGCTTAGTCCGTCAGTATATGTTCAAACTTTGGCTAGTGTAGAAGGCTTTCCCAGGTATTTTCTTGGCTGATCATAGAACTAACTTCTGTCTCTTTGGTACTCATCATACTGGAGTGTCACCATACACTTTCTCTACTAATTGTTTTTCTGTCGCTGTGATAAAACGCCACGACCAAAAGCAGCTTGAGAATATTAAGTTGATTTTCGCTTATAGTTCCAGAGACATAAAGGGCCTCGTGGCAGGGAAGGCATGACATGGCAGCAGGGGCAGGAAGACGTGAGATCCATCACACAGGAACAGGGGAGATAGGACAGGAAGTGAGGAGGAGCTATAGAACTTCAAGGTCCACTCTTCCTGACTTATTTCTTCCAGTAAGGCTGCCACACCTCCCCAGTCAGTGCTACTGACTGGGCACCAAATATTCAGATATGCGAGCATATGGAGGACTTCTCACTCAAACAACAACACTTGTATTTGTGCCTTCTTGACAAGAGACAAGAGTCTGCCTATTTCACCTAGAATACATACCCTGCTAGCTCCTAGCTCATATTTTTGTATGCATGCATTTTTAAGTCAAGTTAAATTATTCCCTAACTTAGCTTGGCAAATGGAGCACTTGAAGTGAGTAAGAATGTTTCAAAGCTGTACCAGTAATTGAAATTTTTTTCTAGAAAGTACAAAAAATTGGAACAATTCAGCACTCTGGGTGGAACTCTGCCTAAGATGTATTACATTTGCTTTCAACTTTACTGAACATATAAAAATATTTTTTTGTTTCATGCAGGGTCCTTAACAGCTCCATAAGTTAGGCAGTACTATTATGCTATGTTCTTTTGGGTGCCTTTGTATTTGCCTAAATGTGCCTCCAGCTGAAATTATCCTAAATTTCAATTACCAGTTTGGTGACATCTCTATATCATTTTGCTTACTAAAAGATGAATCTAATTTTAGTGTATCTATAAATGGATCTGCAGTCCTTATTTAGGGGCACTTTGAGAGTTACTAGGTAAAAGCAGATTAATTTAATTAGGGCTGTTATCTGTCACATATAATGTGCCAATATTCTGAAAAAAGTTGTCAGGCTTGGCAAAAATCTATATACCTGGAAATTTGTAAGTTATTTCCCCTTAGTTCTAGTTTTGAGGATGCTTTCTAGATGGGTGAAGTTGTTAAGAACTTATTTCCATCTCATATAAGTATCACCTGGCTTAACTGATGTGTAGTTTTTCACTGCATTGATATTTTCTATCAATAGAGAATTACTGTAAAGTTCTAGCCTGTGGTTTTCTGAATTGACATATGAAATCATTGTTCTTTATACCAAGCAAGGATGATAAAATAAATAAATGTTCACTATGCTTTTCAAAGTAGATTCAGAGTACTTTCCTAAATTATATGCCTTATCTTCTGTTCTGACACTTCTGTTTACTGAGCTACTTTTGGCTAGATTACTGTCTCTTACTCTTATCCAGTGTTCCTGAAAGCTTATTCTTTGTTATGAAAACACAGATCTTTCTGTACTTGGAGACCCCACTGCCAATGATGTATTAGGACAAAGGTACTTGTAGTGACATAAAGAGGAAGTCCTCTGACATAAAGTGGCAAATATAGTTCGTGAATTCTTTCACATAAATCTCCTTTGGCAAAATACATTTTCATTTGTAATTCCCACAGAACAGTTTTAAAATCTGTTTTTTTTCCATGTAGGTCTTTTAACCATATTCAATTTTCTTCTGTCCCACATAATCAATTCAGTATTTGATAATCAGAGGACAGTGTTCTATCCCAAAACAAAGGCATTAAAAGTCTTTAATGAAATAAACAGTCTTAGGATTCTAGCTTCTTAACCCCTCAGAAGGCAGGCTTCATCCTAATTTTACAAATGAGATGCAGACACAGTTCATCTGCCCACATTGGCTGGGACCAGTTCAATTTATTTAGTAATTAGTGCTCCTCTTTGCTTTTAGATTTTTCTCTTTGATTTGTTATTTTAATCCTAATTATGGTTTTGTATCAACACAAATAAACTGTAGTTATCTTGAAGACCATTTATTGATCATCTTTCATTAGATTCATTCTTAGACAATATCTTTCACAGTTTGGCTCTGAGTAAATTTCATCATGATCTCAATTCATGGCTTCTGGTTTGGGCTTGACCAACTTGGTGCAAAGGAATTGGACTGACATGTTTCTATAAGCTTTTCAGAATATATTTTATCATCCTGAAGCTACTTTGAACTTATTTCACCTTCTCAGACCCATTAAATAGTTCTTCAGAATTTCAATGTGTCGTGCTTTGCTTTTTCTTCAATGATACTGGATTAATGTAAATTAATTTGACGTATGTCAACTTCCCAAGACATTAAAAAGAAACTTTAAAGGTAATAAATACAAAGGTTCTAGAAACTTTAAGAAATATAAGTAGCAATCGTCATTGTGTTGTATAGAAAAATGTGTGCTCCTATTAAATCAACCCTACTTCTCATCAAAGTCCCCAGAAATCCCTATTTTGACTACTTATATTTTTTTACCAGAATATTATGTAAATGAAATAACACAAAACATGGCTCTTTCTGCATTTGGATTTTCTTATTTTTTTAATTAATTAATTTATTTTACATCCCAACCTCAGTTTCCCTCCCTCTTCTCCTTCCATTCCTTCCTCCACTCCTGCCTCCCCTCCATCCACTCCTCTGTTTCTGTTCAGAAAGGGGCAGGCCTCCCGTGGGTATCAACAAAGCATGGCATATCAAGTTGAGGTAGGACTAAGATCCTCCCCCTTGTGTTATGGCTGGGCAAGGGAATCCAGTATGAGGAATAGGTTCCCAAAAGCCAGCCAAAGCATTAGGGATAGCCCCTGCTTCCACTGTTAGGAGTCCCACAAATAGACCAAGCTACACAGTGTAACATATATGTAGAGGGCCTATGTCAGTCCCATTCAGGCTCCCTGGTTGATGATGGTTCAGTATCTGTGAGTCCCTATGAGCCCAGGTTAGTTGTTTCTGTGGGCTTTCCTGTGATGTCCTTGACCCCTTTATCTCTTACAATCCTCCTTCCCCCACTTCAGCAGGATTCCCCAAATTTGGCCTAATGTTTGGCTGTGGGTTACAGTTACAGGATGAAAGCTTTCTGATAACAATTGTCTAAAGCAACAATCTGATTACAGGAGAAGGCCAGTTCAGAAAACCTATCTACTATTGCTAGGAGTCTTAACTGAGATCATCCTTGTTGATTCATGGGAGATTCCCTTGCAGCAGGTTTCTACCTGACCCTGAAAAGCACCCCCTTTCCAGCCAACTATTTTAGTACTTTCCCCCTCCACCAACACCCCAACCCAATCCCTCAAGTTCCCATCTCCAACCACCCATAGTCCACTCAGGAGATCTCTTCTATTTCCCCTTCCCAGGGAGATTCATGTGTGTCCCCACCCCACGCACACACACTTGGGCTCTCTTTGTTACCTAGCCTCTCTGGAGCTGTGGATTGTAGCATGGTTATCTTTTACTTAACAGCTAATATCCAGTTATGAGTGATTATGTACCATGTTTGTCTTTTTAAAAATTATTTATCTAAGTTATGCCATTTTTTTACAATTTAATTTAATTTTACATATCAGCCATGGGTTCCCCTGTCCTCCCCTCTCCCGCCCCTGCCCCTGCCTTCCCCCCCTCCAGCCCACCCCCCATTCCCATCTCCTCCAGGGCAAAGACTCCCCTGGGGATTTAGCTCAACCTGGTAGATTCAGTCCAGGCAGGTCCAGTCCCCTCCTCTCAGGCTGAGCAAAGTGTCCCCGTGTAAGCCCCAGGTTCCAAACAGCCAGCTCATGCACTAAGGACAGGTCGTGGTCCCACTGTCTGGGTGTCTCCCAAACAGTTCAAGCTATTCAATTGTCTCACTTATCCAGAGGGCCTGATCTAGTTGGGGGCACCTCAGCTTTTGGTTCATAGTTCATGTGTTTCCATTCGTTTGGCTGTTTGTCCCCGTGCTTTTTCCAATCTTGGTCTTAACAATTCTCACTCATAAAATCCCTCCTCTTTCTCTACAATTGGAGCTCCACCTGGGGCCTGGCTGTGGGTCTTTGCATCCACTTCCCTCAGTCATTGGATGAGAGTTCCAGCATGACAGTTAGGGTGTTTGACCATCTGATCACCAGAGTAGGTCAGTTCGGGCTTTCTCTCGACCATTGCCAGTAGTCTACAGTGGATGTATCATTGTGGATTTCTGCAGGCCTCTCTAGCACTCTGCCTATTCCTGTACTCATGTGTGCTGTGGATATCGCTCTGTGTAAATAAAGTTCTGATTGGCCAGTGGCCAGGCAGGAAGTATAGGTGGGACAAGAGAGAAGCGAATTCTGGGAAGTAGAAGACTGGAGAGAGACACCGCCAGCCGCCGCCATGAAAAGCAACATGTAAAGACACTGGTAAGCAACAAGCCATGTGGCAAAGTATAGACTAACAGAAATGGGTTAATTTAAGAGAGAAGTAGATAACAAGCAGCCTGCCATGGCCATACAGTTTGTAAACAATGTAAGTTTCTGTGTGCTTTCTTGGTTGGGTCTGAGCGACTGTGGGACTGGTAGGTAAGAGAGATTTGTCCTGACTGGGCCAGGCAGGAAAACTCTAACTACACATGTGGTCTTCATTTATCATGGTCTCTTATTCCTTGTTCTCCCTCTCTGTTCTTGATCCAGCTGGGATCTCCTACTCCCCTAAGCTCTCTTTCCCTTGAACCTTGCCCTTCTGGGGCTCAGTTACGTGACTCAGAATGATTTTTTCTAGTTCCATCCATTTGTTCCTTTGTTTGTTTTATTGTTTTAGATAATGTCTCACTATGTTTCCTTGCTGGTCTGGAACTTGCCTATGCAGACCACACTGGCCTCGAACTCAGAAATTTGCCTGCTTCTGCCTCCCAGGTGCTGGGATTAAAGTCACGTACCACCACACCTGACTTAGTTTGTCTTTCTTATTAAAGGATTCATATTTTAATTTTTACTCCCCTCCTTATAGTTAGCTAATTTTGCCTTTGAACTTTTTTATTGCTGAGAAATTATTTTCCCTAATCTCATGTGTACCAGGCTTTCTTTTGGGCTACCAACCAGCTCCCAAATCATGACATGGAGACTTATTATTAGTTATACTTGCTCAGCCTTATCTTATGCTCTTTTTTTTGCTAGCTCTTATAACTTAATCTGTTTCTCTTTATGGTTTGCTTTGGGGATTTTCACCTTTTCTTTCTATATTTCCTACTTTGTCTAGCAGCCTGGCAGCTGCCTGGCTAGCTGGTCCTAGGCATCTCCCTCTCTTTCTCCCTCACTCTCTCCTCCCTCTTTTCTTTTTTCTTTTCTTTTCTTTGCTCTTTCCTTCTCTCTTCCTCTCCCCTCCCTTCCCCTCCCCGTCTCCTCTCCCTCCTCTCCCCTCCTCTCCCCTCTCCTCCCTTCTCCTCCCCTTCTCCCTTCCTCTCCTCTCCTCTCCTCTTCAGCCTATATTTCTTCCCCTATTTATTCTCTCTGCCTGCCAGCTTCACTTAGCCCACTTCTGCCTAGGTGTTGGCCATTCAGCTCTTTCTTAGACCAATCAGGTGCCTTAGGCAAGCAAAGTGAAACAAATGCAACACATTTGGGAAGATTAAATTAGCAGATGCTAATAGGAAAGTGAGTGTGTGATCACAAAACTCTAGCACTAGTGCTGCTCTACCACTTCCATCACTTCCACTGCTACTAGTTACTACCGTTGCTCTCAAAAATGCTGCTCTCGTTATTGCTACAAGACTGAGACGATTCTGGAATAAATCCAATAGCAAGTTATTCATTGACTCAGTATAGAGCAAAAGTCTACATTAAAATGAAAGTTATTTGGTGAGATGAAAAGACATTTGGAAATATTATTGTTCCAACAGATTAGGACCAGTACCTCATGCCCTGATTCTCTCCTATAGGATATATCGACATACCCTTCACACCACCCAGGGGAAATTCTCCACCGGAGACTATAGGAACATCAAGAAGTAGCTGATGTTTGAGAACCAATTGAATGATTTCTCAATCCTATGTGAGCCATCAGAGGGCTTTCCTTTTGGGGAATTTCCCATGACCCAGCTTCAGCTGTGTAAACCAGAGAAATGAACAACTATTGTTTTGATTCTAAGTATTTGGAAATGTTTATTTTCCATCTATATCTTTTAGGAGAGGTCATGCATACTAGAGAAAAGTGTAACCTTGGTTAAGGAGCAGAACCCTCCAATATTAGGCTTGTGGAAATTGTAATTTAGATTGCAATGTAGCTTGTCTTTTGAAAGCATTAGTCATCCCATTAAATTTGTTCTCAATCTGACTAATTCCTTTAGGTCATGTCTTTTAGAAAATACTTAGTGGGCAGCAGTGGATTAATTTTTCAAATAAAAGTTGATAGAGCCCTATCCCTAGATGAAGAGCTACATCCAATTAACTACTGATGAGAGAGGGAGAATTTGTTTTTGTCAAGGATGAACACTCTTATTAGTTGGCAGTGGTCAGCCCTAGAAATATGTATGTGCAAGCAACACGGTACAGACTTAGATATGTAACAACAATGATTAAAGGAGAAAACACTATGAATCTGGGCATGGCAACAGGTGCAGGAGGGCAGGAGGAAGTAGAGCAAGGGGAGAATTATGTATTTTAATTACATAAAAAAAGCTGACATTAGAGTTAAGGTCCACTCCTATTTTCACATTTAGAGACTGACAAACAGAAGTGTCTCTAGTGATCATGCAAAATAAATAAATGCAGCTCTAGCAGCATCTGCTGACAATTGGAGATCTTTAAGGTTTGGTTTAGAAATTCTTCTCTACTCCCTCCCCATGGCCATTTGAACAGGAGTGAGTTAATATCTGTTTTTGATTTTGAATTAGTGTTGTTAAAATCTTTTCATCCCCTGGAACTGTAGTTACAGATGCTTGTGACCTACAATGGGGGTGCTGAAAACTGAACCCAGGTCCTGTGCAAGAGCAGCTAGTGCTTTTAGCTGCTGAGCCATCTCTCCAGCCCTGTTTGTTTTGTTTTTGAGCTCTAGGATTTCTTCATGTATTCTGAATATGAATTTCCTATTAGATATATTGTTTGTTAGTATTATCTCTCATTTAGCAGTTGCTGTTTTACTATTTTTGCACTCAAAGCCTTTTAGTTTTTACATCTTTTATTGCCTAGATTTTGATGTCATAATCATTAAATCATTACCAAGACAAATGCCATGCAAATTTTCTCCTATGTTTTGCCCACCAGGATTTTCATAGTCTAGACCCTGTATATAAATCTTTAATACATTTCCATTGAATTTTGCATATGATATAAAATGACGATTCAATTTCACATTTTTATGTGAATATCTAGTTATTATAACAATTTTGCTGTTGCTAACTTTTCCCCTTGTGTGTGTCTGACTCTCTTAGTGAAGACCAATTAACTATTATATCCATGGTTCATTTTTTGTTGTTTTTGTTATATTCCAATTGTCCATATCTTTAAAATGATATTTTGATTCCTAGAGTTTTATTGCATGTTTTAATTGCATGTTTAGATAGCATAAAAATAATGGATTTCTGGCTAGGGAGATTGCTCAGTAGTCAAAACACTTGCTGCAAAAATAAGAGGACCATAGTTCAGGTCACCAGAACCATGAAAATATAGAGGGAGGTTGGCCTACCCATAATTCCAGCCTCAGAAGGCAGACACAGGGGATCATCCAAGCAACCTATCTAGGGATACTACCTCTATCATTGAGCTGTGTGTATGATTGAGGCCTTGCCGCAAAGAATATGTTGGAAGAGAGAGATTTCTGATCTCAGTCTTGAACCTCCACTTACACATGTACATACTTGGGGATCAAATTCATGTTGGGCCTTTACCCACTGAGTCATCTTTCCAGTCCTGTTTTCTATTTATAAATGTTCTCTTTTATATGGGATACATGGGAACATGCATATACATATGCATGTAATATACACTCTATGTGAAAAAAGATAATGGGTTTCCTTTTGATATTTCCTTATACATAACATTGTGTCTTACATATATTCACCCCTCATAATCTTCTGTTCCCTCTTACTCCTCTTGCTGGTCTCCTTCTCCTGCTTTTATATTACATATTTGTATACACATACACAAGTACACACGGAGGAACATTCCTCCCTGTATTCTGTGTATGAGAGAAAATGTAGTCTTTTTCTTTCTTTCCTCAATGTTACCCTCTGTTATTGATTCTGCATATGATAGGAGGTGGGCAATATTTACTTTTATGAGTCTGGTTTACTTTTGCTTAACCTGAGAATCTCCAGTTCAACCCATTTTTCTCAAAATGACATGATTTCATTCTTTTGTTTTGTTTTATTTTGTTTTTTCTTCATTATTATGTGTTTTAAATTTTATACATCAGCCATGGGTTCCCCTGTCCTCCCCCCTCCCGCCTCCACCCCCAACCTTCCACCAGCCCCTACATTCCCATGTCCTCCAGGATCAAGGCACCCCTGGGGATTCATTTAAACCTGGTGGATTCAGTACAGGCAGGTCCTGTCACCTCCTTCCAGACTGAGCAAAGTGTCCCTGTGTAAGCCCAAGGTTTCAAACAGCCAGCTCATGCACTAAGAACAGGTCCTGGTCCCACAGCCTGGATGCCTCCCAAGCAGATCAAGCTATTCAATTGTCTCACTTATCCAGAGGGCCTGATCTAGCTGGGGGCTCCACAGCCTTTGGTTCATAATTCATGTGCTTTCATTTGTTTGGCTATTTGTCCCTGTTCTTTTTGCAATCTTGGATTCAACAATTCATGCTCTTGCAGACCCTCCTCTTTCTTGACAGTTGGACCACTGGAGCTCCACCTGGGGCCTGGCTGAGGATCTCTGCATCCACTTCCTTCAGTTATTGGATGAAAGTTCCAAGACGACAGTTAGGGTGTTTGTTTAGTCATCTGATCCCCAGATTAGGTCAGATCAGGCTTTCTCTCGACCACTGCCAGCAGTCTACAGAGGATATATCATTGTGGATTTTTGGGGAACTCATCAGCACTCTGCCTATTCCTGTTCTCATGTGGTCTTCATTTATCATGGTCTGTTATTCCTTGTTCTCCCTTTCTGTTCTTGATCCAGCTGGGATCTCCTGCTCCCCTAAGCTTTCTTTCCCTCAAATCTTGCCTTTCATTATTCCCACTGTCGCCCAGGTTGTTAATGTAGATCTCATCCATTTCTCTGTCATTGGGTGATCCTTGGGTCTTTCCTAGGGTCCTGTTTTCTAGGTAGTCTCCCTGGAGTTGTATAGCACTCTAGTCATCTTTGTTTTACATCTAATATCCTTCTATGAGTGAGCACATACTGTGTTTGTCCTTCTGAGTCTGGGTTACCTCACTCAGGATGATTTTTTCTAGATCCATCCATTTGCCTGCAAACCTCATGATGTCATTGTTTTTCTCTGCTGAGTAGTACTCCATTGTGTATACGTACCATATTTTCTTTATCCATTCTTCAGTTGAAGGGCATCTAGGTTGTTTCCAGGTTCTGGCTATTACAAACAAAGCTGATACGAACATAGCTGAACAAATGCCCTTGTGGTATGATTGAGCATTCCTTGGGTATATGCCCAAGAGTGCTACTGCTGGGTCTTGGGGGAGATGGATTCCCAATTTTCTAAGGAAGCACCATATTGATTTCCAAAGTGGCTGTACAAGCTTGAATTCCCACCAGCAGTGGAGGAGAGTTCCCCTTGCTCCACATCCTCTCCAGCATAAGCTGTCTTCTGTGTTTTTGATCTTAGCCACTCTGACAGGTGTAAGGTGGTATCTCAGAGTCATTTTGTTTTGCATTTCCCGGATAATTAGGGATGTTGAGCAATTCCTTAAATGTCTTTCAGCCATTTGAACTTCCTCTGTTGAGAATTCTCTGTTTAGTTCTATAGCCCATTTCTTAACTGGACTGTTGGCCATTTTGATTTCTAATTTCTTGAGTTCTTCATATATTCTGGATATCAGCCCTCTGTCAGATGTGGGGATGGTGAAGACCTTTTCCCATTCTGTAGGCTGTTGCTTTGTCTTGTCGACCATGTCCTTTGCTTCTCAGTTTCAACAGGTCCCATTGATTGATTGTTTCTCTCAGTGTCTGTGCTGCTGGTGTTATATTTAGAAAGTGATCTCCTATGCCAATGCGTTCAAGAGTACTTCCTACTTTCTCTACTATCAGGTTCAGTGTATTTGGTTTTATGTTGAGGTCTTTGATGCATTTGGAGTTGAGATTTTTGAAATACAGATCTATTTGCATTGTTCTACATGCAGTCATCCAGTTTGAGCATCACCATTTGTGGAAGATGCTTTCCTTTTTCTGGTATGTATTTCTGGCTTCTTTACCAAAAACAGGTATCCATAGGTGTGTGGATTTATGTCTGAGTCTTCAGTTCAGTCAGTTCCATTGATCAATGTGTCTGCTTTTTTTCACCAATACTAACCATGCTGTTTTTATTGCTACAGGTCTGTGTTTCAATTTGAGGTTAGAGATGATGATGCATCCAATGTTTTTCATTATTTAGGATTGTTTTAACTATCCTGGGTTTTATATGTTTCTATATGAAGCTGAAATTGTCCTTTCATGTTCTAAGTTGGAATTTTGATGAAGATTGCATTGAATCTGTATATTGCTTTAGGTAGGATGGCCATTTTTACTATATAATTCCTACCAATCCATGAATATGGGATATCTTTACATATTCTGACATCATCTTCAGTTTCTTTCTTCAATGTCTTAAAGTTTTAGTATACAAGTCTTTCATATGTTTCATATGTACGCTTGGTTAGAGTTACCCCAAGATATTTTTTGGGCTATTTGTGAAGTGTGTTGTTTCCCTGGTTTCTTTTTCAGTCCATTTGCCATTTGTAATTAGGAAGGCTACTGGTTCTTTTGTGTGTATTATTTTGTATCATACTGTTTTGCTGAAAGTGTTTATCAGCTATAGGAGTTCCTGGGTTACTTAGGTATACTATCATATCATCTACAAATAAAGTTACTTTGTCTTCTTCCTTTGCAATTTGCATCCCCTGATTTCCTTTTCTTGTCTTATTGCTCTAGCTAGAACTTTGAGTACTATTTTGAATAGATATTGAGAGACTGGACAGCCTTGTCTTGTTCCTGATTTTAGTGGACATGCTTTGAGTTTCTGTCCACTTAGGTTGAGGTTGGCTCTGGGCTTACTTTAAATTTCTTTTGTTATGTTGAGGAATATCCCTCATGTCCCTAGTGTCTCCAGGGCTTTTGTCATGAAGGGTGTGGATTTTGTCACAGGTATTTTCTGCATATGATGAAATAATCATGTGGGTTTTGTCTTTCAGCCTGTTTATGTGTTGAATTACAGTTATCAGTTGATGTATGTTGAACCATCTCTGCAACTCTGGGATCAGGATGAATAACCGTTTTGATGTGTTCTTGGATTCAGTTTGCAATTTTACTGAGAATTTTTACATCCTATGTTCATAAAAAAGTGGTCTCTAATTCTCTTTGTTGGCTCTTGATGTGGTTTGGGTATCGGGATAACTGTGGCTTCATAAAAAGAGTTAGGTAATGTTTCCTCTCTTTCTGTTTTGCAGAAGAGTTTAAGGAGTATAGCCTTTAATTCCTCTTTGAATATCCAGTAAAAGTCTACATTGAATCCATCTGGCCCTGGGCTCTTTGTTTGCTTGGGAGACTTTTTAATTACTGATTTTATTTCAGTAGTGATTATGGGTCTCTTTAAGTTGCTTATCTGATCTTTATTTAAAATTGTTAAGTGATATGTATCAAGAAAATTATCCATTTCTTTTAGGTTTTCCAATTTGGTGGAGTATAGACTTTTAAAGTTTGTCCTTATGGTTTTTGGGATTTCTTCAGTGTCCATTGTTATGTCATCCTTTTTGTCTCTAATTTAATGAATTTGAATTTTTTTTCTCTGTTTTTTAGTTAATTTGGCTAAAGGTTTATCAATCTTACTGATTTTCTTTAAGAACCAATTGTTTCATTGAGTCTTTGCATTGTCTTTTGTCTATTTTATTGATTTCAGCCCCAATTTTAATTATTTTTTACTATCTACTCCTTTACGGTATTATTTCTTATTTTTGTTCTAGAGCTTTTAGGTATGCACTTAAGCTACTAGTATGAGATTTCTCCATCTTTTATGTAGGCACTTTTGTGCTATGAACTTCCCTCTTAGAACAGCCTTCATTGTGTCCCGAAAGTTTGGTTATGTTGTGTATTCATTTTCATCCAATTCTAAAAAGTTTTTATATCTTTACCAGTTTTTCACTTGGTAGTGAGTTCAGTTTCTATTTTTTCTGTTGTTGTTGATATCCTGCTTCAGATAGGTCAGATAAGATACAGGGGTTATTTCAATTTTCTTGTGTCTGTTGACACTTGTGTCCAAGTATGTGGTCAATTTTCAAGAAAGTTCTATGAGTTGCTGAGAAGAAAGTGTTTGGGTGAAATGTTCTGTAAATATCTGTTAGGTCTGTTTGGTTTATGATATAGTTTAGCTCCAGCATGTTCCCATTTTTGTTTTTGTTTTCTCTTTTCTTGTCTGGATGACCTGTCTATTGGCAAGATGGGGTACTGAGTCACCCCCTATCAGTGCATGCAGGTCAACATGTAATTTGAATTGTAGTGTTGTTTTGTAAATGAACTTTTGTGTTTTGGTGTATAGATATTTATAATTGCAATGTATTGATGGTGGATTTTTCTTTTGAGTATGTAGTGTCCTTCCCATCTCTTTTGATTAGTTTTAGTTTGAAGTGTATTTTGTTAGGTATTAAAATGACTACACAGAGGCTTGCTTCTTGGATCCATTTGCATGGAATATCTTTTCTCTCCTTTTACCCTGAGATAAAGGAAATATCTATTCTTGATGTTAAGGTATTTTTCTTGAATGCAGCAGGAGGATGGATCCTGTTTTCACATCCAATCAGTCAGTCCATGTCTTTTTACTGAGAAATTGAGACCATTGATGTTGAGAGTTATCAGTGAACCACGTTTGTTGATCCTTCTCTTTGTCTATGGAAAAGTTCGTTAGTTTTATTAATCTTAAAATTTTCAATCATGAGATTTCTTTTTTTCTATTATTTACCATTTTTAATATTTATTTGATAATCTAGGCTTTTCTTCCCTTTGCCAACTTTAGATTTCGTTTGTACTGTTTAATTCCCTTTAGGTGTGGGAATAGGTTGTTTTTGAGAACTTTCTTTTTCATGTGAGCATTTTTTTATATAAACTTGGTTTTGAGCGTTGCTTTTTATGTAGTACTTTAATTTGGACATGCTGCATTCTCATTTTCATCTGTCTCAAATTATTTCCTAATTTCTCTCTTTTGTTTCTCTCTCTCATGGTTAGAGTACATTGCTTAGCCTCATATATGTGACTTTAACAGTTTTTCTTTTGCTATTGATTGACAATTTAATTACATTGTTTGGAAAAATGCCTGAAATCATTATCATTTCATCATCTTAAATCTGTTAAGAAATATTTAGGGGTAGGAACAGCTGGAGAGATAACTCAGCAGTTTAAGAGCACTGGCTGTTCTTTCAGAGGACCAGGTTTGGCTTACAGAATCCATATGGTGGTTCACAACCATCTGTAACTCTAGTTCCAGGGGATCTGACTCTATCTTTTGGCCCCTATTGGCACCAGGCACACAGTGCACAAATATGCATGCAGGAAAACACCCATACACATTAAATAAGTAAATAAATAAGTTAAAAATAGAAAATTGCAGTACAGGTAAGCTGTAAAACTTGGTAGCTGTTTGGAGGAGGGATGGGGAAAAAGAAGAGAGAAAACTATGTTGTTTGTAAGCAGCATCATAGTGGAAGACAGGGGTTTATGTGGCCCTAACTTTAGAGAAAACTAATAAGAAAGTCTAGAGTGTCTGGGAAAGCATGCTCAAGTTTGTCAGTTGTCCAAAAGAAGGGATTAAAAAAATAAAGTAGAAGGAAAAGTCACCTTTTTCTCAGTAATCCAGAGAAGCATTCAAATTTAACCCAGTCCATGGTTGCAACTCCATATGTGACTTTGGGGAAGGTGAGTTTTCTGGGAAGGAAAAACTATATTATCTTACTTAATGGTTAATTATTTCACCCATCTCTTCAACATGGCACTAGTTGAATGTGCCTTTCTGAGGGGTGATGCCTTTGACAGGTGACTGATCAGCCCAACTAGATTAAAACTAATGTTTTGGGTATTTTGGAGTCAGGTCTCTTCTCAGGACAGAGAGAAGGTATTCTATTCACTTGACTGGAAGGAAATAGTTTTCCCTTAATGGACCTCCACTGCTACTATAGCATTTCCCTTAATATCATTTAGAAAATGGGCTGTACTTTGTACATAAATATCTAAAACATTCCACTGTAAAAATGGGATATAATTTAAAATTGTTCCCCAGGAGGGATTAGTGCCCGGAGTAGAGTTTTATTCCACTCATATATAGCCTTCATGAAAGGCTGCTCATGTAGGGGCAGATAAGCAGTCACAGCTCCTTTGCTGGCATTCTTGGCAGAGGACCACTGGAACTGATGTTTTTGTGGGGTCCCTACCCTAAGTTTACCAAATCAGTTTCTGTCTCCTTTTCTCATCAGTCTCACTTCTGAAGAGGTAACCCTGTTGTTGCTGTTCTGGCTCTACTGGCCCTAGTACCCTTGGGGGCAGGGGGTGAGAAGATGCAGAACCATTGACACAGATTCTGTGAGTGACCGGCAAGCTTCTTTTATTAAATAAAGGGCTCAGGTATTTATGTGTGTGCTGTTTGGTGGGCTTTGCTTCTATGGCTATTGTGGCATTTCTTGATTTAGCCCCGGGTCTTATGTCAGTAGTTGTCATCTTGGGGGTCCAGTTTCAGGCTCTTCTGGGTCAGGGCACTACTGTGCATGTCACAGCTTTTTTTACTTGAGGCTTAGACCATTCCTCTGGCGTGTGGGCCTTATCTACCTTACCCTGTCATTTATGGAATTGTGGTGACATCCTATTTGGATTATTAGAGCTGAGTGGGTTTGTTGGGTGTGGCAGTTGAAGTACCCCCTGCAAGTATGCCCACCCCTTTTTTGTGTGCAGTCTGAGAATGAAACTCAGGTACATATGCTTGAACAGCAATCACATTCCTAACAAAGATATCTCTTCTGATCATTCAGAACATGTGACTTGATGTTTCTGGATGGTGGCTTACATGCTCTTTTCTCCTTTGTTAATTTTTGCTACTTTGTATAATCTCAAATGACCTGTTCTCATGCTCCCTGCCTTTTGCTTGATTAGAGGTGCTGATGTATCCCTTTAGCATCATTTTCAGTTTAATCTCATTTTGAATTTCTGATCCTATGTCTTTGTTGCATATTTCAACTTGTCCAATCATTGTTTACTTATTCATATCAGACATGTTTATGATAACTGTTTGGAGTTTTTCAGGTAGTTCATGGGCTTTCTATCTTTAGAACCACTTCTCTTTACTTTGAATTGACCATTGTTCTATTCTTTTCCTTGGAACTTTGTTTTGAAACCCACACATTTGAAACATATGTCACTGCTCCAGTTTTGTATGGATTATCTTTGAACAAGTATTTAGTCAACCTTCCCATCTAGAAATTCTAGAGGCCTCTTAAACTTCCTCTGTTCCCATCACTTCTTTGGACTCATGTGTGGTGATATATTGTGGACCCTAATAATATTTGTCTGAAGATCGGAGGACAGAACAAGCCACTAGATTAAACATAGAAGCTAGGCAATGGTGGCACCCACCTTTAATTCTAGCACTCAGAAGGCAGAGATCTGTTCAAAGCCACCCTGGACTACATAAGTTTGACTCAGTCTAGAAGAGAAACAGAGCCAGGCAGTGGTGGCACACACCTTTAATCCCAGTACTTAAGATCTCATGCCTTTGCTTTGGAAACACAACATACCTTTAACCCCAGAAGTGATGGCTTGGTGGAGAAAGGCATATGAGGTGTGAGGAGACAGGAACTAAGGGCTTTTCAGGCTGAGGAGTCCTAGACGTAAGATGTGGCAATGGCTTGTTCCTTTGTCTCTCTGATCTTCAGACAAATTTTATTAGGGTACTCAATATATCACCACACCCATGTGCACGTGCACACACGTATGTGTGTGTGTGTGTGTGTGTGTGTGTGTGTGTGTGTAGATTATTTTTATGTATTTAATACTAATAACAATTTTATTACTTTGCAGGCAAGGTGAATTCATTTCATGATACATATTCTGACATGGTTTCTTTTTAGTGGTGCTGCAGTATAGATCTGGTGCCTCATACTAAGCAATTGCTTTACCAGTGAGCTTCATCTCTAGCATTCTAATATTGTTTCTACTGGCACATTATAATTACATAATATAATGAATTCCATTATGATATTTCCATATACACTTATGACATACCTTGATGATATTCAGCCCTTCTGTCAGTTTTTCTCATCTCCTTCTTCCTCCCCCTTCTCATTTTTGTATATTCTTTTTAAAATTATTTATTTATCATATATACAGAGTTCTGCTTGTATGTTTGCCTACAGGCCAGAAGAGGGCACCAGATCTCATTACAGATGGTTGTGTGCCACCATGTGAGTGCTGGGAATTGAACTCAGGACCTCTCGAAGAGCAGCCAGTGCTCTTAACCTCTGAGCCATCTCTCCAGCCCTAGTTTTTGTCTATTCTGATAGTCCCCTTTTTATTTCCATGTCCTTCTCTACAGTGTTCATATATGAGAGAAAATTAATGACACTTGCATTTCTGAGTCTGACTTACTTTTATTTTCTTAACACAATGATCTCCACTTCAATCCATTTCCTACAAATGACATTATTATTGTTGTTGTTGTTTTCCAAGACAAGATCTTACTGTATAGCCCTGGCTGTATTGGAACTCACTCTGAAGACCAGGCTGGCCTTGAACTCACACAGATCCTCCTGCTTCTGCCTCTGTGATTTGATTTTTTATGGTAGAAAAAACTCTATTTTTGTGATATATGTATGCCTATGCATATTTTCTTTATTCATTCATTACTAGATACTTAGGCTGATTCTCTAATCGTCTATTGTGAACACTGCTATAGTAAACTTGGATATGTAGGTATGCCTATTGTAAGATTTGATTATTTTGGATATTTACTAAGAAGTATTATAGCAGATCATATTTTTGTTCTAGTATCAGTTTATTGAGGAGCCTCCATTCTCATATCCATTATTTATAGGACTTATTTACATTCCTATTAACAGTGTTTAACACTTTGTGATATCTATTCTTGGTTGTCAACTTGACTACATCTGGAATTAACTAAAACCCAAATGGCTGGGCACATCTGTGAGGGTTATTTTTTTCTTAATTAAATCACTTGAAATGGAAAAAACCCACTTCTAACCCCGATCTTTGAGGTGTGAAGATACACCTTTAATCCAGATCTTTAGAAATGGGAAAATCCACCTTTAATCTGGGCCACACCTTCTGCTGGCAGCCTGTGTAAAGGACATGGAAGAAGGAAGCTTTTGCTGTCTTTGCCTGCTTGCCCTCACCCTCACTAGCAAGTCCATTCCTTCACTGGTGTTAGAGCCTACTTCTTTGGGGTTCTAGAGTCTACTGAAGACCACCTGAGACATCCAGCCTCATGTATGGAACAATTATTGGGTTCTTGGACCTTCCATTGGTAGACAGCTGCTGTGGATATTGCTCTGTGTAAATAAAGTTCTGATTGGCCAGTGGCCAGGCAGGAAGTATAGGCGGGACAAGAGAGAAGAGAATTCTGGGAAGTAGAAGGCTGGAGGGAGACACCGCCAGCCGCCGCCAGGAGAAGCAACATGTAAAGACACTGGTAAGCCACACGCCATGTGGCAAAGTATAGATTAACAGAAATGGGTTAATTTAAAATAGAAAAGGTAGATAACAAGCAGCCTGCCACGGCCATACAGTTTATAAGCAATATAAGTTTCTATGTGCTTTCTTGGTTGGGTCTGAGCGACTGTGGGACTGGCGGGTAAGAGAGATTTGTCCTGACAGCCATTGTTGGACTAGCTAGACCTCAGCCTGTAAGCCATTCTAATAAATCCCATATATGTATATGTATATATATATATATATATTCATTCTATATGTTTTGTTCTTCTAGAAAACCCTGACTAACATACAGTTCCTTTTCCTCTGTTTCCTTGACATGATTTCTTGTCATTTGTTTTTTTTCATGATAGACACCATGGATTGGGTGAGATGGAATAAAAATTAGCTTTGAATCACATTTTCCTGAATACTAAAGATATTGAAAATGTTTAAAGTGCACTTACGTGCTATTTTCATTTATTTGATATGTGTACTTATATGGGATGTATCTTCTCACTCTTATTTCTTTTGCTGTGCAAATGCTTTCTAATAGCTCTGAGCTATTAGAGTGTTGTTTGAAATGTTGCTGCTTATCATTAGATCTTGATGTAATTCATGAATGTATTCCTCTAGTACCTGAAAAATTTTACATCTTATTGAGTTGATGTTTGTGTAGGGCAAGGGGGAACAATCTAGATTCAGTCTTCTACATATTAATATCCAATTCTTCCTAGTATCACTTCTTATAGAGACTTACCCTCCAATGTCCATTTTTGGTTCATTTGTTGAGAATCAGATAGTTATAGATTCTTTTTTTTCCTTTCTTAAAATTTATTATATTTGTGGTTTAATTTTACACGTCAGCCATGGTATCCCCTGTCCTCCCCCCTCCCTCCCCCACTCCCACCTTCCTCCCAGCCCCACCCCTCCATTACCATCTCCTCCAGGGACAAGACTCCCCTGGGGATTCATTAAAACCCGGTAGATTCAGTACAGGAAGGTCCAGTCCCCTCCTTCCAGGCTGAGCAAAGTGTCCCTCTGTAATCCAAGGTTCCAAACAGCCAGCTCATGCAGTAAGGACAGGTCCGGGTCCCACTGCCTGGGTGCCTCCCAAAAAGTTCAAGCTATTCAGTTGTCTCACTTATCCGAGGGCCTGCTCCAGCTGAGCGCTCCACAGCCTTTGGTTCATAATTCATGTGTTTCCATTCATTTGGCTATTTGTCCCTGTGCTTTTCCAATCTTGGTCTCAATAATTCACACTCTTACAGTCCCTCCTCTTTCTCAACAATTGGACTCTTGGAGCTCCACCTGGCGCCTGGCTAAGGATCTCTGCATCCACTTACATTAGTTATTAGATGAGAGTCCCAGCACGACTGTTAAGGTGTTTGGCCATCTGATCACCAGACTAGGTCAGAACAGGCTTTCTTTCGACCATTGCCAGCAGTCTACAGAGGATGTATCATTGTGGAATTCTGGGGACCTCCCCAGCACTATGCCTATTCCTGTCCTCATGTGATCATCATTTATCATGGTCTGTTATTCCCTGTTCTCCCTTTCTGTTCTTGGGACACTATGAAAGCAGTGCTAAGAGGGAAATTCATAGCACTAAATGCCCACATAAAGAAGTTGGAGAAATCTCACACTAGTGACTTGACAGCACACCTGCAAACTCTTGAACAGGAAGGAGCAAAGTCTCCCAGGAGGAATAGATACCTGGAAATTATCAAATTGAGAGCTGAAATCAATAAAATAGAAATAAAGAGAACAATACAAAGGATTAAAGAAACAAAGAGTTGGTATGATATTTTCTTTATCAACTCTTACGTTGAAGGGCATCTAGGTTGTTTCCAGGTTCTGGCTATTACAAACAATGCTGATATGAACATAGCTGAGCAAATGCCCTTGTGGTATGATTGAGCATTCCTTGGGTATATGCCCAAGAGTGCTACAGCTGGGTCTTGGGGGAGATGGATTCCCAATTTTCTAAGGAAGCACCATATTGATTTCCAAAGTGGCTGTACAAGCTTGCATTCCCACCAGCAGTGGAGGAGAGTTCCCCTTGCTCCACATCCTCTTCAGCATAAGCTGTCTTCTGTGTTTTTGATCTTAGCCATTCTGACAGGTGTAAGGTGATCTCAGAGTCGTTTTGATTTGCATTTCCCGGATAATTAGGGATGTTGAGCAATTCCTTAAATGTCTTTCAGCCATTTGAGCTTCCTCTGTTGAGAATTCTCTATTTGGTTCTACAGCCCATTTCTTAATTGGACTGTTGGGCATTTTAATGTCTAATCTCTAGCGTTCTTTATATATTCTGATATCAGCCTTCTGTCAGATGTGGGGTTGGTGAAGAACTTCTCCCATTCTGTAGGCTGTCGCTTTGTCTTGTTGACTGTGTCCTTTGCTCTACAAGAGCTTCTCAGTTTCAGCAGGTCCCATTGATTGATTGTTTCTCTCAGTGTCTGTGCTACTGGTGTTATATTTAGAAAGTGATCTCCTATGTCAATGCATTCAAGAGTACTTCCTACTTTCTTTACTATCAGGTTCAGATTTGCTGGATTTATTGTGAGGTCTTTGATCCACTTGAATTTAAGTTTTGTGCACGGTGACACATATGGATCTATTTTCAGCCTTCTACACATTGACATCCAGTTATGCCAGCACCATTTGTTGAAGATGCTTTCTTTTTTCCATTGTACATTTTTGGCTTCTTTGTCAAAACTTATATGTTCATAGGTGTGTGGGTTAATGTCAGGGTCTGCAATTCAATTCCATGTGTCCACATGTCGGTTTTTATGCCAGTACCAAGCTGTTTTTATTACAGTAGCTCTATACTAGAGCTTGAGGTCGGGGTTTGTGATGCCTCCAGAGGTTGTTTTATTGTATAGGATTCTTTTGGCTCTCCTGTGTTTTTTTTTTTTTTCCATATGAAGTTGAGTATTATTCTTTCCAGATCTGTGAAGAATTGTGTTGGTAATTTGATGGGAATTGCATTGAATCTGTAGATTGCTTTTCGTAAGTTAGCCATTTTTACTATGTTAATCCTGCCTATCCATGAGCATGGGAGATATTTCCATTTTCTGACATCTTCTTCAATTTCTTTTTTCAGGGACTTAAAGTTCTTGTCATATAGGTCCTTTACATGCTTAGTTAGAGTAACCCCAAAGTATTTTATATCATTTGTGGCTATTGTAAAGGGTGTTGTATCTCTGATTTCCTTCTCAGCCTGTTTGTCTACTGTATATAGAAGGGCTACTGAATTTTTTTTGAGTTGATCTTGTATCCTGCAATGTTGCTGAAGGTTTTTATTAGCTGTATCAGTTCCTTGGTTGAATTTTTGGGGTCACTCATGTATACTAACATGTCATCTGCAAATAGGGAGAGCTTGACTTCTTCCTTTCCAATTTGTATCCCCTTAATCTCTTTATGTTCTCTTATAGCTCTGGCTAGAACTTCAAGTACTATATTGAATAATTATGGGGAGAGTGGACAGCCTTGCCTTGTTCCTGATTATAGTGGTATTGCTTTGAGTTTCTCTCCATTTAATTTGATGTTGGCTGTTGGTTTGCTGTAGATTGCCTTTATTATGTTTAGGTGTGTGCCCTGTATTCCTGATCGCTCCAAGACCTTTATCATGAAGGGGTGTTGGATTTTGTCAAATGCCTTTTCTGCATCTAGTGAGATGATCATGTGGTTTTTTCCCTTGAGTTTGTTTATGTGGTGTATTACATTGACTGACTTTTGTATGTTGAACCACCCTTGCATCCCTGGGATGAAGCCTACTTGATCATGGTGGATAATTGTTTTGATGTGTTCTTGGAGTCTGTTTGCCAGAATTTTATTGAGTATTTTTGCATCAATGTTCATGAGGGAGATCGGTCTGTAGCTCTCTTTCTTTGTTGCATCTTTGTTTGGTTTAGGAATCAGAGTAATTGTAGACTCATAGAAGGAGTTTGGTAATATTCCTTCTGCTTCTATTGTGCGGAACAATTTAAAGAGTATTGGTATTAAGTCTTCTTTGAAAATCTGGTAGAATTCTGAAGTGAAACCATCAGGTCCAGGGGTTTTTTGGTTGGGAGACTTTTAATGACTAATTCTATTTCCTTAGGGGTTATTGGACTATTTAAATGGTTTATCTGGTCTTGATTTAACTTAAGTATGTGGTACCTATCCAGAAAATTATCCATTTCTTTTAGAGTTTCCAGTTTTGTGGAGTAGAGGTTTTTGAAGTAAGACCTGATGATTTTCTGGATTTCCTCATTGTCTGTTGTTATGTCCCCCTTTTCATTTCTGATTTTGTTAATTTGGATGCTCTCTCTCTGTCTTTTGGTTAGTTTGGACAAGGGCTTGTCTATCTTGTTGATTTTCTCAAGAACCAACTCTTTGTTTCATTAATCCTTTGTATTGTTCTCTTTATTTCTATTTTATTGATTTCAGCTCTCAATTTGATAATTTCCTGGCATCTGTTCCTCCTGGGAGACTTTGCTTCTTCCTGTTCAAGGGCTTTCATGTGTGCTGTCAAGTCACTAGTGTGAGATTTCTCCAGCTTCTTTAAGTGGGCATTCAGTGCTATGAATTTCCCTCTTAGCACTGCTTTCATAGTATCACATAAGTTTGGGTATGTGGTGTATTCATTTTCATTGATCTCTAGGAAGTCTTTAATTTCTTTCTTTATTTCTTCCTTAACCCATTGGTGATTCAGTTGAGCATTATTCAGTTTCCATGAGATTGTAGGATTTCTGTAGTTTTTTTCTGTTTTTAAATCTAACTTTAAACTATGGTGGTCTTATAGAACACAGGGGATTATTCTAATTGTTTTGTATCTTTTGAGATTTGCTTTGTGGCCAAGTATGTGGTCGATTTTAGAGAAGGTTCCATGGGGTGCTGAGAAGAAGGTATATTCTTTTTTGTTTGGGTGGAATGTTCTGTAGATATCGATTAAGTCCATTTGAGCCATAACATCATTTAAGTCCATTATATCTCTGTTAAGTTTCAATTTGGCCGATCTGTCCAGAGGTGAAAGTGTGGTGTTGAAGTCTCCCACTATTAATGTGTGTGGTTTTATATGTGATTTAAGCTTTAGTAATGTTTCTTTCACATATGTGGGTGCCCTTGTGTTTGGGGCATAAATGTTCAGAATTGAGACTTCATCTTGGTGGATCTTTCCTGCGATGAGTATGTAATGTCCTTCATCATCTCTTTTGATTGATTTTCATTTGAAGTCTATTTTGCTTGATATTAGGATGGCTACACCAGCTTGCTTCTTAAGACTTTTCCCAGCCTTTTATTCTTAGTAGGTGTCTGTCTTTGAATTTGAGGTGTGTTTCTTGTATGCAGCAGAAAGATGGGTCCTGTTTTCATATCCATTCTTTTAGTCTGTGTCTTTTTATAGGTGAATTAAGTCCATTGATATTAAGGGATATTAATGACCAGTGATTGTTCGTTCCTGTTGTTATTTTTATTTTTTGGTGGCAGTGTGTGTGTACTTCTCTTCTTTGTGGTTTACTGCTATGGTGTTATCTATTGCCTGTGTTTTCCTGGGTGTATCTGCCTTCCTTAGGTTGGAATTTTCCTTCTAGTGCTTTCTGTAGGGCTGGGTTTGTGGATAAGTATTGTTTAAATCTGGTTTTGTCTTGGAAGGTCTTGTTCACTCCATCTATGATGATTGAAAGTTTTGCTGGGTATATTAGTCTAGGCTGGCATCCATGGTCTCTTAGTGTCTGCATTATATCTGTCCAGATCCTTCTGGCTTTCAAAGTCTCCATTGAGAAATCAGGTGTTATTCTGATGGGTTTGCCTGTATAAGTCACTTGGCCTTTTTCCTTTGCTGCCCTTAATATTCTTTCTTTATTCTGTACGTTTAGTTGTTTAATTATTATGTGGTGAAGGGACTTTTTTTGGGGGTCTAGTCTGTTTGGTGTTCTATAGGTTTCTTGTATCTTCATAGGCATTTCCTTCTTTAAGTTGTGAAAGTTTTCTTCTATGATCTTGTTAAATATATTTTCTGTGCCTTTGAGTTGGTATTCTTCTCCTTCCTCTATCCCTATTATTTGTAGGTTTGGTCTTTTCATGGTGTCCCAAATTTCTTGGACATTTTGGGTCATGGCTTTGTTGGTTTTAGTGTTTTCTTTGACTGATGAATCTATTTCTTCTACCGTGTCTTCAACACCAGAGATCCTCTATTCTATCTCTTGCATTCTGTTGGTTATACTTGCCTCTGAAGTTCCTGTTTGTTTACTCAGATATTTTATTTCCAACATTCCTTCTGCTAGTGTCTTCTTTTTTTCTGTTTCCCTTTTCAGGTCTTGGATTGTCTCCCTTACTTTTTCATGATTTTCCTTCAAGGATTTATTGTTTTCTTCTTTAATTTTCCTTTCCTCTAGTTTTTTATAGTGTTCTTCCCATTTTTTGTTTGTCTGTTCCTCTACTTTATTTTTTATTTCTTCTATATAAGGCTCTAGCCTCTTCATGATGTTACTTATAAGGTTGTTTTCTTCTTCTTCTTCCATTCCATGATGTTCAGATCTAACTGTTGGAGAATGGCTAGGTTCTGGTGATGCTGTATTGCTCTTTATTTTGTTGTATGTACTTCTGCCTTGACGTCTGCTCATCTCCTCTTGGGTTCATTCTTGTTCTTATCAGTGTACTTGGTCCAGAGAGAGCTGACAGATTTAGGGATCCTCTCTTTGTTCCAGATGGAAGCTCTGGGCCAGATGGGAGCGCTGATCCAGATGAGAGTGCTGGCCGGATAGTAGCTGGGGGGCTGGACTCTGAGTCTTGGGAAGTCCCTGTGGTCTCCTTATTTTGTCCAGATGGGAGCTCCTCTTGTCCAGATGGGAGTTCCTCTGGTCTCTGGTCCAGATGGGAGTTCCAGGGCAGGATGGAAGCTTGGGGCTGGTCTCTGATTCTCAGGAAGTGGCTGGGGTCTCCAGCAGATGGGTGTGGGGGCAGGGTGTGGAGACTGCAGGGTCTGCCTGCAGTCTTGGAAAAGTGGAGCCTTCTAGCAGGGCCTGCAGATTGCCAGGAAACTGGGGCCAAGTTGGTCAGGTCCTCCAGGGGTGGCCTGTGTCCAGCGGTGGGACACAGGCACAGTTGCTTCTCTGACTATAACCCAGGCACTCACCTCTGGTCCAGCTGTTGTGTCCATATACATCTTGATAAAGAATATACATATATCAGTCCCTTGACTAGACCCATGCAATGCCAGAATATTAGGCATGCATTCCACTTTTTCCTTTCTTCCCTGTAGTATAGGCAGTAGAGTTATATAGACCTCTTTACTCTACCATGGCTTTTGTAGAGAATCAATTTGCCATCAAGTCCCTTTTCCTTTCAGAGAATCTTTAAAGAAACTGTGTACTTTAAACAGTATGATACAAGTATTACAGCATCCACACTTTTTGTAGTTCCCCTGAGAAATCATAATATTGTATCATAACTGCATATTGTCTTCATCCTTAAAAAAGATTGGTAGCTTAATGTTTGCTTTCTATTTTATTACAGTTTTATATGCATGAGCATTTTCCTGAATGTATGTGTATATATCCTACTTCGACCTTGTGCCTGATGAGGCCAGAAGAGTATGTCAGATACCCTGGAACTGTAGTTACAAGTGGATGTGAGTGATCATGTAGGTGTTCCCTCTGGAACTATAACACTATGACAAAAGGGAGGTTTGTGATAATAAATGGTCCAGGAATCTATCCATCAACTTCACCATGGTCGATGTTTTGCTTGCCCAAATTATAGGTACCTTTCAAATGATTTCTAGATTTCTCACAATGGGCATTTAGTCTATCCATTGTTGAATTGGTCTCCCAGGCAAGAAAGAAGATTGGGATGATGTTACCTCTCTCACATGGATTTTAGTGTAGATGTGTTGGAGAACTTTTAGAGAAACATACTACCTAGCTTTCTTGACTGAATTTTATGGATATTATTAATATCTCATAATAATATATCATGATAGGTCATTTATTCAGGTAACAATTTCACCTCTATTGGTTCATATTTTATTTGTGCCTTGTTTTATTTCATTTGATTCAAATAGTACTGTTTTCTCTTGTCTTCAAACTTCTGAGGGACTTGGCTGTTCTATATAAGTGTTATGTCACCCTTATATAGCATCTTCAAAGTGACTACTCTTCTTTTTTGTTACTGTGTTCTCACCTCCAAAACTGGGTGGATGATCAGAAAACATTTAGCTGTTAATAATTCTTATATCCAATTTGTAATGGGAAAACATTTTCTGAAGTTTGTTATTAAAATGGAAATGGATTATTTGGTAGAAATGATACAGAAATTTATTAAGTTTTACTAATGAATGTCAAGCTTATTTTACTTTTTTTGGTGAAGCTATGGGAACAATGTGGCATCATGGGGGAGGTAGGCCCTGTTAGGGAATTAGATACCTGAAACAGCATGCCAAAGTGGAATAAGGTTAATTCTATTTCCTTAATCTCCTTTCCTGATCTTAACTTGTTGAATGGTTTCCTTCCATGAATTAAAACAGTGGCTGCTTTCCTTGTGGAAACTAATTTTGGCAATATGTGTTGGGAACATTTCAGATTTGGGCTTCAGTAGAAATCAATTGACGTTGTGTTTTCTGGATGTAGCAGAAGCATGGATCCAGTTTTCAGAGTCATTCTATTAGTTTGTATCTTTTTATTTGGGAAATGAGACCACTGATTTTAAGTTCTAACAATGAGCAGTGTTTGCTGATTCTATTATTTTGTTGTGGTGGTGTGGATTTCCCCCTCCCTTTTGATTTACTGTTCTGAGATTATTTATTCTTTGTGTTTCTTGAATGTGGTTAACCTCTTGAGGTTGAATGAAGTTTTCCTTCTAAAACTGTCTCTAGAGTGGGATTTGTAGATTGATACTGTTTGATTTGGTTCCATCATGGAATGTCTTTCTTCCCCATCTAATTTGAATGTAAGTTTTGCTGTATTTAGTAGTCTGTGGTCTTTTAGAGTTTGCAAGACATGTTTTCAGGCCCTTCTGACTTTTGAAGTATCCATCAAGAAGTCAGTTGTTATTCTAATAGTTCTGCATTTATACCTTACTTGTTCTTTTCCCCTTGCAACTTTATATATTCCCTTTTTGACCTGTACTTTTAGTGTTTTAATTATTATGTGTCATGGAGAATTTCTTTTCTGGTTCAATTTATTTTATGTTTTATATGTTTCATGTACATCAAGATGGACACCTCCTTCTTTGGGTTAAGGAAATTTCTTCTATGAATTTGTTGAAGATATTTTTTATGCCTTTGACTTGTGTTTCTTTTCCTTCCTCTATTTCTGTTTTTGGTAGATTTGGTCTTTTCATAGTCTGCAGATTTCCTGGATGTTCTGTGCCTGGATTTTTAAGATTTAACATTTTCCTTGACCAAGGAATCCATTTCTTCTATGTTGTCTTCAATGCATGATATTCTTTCTTCTATCTCTTGTATTCTCTTGGTGAAGCTTGCCTCTGAGGTTCCTGTTTGAGTTCTTAAATTTTTAACTTTGTTTCCCCTCCGTTGGGTTTTATTTAGTGATTCTACTTTCATGTCTTGAAGTGTTTTCATAATGTCATTCTACTGTTAACAAACATGTATTTCTCACTGATTTATTTACATTCTTTTTAAGTTCCTGGATCATCTTCATAATAAATATTTTGAAGTCCTACCTTTGTGCTTCAGCTATTATGAAATTACTAGGGCCTACTGTAGAAGGGTTTTGGGACCTTAGTGGAGGCATTTTGTCCTAGCTGTATGTTAAGCTGGTTTCTTGGCATCTGGGTTTGGGAATATTGTGATTCTAGGATCTGATATCTGGGTTTGGTTTTGTTGGGTGGGATTTATGTTCCTTGGTTTCTGTTGCCCTCTATTGTAGTGGGTAGCCATTCCAGCTTTGACCTAGAAGTTCCAACCTCCATTGAGGCTTTGGTAATGGTCACACCTATAAGGCGGGGCTGAGGGAGGATGTTGAAGACCCGAGTTCTGTATGCCAGGGCTTGCTTGGTTCTAGGACCCTGGACGCTGGAGGTAGACTGAGCAGAGTTCTCCAGAGAACACCTCCAGACTGTGACACACCTTTCCCAGACCCTGCAACCTAACTAACTATTCATTTGTAAGTTACGCCACTAAATAAACCTCCCTTTTAACTATGTAGAATTAGAAATTTCACCAATACTCTGTAGTTCTTAGGAGAGTGTGGTGGCTGTATGTTTCCTTACAGGAACCGCTTCGGATTCCCTGCCAAGATGGCCTCTGAGCGTCCTGGATAGAACCTGTTTCTAGGTATTGGAAGCTGACAGGAAGAAATGGGGGGTGGGCAGAAGGGGGCGGGGCTGAGAGTTCATAGGATGGAAGACAGCTTGGTCTGCCATGAGGATCAGTGGAGTTGACAGGAGATGGAGGAAGAAAGGGCTGATAGGCTCCTGTGAGACTGAGGAATTGGAATCAGAGAATAGGAAGGAGAGTGGAAATCACCTACCTGGTTCTCTGCCTGGTGTTACAAGTGCATTTACAGGAAGAGACTGCTTTGGGCACTGGCTGATAAGAGAAAAGGATGAAATGAGAAAGGAAAGCTTTAGGAGAGGATCTGCTTAGTCCGTCCACATTACTCTTCTTAACAATTCATTTAAGAACAGTGTTCAAAAGTACAAAAATTATTCTATCCAGTAGGTGGTGTTTTACATGGTCAAGCTAATGAAAATCCTACATAGAACTAGGTTTAAAAATGCAGGTCTTGAAAATTAGCAGTTTTCACAAGACTAAAGTTGGAAAAATGCTCTTTAATATGTTTTTCCTTTGAGAAAGCTAGTAAGGCTTCCAAGAAATTAGCAATAGTGATTTCAAAATTGTGATTAATATACTGTATCTCTTTTAAGACAAAGTAAACTTTTCACTTCAGAAGGCATTCCTATTTGCATCTGTCCAGAACTGAACTCCATTTGAAACCACAATTTGAATAGGATTCATGATCTAAAGCCATGGTTCTCCACATGATGTTTTTCACTTGAGTAAACAAGCTCCCAAATGGCAAATGACTGTCAGTTTAAAGAATTTTTATTACAGATTGAACATACAGAAATGTTCAACACTAGCTAGGAACAACACAGCACCAGCTAGGAACAGTGGAATGAGGGCCGAATTACCTGTCGTAAAGATGCTTTATGAGTCCTTTGCCATCCCCTTCACAACCTATGTGGCCCAAGCCCTTATGCCAAACATTTTATGCTGTGGTAATGAGCTCTATTTTTTTTCTGTGATTATCAGTGATCCAATCACAATTCATTTGGCCATTGGTTGTCTTTAGTTCTACCATACACTTTGGAGAGGCATAAATTCTGGTTTGGGATAAAGCTATCATCCACAGGGCCACACATCTTGCATCTATCTACCCGTTTTGGACCCAGATATCCTTACCCTACTTTGAAGAATAAGCATTCTTCCACCCACAAAAGCCAAGGGCACATGGAAAAATTACCTCCTTAGGATTTACCCTTGCCCACTAGTCTTTTCCCATGTGAGCCAACAGCCTAGGGTCCACGTCCACAGTTGCCCACTTGCTATACAGGCCCAAGACCCCATTTTACCTAGCAGAACTGGACAAAGCCCACAGGTCTGATGGGGGCTGAATAAGCCCTGATAGACCTGCTCAGGTCTCTGTTCCAAATGAAAGTTTTAAAATATTTTTTATTTTAGCTTATGTGTTTGTGTTGGAGTGTATATTTGTGCACCACATATATGCAGAAACATGTGGAGGCCAGGAGTGGGCATTGTATTCCTTGGAACTGGAGTTACAGATGGTTGTGAGCCACCATGTGGGTGCTGGAACCAAACTTGGATCCTCTACAAGAGCAGCAAGTGATCTTAACTACTGAACGACTCCATGCCCCTTAATGGACATTTTAATTAATTATTTTTTATTAACTTTTTCTATTTTACATACCAACCACAGTTCCCCCTCCTCATTCTCCCACTGCCCCACCAACTCCACCCCACCCCACCCTCCCATCCACTCCTCAGAGGGAGTAAGGGCTCCCTTGGGGGAGTCAACAAAGTCTGACACATCAAGTTGAGGCAGGACCAAGTCCTGTATCGAGGCTGAGCAAGGTATCCCTCCATAGGGAATGGGCTCCAAAAAGCCACTTCATGCACCAGGGATAAATCCTGGTCCCACTACCAGGGGCCCCACAAACAGATCAAGCCACACAACTGTCACCCACATTCAGAGGGCCTAGTTCGGTCCCATGCAGGTTCTCCAGCAGTCAGTCCAGAGTCAGTGAGTTCCCAATAGTTTGGGTCAATTGTCTCTGTTGTTTTCCTCATCATGATCTTGAAACTTAATAGATAAATAAGGGAAATAACAGATGTTATGAGTAAACGGACTTAACAGACATCTATAGAACATTTCACCCAGACACAAAAGAATATACCTTCTTCTCAGCACCTCATGGAACCTTCTCTAAAATTGACCACATATTCAGTAACAAAGCAAACCTTAACAGATACAAAAAAGTTGGAATAACCCCCTGTATCTTATCGGATCACCATGGCTTAAAGCTAGAATTGAACAACAACGCAAAAAGCAGAATGCCTACAAACTCATAGAAACTGAACAACACTCAACTGAATCACCACTGGGTCAAGGAAGAAAGAAAGAAAGAAATGAAAGACTGCCTAGAATTCAACGAAAATGAATGCACAACACACCCCAACTTATGGGGCATTATAAAAGCAGTGCTAAGAGGAAAGTTAATTTTTATAAGTATATATTAATTATATGTAATGATGACTTTCATTATGACATTTTATATATGCATATGACAAGGTATTCTAAATTTTTATTTAGGAAAAACTTTTTTCTTTGACTTCTACATTTTATGGCATTTTGGGTAAAAGCCTTTCTCATAATTTATCCCAGTATTTTAAACCTAGGAAAATCCCTATGTATAGCATTTTCTGCAGTGCAGCCCTCTTATGTGGAAGTACTATTGGTTTATATTTAAAAATGAGAATACTTTTTTTTTGTTCTACAAGATAGTTCTCACCCTATCTACTTATCTGACAACACAATGCTTTCCAGCATGCAGATTACTCAAAGTATCTATTTCCTTTTTCTATCTGTCTCCATCTCTGTATCTTACACTTCTAACTGTGCTCAAAACTTAATTTGCCATTGTTCTTACATGGTGATGAGCTTTTTGACTTTTTTTGTATATCAGTATTTGGTTCCACACTCTGTCGTCTGGACCAGGACTTCAAGTCATCTTAGCTTCTTCCTTCTCCTCACATGCAATAGCCAGTCCTTTTCCAGTCGGGCTCAACAGCACTTGAGTTCACCCAGTCCTCTGCTCTCTCAGACTACTCTGGGGAAGTCTCCTCCAATGGACTGATAGTTTCTTCTCAACCAAATCTTCCTCCTCGTTTCTTTCAGCTTCTTTCTTCTCTGTTCTGGTATTCTTGAAAATTGAACAGCTAACTGCTGTTGTTATCACCCTGCTCACAATTCAATAGCAGTTTTCTCTCAAGGTCAATTCCCAGGGATTATGCCTGAGTAAAATGTTTTTCACACTTTAACTTTTGGTTCCTTTCTAAAATTACTTCCTGCAAACACCCTCAAGAGTTTCCCAGTGTAGCTTGCTTTTACATGCTGAACTTTTTGCATTTGCTGCTTGCTCCCTCTGCTGGTAGTGTTATCATTCTTTCTTAGTTTATCTTCCTTTCTTAAAGGAACTTTCTCAGTGTTCACCACTATCAGGATACTTGGTATACTGTATTTTAATTTCCAGTCTTATACACTATACTCAGAATTTTTTGTTAAGATTTTTCTAAAGCTTGCAGCTCAGATTCTACCATAGTACCTGACAAATAGTAAGCAAATACAAGAGAAATCATGAAGTGTATTTATTTGTTTTAACATTAAGTTATATTTGTTTTTTTTCCTGAATCTTACCTTCATGGCATTAATTTTTTTCTGATGTGGTGGCATGCACAGTTAATCCCAGTACTCAAGAGATAGAGTGAGGCAGATTTCTATGTATTCAAGGCCAGTCTGGTTTACATAGCGAGTTCCAGGCCAGGGCTATGAGTCTAAAAAAATTTGCTTGAGCATTTAGGGATGTATTCTAGGAGCAATAAAACCTGTTAAGTTCACAGAAATAAGACTTTTGCTTTATTTGTCTATGTGAAGCTAAGATCAGCTTTCTTGATTACAGCTGCTGTGGATGCTACAGTCTTTCTTTCCGACAGATGTTTGGTTCTAGAGTAAATGGCAGAGATAAGAATTATAATATCAATTACTAGATCAAGACCCAAGACTTGGTATCACACAACTTTTAGGATTTGAACCTGTAGCTTGTTCTATAACACTTAAGATTACATTATTGCATTCCTTTTAAGATCAAGAACAAGGCAAGGATGCGCTTCTTTCCACTCCTTTTCAATATAGTGCTTGAAGTCTTAACTAGAGAAATAAAACAAAAGGCCAGAATAAAAGGAATACAAATAGGAGAGAAATCAAAGCATCCCTGTTTGCAAATGACATTCTATTCATAAAAGATCTTGAAGACTCCACCAAAATAGAAATGAACCCTTAGAACTAATAAGTACTTTCAGCAAAGTGGCAGGACACAAGGTTAATACACACAAATAAATAGCCTTTTTATATACCAATGCCAAACAGACTGAAAAAGAAATCTGGGAAACAATCCCATTCACAATGGCCCCCTCTCAAATAAAATACTTAGGAATAAATCTAACTAAGGAAACAGAAAGCCCCTATAGTAAAATCTTTAAGACACCAGAGAAGAAAACCTGGGAAGACACGAGGAGCCAGAAAGACCTCTCATGTTCATGGATTAACATGTATGAAAATGCCCATCCTACAAAAAGCAATCTACAAATTCAATGCAATCTCAGTAAACATTCTAGGACCAGTTTTCACACATATAGAAAAACAAATCTTTAGATTTATATGGAAGTACAGAAGTTCAAGGATAGTCAAAACAATCCTGAACAAAAAAGAATAGTGAAATGATGACTAACACAGATATCTACAACTAATCAAGGTGCAGAGGATAAGTTTTTTTGAGTGCTCAGTTCTAAATGGGACATCCGTTTCACAGCCCCTCCACCCAAGGCTCAGGGATCATTACAAAAGGGGGCTGAAAGACTGTAAGAGCCAAAGGCTGTGGATGACTACAAGGACACAGTATTTTTCCAGACATAATAGGGTAGTTCAACATATGAACTTGACGGGGGTCTCTGCAAATGCCATAGCCAGCAGAGTAATGATCCACATGAGAAAAGAAGAAAATCCTGTCAACATGACTGTCACCAGTGTTGGTTCAAACTTCCAGAGTCTGACTTTTTACTTTTTGGCAGTTTACTTTTGGAATATGTAAGTACAGCATAATTTGAGAAAAAAGTTTCCTGGTGTAACACAGCCCATGTGTACAAGGAGACATGATTACATCTATAGTTTTCTCAAAGTCCACTTCTTCCATGTAGATGAGTTCTAAAGATAGATTACATGTGTTATCTTAAGGGCCTGGGGGAGGATCTGGTATAGTCTCAGCCATACAGATAGTGCAGAGGTCACCTAGACTACCAGCCACTTCCTGTCTTAGTTGTGGGATCTTGGGCCATATAGATAGAGATGAGGTACCTAGATTATTAACTATCTCTAGTACTGCTTGTGGAGCCCAGGGGAGGCACTGGCTATGCAGATAGTGCAAGGACCACCTAGGTTATTAGCCACCTGCATTCCCAATCTTCTGGGTAGAAAATAGGTTATTGAAGAGAGACAACCCTGAATGTTTAATATTCCTTGTTTCCTACTGCTTATCTGTGAGCACAAGGACAGTTGTGCACCCAAATTGAACTCATAATGGTGTGGCACCTTGCACAAGGCCTGCTCAAACCAAAGCCAGACAAAATTCCTGCATGGATGGGAAGGTGGGCACAGAGTCCCACACTAACCAAGGAGTTAGTAATGAATTGTTATGAGGAAAGGAAGAGTCAGTTTTCCTTAATGATGTGGCTTTCCTCCTCCTGTAGGTGTATCACACTCCAATGGATGGCCACATGCCCAAAAGTATATAGGCAGCAGTGATTGGACACAATTTTTTTTTTAAGAATAAGGACACTAAGTTGAGTGGGTATCAAATTTAGGTAGAGCTGGGATGAGTAGAATCAAAATACAGTGTATGAAAATCTCAAATAATTAATAAGCATATTTTTAAAAAGAATGCTGTGAGAAGTATCACTATCCCAGACTTCAAGTTATCTGTAGATCCATAGTAATAAAAACAACATAGTACTGTTACAAAAACACATGAATGTAATAAAAAGAAGATCAAGATATAAAATCATGCAATTATAACTACTTGATTTTTTACAAAGGCACCAAAAATACGCAGTGGAAACAGGGCAACATCTTCAATAAATGGAGCTTGAAAAACTGAATAAAACACATAGAAGAATGAAACTAGATTATTATCTCTCACCCTGCACAAACTTCAATTCTAAATAGATCAAAGACCTCAACACAATACACCAGATATTTTGAAGATGTTAGAGGCAAAATAGATAGTATACACAACATATAGGCATAGGCAAGGACTTTCTAAATAGGATTCAGGTAGTTTAGGAAATGAGATCAACAATTGACAAATGGGAAAAGGAGAACATAACAACCAACCCTGAGAAAAATCCAGAAAATCATAAGGAAATGCTTTAAAAACCTGTACTCCACCAAATTGGAAAATATGAAAGAAATGGATAATTTTCTCAATAGGTACCACTTACCAAAGTCAAATCAAGATCAGGTAAGCAACTTAAATAGACCTATAACCCATAGTGAAATAGAAGCAGTCATTAAAATTCACCCAACCAAAAAAAGCCTAATTGGATTATCTCATTAGATGCATAAAAGGCCTTTTACAAAATCTAACACTGCTTCAAGATAAAATTATGTAAAAGAATGAAAATAGACTATATTTATCACCCTGCACAAAACTCAAGTTCTTGTGGATCAAAGACCTCAACATAAAACCAAATACACTGAACCTGATACTAGAGAAAGTCAGGAATAGCCTTGAATGCATTGGCACAGGAAACTTTCTGAGTAGAACATCAATAGCGCAGGCACTAAGATCAATAGTTAACAAGTGGGACCTCATAAAACTGAAAAGCTTCTGTATGTAAAGAGCACCTTCAGTTTGAGAAAATGGCAGCCTTCAGGATGGGAAAGATTTTTAGCAAGTCTACATCTGATAGAGGTCTAATATCCAAAATATATAGAGTTTGAGAAACTAGATATCAAAAAACCAAATAATCCAACTAAAACTTGGATACAGATCTAAACAGAAAATTTTCAATAGAGGAATCTCAAATGGCTGAGAAATACCTAAATGTTCAACATCCTTAGCCATCAGGGAAATGAAAATTAGAACTATTTTGAGATTCCATTTCACACCTGTCAGAATTGCTAACATAAGTGACAGCTGGCGAAGATGCAGAGCAGGAGGAACACTTCTCCATTCCCAGTGGGAATGCAAGTGTGTAACTTGTACAGCCACTATGGAAATCAATATGTCAGTTCCTCAGAAAATTGGGAATTGATCTACCTCAAGACCCAGATATACCACTCTTGGGCATATACCAAAAGGATACTCCTTCCTACCACAGGACACTTGCTCAACCATGTTCATTGTAGCTTTGTTCATAATAGCCAACAACTTGAAACAACCTAGATGTCCCTCAACTGAAAAATGGGTAAATAAAATGTGGTACATTTATACAATGGAGTATTACTCAGCTGTTAAAAAATCATTGACTGGCCCCAGCTGCTGCCAGGAGCCAAGACTTTGTCCATGGCCCTAACACAGCCAGGGTCTGTGTTAGTGTCTATGGTGACTGTCCCATTGTGGGTTGTGTGGATGCCTGGCATCTGGACCTCTACCTGGGGTTGTGTTGGGATCTGAGGGCCATCTTACAGCCAGGGTGATGCCAATCTGAGCCTTGGGCTTGGCTGCTTTTGAGGACCATGTCTGGGTCTGTGGTCCTACAGCAGCCAGGTCTATGATGATGACCATGGCCTGTGTCACCACCAAGGGCCACATGGATGCCTAGGTTCTGGATCACCAATTGTGGCTCTGGACCAAGGGACATGCTCGGGACTGTGATGATCTGGGTGAGCTGCACTGCCACCAGTGACCATGGTATTGATTGGGCCTGAGCTGCTGCCAGGCCCTATTGCAGCCAGGGTCTGTGCTGATGTCAGTGGCTCATGTTACCACTGGAGGCTGTGCAGATGCCTGGGGTATGGGCCAACACCTGAGGCCATGTTGGTGCCCAATGGTCATGTGCCTGCCAGGGCCTGTGCTGACATCTGGGGCCATATTTTGATGTCCAAGACCAAGTTGTGCCTGGAGGCCATTTCTGGGTCTCTGGTTCTACTGCAGCCAGAGTCTGTGTTGAGATCCATGTTTCCTGTTGCCATTGGGTGCCATGCAACTGTCTAGGGTCTGAACTGCTACAGGTTGGAGCCTGGGGATCATGCTGCTGCTGAGCCCATCCATATATGAGAGGCCTATGCAGCCACCCAGGGCCATGGTGACATCTGGCCCCAAACTGCTGCCAATGACCACATCTGGGTCCGTGGTCTTGAAGTGGTCAGAGTGAATGCCTGTTGCCTGTGATACCACAGGCCCCAAGCAAATCATGTGTTGAACCATGTGTTGAAGTACAAGGGCCCTACTGAGCTGGCCCCACCCTCACTGGCCAGAAGTGACCTTCCCCTTCCACCCTTTCTTGAGAGCTGACCTGAACCTCCTCTCCAGACCTGGGATAATGGACTCTGATGACCCTGTCACAGGAAAGCTGGCCCCTCCTCCCTAATAGGGGAACTATTCCCTCACATTTGGGAAAGCTCAACCCACTCTTCACCATGGTCTTGGGAGAGCTGGCTCCACCTCTCATCTAAAAGGAGTGATCCCAGTGGCAGCCTGGACTGACCAACTCAGCTGCTACCCAAGCACTAATTCAGTGCTTGGAGTTGGCACTCCCCAACATCTACACCATCTACATCTACATTTATACCTGCTGGAGTATGTGAAGGGACTGATTCTGAGGAACTACAGCTGCGAGATCTCCATGACTCTGGGCAACAACAGGATATGAGAGAGCAATGTCAGTGAGGGTCTGGTATTGATGGTGTACCAAAGCCAGAGAACTTGAACCTGACAACATCTCATCACACAAAATAAACATTTGCAAGTAAAGCTGATAGGACAGAAGGGTCTACTGCATGATACACTGCAGCTCCTGATGCCACTAAGATGGATGGAGAGGCGATGGAGAGATGGGAGAGACAGAGGAGTGAAATGTTTTTCTTTTTTTTCTTATTGTTTATTTTTTATCTTATTTTTATTCTTTTTTAGATTTCCTCAGGGGGAACTACAAAAGTGAGGGGCAGATATGGAGGGACTGGGAGATGAGTGGAATTGGGGTGCATGATGTGAAATTCCCAAGGAATCAATAACAATATAAAGAGCTTCAATTCAAGTCAATATAAGCATTCCTATAATTGCATTGAATAGTTACCTTTAGATAAGACAAATTGTTTAAGTTGTGCATATTATCTTTGTCTTTTTGACACAGGGTCTTTTTAATTTTTAATTTTACTTAATTAACATTTTTTCATTTCTTTTGCATACTGACCACAGTTTCCCCTCCCTCCTCTCCTCCTTGTTCCCTCCCACCCCACAACTCCTATGTATCCCCTCCCCATCCACTCCTCCTTAATTTTCATTCAGAAAGGGGCAGGCCTCCCATGGGCTTGAACAAAGCATGGCATATCCAGTTGAGGCAGAATCAAGCTCCTCCCCCTGTATCAAGGACCCCTGGGCAAGGTAATCCAGCATGGGGAATAGATTCCCAAAAGCCAGCTAAGCACCAGGGATAGATCCTGATCTCACTGCTAGGAGCTTTACAAAGAAACCAAGCTACACAACTGTCACACACATGCAGAAACCTAGGTCAATCTCATGCAGGCTCCCTAACTGTTGATCCAGAGTCCATGAGCTCATAGGAGCTCAGGTCAGCTGTCTCTGTGGGTTCCCTTGAGACAGGGTCTTCCTAAGTACCCTAGGCTTACCTAAATTAAAAGTCTTCTTACCTCAATAAGAATTTCAGGGGTGTGCTACCACACCTAGGTATTCTAAGCATTTGGATTTGTGCTGGTTGGTTATTGTAGGGAAGGGGGCTTTGTTTGTTTGTCAACTTGAAGGAGGCTCCAGACACCTGAAGAGAAGAAGCCTCATTTGAAGAATTGTTTCTATCAGATTGGCCTGTGGCAAATCTGTGGAGCATATTCTTGATTGAGACTCATGTGGGGGGTTGGGGACTTAGCTCAGTGGTAGAGTGCTTGCCTAGCAAGCACAAGGCCCTGGGTTCGGTCCTCAGCTCTGGAAAATAAAAAAAAGAGACTCATGTGGGAGGGTCCAGATCACTAAGGGGTAGTGGCATGACTGAGTAGGTGGTCCTAAGTTGTGCAAAAAAGCAAGCTGGGTGAACCATGAGAAAGCCATCAAAAAGCAGCATACTACTATGATCTCTGCTTCAGTTCCTGCCTCCAGGTTCCTGATTTGAGCTCCTATCCTGGTTTCCCTCAGTGATGGACCATGATATGGAAGCATAAGCCAAATAAACATTCCCTTTCCTGAATAAACAAAACAAAACAAAACATTTAATTCTCAGGCAGATGGATAGAACTAGAAAAATCATACTGAGTGAGATAATCCAGACCCAGAAAGACAAATATGGTATGTATTCACTTATAAGTGGACATGAGCTGTTAAGTAAATGACAACCAAGCTATAATCTGTAGTCACAGAGTAGTTAGATTAAGAGGAGGGATCTAAGGTGGACACATAGACCTCCCTGGGAAGGGAAAATTGAATAGATTTTACTGATGGATTGGGGGTGGGTGTGGACAGGAGCAAGAGAGATAAGGTGTGTGTGGGGAGATGGGATGGAGGGAGGGAGTGTTGAGAGAGACTGCTGGAATTTGGGGGCATTTATGAGGTGGTGTGGAAATCCAGTGCATTAGAAACTTCCTTGAATCTATAAAGGTGATCTTAATGAGGACTTCTAGTAATGCAAGATACAGAGTCTCAATTGGCCATCTCTTGAAGTCACACATAGCTTCTAGTGGTGGGACTAGATTGTATTCAATTGAGTTTCTGGCCAAGGGGGTTCTGTGGAAATCCCCAAACAACTCAGGCTCATAGTAAGACAAAAGGTTGCTTTCTGCAAACTGGCAATGGGATCCCATTGTGGAAGACAACATCCACACAACTGTTTGAATATGGAGAAGTCCAGCTGGTACCTACATGCCCTACATAGTCTCTTTGGTGTGGGAAGGTGCTCTGCTGTGGACACCAACCTAGCCACAAAACCTTTAACCTACAATCTGTCCTGCCTGAGAAATATGCTAGGGCAATGGCAGCATAGAACTTGTGAGAGTAGCCAATTAATGTCTGATTTGACTTAATGCCCACTCCATGAAAAGGATCCCATACTCTGACATTGCTTGAGTACCCAAGAACTAGGGATTAGATAGACCTAAGGTAAAACTGAACATGACTGGTCAAAACAAACAAACCAAAAACAAACCAAACACAATAAAATGATTCTGAATGTTATTCTGTTATACTCATAGATTAGTACCTTATCCAGCCATCATCAAAAAGGCTTCCTCCGGCAGCAGATAGGAACAGATGCAGAGAGACCCACAGCCAGACATTATGCAGACAGCGAACCTAAATGTGAGGCCTCCATTAAACCCCTCTCCTCAGAGCTCAGGGAATCCCACAAAAGAGGAGACAGAATGATTGTAAGAGGCAGAAGGGATGGAGTACCCCAGGATGACAAGTCCCTCTGAATCAACTGAGCAAGGTGCATATGAGCCCACAGAGACTGAAGCAGCATGCACAGGGACTACATGAATCTGCACCAGGTCCTCTGTGTATACAACTATTAGCTTAGTATTTTTATGGAACTCCTGACTGTGAAAAATGAGTCGTTATCTGACTCTTGTGCCTACTCTTAGGACTCTCTTCTTCCTGATGGATTGCCAGATCCAACTTCAATATGTAAGTTTTTGCTTTATCTTATTATATTTTATTTTGTCATGTTTTGTTGTTACTTCTTATAAACCTTTTCTTTTATAATGAGAGGCAGAATGGGAGTGGATCCAGAGGGGAGGAGAAGTGGGAAGGAGAAGCCCAATTTCCCACCCCTTCTCCAAATCCCACCTGCTCAGAGAGTCTTCAAACATAGGAAATGTGACAAAAAGCCCAGTTCTGCATTCTTGGAGGCTATTTCAGCTTCCTCCCCTGAAGTTGCCAGCCACTGGAGTCCCAGACTAACTGTTTGACTAGCTTGTGGTGAACATGTCATGACCCCTCATCTACTATCTATAAAATTTTTCTGCCCTGGCCTTGATGTGTGACTTCTCTGTCCTTGATCTCTGGGACCCAAGAACCCCCTTGGGAGAGTTGCTTTGCTCAATATACTTTTTCAATTCAGCTTGATCTGGCTTACTGTATTGGTGGAGAAACTTATTGTGGGAGTGGGGGTTTTGTGCCCAAGTATAGTCAAAAGCTGAGCATTTTATGCAGGGACTTGAGCGGCTGGCAACTTCAGGGGAGGAATGCAGAACCAGGCTTTTTGGTGCCTTTCCTTTGTTTAGAGACTCTCTAGATGGGCATGGTTTGGGGAACAGAGCTTCCAGGACCATGCAGAGGTGAACCAGAGGCTCCAACTGAACAACCATAACAACAACAGTAGCAGCAGCAATCATGGAGGAAACAACCTGCTCAGTGGCCGCCGAGAGAAGCAGAGTAAGTTTTCTTTAGGCATGTGGTCTTCTCAGGTTGTCTATGCTTCAGTGGATGGCTGTGTGTTCATGTACATAGAAGAAGCACTAAATGGATTCATTGAGTTATGAAGAAAAACAGATGAGAATGAAGTGGTGAGGAGAGTCTGGGAGAAGTTGGAGGAGGAAGAATGGGGAGATATGATCAAAATATATTGTACATACATAGGAAATTCTCAAATAGATAAATAAAATAAAAATTATAAAAGAGCTATGGATCTGAAAAGAGAAGTCTCAAAAGAAAAAATATAAATGGCTAATAAACACTTTGAAAAGTGTCCAGCATCATTAGCCATAAGAGAAATGCAAATTAAAATTTCTTTGAGATTACACCTCACCCCAGTCAGAAGGACTATCAGGAAGTCAGATAAAAAAATACTAATGAAAATGTGAGGAAAGAGGAAGTCTTATTCATTGTTTGTAGGAATATAAACTGGTGCCACCAATATGGAAGTCAGTGTGGAATATCACACAACTGTAAACATGAAATTTGTAGATAATGGGTAGAACTGGAAAAATAATTGTGCTCATGATCACTCAGTCTTAAAAAGACAAAGACCACATGTTCTTTCTCATATGTGGATCTTAGCATTGATGCTTGCATTTTGTATACTTAATTTGTAATGAATGTTAAAGCCAGATAGTTGGAAATGGTACATTGGGTGCAGATGATTAAGGGAGAGGAGATGGTAAATATAGGTAAAATAAAAATAGAAAGACAATACTGAAAGGGGAAAGATTTAAACTTGAAAGGGATTGTGGATGGAGAAATGAGGGAGTTGGGGAAGGTCTAATGAAAATAAAGGGTGTATGAAAAAATATACTGAAACTTACAACCAGGCAGTCCAAGTAAAATATATAAGTACAGGAGGGGAGGTAGAACACAGATGACATGAAAGAACAAAGGGAAATGCTCTGAGTTAAAGGTATGAGTGGGTATGAAGATAGGGAGATAGGGGAGATCAGGGCTAAGGGTAGATTAACCAAATCTAAGGTATATAAAAAGCCTTATAGAACTTCACTAGTTTATAAGTTAATAAGTAGTGTGTGTGTATGTGTGTGTGTGTGTGTGTGTGTGTGTGTGTGTGTGTGTGTGTGAGTTTAAATGCACATATAATACTGTCCAGAAAACATAGACTATTAAATAAAAATCTCAATGTAGGCATGGGATACCTATAAGTTATTTATAAAAGAGGCCCCAGAGGCATGAAAAACATCACAGGATATTGCCATTGTTCATAGTTGTTCACTACAATTAAATAGCATAACCTTATTGCTGAAGACACTACTCACATTAGATGCAAGGTAATCAACTTTGACTGACTAGTTAATCCTCCCTATTGGCTAGCTTACATAGTGTCAGAAGGTGCTATGAAGGTTTTGAGTGAGAAAAGCCATCTGGTCTTACCCAGCATTCTACAACACTGACCTTAAATTCTGCCTGGCAAGATGTACTTGCTAATGTATTAGTGGCATGGCAGTTATGGGGATAGCCAACTGCTTTCTGATTTGATATGATTCCTGCTCTACAGGAAAGATTTCATGCTCAGCACTGTAAAACTGATCCAAAGCTCTTTGGAGAGATCATAGGTACTAGGACAAACTTTCTGATGTAGTTATATTAAATAATCATGCTTTTAAGTGACCCTATAAATATTTGTGTTGCTCTTAATTTTGGTCAGAGAAGGCACTCTTTGCAGATGGTTATGGTTAACACAAAGAAAACTGGTCCAAGTGCCAAGGACAATTAACCACATGTGCTTAGTTGTGAATGAATCATCTATGTTAACCTCACCTCAGGGAACATCACAGAAGAGTAAGTGAAAAGAATATGTAGAAGCTGGCAGATGAGGAGGAAAGCTGTGAAACTCTGAGTTCTGAATATGAGATGGATAATGGATATAACGCTCATTAACTCACAGCAGCTGTGGTTACATGCACCAGACTTCAACAAGATCAAGCCTGTCACATTTCCAACATGGACTAGGGAGAAGTTCCTGAAATCCCTCCCACCCTTGGTGGAGAAGATGCTTACAGTGAATGGTTGGTTAGGGAGGGAGGCCCAGTCTCATATGGGAGCATTCACGCTGGTTAGTTATCCATTTCTCAGTGGGTGGCCCTGTACCCATGCCCATGCAGGCAGCATCAGTTGGACTCAGGAGCTTCAAGATGAAAAATAATAAAGGGCATGAAGTTATCAGGAAGATGGGATGGGGGAACTAAAGGGACTTGAAGGGAGGCAATGATGGATATGATCAAAACACTATGTATGGCATTTTTCAAAGAATAAAGCCATTATATAAAAGTTAATTTTGCTCCAGTAGTCTAGGGTTTCATTCATTGGAATTTCTTTAATATGTTCCAAAGTCTCTTGGCATTTGTTTCATAGTCTAGAGTCCTCAATAGTTTTTGACCCTCTATAATGAAGTTACTTCAATGAATTTGTCTTTGCATTAACCAAGCAATGAAGAATTATAGTTATCCAGAAATTAGGTGCATTGAAAACCTCTATTTATCTACAGATTTATTTTTAAATTGTGATAAAATATAAGTGATGTAACAACTTGCCATTTTTCACCCTTTAAATGTAGCACTCAGTGTTATTAAGTTCACATTGTTGTCAAACATACTAATGTCTATTTCTAGAAAGTTTTCATCACTGCAACTGAACCATTTAGCACTAAACAATCATTTTTCACTCTCTCTTCCTTCAAGACCCAAGTAACTGCAGTTCTATTTTCTATCTTTATAAACTTGACTATTTAGGTTTGCTGTGGAATAATTCTCTTGTACACTGTAAAGATTTATCACTTGAATTGGTTTATTAAAATGCTGATTGGCCAGTAGCCAGGCAGGAAGTATAGGCAGGGTGACCAAACTAAGAATGCTGGGAAGTGGAAGGGAGGGGTCAGGAGTTGCCAGCAAGACACAGAGGAAGCAAGATGAGAATGTCACACTGAGAAAAGGTACAAAGCCACGTGGCTAAACATAAATAAGAATTATGGGTTAGTTTAAGTGAAAGAGCTAGTTAGTAATAAGTCTGAGCTACCGGAGAATAACTATAATTAATATTAAGCCTCTGAATGATTATTTTATAAGTGGCTATGGGACCAGGCAGAATGCAAAAAAGCCTCTGGCTACATAGGTTACTTCATGTAAGCAGAGTAGTATAAAACTTGTAGTTGTATTTTGGGTTTATTTATTTGTTTGTTTGTTTGTTTGTTGTTTGTTTTGAAGCAAGGTCTCTCTCTATAGCCCTGGCTGTCCTAGAACTTTGTATGTAGACCAAACTGGTCTTCAACTCACAAAGATATGCCTGCCTCTGCCTCTGCCTCTGCCTCTGCCTCTGCCTCTGCCTCTGCCTCTGCCTCTGCCTCTGTCTCTGCCTCTGCCTCCTGGGTGCTGGGATGAAAGACCTTTGGCACTATGTCTGTCTGACTTTTTAAATTAGTGTCATGTCTTCAAGGCTCACAGATATTGTAGCATGCATCAGAACAGTGAATCAAAGTAGTGAGACAGAACAAAATAGGCAGAATTCTAGTACCCTTTGAGTGCCTTCTGTGAGTAACAGAAGTCAGGGCATCAAAGAAGAGATTATGGCCTGTGAAGAAAGAGCAAGGTAAAACACTAAGATCAAGACCATGGCCCTCTAGTAGCCAGGATTGTACTGATGTCTGAGGTGCTTATTGCCATTGAAGGCCAATCAATGCCAGATCTGGCCTACACCTGAAGCCATATGGGAGTTTGAGAGCCATACTGCCATTGGGTCAATGCCTATCTAAGTGACCTCTGCACTGCTAACCAGAGCCATGGTGATACCTGATCCCAGGCTGCTGCCAAAAACCTCTGGGTCCATGGTCCAACCACAACTGGGAGCTGTATTGATGTTTGTGGCCCACAATGCCACTAAAGGCTATGTGGATGTCAGGGGCCTGCACCACTACCTAGAGCCAGGTTAGTGTCAGAGGGTTGAGTCTCTGCTAGGGCCATGCAGACCTGAATCATACAGTATGCTTCTTGTTCATACCTCTTTACTTGTAAGTGTTCATTGCAATGAATTGTTGATCTGGTTTGAGGTCTCTGGGTTTCTACTACACTATCAATGCTGGGCCCTCACTAGGACTCCTCTTGGATATCCTTTTGTTGCCCTGTGTCATGGAGATCCTGCAGCTTTGGTTCTGTAGCTCTGGCCCCTTCACATGCTCCAGCCATTCATAGATGAGGAGGATGTTGGGGTGGGCTAACTCTTAACCCTGGTTCTGTGTGATGCACTGAGCCATACTACAGCTTCCATGCCAAGATTTTATTTTTGTTTTGTTTTGTTTTTTGTTTTTTGGGATTTTACTTCAAAATTTTGCTTTGATGGGAAGGTTGCAAGGGCAGGGGACAGAAGAAGCAAGGGTATGAGGAGATGAGTGGGATTTGTGTTGCATGATATGACATCCACAAAGAATCAATAAAAAGTTTAAAAAAATGAGAAAGGTAATGTGGAAAAAATTTCCAGTATCTCATTAATAAAGAGAGGGTAGGCAGACTCCATAAGCATAAGGCAAGCCACCAGTGAACACAAAGAATATGATAATAACCAGAGAATGTCTGCCCTAGCTGTGGGAGAAATCCGTGCTTTGTACAAACTTTCGGTTCAGAGACTTGTTTTGAGAGTGGCCCCTTGTAAACAGGGGCTTTTCTCTGTCCCATCCCATCCTGCAGCTGATTCCAAATAATAACTCAGAAGCCTATATTAATTATAAATGCTTGGCTGATGGCTCAGGCTTATTATTAACTAGCTCTTAGATTTAAATTAACCAATTTCTATTAATCTGTGCATCATGTGGCCCATGGCTTACCAGTCGTTTGGTGTCGCGCCCGCCTCGACCAGCAAGGAAGACGCGACACCGGGATCCTTCTCATCACAGTTTATTCAGACCTTTGATTAGTTGCATTGTGTCTCTCTCGCTGGGCAAGCCTCTCCCAGCACCTAAGTAGGGCTGGGCAACCAACCCCAGGCAGCCACGTGGGCACTGTCCACAGGTTCACGCATATGCCAGCAACACACGAATCCAGCCACAGCCAAATAAGGAGCTGTTTACCATAAGGAGTGTTTGCCATCGGGAAGGCAGAGGGTAGAAGCCAGAGCCATCTTTAGGGTGCGGCTACACGCGGCTCTCTACAGTTTCCCCCTTTTTGTTTTACAAAGCAACAGGCAAGAGTAGAGGTCTGATCTCTGCTAAAATGGAACATGTACTAATGTTTGTCCAGGCATCGTCCACCCAGAGAACACTAGACCCGTCCGATACCCTTTTCATAGAGGTGGGAGTTAGGGTACCAACCCACATGCAATCAGACTTGCTCTTCTTGAGGTCAGCGTATCATAACCTCAAGTGCAGTGCGCAGGCCTCGCATCCTGTGCCTAAATATCTTTTAAAGTAGCCAACCAGGCTTGGGGAGACTGTCCTGCATCAATGGCCATAAAGGCTTGGACAATCATGGCTGCATGGCGACGCTGTGAGATCCTAATGCGACAAATGCACCACAAGCATACTAGGGAGGTGAGCACCAGTAAACCTACTAGGGCTCCTATTCCCGCCCACTCCTTCGTGTGGCCCATGGCTGTAGCAATCCAGGAAGACAATCCCTCCACCAGTCCGGTATCCACTCGGGTCGAATTCACCGTGACAATAGCCACTCTCAGCTGGTCCATCAGGTTATCGAACTCTCCAGTCCAATTGCCTAAAAGATAACTAGACAACCTTTTAGATAAATCTGCAGCATAACAATTGGAAGAATCCAAATTCAAAAAATTCAGAGTAAATAATGCAAGAGAAAGTCTGTCCTTAGGGGTACGGCCATAGCCTATTCCCCCTTTTTGTTTTTGAAGCAACTCCTTCAAGGAGCGATGAGCACGCTCCACAATGCCTTGACCTTGTGGATTATATGGTAGGCCATGTACAAGTTGCACATTCATCTGTTGACAGAAGGAAGTGAACTTCTGTCCAGTATATGCAGGACCATTGTCTGTCTTTAACTGTTGAGGCTTACCCCATGCTGCCCAAGCTTCTAAGCAATGAGCAATGACATGAGAGGCTTTTTCTCCTGCCATTGGGGTGGCATGAATGATTCCAGAACAGGTATCAACAGATACATGTACATATTTGACACGTCCAAATTCAGAGATGTGTGTAACATCCATTTGCCATATTTTTAAGGGGAGCAAACCACGATGGTTAACTCCTAATCTAGAAGGATGATGAAAAATGACACATTGGGGACAGTCTAGTACCACCTTTCGTGCCTCTGCACGTGAGATAGAAAACTTTTGTTGTAATGTCCTTGCATTAACATGAAATTCTTTGTGGAAAGCATGTGCTCGTTGTATGGCAGAAGCCACAAACATCCATTCCTGTCTAGTACACTGATCCACTATATCATTGCCTTTAGCCAATGGACCTGGCAGACTAGTATGTGCACGGATGTGTTGCACAAAAAAGGGATTTTTACGTTGCCAGATCAGTTTCTGTAATTGGCCAAACAATGAGCTAACCGGGCTAGAAGATTTGATGGGCCCTGCACATTCAAGGCTTTTCAAAGCATTAACAACATAACTAGAATCTGACACTAAATTAAAAGCAAATACACAAGCCTTGAAAACTTCAAGAACTATTGAAAGCTCCACCTGTTGAGGTGCACCTGGCAAGAATTGATGCTTTACAGGTTCATTAGAATCCACCATATAAGCACCACAGCCTGTCTTAGACCCATCTGTAAATATAACACTTGCTCCTGGAATGGGCTTTGAAGCAGTTACTTTAGGGAAAACTACAGGATGTTCTTTAAAGAAAGTTAATAGTGGATGTTTAGGATAATGGCAATCTATGTGTCCTGGATAGGTACAACGCAGTATTGCCCAATCATCTATGGCAGCACATAATACCTTGACTTGAGTAGAATCATAAGGAACAACTAGCGTTTGTGGTGATGTCCCAAAATATTGTAAACATTGTTGAATACGCTGTTGTGCAAGTAATGCCACAGCAATAGGATAATACTCAATTGATTTTGCAGGTGAGATTTTAGTATAAATCCATAACAAGGGTCCTTTCTGCCATAAAATTCCCGTAGGTTGTAACTGGGTAGGCAGAATGCACAGGGTAATATCATCATTATTTTGCACTCTTTGAAGAAAAGCTCTTTGTAGTCTATCTTCTAATTTTGTTAAGGCTTCTCGGGCTGCATTGGTTAATTGCCTCGGTGAATCCAAGGCTGCGTCTCCAATTAAAATATCATATAATGGTTTTAACTCATAATTGGCCATTCCTAAACTTCCTCTTATCCAATTTATATCTCCTAATAATTTTTGAAAATCATTCAATGTGCAAAGATGATCCTTCCTTAACTCTACCTTTTGTGGCATGATATGATGTTTAGTTATTTTAGAGCCAAGATAATTGACAACTTTGCTCTGTTGTACCTTCTCAGGGGCAATACAGAGTCCCTTTTGCTTTAGCAGTTCTACAAGTGAGCTATATGTTTCTTGAAGAATGCTCTCTTCTTTAGCTGCTAACAATATATCATCCATATAATGGAGGCATTTCAAGCCTGGAAAACATGCTCTCAAAGGTTCTAAAGCAGTTGCTACAAATAATTGATACATTGTAGGACTGTTGGCCATGCCTTGTGGCAATACAACCCACTGATATCTTTTATCAGGTTCCTCATGATTAGTGGACGGTAAAGTGAAAGCGAATCTCTCACTGTCTTTGCTATTCAGTGGAATGGAAAAGAAGCAGTCCTTAATATCTACCACAATAATAGGCCAATTTTCGGGCAAGGCTGACAGCAATGGAAGACCACGCTGTACAGGTCCCATAATTCTCATTTGTTCATTTATAGCTCTAAGATCATGTAACAATCTCCATTTTCCTGATTTCTTCTTGATGACAAATATGGGTGTATTCCAGGGAGAAAGAGAGGGTTTAATGTGCCCGTTCTCCAATTGCTCTTTCACTAATTGATATGCAGCATGTAATTTCTCAGAGGAGAGTGGCCACTGAGGAACCCAAACTGGCTCCTCTGTTACCCAGGTTATGGGAATGCCCTCCTCAGTGGCCCCTAGGAAAAACCCAACCCTTGTTTGGGTTTCCTAGGTACTGTTTGTATTGGCTCCTTTTTGCCTTGTAAAAATTTTCCCAGGCCAAAATCAGGATGACACCCCATGTTTTTCATAATATTTTTATATTCTTTGGAGTATTCATTACTTAACTGAAAGCCCATGGATTTCATAAGATCCCTCCCCCAGAGGGACACTGGAAGCTCAAGGACATAGGGTTGTATAACGCCAGAGTGACCTTCGGAATCTTGCCAATTTAACAAATTTGCACTAACATTTGGAACACTGGCATAACCCAGTCCCTGCAATGTTTGTGAGGAGGCCTGTATAGGCCAACCTCAAGGCCAATCTTTGCTAGCTATGATACTGCGATCTGCACCTGCAATCTGCTCCAGTATCCAAATCTAGGTCTCTTCCCAATTTCTCCCAGGAAGGCACTGAAAGGCTTCCTGAAATTGCAATCCAAGGAGCAATTACATCACACTGTTGCAAAAATCGCTCTAAGGTGTGTTTTTTTATTTTCAATTTCTTAGAGAGAAGCAGCTCGTTAAGAGCAAAAAAAATTGGGTGCGAGGAGGAGGCGCCCATGTTAGTATACTTTTTTTTTTTTTTCTCTATTTGAGAAGTTTCTCGGAGGTTTCTCAGAGCCTCTGCAGAATTGCTCCAGCCCTCTGGTTTCCCTGTTTGTTTTGTCTAATTACCGCTTTTATCACGGCTCTAGAATTACCCGTCTGCTTTTATCGCAGCTCTGCTATCCCGCTCTCCCTTCTACAGGTGAGCGTTACCCGCTTTTGTCGCGGATCCCCAGTTTTTTCTGAGGACTTACCGGTATACCGCCTGACTGTAAATGAGTTCTGAATCCGGAGAGAGCCGTGGTAATTGTCCCCGTAGGAGGCCACCACTTGTCGCGCCCGCCTCGACCAGCAAGGAAGACGCGACACCGGGATCCTTCTCATTACAGTTTATTCAGACCTTTGATTAATTGCATTGTGTCTCTCTCGCTGGGCAAGCCTCTCCCAGCACCTAAGTAGGGCTGGGCAACCAACCCCAGGCAGCCACGTGGGCACTGTCCACAGGTTCACGCATATGCCAGCAACACACGAATCCAGCCACAGCCAAATAAGGAGCTGTTTACCATAAAGAGTGTTTGCCATCGGGAAGGTAGAGGGTAGAAGCCAGAGCCATCTTTAGGGTGCGGCTACACGTGGCTCTCTACAGTTTGGGTGGCTAGTTTGCATATCTCTCTCCTACCCTTCTTTCCCTCCTTAGTTTGTTTTTTCCACCTAACCTTATCCTGCCTGCCTATTGACTGAACAGCTCGTCTATTAAACCTATCACAGAAACAAATCTTCACAGTGTATAGAAGGATCATCACAAAGCACCTCCCCTTTCTGTTTAATTAAAAAGAAAGATTTTAACTTTAACATAGAAAAATTACATACAACAAAACAGTTATCAAGAACAAATTATAGTTACAATATTTTGTCTATTTGTATTTGACAAAAATTGGAGAAAACACTTAATTATCTTATCTTACTGTGTCTGAAGTTTTATATCTAATTTACTTTAAATCATAATTAAGAAAAAACTATAACTATCTAGTCTTTAACTCCATCAAAGACCTGAGAAGGAAATAATATTACCTGAGTAAGCAAGAAGTGCAAGTGACTTCCAAAAAATATAAGAAAAGACAGAAATAGCTGGCTGCCTGGACAGTCACCCAAGGTTCCTCGGCAATGTTGGGGCATCCATCTTTGGTCTATAGGCCCAGTATATCTCACAGACTTTCCTGTGAAGCAAGGAATTTTGAAAGACTGTCCTACCTTGTCTTGGTAAAGTTTGGCAGTTGCCTTTCTTGTGTCCTTTTGGCCCAGTTTGGACAGTAACTGTCAGCAATTGATTCAAGGGCAGTTTCTTTGCCCACATGGCTAGCTTTTGGCATAAAGAAAACAAACTCCATACAGATTTTCTTCAATGCCCATTGTCTTTTCTGGAGTATATTGATGCTGCTAGGAGCAGACATGTCTCATTGTCAAGAAAAGTCTAAGTTATTAAAACATTTTAAATGCCATATTCTGTAGGTCTTTGAAGTGTTTGAAGATTATCTATCTAATTGAAATATACCTTTGTATACCTAGGAAACCTAACTAACATGACTATTATGGATGACTATTAATCTGTATATTTTAATTATATATTACATTTGTAATTGAGCTGTATAAATATAATACCTTAAACAAGAGTAGAAATATACATAGAGTATAACAAAATTAATTTTAAACTTGTATCAATAAATTAAAATCCATACCAATGTAAAATATTTTGAGATTGACAGTTGTTTTCTGGATTAAAGTAGATTCAATATTCTACCCTATTTTTCTATCATTTCTATATTATATCCCCCTTCTTCTTTAGAAAGATCTTGACTGTGACCAATAACAGTTTGTAACCAGCCTCCTAAACAAAGACAAACATCCATAATCTATTTTTTGAGAATGTGGGCATAGTTCTCTAGACTGCTTCCTGCTGATTGGGGGCACTAATAACTTTTTGGGATCCTTTGAAAATTTAGGATAATTCTTAAATCTTTGCTGTAGTATTTTGTGAGACTGAATCATCTTAGTCAGTGGCCTTGAAGCTGTTTTGGATGCTGGATCATCTGGGCTATCATTTTTATTGGTGTCTGGTCACTTTGTTCTGAAACTATATAAACTTTTAAAGCTAACATACATCTCTGTATTAATATAAATATAAACTGTGCATTGTACATAAGCCAAAGATAATTTTTTGTTTTATATCTGAGTGAGTAGATAGAATATATGTTATGTGTTTTGTAGTTGCTTTAGGTTTATTTTACCATACTTCTAGTTAGGATTTCAGGGGGTTCTTCCTTGATAAAACCTGATTTTTCTTAACCCAGAATGAATCCATAGCTTTTCATTTTCTGTGGAAACAAAAACACAACCTCTCTCCCAAAGTGGCATACCTTTTGACTTAAATTTTGGAGTCAAGATATTTTTAAAATATATAGGTTAGTTTAATCCAGCAGCTTTTATAATCAAATGTCTAATAGCAGTCAAAAATTTTAAAGACAACACAGTGATATACATAATCCATACTTCCTATGCATTTTTGTCCTTATGTGGCCTGTTTTCTTTATATTACTTTACTCTGCCTTTTAAGGACTTTATTTTATTATTTTAAATCTAAGATTGTATATACTCTTTCTATTCTTTTTCCCAAGGTCTATATACATTTTAAAAAATATACTGTGACCTATTTAGAAGCCTTTTTGCCTGAATCTTTTCTTACTGTGTGTTTCTAACCTTTTCTGTCTGCATGAGCAAAATCCCTAAACCCACAGCATGCTCTGTATGCACTGTGTACTGTGGCTTGTGTGATATGGTGGGAATGTGCCATGTTGCAGCTCAAGCCAGTTTAGCCAGGGGACACATCTCTCTACTGTGGCCAGCATGAGAGACATGAACTATGAAGCTACTCTTGGCTCCATTTTTGTATGTGTAGAATTTAAGCTTTCTCAGGCTTTATGTGGATGTATGTGCTCCATGTTGGGTGCCATTTATAAATGGAGGCTTTTCTCTGTCCCTCCCCATCCCACATTCCATATAATCACTCAGAGGCTTATATTAATTATAAATGCTTGACTGATGTTCAGGCTTATTATAACTAGCTCTTACATTTAAATTAACCCATTTCTATTAATCTATGCATCACCAAATGGCTGGTGGCTTACCAGTTCTTTGGCATGTTGCTCCTTGGGCAGCCAGCCAGCTTGCATCTCTCTACCCTGCCCTTCTCCTCCTTGTTCAGTTTTTCTACTTAATCTTATCCTGCTTGGCTATTGGCCAAACAGCTTGTTTATTCAATCAATAATAGTGACAGATCTTCACAGTGTACAGAAGGATCAACCCTCAGCAGCTCCTGAACCCCCAGCAAACTTGTTCTAGAGGAGAAATTCGATGCATATCCAGTAAGCTCTGTCAGAGTGTCCTGGTTAGGTGCCCTCCTAGGAAGGGTCCTATTGTTAGGTACTGAACTGCTCTAGGGAGCAGAAATCTCATAGCAGTTAGTCACAAATCATGGCTCCTGTGCACACCAAAATGTATCAGCTTTATAGGAGTTGGCTACAAAAGGCAGTGGTGGCTAACATGGGCCCACTGAAGTATCTGCAGCAGGGAGTTCAGGCTGTGACAACACATCAGTTGGTGGTCCTGTCACCAGACACTGCTTGCATTTGGAGTCTCTAGGAAGCCAGGTTTGCAAGCACTCTTACCAATTCTGGAAAATTGTTTAGATCTCATGTACCAGAATAGATGAGAGGCTTTGACTGCTTCTCTAAGACTCTGACCAATGGAATAAAATGGAGAGCTGACCAGTAAACTACTATGTATATAGTTAAATGGTGGTTGTGAGCTGCCTGAAATGGGTGTTGGGAACTGAACTCAGGTGTCTTCTGCAATAGTAGTATGATAGTTTGAATAAGATGTCCTCCACAGTATTGAACATTTAAATGTTTAGTTAGGCTGTGTGAGGGAGTATGTCACCAGGGGTGTTCTGTGAGAGTTTAAAGAAACAAGCTGCTCCCAGTGTACTCTCTCTGCTTCATGCTTCAGCTTCGAGATTTCAGCTCTCAGATTGATGCTCTAGTGACAGTTGCTTCCTGCTGTCATTCCTGCTGCCTCTACTTACCATGATGGACTATTATCCTTCTGAAACCATAACAAACTTTTTCTTTCTTAAGTTGCCTTGGTCATAAGATATGCCGATGCCAAGTAAGATATACTCTCCTGGAAACACCACTTTTTAAGTCACACGTACACTCCTGGATACACTGATGCCATGTCAGACCTACAGTCCTGGATACACAAATGCCAATGCAGACATACAGTCTTTGATATGCCAATGCCAAGACAGACTTACACTCCTGGATATGCCGATGTCAAGTAAGATATACTACAGTGATAGAAAAGTAACTAATTCAAGCAGCAAGTGCTCTTAACCACTACCCATCCTTTTTTTTTTTTTTTTTTTTTTTTTGCTTGAGAAATATTTATTTAGAGAAGGCACAGTATTTTTCACGGTGAACTTTAGAAAATAGAGTTACATTAGACATTGTAAAAATAGGTTAAAGTTTCATAAAAAAGTATTTGATGTTTGTTTGCTTCAGCTGCATTAATATGACCCCAGCCAGGCTGCCAGACTCTAGCCTTCCTGTGGCAAATCAGAAAGGCTGAGCAGGGACCACAGGAGGTCCAGTACAAATTGAGTCCTGGAGTGAGTCAGGTTCCCCTAGGACATTATCCTTCCAATGTAGAGATATCAATGACACCTTAGTCATCTGAAACTGACACCAACAGTCAGGTAGAGTACCCCTAAATGGGCTCATTTGTCCTGTACTAAGACACCCCAGTCCTAAAAAAGGGCTTTAGTTACAGATGAAATGATGCAGGGACTACTCATGTGTCTATACTTTCTTGCACTGACTTTTACAAAGGTTATTTTTGAATTTATACAAACAGATTGAAACACTCATGCCCTGGGGATGCTTTGGTAGGACTCTGTCTTGAATGTTGCAACCCTTCCAAGCTGAGTCTGTTCAAATCTAGCCTCAGTCCTTGTAAGTTTGTCTACTGGGCCTCTCCACTTCAGACCCTGACTTCAGTGGCCTGTGGTGCTCTCCAAGGCTGCTTTGGTCATCAGTGTTGGCGTCCTGGTCTGTGGGCAGGGTGCAGCCCAGTTCCTTGTAGACTCTGCCCTTTCCTGCATGATGGCCCCTCTAGCCCTGGCTTCTCTATGTTACCAGCTTGGCTCTCCTCATCTCCTAGCCCATGGAGAGGCTACCTCCTATTTTCCTTTTGGTCTCTGACCTTGTATTCTTTTTATTTTAAAATATTATATTTAGTTAACAAATTCTACATAGCCAGGATTGAGAATGTGTTGGCTAAACCATCTTTATAGCTTTTTTTTCTTTTTATTGGAGAGCTCACTTTAAAAACATTTGCTAATGATGGGAGACTTACTTCTTTCTGTTGTTCATTACAGACTTTGCAAATTGTTTTGGTCCCTCATTTACTATGTTATTGTCTATTTTAAATATGTGTAACCGTCACATTTTTTCCTGTCTCATCCTTATTTCATTTCATTATTATTTCTATTTTTGCCTTAACTAATTTTTAACTTTATATCTTATTCCACAGTTTTTCAGAGATTTCTTTTGTGTTTATGTGTGTGTGCAGGTACTGAAGGAATATGGACTAGGATCAGATCCCCCAAAGATGGAATAGCAGGCTGTGAGGTACCTGACATGTATGTGGGGGTCCAAACTCAGTTCCTCTGGAAGAGTAGTCAGTGCCTTTAATTAATGAGTCACCTCTCCAGCCTTTACATTTTTTTTTTTTTTGCCATTTTCTCTTCTATGGTCACTGGTGTATCAGAGCTAACTGTAATCAGTTTGAAGTATCTGTCTAGGCTGTGCAGCTGAGTCTGTTTGGGGGGCCCCTGACAGTGTGATCAGGATCTATTCCTGGTGCATGAGCTGGTTTTCTGGATCCCATTACCTATGGTCGGACACCATTGATGCATTGGGGCGTGGTCCTGCCACAACTGAATGTACCAGGCTTTTCTGTCCCCCCATAGGAGAACTTACCCTTTTGGAGGAGGGGAGGAGTGGTGAATTATAGGGGTTAGGTACAGGTAGGGGAAGCAGGAGGAGGGATGAGAGGGGGATCTGTGGTTGGTATGTAAAATGAATTAACAATTTTTTAAATAGAAAAAGAATAAGTGTAAGATCTTACCTGTGTGTAGTTAGGAGCTGAGGGGCTGAACATTTGTGTAACAGCTTTGTCTAGCTGGCAGTCTGTGCTCCAGTTTCATCAGTTCCATTTCTTAGCAGTGGTGGGAGCCAACCCAGGATTGCATGATGCCTGTCAGGACTCTGATGTGGAAAGAGAGCTCTGCTGTTTTATGTCTCTTTAAGTTCTAATGCATTGGAAAAAATAGAGAACTACAGAATAGTTGGATATCTTCTGTTGTGCCTCAGGGCTGCATTGTGCAGTGTGGATGGGAATAATATCAAGTGATGTTCGCTAAGCATCATGTCCAGATACACAGAATGTCTCCTTTTAGTGATGATGCTAATCTGGGTCACATGATCCACTTTCATCCCCATGTAGTGACTGTTTTTCTTTTTGTGGTTCATGGCTTGTGAGGAGAAACTTTCAGGCCATGTTAATTCTATTCCTTGTCACACCCACCTCTCCTTTATTTAACATCTTTCAATGATTCTTATCTGAACAACTTTTATTAGAATGTTTGTGAAATTCTGTCTCTTTAAACTCCATGATTCCTTGTGTATTTATTGTTTGTCTCTAATAAAGAGGTTGCCTGTGGTCTATAGTAAGTCTAGGAATAGTGGTTTTGTTCTGAACCATTTAAATGTTCGTTACAGATGTGGCAACTCCTTTATGCATAGTACTTGAATTTGTATTTCTTAAAGATAAACACACTTTCCTTTAAAGAAAAATGAAATCATGAAATTCACAGGTAAATGGCTAGAGCTGGAAACAATCATTCTGAGTGACAAAACACAGACCCAGAAAGACAGATGTCCCATGCTTTCTCTCATTTGTGGATGTTAGCTTTGAACCTTTAGATATGTGTGTTTTATTTGGAATACCCACAGAGGTCAAGTAATTAGAAGGGGCCATGCAGGGAGAGAGCTTTCAAGGGAGGGAAGATAGAACACAGTGATAAAAAAGAGGAATGGGGGATAATGGGACAGGAAGGGTTAACTGGGCTAGGGGGATGGGAGGGCAGGACAGAGGAGGGACTGTGTGGAGGGGTAACTAACCCTAAAAACCTTCTGAAAAAGTCATATGTAAACTGTAACAGCAGAAGCTCCCTAAAATATAAGCCTACATATATAAAATTTCTTTGAAGTTCTGGTAGAATTCAGAGTGAACCTGGAGAATGCTGGGTTTTCCTTTGATGCTTCAGTTTCATTGCTTGTTAGAGATCTCTTTAATTTGTAAAGACACATGTCACCAAGACTGACAACCTGAGTTTGATCCCTGAGACCTACATGGTGGAAAAAGAGAATAGATTCCTGGAAGATGTTCCCTGACCTCCACATGTGTGGCATGCATGAACATGAACATACAAGTCAGTAAGTGAAATATAATGCAATCTCAAATTTTTATTGTGTATATTATGGATATTTTGCCTGAATGCATGTCTGTGCACCACATGCATGCAATGCTCACAAATGCCAAAAGAGGTCATGGAATCCTCTGGAATTGGAGTTCCAGATGGTTGTTAGTCACCATGTGAGTGCTAGGAATTGAACACAGAATCTCTGAATGAGCAGCCAGTGCTCTTAACTGCTAAACTATCCCTCCAGCCCAATACAACGTTTTTTGTTTTGTTTTGTTTTGTTTTTAAATAATTGGAAACCAATAGCTGTGGTTTCCTGAACATGACCTATGCAAGATTGAACCATCAGCATTCCAGTATGAAAGGGAGGGGAACTCTTTCCTAAAGAGCTATGGGCAGTTAGTACTTACTAAGGGAGGATATTCATGAGGCCCCACCTCTCCCTGTAGAACTATTCACAGTTAACTGTTGCTGAAGAAGAGGCTCATAAGACTTCACCCATCACTGAGGAACTATTGGCATTTAACAATTGTATATGGTGCTCATGGGGTCCCAGCCCTCCCTGAGGAGCTATTGGCTCTTAAAGTTTGCTGGAGGAGGGGAGTAATTTTCTACAGTGATATAACCACAGTTTATTTGCCCTTGCTCATGCCAGGATATTAAGCATAGTGAATCATCAAACAAAAATAACAGGAAGTGAGACTTGTTTGGAACAAGAGAATGTTCTATAGGAGAAGGGGAGGGAGATAAAAGGTAATGGGTATGATATGACCGAAACACATTGCAATATGCATGAAATTATCAAATAATAATAAATACATAATGCAAAAATTTAAAAGTTCTTGCAAACCCAAATCTCTGGCACATTAAAAAAATAAAAATAATACGACATGATCAAATTTATTTCATTCCATGGGTGCAAGACTGGTTCAACATATGCAAGCCAAAATATATAAAAGGACTAAAGGACAGAAACTACATGATCATCTGTTAGTTATTATGCAGTGCTGTGTTATTCATTAAGTGGTGCTGTTTACTGTGCAAGAAAAACCATGAGGCACACCAAAACTCACTATAAGAGTTTATTAGGGAAGGTTAACAGAGGGATGTGCTTAGGCCTATTGAAGACTGTGCAGGGAAAAAGGGGGAGGGGGCCTGTGATCTGCTGTTTATGGATTCACTGCACATGCATATATGGGCTTACAAATCTGTGCCTCACATGCACATAGATTATGTGATCATGCTGCACACAAATTACGTGACCATGCAGCGCACGGATTATGTAGGATGTAAGGGCCCGAAATGACTAAGCATCTTGCCAGCACATGCGCAGTCATGAGGGAGTGGCTAGGAATTCTGTCATCTCAATAGATGCAAAAAATTTTAAAAAACTCATTTTATCTTCACCTTAAAGTGAAATATAAAAAATATATTCCAAACAAGTGGGACCAGGAAGCAAGCAGGTATCTGATAAAATAGACTTCTAACTGAAAGTGAGTAGAAGAGATAAAGAAGGACATTTCAGTCTAACCAAAGGAATGATTAACCTAAGAATGCATAACAATCCTGAACTCTGGTGCACCCAAATATCATAAAAAAAGTTCTTGTAGATTTAAAGACACAGATTTATCTTTAACTCAGTAGTTGATGATTTCAATACCCCACTTTCTCCAATAGATAGATTACTTGGAGAAACATTTTTTAATCTTTTACTTATTTGTTTGTTTGTTTGTTTGTTATGTATACAGTGTTCTGCCTGCATGTATACTTGCACGTCAGAAGAAGGCACCAGATCTCATTACAGATGGTTGTGAGCCACCATGTGGGTGCTGAGACTAAAACTCAAAACCTCTGGAAGAGCAGCCAGTGCTTTTAACTGCTGAGCCATCTCTCCAGCCCCCGCATAAACATTTAACAGAAACACTGTAATTAAATGACATACATCAAATGGACCTAACAGATGTCTACAGAGTAATCCAAACACCAAAGAATATACTTTCTACTCAGCAGCCCACAGAATCTTCTCTAAAATAAACCACATACTTGACACAAAAAGACAATAACAAAACAAAATAAAGCTTAAAACCAACAGTGAACAAATATCTAGTATGTACAAAAACTCATTGAGATTAAAGAACATAAAACTGAATGGTGAATGTGTAGCAGAAATCTTAAAAGTACATATTAATAAAATCAAACCTGGAGCCAGGTAGTGGGGTGACCGCTGGAAGACCAGAGAATCAGAACAAGCCAGATATCTCACCTCACCAGTTCCTCAGCTGATCCTGTTTCCTCAGGCTGGAAGCCTCAGAGTCTTATCCAAAACGGGTCTCAGCTGAACTGCTGCTAGAAGCCTGAAAGCTTAACTAGCCAAATGCTAAACCAGCCAAATGCTGCTAGTTTCTGGTCTCCACCCCTTATATATCTTTCTGCTTTGTGCCCTCACTCGCTGGGATTAAAGGCGTGAGTCACCATGCTTGGCTGTATCCTTGAAAACACAGAGATCCAGGTAAATCTCTGCCTCTGGCATGCTAGGATTAAAGGCATGTGCTACCACTGTCTATCCTCTATGTTTAATATTGTGGCCTTCCTGTTCTCTGACTCAAAATAAGTTTATTAGCGTGCACAATATTTCGGGGATCACAATACCACAATGAATGGGTCAAATAAGAAATCAAGAAATAAATTAAAAAAACCATGGAACTAAATGAAAATGAAAACATAACATAACAAAGCCTGTGAGGCACATGAAAAGCAGTCTTGAGGGTGATTTTTTTTTAAATCAGAGTCAAAATCCTATAGAATTGCATCAGTGTTTTGTTAATAAAATTAACATGTTATTACTTTTTGTAAAGAAAAACATACATCTAAAAATTACCTTTAATATTTATGGAAATAAATATGAAATTTTGCTTTAATACTCTAATATTTAAGGTAGTGTAGTACTGGTCAGAAATTAAGTATGTCTTGGTGAGATGAAATAGAAAATTCATAAGCAGACATTTCTATTCTTTCAGCAACTTATTATCAATCAATAAAAGAATAAGAGTTTTTCCAATTAATAGCACAAAGCAACAACTTATCCACATGGAAAGATGGACTCAGACTTCAAATACTCATTGTATAGATAGATCCAAGGGAATTAATTGAAACTTAAAGAATCAATACCTTCAAATTCTGGGAGAAAATAGAATAATGTCATATCCTCAGGATTAAGTATGTTTCAAACAAATATTTAAAAGCTCTAAAAATTGACATATTAGAAATTTTTGTCACTCAAAAAACACCATGAAGTGTATGAAAGTGTCATCTATAAATAGGCTTGTGTGTGTGTGTGTGTGTGTGTGTGTGTGTGTGTGTGTGTGTGTGTGTGGAGAGAGAGAGAGAGAGAGAGAGAGAGAGAGAGAGAGAGAGGGAACATATAAAGAGAATTACATACTACTCATAAAAAGACAAACACATCATGGAAATGGGAAAAAAGACAATAGTTACACTTATCAGGAAAATAAATACAAAATGAGGCAGCACATAACTTTATCAATACCCTTAACAACTACAAAAATGGAGGACCATGGTGAAGAATATTTAGCCTTGAATTTATTAAAAGTCAAAGCTTAACAATAATATTCTTTATGTGGATACAAAGCAGTGTGAACTTTTTTTTAAATTATGTGTTTTAATTTTATACATCAGCCATGGGTTCCACTGTCCTCCCCCCTCCTGCCCCTACCCCAAACTTTCCCCCAGCCCCTCCCCTCCATTCCCATGTCCTCCAGGACCAAGACACCCCTGGGGATTCATTTAAACCTGGTGGATTCAGTACAGGTAGGTCCTGTCCCCTCCTTCAAGGCTGAACAAGTATCCCTGTGTAAGCCCAAGGTTCCAAACAGCCAGCTCATGCACTAAGGACAAGTCCTGGTCCCACAGACTGGGTGTCTCCCAAATAGATCAAGCTATTCAATTGTCTCACTTATCCAGAGGGCCTGATCTAGTTGGGGGCTCCACAGCCTTTGGTTCATAATTCATGTGCTTCCATTTGATTGGCTATTTGTCCCTGTGCTCTTTCCAATCTTGGATTCAACAATTCACGTTCTTACAGTCCCTCCTCTTTCTCAACAGCTGGACACCTGGAGCTCCACCTGGGTCCTGGCTGAGGATCCACTTCCATCAGTTATTGAATCGAGTTCCAGGACGATTGTTAGAGTGTTTAGTCATCTGATCACCAGACTAGGTCAGATCAGGCTTTCTCTCGACCACTGCCAGCAGTCTACAGAGGATATATCATTGTGGATTTCTGGGGACCTCTCGAACACTCTGCCTATTCTTGTTCTCATGTGGTCTTCATTTATCATGGTCTGTTATTCCTCGTTCTCCCTTTCTCTTCTTGATCCAGTTGGGATCTCCTGTTCCCCTAAGATTTCTTTCCCTTGAACCTTGCCCTTCATTACTCCCACTGTCGTCCAGGTTGTTCATGTAGATCTCATCCATTTCTCTGTCATTGGGCAATCCCTATGTCTTTCCTAGGGTTCCGTTTTCTAGGTAGCCTCCCTGGAGTTGTGTAGCAGTCTAGTCATCTTTGTTTTACATCTAGTATCCTCCTATGAGTGAGTACATACCATATTTGTCCTTCTGAGTCTGGGTTACCTCACCCAGGATGATTTTTTCTAGATCCATTCATTTGCCTGCAAACCTCATGATGTCATTGTTTTTCTCTGCTGAGTAGTACTCCATTGTGTATATGTACCATATTTTCTTTATCCATTTTTCAATTGAAGGGCATCTAGGTTGTTTCCAGGTTCTGGCTATTACAAACAATGCTGATAGGAACATAGCTGAGCAAATGCCCTTGTGGTATAATTGAGCATTCCTTGGGTATATGCCCAAGAGTGCTGCTGCTGGATCTTGGGGGAGATAGATTCCCAATTTTCTAAGGAAGCATCATATTGATTTCCAAAGTGGCTGTACAAGCTTGCATTCCCACCAGCAGTGGAGGAGAGTTCCCCTTGCTCCACATCCTCTCCAGCATAAGCTGTCTTCTGTGTTTTTGATCTTAGCCATTCTGACAGGTGTAAGGTGATATCCCAGAGTTGTTTTGATTTGCATTTCCCTGATAATTAGGGATGTTGAGCAATTCCTCAAATGTCTTTCAGCCAGTTAAACATCTTCTGTGGAAAATTCTCTCTTTAGTTCTATAGCCCATTTCTTAATTGGACTGTTGGGCATTTTGATGTCTAATTTCTTGAGTTCTTTATATATTCTGGATATCAGCCCTCTGTCAGATGTGGGGTTGGTGAAGACCTTTTCCCATTCTGTAGGCTATCGCTTTGTCTTGTTGACCATGTCCTTTGCTCTACAAAAGCATTTCAGTTTCAACAGGTCCCATTGATTGATTGTTTCTCTCAGTGTCTGTGCTACTGCTGTCATATTTAGGAAGTGATCTCCTATGCCAATGCGTTCAAGACTACTTCCTAATTTCTCTTCTATTAGGTTCAGAGTAACTGGGTTTATGTTGAGGTCTTTGATCCACTTGGACTTAAGTTTTGTGCATGGTGACAGATATGGATCTATTTGCAGCCTTCTACATGTTGACATCCAGTTATGCCAGCACCATTTGTTGAAGATGCTTTCTTTTTTCCATTGTACATTTTGGCTTCTTTGTCAAAAATTATATGTTCATAGGTGTGCAGGTTAATGCCAGGGTCTTCAATTCGATTCCATTGGTCCACATGATGGAAGGGCATCTAGGTTGTTTCCAGGTTCTGGCTATTACAAACAATGCTGATATTTTATGCCAGTACCAAGCTGTTTTTTTTTTTTTTATGGTAGCTCTATAGTAGAGCTTGAGGTCGGGGATTGTGATGCCTCCAGAGGTTGTTTTATTGTATAGGATTCTTTTGGCTATCCTTTGTTTTTTGTTTTTCCATATGAAGTTGAGTATTATTCTTTCCAGGTCTGTGAAGAATTGTGTTGGTAATTTGATGGGGATTGCGTTGAATCTGTAGATTGCTTTTGGTAAGATTGCCATTTTTACTATGTTAATCCTGCCTATCCATGAGCATTGGAGATCTTTCCATTTTCTGACATCTTCTTCAATTTCTTTTTTCAGGGACTTAAAGTTCTTACCATATAGTTCCTTCACTTGCTTAGTTAGAGTAACCCCAAGGTATTTTATATCATTTGTGGCTATTGTAAAGGGTGATGTATCTCTGATTTCCTTCTCAGCCTGTTTGTCTATTGTATATAGGAGGGCTACTGATTTTTTTCACTTGATCTTGTATCCTGCTATGTTGCTGAAGGTTTTTATTAGCTGTATCAGTTCCTTGGTTGAATTTCTGAGGTCACTCATGTATACTATCATGTCACCTGCAAATAGGGAGAGCTTGACTTCTTCCTTTCCAATATGTATCCCCTTAATCTCTTTATGTTCTCTTATAGCTCTGGCAAGAACTTCAAGTACTATATTGAATAAGTATGGGGAGAGGGGACAGCCTTGCCTTGTTTCTGAATATAGTGGTATTGCTTTGAGTTTCTCTCCATTTAATTTGATGTTGGCTGTTGGCTTGCTGTAGATTGCCTTTATTATGTTTTGGTATGTGCCCTGTATTCCTGATCGCTCCAAGACCTTTATCATGAAGCGGTGTTGGATTTTGTCAAATGTCTTTTCTGCATCTACTGAGATGATCATGTGGTTTTTTTCCCTTGAGTTTGTTTATATGGTGTATTGCATTAACTGACTTTTGTATGTTGAACCACCCTTGCATCCCTGGGATGAAGCCTACTTGATCATGGTGGATAATTGTTTTGATGTGTTCTTGGAGTCTGTTTGCCAGAATTTTATTGAGTATTTTTGCATCAATGTTCATGAGGGAGATCAGTCTGTAGTTCTCTTTCTTTGTTGCATCTTTGTTTGGTTTAGGAATCAGGGTCATTGTAGCCTCACAGAAGGAGTTTGTTAACATGTCTTCTGCTTCTATTGTGTAGAACCATTTAAAGAGTATTGGTATTAAGTGTTCTTTGAAAATCTGGTAGAATTCTGAAGTGAAACCATCAGGTTCAGGGCTTTTTTTGGTTGGGAGACTTTTATTGACTGATTCTATTTCCTTAGGGGTTATTGGACTATTTAAATGGTTTATCTGGTCTTGATTTAACTTAGGTATGTGGTACCTATCCAGAAAATTATCCCTTTCTTTTAGATTTTCCAGTTTTGTGGAGTAGAGGTTTTTGAAGTATGACCTGATGATTCTCTGGATCTCCTCATTGTCTGTTGTTATGTCCCCCTTTTCATTTCTGATTTTGTTAATTTGGATGCTCTTTCTCTCTGTCTTTTGGTTAGTTTGGATAAGGGCTTGCCTATCTTGTTGATCTTCTCAAAGAACCAACTCTTGGTTTCACTAATCCTTTGTATTGTTCTCTTTATTTCTATTTTATTGATTTCAGCTCTCAATTTGATAATTTCCTGGTGTCTGTTCCTCCTGGGAGACTTTGCTTCTTCCTGTTCAAGGGCTTTCGGGTGTGCTGTCAAGTCACTAGTGTGAGATTTCTCCAGCTTCTTTATGTGGGAATTTAGTGCTATGAATTTCCCTCTTAGCACTGCTTTCATAGTATCCCATAAGTTTGGGTATGTGGTGTATTCCTTTTCTTTGATCTCTAGGAAGTCCTTAATTACTTTCTTTATTTCTTCCTTAACCCATTGGTGATTCTGTTGAGCATTATTCAGTTTCCATGAGATTGTAGGATTCCTGTAGTTTTTTCTGTTGTTGAAATCTAACTTTAAGCCATTGATTCTTTGTCTTGTTTTTATTTGTTGTTTGTTTGTATTTTATTGATTTCAGACCTGAATTTGATTATTTCTTGCCATCTACTCTTTTTGGGTAAGATTTCTTCTTCTAATTTTTTTTTTCCTAGAAATTTCAGGTGTATAGTTAAATTACTAGTATGAGATCTCTCCATTTTTTTTTTGTTTTCGTTTTTGTTTTTGTTTTTTGAGATAGGGTTTCTCTGTGTAGTTTTGGTGCCTGTCCTGGATCTCGCTCTGTAGACCAGGCTGGCCTCACAGAGATCCACCTGGCTCTGCTTCCCCGGTGCTGGGATTAAAGGCATGTGTCACTGCCACCCAGCAGTCTCTCCATTTTTTAATGAAGGCACTTAGTGCTATGAACTTGCCTCTTAGAACAGCTTTCATTGTGTCTCCTAAATTTGTGTATGTTGTGTATTCATTTTCATTCTGTTCTAGAAAGTATTTAATTTTTAAAAAATTTCTATCTTGAACCATTTTTCATTCTGTAGTAAATTGTTCAGATTCCATGAGTTTTTATGCTTTCTGTTGTTTCTTTTTTTTGATATTCAGCTTTAATTGATGGTGGTCAGATAGGATACAGGGGGTTATTTCAATTTTCTGGTGTCTTTTGACACTTGCTTTGTGTCATAGTATGTGGTCAATTTTGGAGAAAGTTCCATGACTTGCTGAGAAGAAGGTATGTTCTTTTGTGTTTGGTTAAAATATTCTGTAAATATGTTAGGTCCACTTGGTTTATGACATCTGTTAGCTCCAGCATTTCTCTCTTTAGTTTTTGTCTGGATGACCTGTCTATCAGTGAGAGTGTGGCACTGAAGTTTCCCAGTATCAGTGTGTGAGGGTCAGTATATAGTTTTTAGCTGTAGTAGTGTTTCTTTTATAACCTTTGCTACTGTTTGGGGGGGGGCATTAACATTAAGAATTGCAATCCCTTGTTGGTGAATTTTTTTCTTTAATGAGTATGTAGTGTCCTCCCCTATCTCATCTCATTAATTTTGGTTTGAAGTCTATTTTGTGAGATATTAAAATGCCTATACTTACTTGTTTCTTAGGTCCATTTGCTTGGAATCTCTTTTTCTAACATTGACCCTGAGGTGATGTCTATCCTTGATGTTAAGGTCTGTTTCTTGTATGCAGCAGAAGGATAAATCCTATTTTCCCATCCATTCTGTTAGTCTGTGTCTTTTTATTGGGGAAACTGAGACCATTGATGTTAGGAGGTACCAATGAGTTGTGACTGTTGATACCTGTTATTTTGTTATTGTTGTTGCTGTTGTTGTTGTTGTTGTTGTGGTGGTGGTGGTGGTGGTGGTGGTGGTGTGTGTGTGTTTTCTCTTTTGATTTGCTAGTCTGGGATTATTTATTCTTTGTGTCTTCCTGGGTGTGTTTAACCTCTTCAGGTTGGAGTTTTCCTGCTAGTGCCTTCTGTAGTGCTAGATTTGTAGATAGACATTACTTACATTTAATTTTTATCATGGAATATCTTGTTTTCTCCATCTATGGAGATTGAAAGTTTTGCTGGGAGTAGTAGTCTGGCCTGGCATCTGTGCTCTCTTAAGAGTCTGTAGAACATTGTCCTGGTCCTTCTGGCTTTTAGAGTCTCCTTTGAGAAGTCAGGTATAATTCTAATAGGTCTACGTTATATGTTACCTGCTCTTTTTCCCTTGCAGCTTTTAATTTTATTCCTTTGTTCTGTACATTTAGTATTTTGATCATTATGTACAATGGGGACTTTATTTTCTGGTCCAATCTATTTGGTGTTCTGTACGCTTCTTGTACTTGATAGGCATCTCCTTCTTTAGGTTAGAAAATTGTCTTGTATGATTTGTTAAAGATATTTTCTGTGCTTTTGAACTGGGTTTCTTCTCCTTCCTCTAATCCTATTATTCTTAGGTTTGGTCTTTCCTGGTGTCCCAGACTGTTTTGTGTCAAGAGTGTTTTTCAGATTTAACATATTATTTGACTGAGGTATCCCATTTATTCTATTGTGTCTTCAATGCCTGAGATTCTCTCTTCCATCTTTTGTATTTTGTTGGTAAGGCTTGCCTCTGAGGTTCCTAAATCCTTTATTTCCAGATTACCCTCAGTTTTGGTATTCCTTAATGATTTGGTTTCAACTTTCATATCTTGGACTGTTTTATTCATTTCCTTCCACTATTTGTGTTAAATGCTTGTTAGAGTTGGGGGCTTTGATAACGCAGTAAGTGGGGAGAAAGAAATGTGGAGGGGAAGATCTGTGTGATCCGCTGGAGATGGGGCCAGAGAGGAAGGGGAAGCTGCAGCAGGTGATCTGCTATAGAGCTGGGGAGGAGACTGGGGGTGGCCTTGGAGGAACTGAGGGAGAGATGAAGATCTTTAGTTAGCCTACCTGCTTCCTTGGGCTGGAACAGCCTGAGGATTCCCATGGAGTGCCTGATGGAGTTGGGGTCTGGGATAAAGCAGTGAGTGGGCAAAGGGAGGTTAGAAGGGGAAAATCTGTGTCTTCTACTGGAGATGAGGGTAGGGATGAAGGAAGGCTGCAGTAGATGGTGCGCTGCAGAGTTAGAGACTAGACTGGGGGATAGCATTTAGAGAAGCTGAGGGAGAGGTAAAGATTTACGATTAGCCTATCTCCTTCTACAAATGGAGTGGCTCACAGGTTACTAGGGAATGGAAGACTGTTTCTCAATCTCTCAGCAGCCATTGATTGTAGTTCTTCATCTAGGGGTACAGCCTTGTGAGATTTCACCCGTCCATATTGGCATGTCAATGGATGTTGTCATTGAGCAAGCCTTGTTTATTGTTGAGATGTCATGGTTATAGCTTCCCTGTCCTATATAGAAACACAGTCCCTCAGCAGATATTCCAGTATTCTGGTTTTTACAGTACTTCTTATCCATGTTCCTCTGATGTTCACTGACCTTTCAGTGTAGGAGATGTGTTGGAGATGTATCAACTAGGTCTGGGCACTCTAGAGTCAAATGGTCTTTGCATATTGACCAGTTGTGAACTTTCTGTAATGGCTTCCATGTCCTGCTGCTTTGAGTAGTTAGAATGTTAGAAGTCGTTAGAACGAAATTAGAAATTTTTACTAGTTTAGGAAAGTGTTAGTCATGGGTTCTCCTCTAGGGTCTATGACTTCACCAGCTACAGGTAGATGATTGAATTTATAGTGCCAGGCATGAGTTCCTTCCTATTGAGTGATCCTTGGGTCCAATTAGACATCTGTGGTTATTCACAAGCTATAGGTGTCAATATTGCATCCTTGGGTACATAAGGTTGTGGTGGTATTGCGTTCCCCAAAAATATTGTGTACCCTAATAAACTTACCTGGGGTCAGAGACAGAATAGCCACAATATTAAACATAGAGGATAGGCAGTGGTAGCACACGCCTTTAATCCTAGCATTCCAGAGGCAGAAATCCATCTTTTCAAGGATACAGCCAAGCATGGTGACTCACGCCTTTAATCCCAGGGAGTGATGGTAGAAAACAGAAAGGTATATAAGGCGTGAAGACCAGAAACTAGAAGCATTTGGCTGGTTAAGCTTTTAGGCTTTGGAGCAGCAGTTTAGCTGAGATTCATTTGGATAAAATTCAGAGGCTTCCAGTCTGAGGAAACAGGATCAGCTGAGGAACTGGCGAGGTGAGGAAGCTGTGGCTTGTTCTGCTTCTCTGATCCACCAGCATTCACCCCAATAACTGGCCTCAGGTTTGATTTTATTAATAAGTAACTTTAAGATTCATGCTCTATGAGGTCTTACTGATAATTGCTTATTTCATATGCACCGCTGCTGCGTATGAGTACTCATTGATTTTTCTTCCTTGCCAGCTTGCATAGCACCTTCTAGCACTATGTGAGCTAGTCTTCCAGGTCAGTTCTAGCTCAATTACTCCAAAGATGTGTCCCTAACTGCAGATTGGCCTCAAATCTGCCGTGATCCTTTTGCCTCTGAAGCTTCCTTGGCACTGGGCACTTCACAGACAAGCCACCATCCTCTACAATAGATTTGGAGTTAGCAGTTCAGGTTTTCCTACCCCAGCATGTTTCTAATGGGGATTTTGCTTACCGCTTTTGCTTCATTAAGTTGTGATTTCCCCTGTATTAACCTGCTTGTTTTTAAAACTAGAGGGAAATTTTTCCTGTGAGCTTACTTCTCCAATGAATCACAGGAGAGATACTGGCTTTCATTTATTTTTTTTTAACTTGTTGATAGGTTGATGTGATAACTTCTAACTCCCTTAGGCTCTGGAATGAAAAATGAAAGTCTTATTTTCCCTTTTAGAGGGCCAAGCAATTTGTCTATGCTTGGTAAATAGTCTCTATGTATCTAGAAAGAATATAACACACACACACACACACACACACACACACACTGGCTAGATAGTGTTGTTAATGTTTTGTGCTTCATTCCTTATTTCATTTGAGAGTTCTTACTTGACACATGAATTATTTGAATGTGTGTCTGAGAGATGGCTCTTTTCTTTCCAATCTAATGTGGGTTTTTATCAAAGAGACAACTCAGTATCTACTGCTCATAACTTCTATTATAACGTACTCTGATTCTCCCTATTCCCATGGTGTCTTCATTTATCATGGTATCTCATTCCTTGCTCTCCCACTATGTTCCCGTTCCAACTCAAACCTGCTTGAACTTCCTGCTTCCCTAAGCTCTCATCCCCTGTCCCTTACAGAGTGTTAGGGAAATTCCCAGTAATCCACAAGGATGATTCTACCATAGACTACTGGCAATAGTCAAGAGGGTGCATGAGCTGGCCTATTCTGGTGATCAGATGGCTGAATACCCCAACTATCATGATAGAACCCTTATCCAGTGACTGATGGAAGCAGATGCAGAGATCCACTGCTGGGTCCCAGGTGGAGCTCCAGGAGTCCAATTGATGAGAGAGAGGACGGATTATATGAGCAAGAGATATGGAGACCATGACTGGAAAAAGTACAGAGACAACTAGCCAAACTAGTGGAAATGCATAAACTGTGGACCAATAGCTGAGGAGCCTCCATGGTACTGGACTAGGTCCTCTGGATAAGTGAAACAGTTGTTTAGCTTGAACTGTATAGGGGGCCCCCAGGTAGTGGGATCCGGACCTATTCCTAGTGTATGAGCCAGCTTTTTGGAACATAGTGCCTATGGTGAGACACTTTGCACAGCCTTGGTGCAGGAAGGAGGGGCTTAGACCTGCCTCAACTGAATGTATCAGGCTCTGCTGACTCCCCATGGGAGACCTTGCCTTGGAGGAGGTGGGAATTGGGGGTGAGTTGGGGGGGGACGGCTGGAGGGTGGGAGGAGAGAGGACAGGGTAATCTGTGGTTGGTATGTAAAATGAATAAAAAAAAATCCTTTAAGAAAAAAATTTATTTAAAAAAATGTACTCTGAATAGTATTCCAAGAGAACCAATATTTCTGAAGCTCTACAATATACAGTACTTAACTGTGGACTTGACAAGGCCTGAAAAGAGTGTGAGTTGCCAAGAATATGAAGCAGAATAAGAAACAAAAACCAAAACGTGTTAGGGTGGGTTTTGGAGATATCAGAATTTAGAAGAGGATGCTTTTTGAAGAAGCCACTTTGCAGATCTGGCAAGATTGCTTAGTGTGTGGAGGTGCCTGCTGACAAGCCTGATGACTGGAGTTGGATTTCCCGTCCCCACATGATGCAAGGAAAGAACCAAGTCCCACCTACAAGTTGTTCTCAGACGTGCTTTGGCACGTGTGTCTGTAAACACAAATACAGATTCATAAATACTAAATAAATACATAAAATGTGATAATATCCATTTTGTAAGTAAATCATAACACGGTGCAAAAGTCATTCTTGTTATCAAGGTGAGTGTAATTAAATTGTTCAAGTAGCCAAGCCTGGTGACACGTACCTGGAATTCTAGTAATTGGAGGCAGAGGTTAGAAGATAGTGAACCTGAAGCCAGCCTGTGTTACAAAAGACAGACTAAGATTTTGATGTGAAAGAGCATTATAAACAGAAAAGGTATGAAACCACAGTCAGGAAAAATAATGAGATATATTGACATAACAGTAGAGAGTACAACTGTTGAGCTCACTTTAGCAGCACATATACTAAAAAAGCATTAAGCAATAGCATTCTTTGGATGAATTTAACACAGGTAGATAGGATATATTTGAAAAAGAGACTATAAGTTCAGACACTATTTTGTTAAATAATTTGAAATTGGAGATACTTGTTTACGTCATCCTTTGGTATCTATATCTTAATTGCTCATAAAGGAAGTCTCCCCTTTTGCCCATAGGAAACATAGACACAGATAAAGATAAGTTGATTTCCTAGGTTATAGAACAAGGCAGGGTAGTATACCATATTCCCTCATTTCCATAAGAATTAGCTTTTAATAAATGCTTTATTAGGAGATTGTTTCCTTGGTAGAAGCATGTTTGTGTTTTCTCTAGCCAATTACCAGTCCTATTCTTTTCAATATTAGATGCTATGAACTGCTTTTGGCTGACATTGCACTCTTTTGATTTAATAGCATCTGGAACTTTAGGAGTGTATTCCCACATTTTACCCTCCCAGAAAGGAAGACCCCAAATCTCTCACTTCCAACATGAACTAAGAGAATTCAGCCCCAATGGATGTCAAGTAATACTTGTTAAATTGGTTTACAAAATTGGGCCATAGGAGCGTTTCATTTCCTTGTTTTTTGTTTAGCAAAAGGCAATGGGTTCATGATATATGTTTGCTAGCAACTTCTTCCTCCTGCAAGAGGGATTCATCTTTGTATTAATATTTTACCAAACTATGGTTTATAAATTGTTTACTTTTAAGGTGTCTCAACACTATAAATCACAGGTATTAAAAAAGATCATATTGATATTTATCATGTTGTAAACTAAAACTAAAAATTATCTGTTAATACATTTAAAAATAACAATAATAAATAATTATATATTGTGATAAAGGATACATATCTTATGAAGGTTAATCTACAAAAATACTAAGAATAGTGTCATTGTTTTATATACTAGATTCTTCATGGTCTAGTTTAGTAGAAGATTTCTAGATTCTCATTTCTGTTTTTGAAGATATTTTGGGTGCTATCCTAATTGAAATATAGGGGAAAATCTGGCCCCACGTTTTATAATCATAAAAAGGAGGGATAGCCTTTCAAACTAAAAATGAGCATTCTGGGGGCTGGAGAGATGGCTCAGAGGTTAAGAGCACTGGGTGCTCTTCCAGAGGTCCTGAGTTCAATTCCCAGTAACTACATAGTGGCTCACAACCATCTGTAGTGAGATCTGGTGCCCTCTTCTGGTCTGCAGGCATACATGCAGGCAGAACACTGTGTACATAACAAATACAAATCCTTTAAAAAAAGAACCAACACTCAAAATCGAGCAGCATCAACACTAGACAACAAGCAACTTCTACAACATGAATGAAAGAACTTTTCCTTCTCTATTACATGAATCCATTCATTCATCTATATCATGAGTGTATCTTTTGCTTGTTTCTGCTTGGGTAAAATCATGAATATAAAAAGATATTGAATGTTGATATATGTCATTGTGTAATGTTTAGAAAACCAAACTCATTATTATTATCAACAAGTTCATCAGAAAGCTGTCAGAAACCTCACAAGCCACAACAGCAGATGTGCATTTTCTAATATTTAAATTCTTGTTTGAATTCTGTCCATTGTCTTCTCTGATGTAGTATGATCATTTTACTCATTTTAGGCAATATGTGTATAAAAAGATTCAAACAGACAAGTCACATTTTACCTTTTAGTCATTATTTTGAGTAAAAAAAAAAGGTGCTCCGTGACATAAGTAGGTTCTTCTTGAAGCTCAATCACACAAGTGCTTTTTCTCGTATTCTTATTTTGTTACATAAAATGTAAAAAAAAGAAATGACTATTGAGATTTAATGACATGAATTATTGTTAGAACACAACAAAGTTCTGTTTTTGGCATGTGTTCCCATGTCTTTGTTTAGTGGTCCTGTGTGGAAAGGTGGAAATCATTTGTGCTGTTTTTAAGGATTTATTATACATACTGTGTTATTTCTTAACACTTGCTGAAGGTCATGAGAAATAGCAGTACCCAAACTCGAGTATGCATTGTCATCTTCTAAACTGAACAGGAGCTGCATTGTGAGAATTGCCAAATGAGAGTCCTGTTTGTTGAAAGCCCATTCAGTTTTTGAAAGCAAAAGTGAATTCAAGAAAAGAAAACTTGAGCTGGGCAGTGGTGGCGCACGCCTGTAATCCCAGCACTCAGGAGGCAGAGGCAGGTGGATCTCTGTGAGTTAGAAGCCAGCCTAGTCTACTGAGTTAGTTCTAGGACAGCCAAGGCTACACCAAGGAACCTTGTCTCAAAAAAACAAAAAACAAAAACAAAACAAAAACAAAAACAAAAAACAAAAACAAAAACAAAAAATTAGTATCACCATAAAAAAAATAATAAAGCCCCAGCAAAAAAAAAATTACTATCAAAGGTACAGAACTTCTATACACACCTAGAAGTAGTTCCAACAGCACCAAAGCCATTGCAGGAAGAGAGGCAGAAAGTCAAAGGACAGATACAGGAAGCCGAGACCTCAGGCCATTATCATTGGCAGCAAAGTGATTGTGTAACACGTGTTGCCAGAGAGGAGATATATGTGCTTGACTGGTTATGGTTATTTGGGAATTTAATTCAAAGATAAAACTTTTAACGAGTATGAATGAATGTATGTGGAAGTCAGAGGACAGCTTCTTACTTTTTGGAAGCCAGTTCTTGTCTTTCTGTTTTTGCCTTTCACTTTACTGAGGCAGGTTCTCTTGTTTCACTGACCATTAAGCTTCCAGGTAATTTCCCTGTGTCCTCCTCCCATCTCCCCATTGGGTGCTGGGATTACATGTCCAACATTACACTGGCTTTTTCTATGAGTCACTGGGATCAGACTCTGGTCATCAGACTTGTGAGTCATGGCCCCATGGGGCTCAATTTATAGAATTTTTCTAGATTTCAGAATTTCCATGTTTAGGCTTGACAAAATGATTTGTTAAAGCACAGTGTAGAGACTTCAAATGAACAACAATAACAAAAGACCAGTATTAAAAGCTTCCTTTGCTGTACATTTGAAGTCCATAAGACATATTTTAGAAATTATTGTTGTTTGTGGGGCTGGAGAGGTGGCTCAGTGTTTAAGAGCACTGGCTGCTCTTTCAGAGGACCTGGGTTCTTCTGTTCCAGACACCCACACAGCAGCTCACAACTGTCTGTGTGGGTGTCTCCAATTCCAGACAATCTGACTCCTTCTTGAGTACCAGGTACACACATGTTGCAGACATGCGCAGGCAAAACACATATAAAATAAAGATATAAAAATAAATCACTGTAGTGGGAAGCTAAGACTGTTAAATTGAATTGTGGTGTGAAGTGTGTTGATATTTCTTTATGGTTAATTGTGATAACACTACCTGTCAGGTGTCTGAGGATCTGTCCTATTTTGTTCAGAAAACACCAAGTAATAAGACTTTTATGGGACAAATCTGGTGTGGTATCAGTTTTGCCATTTGGTAATATTGATATAAATCTTGGGCTTATCATGCTGACAGAATGACTACCTCCATTCCTGAGGTTTTTGGCTACAGATCTTACAAAGGTGAGATGTACTTCTGGATTGACATTTATAGTGTGCTTTATATTATATATCGAGTCTTCAGAATTTGTTTTTGAAGTCCCCATTAGTAATTTTATCCTTTTTGTAAGTGTCATGAAATTATCACAAATGGCTTTCTGTTGCCCCTTTGGATTGAAATTGTGAGAGTTGTATTTTTCCTCAACACTTGGCTATATGACTTCAGAAAAAAAAACCACTTGAATCTCTCCTGGCCTTAGTTTTCCTATATTAAAAGGATGACCATTCCAGCTTCATAGGCAGCATACTGACATAGTAATGAAAATAGATTTGGTAGACAGGACTGTCTGAGTTAGACTCAGCTAGGGATTCACAGGCCACAGACTGAGAAGCCCCTAGAGCCATGTGTTTCTGCCGCATTCCACCAGATGGTGCTATTATAATGCGAATTAAATTAAACATTGGATTAAAAAGAAAAAGACTGAAAGTATTTGGTCAGTTTCAGAAACCGATGTGGTCAAAATGTTCCTTTTTATCTCAAGACAGTACAGAAAGAGAGTTTTGGAAAGTTTCCTAGCGCATCTCTTCTGAGCCTTCATCTCCGGCCAGAACCCTGCTTCTTGAACATATCTTTACCAAAAGCCTCTTTACACAAACACCTCAGGTTAACTTTTTGAAACCATGAAAGTAACAGAGCTCTTGAAACACTTCATTATTTAGGGTTCTTCATTAATTAAATCCATCATCCTTTAAATAATGCTATCTCTTGTGTAATTTTTTTGTTTGTTTTTTGTTTTTTAAACTTTGCGCTCTGGACCTCCATATAGTTTCTTTTGGAATAAGTATACTTTAAGTTTATATTCTTAACTTTTATTTCCTGGGAAGAGAAACACAAATTCTTTTGTGAATAAGCTGAAACTTACAGACCCTGTTCCAAGAAAAATATGTATGTGAAAATTTCATGGGATTCCAATATACCCTGAAGCCCTGACATGACTTATACGAGAGAAAGTGCAGTCATGTACTGCATAATGATCCTTTTGTCAAGAGAGGAACACAGATAGGTTGTCCCATAGAATGTTGCCAAGTCATGGCTTAGCTATTAGAGTTTGCATAAGGACTTTTAGTGATGTTAGCACAGTTATGGAATTAGCTAAGCATGCATTTCCCAGAAAGTGTTGTTTGGGGTAAGGATTAAGTGACACATGACTGTTGTCAAGCCTCATCTCTCCCCTTCAGTGTAGGCAATATAGCCCATCTTATTACAGAACAAGATGTGAAGTTTTTTTCTTTCCCCAGAAATTTGTGGATTACTTAATATTAGAAAATATATTAGTATAACACATCACACCACTAAGTCAAATATGAAAGAGCACATACCCATCTTAAAAGTATAAAAGTCACTTGGTAAAATAAAATAATTTTTCAGATTTTTATGATTTCTAGTGAAGTAGGAAGCAAAATGTGTTTCCCAAACTCTATCAAACTGATATTAAGGTATAAAGTAACAACAACAACAACAACAAACCCCAAAACCAAAAAAAATTGTTTGAAAGAAGGATGTAAACTATAACTATTTCCAAAATGATATGATTTCTTTTCTTAAAATTATAAAAGAATTGAAGAATTATTAAAATCAACATCAATACTCCTCAGAATGGCCAACTATAAAATATATAGTTTACTATTTGGTTTCTTATATTCTCACAATAATCATGAGATAGAAGACGGTGAAGGATCAACTTAGAATGCTTGCAGTCTATACATTACTTAAGCAAAATCCTGAGAGATGAAATATAGAAGGACACTTACACTGATGAAAAAGTAAAACATGGAAGTGTAGTGCTCTAGAGTCTTTATACATTGTTTTTCATGTCCTGCAGTTGTTACCAACCTTATTTATTATTTAGCAGTATTTTCTTCACTTAAAAACCTCATGCTTGCAGTATTTAAGCATATTTCATGCCTATATTAATTACTTTTCTGTTGCTCTAATACAATACTATGGCCAAGGCAACATCCCCAAAGGCAAGTACAGAGAAGAGAGAGCAGACTGGAAATTGGGTGTGGCTTTCAGCTCCCAAGTCCTACCCCCAGTGACATACTTCCTTCAGTATGCGGCTCCTAAACTTTCCCAAATACAGCACAAACCAGGGACCAAGTAAGTATTCAAATGCTGGAGCCTGTGGGGGACATTTCTTATTTAAATCATTCCAATGTTCCATCAGAATTTTGATGAAACTATGTGCTATGAGACACTTCTCCTCACCTTATGAATTATAATAATTTTTCATACCACCTCACTAGTTGAGAATATTTTGTCAGGTTTTATTTTTGTGTTCTATATTAGAAAGCAAGAGTATAATTTTTCTTTTTTAGATATCAAATTATCAAATTCAATATTATATTGTTTTTGCCCAAGTCATATCTGCGTACATGATCACCCCAGAGACTTGGATGTTTTTGAGAAATTCTTTTATTTGAAACTCTCTAATAAACATTTATTCATTTAACTGTCAAAGGCTTTTCTTTTATCCTTTCTATGGAGTGGCATAGTACTGGGGGAAGAGGTACACACTAAGCCAACAGTTTATGGTATGTTCTCTGAGGAAAAGGATTTTACAAGATAGAACTAGATAGTCCGAACATGTCTTATTTCTAGTTTAATTTTTTTCTAGTTTTCATATATTTTGCTAGGCAAAATACTCTTTTTATTGTGTTGGAGTTGAATCCAGAGTCTTTGCACATGCTAGGCATGGAGTAAGCTATGCTCCAGCCTTTAAATACATCTATATTCTGGAGGTGGAGATATAGTACTATAGTGGAGTGTTTGTTCAGTATGTGACAGTCCCTAGGTTTTTATCCTAGTACCACCCTAGGCTTGAACCCAGCACCACAAAAAGTATATTTATTTTGACTTTGAAACAAAACCTCCAAAATATATACTTATAAATGCTATATATCAAGTTTAACACACATACTGACACCATCTCAACTTGTGAAAATTTGGTATATTGTTGTGAACATTCATTGTATAAATTGATCATAAAATAGATTTGTGGATTAGATACGTATTCATGACACACCATTGTGTCTCTTTTACATTCTTTATTGGAGTAGGTTCAGAGTCCAATTTTGTTTCATAATAGAATTCCTTAAGCTATATGTGGTAGCACATGGTTGCAATCCTAGTATTCCTCTTAGCAGAAGGTAGGCAGAGACAGAAAAATTTCCAGAAACTCATGGGGCAGGCCGGCCTGGTGTGTGCAAAAGAGCAAGTGTCAAACAAGGTAAATGCAAGGACTGACACTGGTTGTTTTCCTCTGACCTCCACACATGTTCCATGGCAAGCACGCATCTACACACACACACACACACGCACACACACACACACACACACACGAACACACGAGCAGGAGAAATCGGTAGATGATAGATAGATAGACAGACAAACGGACAGATAATGATAGACAGAGAATACTGAGATTAAACTCCTTTACGTTTTCTTACATCTTTTACTGCTTAACTACTTATCATCTTATCTCTGTCTTACATGACTCCATGACACCCCCCCCCGCGCCTTTCACTCAGTCTTCTTAATAACCTGATTTCTCCCAAAACTCAGTAGTTTTTGCCCTCTAGCAGTGCTATTCTCCCAGGCCCTTTCCATCTGCCACCTGTTCTGACAGCTGGGAACCAAGATTAACTAAAGGGGAGTATTGTGTTGCTGGAAAGGGCTGACTCTTGTCAGCAGAGCTTCATCAAGCCAAATACCACCAACTCCACACCCTGGTACCTAAAGTTTAACTGAAGGTAAATGATTTGCTACAGAGCCTGGCAATGTAATCCAGAGGAAAGAACACTAGAGTGGCCATAAGCCCCTCAATCTGTTTTCCCACCACATGTTTAAGCATTCATTCAGTATGTGACTTTTGGCAAATGACTTTCCTTTCTGCCTTTCAGTTTACTTAGGTGTACAGATTTTAATATTATAAAATCTATTAGAATTTCACTATTTTATGCATTTCACATAATATCATGTTTTAAAATAGGGCTGGAGAGATAGCTCAGCCGTTAAAGGCTAGGGTCACAACCCAAAATATAAAATAGTATTTTATTAATTCTTTGAGAAATTCGCACAATGTATTTTTATCATATTTCCCTCTCCCCCAACTCCTCCAGATCCACACTCTCCACTCTGATGCCCCCTGCATACCCAGCATTGAGTTCTTCTTTTTCCAATGATTCCAGTTTGTGTTTCCCAACAACTTTAAGAATAGGGCCTGCCCTGTAGTGTGGTAAACCTACCCTGAGTCACACCATAAAACAAAGCAAAACAAAAGAAAGAAAGAAAGAAACAAACAAACAAAAAAACATGGCTCTCTCTTTCCCAGAACCTCTTAAATGCCAAGAGCACTTCAGCTAATGGAAGGATTTCATGCCTACCTCCTCCCATGCTGGCATTTTGTCTCCCTTGAGCTTCTCACACTGATATGAGTTCATTCATACAACTACCCTTTTGTGTCTTGAAAATATTGTTTCTCTGAAGTTGTCCTTTATCTCCAGTTCTGACAATCTTTCTTGAACAAAAATACCTAAGCCTTTGGGGGAGGGATGTGATATGTGCCATTTAGGGCTGAGTGCTCCATATCTTTGCACATTGACCAACTGAGGGTCTCTGTGCTAATTGTTGTTTACTTCAAGAAGCTTCTCTGATGAGGGTTGAGAGATACACATACTGATACTGATCAATGGCATAACGATAAGTCATTAGGAATCATTTTACTACAATGTACATTTAGCAGAATAATACTATTACATTCTCCCCTAGAGACTATGACCTATCTAGGCTCAGGTTCTTGCCAAGTATGGGTTCCATCTCATGGAATTGACCTTAGTTACAGTCAGATAGCAGTTGGTTGCTTCTATAAGATTCATGCCACTTTATATCAGCCTAATCAATATTATGGCTTGTAGGGTTCACAGCTGGGTGAGATTGATGATTAATACATTTTCCTCCAAACCTTAATGTCTATGTTGATCTTAATGGGATATTTTATCTGTATTTTGTAGTTTACTTAAACTGATCATGTGTCTTTTTATACTTATTTGCATTTTGTAGTACTCTGCTGATATCACTCATAGATATTTCCTATATTTTGATTTGTTCTGGTTTTGCTTTGGGCTTCACTTGCTTAACAGTAATCTCTTGGAGGGAATGATTAAATGATATTTATAGCTGAATCTGTTCCCTCCACTCAAACACACAACTGTACCTTGTATGGTAAAGTGTGCATTGTGACTGAGTAAATTAGTACACCAATTTAAAATCCTATTCTTTAAGAACCCACTTCTTTGATCTTGAGTTATAAGACTTTTTGGAAACCATTGTATGGTGGTGTGCTTTGGTATTAGATCTAGGGCTATTTTCCAGCTTTAATTTCAGTTTGATCCCCATTCAAACTTAATGCTCTTGGTGGAACTGAAAAAAATCAAATTGCATTTTTAATTTGTGCATTTGTGTGTGTGTGTGAGCACGTGGGCATGCATGACTGTGCCAAAGCATATATGTGGAGGTCAGAGGACAATGTGAGAGTCAGGTCTCTCCTTCCACCTGGTGGATCTTAAGGATCAAAGAGCCATGTTCATGCTATACCTCCTCTGCTCTAGTATTTCCAGGGAAATAAGGGGTACACACTATCCTTAAACGCCTGCTCCAAGAGTGGGTTAAAAAAGCATTTTCTTCAGAGCAACTGATAACATTTTTGCTAGAAAGAGGTAAAAATAGAATTTATAGCCAACATGGGCACCCTAATTACGTTAAAGAGAAGTCACATTCTGTGCAAAAAAAAACCATATGGCTTTGAGTAAGAATACTGAAACCTGTGGCATTGTAACCTATCCTTGCATCTCTGTAGTAGGCTTGCAAACCAACAGTTCTCAGTTGTAAGGAAACCAGCAGCACGGGAGGTAGAAGAATGAGGACAATTGTCTGGAAATAAAGCTTTGAAGAAACACTTTCATTATTTAATGTATTTGGTGGTTTGATAGAAGACAATACTGCCCTGAATGACTAGTTTCATTTGATTTGACTCAGAGATCATTATGTGGAAAATGCACTTTTTCTTTGGGGCATATGTTGAAAATATTTAGAGACAAAGGTTTAAGTTTTCTAAAGTGGCCAATAACAGATGGTAAAAACAATAAACTAGCCAACAGTCTTAAGAAAAAGTTGTAGAATTAGACACCAAGAGGGATTTTGAAAATCTGTGGTACATTCCTGAGACTCTAGGAGTCTACATGTGTACATTGGATGTGTGAATATTCTGGATAGTGTACATGCTCAGAAAAGACCAGAGAAGGCTCTAACTTAATACCTATGGCTTAAGTTTGGGCTCTCTGCAAGCAGGAAATTAAGGAAGTGTGTCATACCACATACCATATGTGCACATGTGTATGTGTGTGTGTGCATGCACATAAAGCTCTTTGACAAGATTGGGAAGATTATTAGTTTCCACTGTTTAAGAAAATCCCTGTACAATTATTAGCTGACCATTAAATTGGCTGAACAGACACTTTAGTGACTATAAGACACAGAATACAGATTTCACAAAATTAGTTTTAAAAGTCCAGCAAATTAAAATCTGACTTCCACAGCTTGCACATTATGTCATATGTAAAATGTTCAATATTCTAAATAAAATTATGAGACATGCAAAGAAATGAGTTCAGGGTTGGGGATTTAGCTCAGTGGTAGAGCGCTTGCCTAGCAAGCACAAGGCCCTGGGTTTGATCCTCAGCTGAAAAAAAGAAAGAAAGAAAGAAAGAAAGAAAGAAAGAAAGAAAGAAAGAAAGAAAGAAAGAAAGAAAGAAGAGTTCATAGTGTATACACACAAAAAAAATGCACTGAAAGTAACTATCTTTGAAGAAGTCTGCATGTTGGACATATATGACAACGATTTTATCTGTATTAACATGTATTAATGTATTAATGGAGTTGTCATAGTTAGGGTTACTATTGCTACAGCTCACATAGCTTATCTTCTAGGTTCCAGTTGGATCCATTCCTCTGCTGTTGCTGTTCTTGGTGGTTATCTCATGGTGCTGGCATCTCCAAAATTCTGGGGTCACTTACTGCAACCAGGCTGTACTTTCACCAATAGCCTCTCCTGGGCTCTCTTCAGGGACTCCAGCCCTGCTACACAGTGCCAAGCCTCAGCTTCTCTCCACGACCCCTTCATGATTTCAAAACCAGTACCACCTGGGTGACTCTTACACTACCAAGTTGGGCTGTTAGCCCTAGTTACAACCTGGGTTGTCTCTGGAACACAGCTTCTGTGTGCTCATCCTGAGGAACCACTTCCTAGAGGATTTCACCTCAATGATGCTGCTCTCTTCTTAACAGCAGTTGGTTCTTTGCTCCAGCTGGCTAGCTACCACATATTCTTCACACAAATGGCCCAGTGTTGAGTTTTTGCTTCCCTCTGAAACTTCACAAGCCAGGCCTCTGTTGTCTGCACTGCTCTCAACATTCTTATCATCCAAGCTCCTACATAACAGCCCACTAGGCTCTTCACACTCAATGGCTTTTCTAGCCCAAATTTCCAAAGTCTTTACATAATCCTTCCCATACCATGATCAGGTCTGTCACAGCAATACCCTACAATCCTGGTACCAATTCCTGTGTTGGTTTTCCATGATGAAACACTGTGACCCAAAAGCATGTTGGGAAAGAAAGGGCTTATTTGGCTTACACTTCTACATCTCTGTTCATCATCAAAGGAAATCAGAACAGGAACTCAAACAGGGCAGGAACATGGAGGCAGGAGCTGAAGGAGAGACCATGGAGGAGTAATACTTACTGGCTTGCTTCCCCCTGGCTTGCTTAGCCTGCTCTTTTATAGAACCCAGGACCACCAGCCTAGAGATTGCATCACCCACGATGGGCTGGGCCCTCCCTTATCAACCACTAATTTTAAAAATGCCCTACAGGTTTGCCTGCAGCCCAATCTTACAGAAGCATTTTCTCAACTGAGGGCCCAGTCTCTCAAATGACTCCAGCTTGTGTCGAGTTCAAAACTAGCCAGCACAGTAGTGAAGTGTGATATTTCAATACTGGGCAGTCAACAAATCAAAACATTTCCCTCTCTTCACCATTTCTTTATGCTTGGTGACTTTGGATTTCTCTCTTCTAGCTCTTTATAACCTGTATATTAAGTTAACTTCCAGTAATCATTACTTTACTTTCAAGTTGACTTTATTTATTTTTTGCTTCCAAATCTAAGAGAGAATGGTGTTTGTCTTTGTCTAGCTTATTTCACTTAGATTACTGTACTTTAGTTCCTTCCATTTTGCTGAAATTGAAAGAATTTTATTTTTCTTTCCAGCTGATAATTTTGCCATTGTGTATATATATATATACCACATTGTCTTTATCCATTCATGCATTAATGGGAAACTAGACTGATTCCATATCTTAGCTATTGTGAATAGTGTTTCAATAAACATGAGAGTGTAGCTATAACTACTATGGTGACTTCATTTCCTCTGTGTTTATGTACAGAGTGTAACAGCTGAATCACATAGTAGATCAATTTTTAGCTTTCTCATGTCCATTATACTTTTGGCTATACTAATTGAGCTAATTTGCAATACCAAATAGTTTATAATAGTTCTTTTTCCTCCATATCCTGACCAACATTTGTTATCATTAATCTGAAAACAGCTATTGTAACTGAGGTGTGGTGATTTCTTGATATAATTAGATTTGCAGTTCACTGATGGCTAGGCTTAGTGTTTTGCATTAATTATAGTCTCATCACTGTGACAAAATGCATTACAGAAACAACTTAAAGGATAAAGGATTTATTTTGGCTTATTATTTCACAGGGTTCGATACATGACCACTTGTTTCATTGAAAGCAGGTGGTAGAGGAAGCTGACTAGGAAATAGAAGAACACAGAAGGTTTTGTGGACAAGATACTCCCAAGAGGCCCCTCTCTCGGTGATCTACATCCAGCTAGTCCAGCCTTATAAAGTTTTTACAACACTCTGAAGTACTACCACCATCTGGGAGCCAAACATTTAACACACGAACTTGTGGAGCCATTTCATTTTCAAATGATAAAATTCTGCTCCTTTACTCCCAGAACTCATGTCCACTTCATACTACAAAACACACTTAGTCAATGTATGTGAGTCTCTAAAGTCTTAAGAGTGCCAGCAATTTTCAAAAGTCTAAGTCCAGAATCTCCACTGAGACTCAAGGCCTCTTGAAACACCTGGAAAATCAAAAGGAAAATCACACACTTCTAATATACATTGACAACAAAAAAGCATTCCCAGCATCAAATGACGGGATATGAGATTAATAAAGGATAGCATCTTGGAGCAACACTGAAACTGAGTAGGGCAAACATAGTTTGAGCTCCAGCTGTCTTGGGAAGTTTTGTCCCTATGGCCTTTCATGTTTCAGCCTATATCATCTCTCTCTTGGACTGACTCTATTCACTGCCTGTACTATTCCTCAGCAGTGTTCCACATTCTTAGTATGTCCAATGTCCTGAGTTCTCCAACAGTGTAGGATTTATTCTTTAAATATTTGTCTTTCTGAGAGATCCTGTTACCCATTGCATGGCCTCTTAGGCTTATCTTTGTAATCTTTGTGGCAGGCTCTATGATGATACTGTTTGTGTATTCTGCATTCCTACAAAACCAGCATCACAAGGATGATGTTAAGGGCTGTTGCCTGCTCAAGCAGTGTCTGTGCCCTGTCTATCTATAGCAGTCTCTGAATGCCTAGGCTGCTGAAACTAGGAAAACCCTTCCCTAGGTGGCCCTATGTTAGAGGGGCATCCCAGCAACTCTCTCTTCTTAGGATAATGCTCTCAAATGAATTCACAATTTTATACCTTTGAGTCTGAAATAGGTAGGATGACTCCTAGGAAGTTGCAAAGACTCCTTCCCATTGTACCAATGTAAGACACTTGGCTTTAATTTAATGGTGCTGATCTCTTTAAAAACAAGTCTCTGCTTATTTGTAATATTCAATCAATTATTTTTTTCTGGATAAATATCAGCTTTTCAAATATTTTTTATCTCTATTCTCATTACAGATGCCCATTACGAACATCCAGCAATGACCATGCTTTAACCTGAATGCTATTCGATGAAAATTTCTCTGCTAAATTGTTCAGCATTTTTTTTTTAAATTTAGCCTCATTCAAAGTCCAAAGACCTGGGCAAAAAGTAGACTTTTTTGTGGCATGAGTTGATGTGGTAGTTGGAATGAAAATGGCCTCCTTTGGCCTGTGTCTCCACACTCTTTTGGATTCCTCCCCTAATCTAGTTCCAAAGATTTGAGAACCTGGTGATCAAGTTTAGTCCCAATAATGAAGCACTCACTCCTCTGGTACCATTAGTCAGTTCATCATAGATGTCATGGAAGAATAAACAAAGGGAAGACATGTATTTTGGCTCATGGTTTCAGAGTGTTCTGGCCATAATGGATGGGGAGGCACAGTTCATGTCACTGTGATTAGGACATAGGGAAAAGAGAGAAGAAAGGGACAATGATAATAAACTCCCAAGGGCTCACCTTCAATGACCTACTTCCTCCTCTAGTACTTCTCTACCTATTAATGACATTATATATGTTTATGTGTTTATTAATCATTTGTATAACTTCATTGTAGAAATACCTATTCAAATATTTTTGTTGGTTTTGAAACTATTTCTTTTTATTGTTAAAAACTAAGAGGTAATATATTTTGAATTCTGGACACTTACCAGATATATTATTTAAAAATACCTTCTCCAATTCCGTGTAATCTTTTTGCTTTATTGATAGTATTGTTTGAATCAAAAAGGTTTTAATTTTGATGAAATATAACTTACCTGTTTTTCTTTTTGCTGATTTTGTTGCAGTATCATTTGCAAGAATTTGCCACTAAATACAAGGTCTCAAAGGGATGTAGCTCTTGGATATCTTCTAAAAGTTTTATAAACTTAACTCCTACTTATAAGTCTTTGATCTATTTTAAGATAAATTACATAATGTTGCATTATGATTGGGAAATGAAATGAGTTCCATGCATTCAGAGAAAATCCATATAAAAACCTAGTATATTATCCAATAACTAAAAGATATGTTGATTAATTTATTTATGTTTTATTATATTTGTGTTTTAATTTTACATATCAGCCATGGATTCCCCTGCCCTCCCCCATCCCGCCCCCTGCCTCCACCTGCCCCCAGCCCCTCCCCTCCATTCCCATATCCTCTAGGGCCAAGACTCCCCTTGGGATTCAGCTCAACCTGGTGGATTCAGTACAGGCAGGTCCAGTCCCCTCCTTCCAGGCTGTGCAAAGTGTCCCTGTGTAAGCCCAAGGTTCCAAACAGCCAGCTCATGCACTAAGGACAGGTCTGGGTCCCACTGCCTGGGTGTCTCCCAGACAGTTTAAGTTATTCAGTTGTCTCACTTATCCAGATGGCCTGATCCATGTGTTTCCATTCGTTTGGCTATTTGTCCCTGTGCTTTTCCAATCTTGGTCTCAACAATTCCAAGAAGAGAAAGGGAGAACAAGGAATAACAGACCATGATGAATGAAGACCACATGAGAACAGAGAGAAGCAAAGTGCTAGAGAGGTCCCAAGAAATCCACAATGATACATCGACTGTAGACTACTGGCAATGGTAGAGAGAAAGCCTGATCTGACCTAGTCTGGTGGTGATCAGATGGCCAAACACCCTAACAGTGGTGCTGGAACTCTCATCCAATAACTGATGGAAGTGGATGCAGAGATCCTTGGCCAGACCCCAAGTGGAGCTCCAGGAGTCCAATTGTTGAGAAAGAGGAGGGACTATAAGAAGGATATGTTGATTTTTTTAAAAGTTTGAGAATTACCCTTCATGAAATGATAATGCTAACAAGATCATAGAAGAAAACTTTCCCAGCTTAAAGAAGGAAATGCCTATGAAGATATAAGAAGCCTATAGAACACCAAACAGACTAGACCCCCCCAAAAAGTCCCCTCACCACATAATAATTAAACAACTAAACATACAGAATAAAGAAAGAATATTAAGGGCAGCAAAGGAAAAAGGCCAAGTGACTTATACAGGCAAACCCATCAGAATAACACCCAATTTCTTGATGGAGATTTTGAAAGCCAGAAGGACCTGGACAGATATAATGCAGACACTGAGAGACCATGGATGCCAGCCTAGACTAATATACCCAGCAAAACTTTCAATCATCATAGATGGAGTGAACAAGACCTTCCAAGACAAAACCAGATTTAAACAATACTTATCCACAAACCCAGCCCTACAGAAAGCACTAGAAGGAAAATTCCAACCTAAGGAAGGCAGATACACCCATGAAAACACAGGCAATAGATAACACCACAGCAGGAAACCCCAAAGAAGAGAAGTACACACACACTACCACCAAAAAATAAAAATAACAACAGGAACGAACGATCACTGGTCATTAATATCCCTTAATATCAATGGACTTAATTCACCTATAAAAAGACACAGACTAACAGAATGGATACGAAAACAGGACCCATCTTTCTGCTGCATACAAGAAACACACCTCAAATTCAAAGACAGACAAGTCCTAAGAATAAAAGGCTGGGAAAAGACTTTCCAATCAAATGGTCTTAAGAAGCAAGCTGGTGTAGCCATCCTAATATCCAGCAAAATAGACTTCAAAATAAAATCAATCAAAAGAGATGATGAAGGACATTACATACTCATGTCAGGAAAGATCCACCAAGATGAAGTCTCAATTCTGAACATTCATGCCCCAAACACAAGGGCACCCACATATGTAAAAGAAACATTAATAAAGCTTAAATCACATATAAAACCCCACACATTAAAAGTGGGAGACTTCAACACCCCACATTCACCTCTGGACAGAATGGCCAAATTGAAACTTAACAGAGATGTAATGGATTTAACTGATGTTGTGGCACAAATGGACTTAATTGGTATCTACAGAACATTCTACCCAAACAAAAAAGAATATACCTTCTTCTCATCACCCCATGGAACCTTCTCTAAAATTGACCACATACTTGGCCACAAAACAAAACTCAACAGATACAAAACAATTGGAATAACCTCCTGTGCTCTATCAGACCACCAGGGTTTAAAGTTAGATTTCAACAACAGAAAAAAAACTACAGAAATCCTACAATCTCATGGAAACTGAACAATGCTCAACTGAATCACCAATGGGTTAAGGAAGAAATAAAGAAAGAAATTAAAGACTTCCTAGAGATCAATGAAAATGAATATACCACATACCCAAACTTATGGGATACTATGAAAGCAGTGCTAAGAGGGAAATTCATAGCACTGAATGCACACATAAAGAAGCTGGAGAAATCTCATGCTAGTGACTTGACAGCACACCTGAAAGCCCTTGAACAGGAAGGAGCAAAGTCTCCCAGGAGGAACAAGAAGTTATCAAATTGAGAGCTGAAATCAATAAAATAGAAATAAAGAGAACATTAAAAAGGATTGATGAAACAAAGAGTTGGTTCTTTGAGAAGATCAACAAGATAGACAAGCCCTTATCCAAACTAACCAAAAGAAATAGGGAAAGCATCGAAATTAACAAAATCAGAAATGAAAAGGGGGACATAACAACAGACAATGAGGAGATCCAGAGAATCATCAGGTCATACTTCAAAGACCTCTACTCCACAAAACTGGAAAATCCAAAAGAAATGGATAATTTTCTGGATAGGTACCACATACCTAAGTTAAATCAAGACCAGATAAACCATTTAAATAGTCCAATAAACCCGAAGGAAATAGAATCAATCATAAAAAGTCTGCAACCAAAAAAAGCCCTGGACCTGATGGTTTCACTGCAGAATTCTACCAGATCTTCAAAGAAGACTTAATAGCAATACTCTTTAAATTGTTCCACACAATAGAAGCAGAAGACATATTAACAAACTCCTTCTGTGAGGCTACAATTACCCTGATTCCTAAACCAAACAAAGATGCAACAAAGAAAGAGAACTACAGACCGCTCTCCCTCATGAACAATGATGCAAAAATACTCAATAAAATTCTGGCAAACAGACTCCAAGAACACATCAAAACAATTATCCACCATGATCAAGTAGGCTTCATCCCAGGGATGTAAGGGTGGTTCAACATACAAAAGTCAGTCAATGTAATACACCATATAAACAAACTCAAGGGAAAAAACCACATGATCATCTCACTAGATGCAGAAAAGGCATTTGACAAAATCCAACACCCCTTCATGATAAAGGTCTTGGAGCGATCAGGAATACAGGGAACATACCTAAACATAATAAAGGCAATCTACAGCAAGCCAACAGCCAACATCAAATTAAATGGAGAGAAACTCAAAGCAATACCACTAAAATCAGGAACAAGGCAAGGCTGTCCCCTCTCCCCCTACTTATTCAATATAGTACTTGAAGTTCTAGCCAGAGCTATAAGAGAACATAAAGAGATTAAGGGGATACATATTGGAAATGGAGAAGTCAAGCTCTCCCTATTTGCAGATGACATGTTAGTGTACATGAGTGACCCCAAAAATTCAAACAAGGAACCGATACAGCTAATAAAAACCTTCAGCAACATTGCAGGATACAAGATCAACTCAAAAAAATCAGTATCCCTTGTATATACAGTAGACAAACAGGCTGAGAAGGAAATCAGAGATACATCACTCTTTACAATAGCCACAAATGATATAAAATACCTTGGGGTTACTCTAACTAAGCATGTGAAGGACCTATATGACAAGAACTTTAAGTCCCTGAAAAAAGAAATTGAAGAAGATGTCAGAAAATGGAAAGATCTCCCATGCTCATGGATAGGCAGGATTAACATAGTAAAAATGGCGATCTTACCAAAAGCAATCTATAGATTCAACACAATTCCCATCAAATTACCAACACAATTCTTCACAGATCTGGAAAGAATAATACTCAACTTCATATGGAAAAAAAAAAACCCAGGATAGCCAAAAGAATCCTATACAATAAAACAACCTCTGGAGGCATCACAATCCCCGACCACAAGCTCCACTATAGAGCTACCATAATAAAAACAGCTTGGTAATGGCATAAAAACTGACATGTGGACCAATGGAATCGAATTGAAGACCCTGACATTAACCCGCACACCTATGAACATATAATTTTTGACAAAGAAGCCAAAAAATGTACAATGGAAAAAAGAAAGAATCTTCAACAAATGGTGTTGGCATAACTGGATGTCAATGTGTACAAGGCTGCAAATAGATCCATATCTGTCACCGTTCACAAAACTTAAATCCAAGTGGATCAAAGACCTCAACATAAATTCAGCTAATCTGAACCTGTAGAGAAAGTAGGAAGTACTCTTGAATGCATTGGCACCAGAGATAACTTTCTAAATATAACACCAGTAGCACAGACACTGAAAGAAACAATCAATCAATGGGACCTGCTGAAACTGAGAAGCTTTTGTAGAGCAAAGGACACGGTCAACAAGACAAAGTGACAGCCTACAGAATGGGAAAAGGTGTTCACCAACCCCACATCTGACAGAGGGCTGATATCCAGAATATATGAAGAACTTATGAAATTAGACATCAAAATGCCCAACAGTCCAATTAAGAAATGGGCTATAGAACTAAACAGAGAATTCTCAACAGAGGAAGTTCAAATGTCTGAACGACATTTAAGGAATTGCTCAACATCCCTAGTTATCCAGGAAATGCAAATCAAAAACGACTCTGAGATACCACCTTACACCTGTCAGAATGGCTAAGATCAAAAGCACAGAAGACAGCTTATGCTGGAGAGGATGTGGAGCAAGGAGAACTCTCCTCCACTGCTGGTGGGAATGCAAGCTTGTACAGCCACTTTGGAAATCAATATGGCACTTCCTTAGAAAATTGGGAATCCATCTCCCCCAAGACTTTGCTATAGCACTCTTGGGCATATACCCAAGGTATGCTCAATCATACCACAAAGGCATTTGCTCAGCTATGTTCCTATCAGCATTGTTTGTAATAGCCAGAACCTGGAAACAACCTAGATGCCCTTCAACTGAAGAATGGATAAAGAAATATGGTACATATACACAATGGAGTACTACTCAGCAGAGAAAAACAATGACATCATGAGGTTTGCAGGCAAATGGATGGATCTAGAAAAAATCATCCTGAGTGAGGTAACCCAGACTCAGAAGGAAACATGGTATGTACTCACTCATAGGAGGATACTAGATGTAAAACAAAGATGAGTAGACTGCTACACAACTCCAGGGAGGCTACCTAGAAAACGGGACCCTGGGAAAGACCCAAGGATCACCCAATGACAGAGAAATGGATGAGATCTACATGAACAACCTGGATGACAGTGGGAGTAATGAAGGGCAAGATTTGAGGGAAAGAACGCTTAGGGGAACAGGAGATCCCAGCTGGATCAAGAACAGAAAGGGAGAATGAGGAATAACAGACCATGATAAATGAAGACCACATGAGACCAGGAATAGGCAGAGTGCTGGAGATGTCCCCAGAAATCCACAATGATATATCCTCTGTAGTCTGCTGGCAATGGTCGAGAGAAAGCCTGATCTGACCTAGTCTGGTGATCAGATGGCCAAACACCCTAACAGTCGTCTTGGAACTCTCATCCAATAACTGATGTAAGTGGATGCAGAGATCCTCAGCCAGGCCCCAGGTGGAGCTCCAGGTGTCCAACTGCCGAGAAAGAGGAGGGTCTGCAAGAGCATGAATTGTTGAATCCAAGATTGCAAAAAGCTCAGGGACAAATAGCCAAATGAATGGAAGCGCATGAATTATGAACTAAAGGCTGTGGAGCTCCCAGCTGGATCAGGCCCTCTGGGTAAGTGAGACCATTGAATAGCTTGATCTGTTTGGGAGGAACCCAGTCTGTGGGACCAGGATCTGTCCTTAGTGCATGAGCTGGCTGTTTGAAACCTTGGGCTTACATAGGGACACATGCTCAGCTTGGAAGGAGGGGACTGGACCTGCCTGTACTGAATCCACCAGGTTTAAATGAATTCCCAGGGTTGCCTTGATCCTGGAGGACATGGGAATGGAGGAGAGGGGCTGGGGGGAAGGTGGGGGTGGGGGTGGGAGAGGGGAGGACAGGGGAACCCATGGCTGATGTATAAAATTTAAAACACATAATAATAAAGAAAAAATCGGGAAAAAAAGAAATCAGGAAAGAGTTCTATTCACAAGAACTTTAAAGATATCTAGGAACAAATCTGAGCAGAAGGGAAAACATCATCACAGTAAACATTTCAATACAATGAAGAAAAAAACTGAGTAAGATACCAGATGATGAAGACATCTCACACTTACAGATTGGTAGAGTTAATATTTGAAGATAATTGCATTACCCAAAGTGATCTAAAGACTTAACAAAATCCCATCGAAAGTCCAAAGCCATTCTTGACAAAAATTAGGAAAAAATTCTGAAATTTATGTAGAAGTACAAAAGACCTTGAAAAGCCAAAACAATCCTAATCAGAATGCTGAAGGTATCACAATACCCAATTTCATCTCATATATAGAGCCACAGTAACAAAAACATCATCATGGTGCTAGATTAGAACAGAGGACCCAGAAGTAAATCCACATAGGCAGATCTGTCTAATCTTTGGTAAACGTGTCAATAATATACATTGACAATGAGATAGCCTCTTCAACAAATGATGGTGGGTATATTCACATGTAAAACAGTGAAAGTAGATCCATGTACTTATCCTATACAAAAAGTCAATTCAAAATGAATCAAAGATGTGAATATTAGTAAGACATGAAACTCAGTAGTACATTCTCCCTTATGATCTGTGACATCCTCAGATGTAGACTTCTGACCAGGCATGTAGTCCTTCCCCTGGAGTGGGTAAAAGGTTTGTGATCTTTCTCAAATTTTTAGTGTGAATTACAAAGGGAAAAGTAGTAATTTTATGGTGGAGAAACACAGCAAAAAAAAAAAATACTGAAACCATGTGATCAAGTTTAACATCTCCAGTGTTGATAAGTTTTATCAATACCTCTGCAGTGCTGTGTGTGTGTGTGTGTGTGTGTGTGAGAGAGAGAGAGAGAGAGAGAGAGAGAGAGAGAGAGAGAGAGAGAGAGAGAGAGAGAGAGAGAGAGGGAGAAGGAGAGGGAGAGGGAGAGGGAGAGAGAGAGAGAGAGAGAGAGAGAGAGAGAGAGAGAGAGAGAGAGAGAGAGACTCCTGCAGAAAAGGTAAATGACCTCAGTGTAATAAAGAGAAAACATCAGAGGAAACCCAATTGACAGCTGTTTAGTAAGTATCTAAAGCATGCATTACAAAAGTATCAAGATTGTCAATGACAAGGACATATTTAGAAACTTTAAGAAACTGAAATAGATTTAAATGCATGCTAGAACCAATTGCAGTCATGAATCTGGTATTCAATATTGTATTAAACAGAAAAGAAACATCAGTAGAACAAATGGTGAACTTTGAGAGAAGTTTTTAGGTAAGTTTCTCATTTTGGTAATTGTGTAATGGCTGTTAGATGTTAATACTGGGAAAGTTGGGTTAAGGTTACAGCTCTCTGTATTATTTTTTAACTTTTAAATTTTTTCTTTTATTTTATTTAATTTTTATTTTTTAAATTGTTGTGTAACCTCTAGAATTGCTTCAAAATAAGAAAAAACAAAATTCTATGGCATAGTATAGCATAATATAATGATATGGATTTGTATTAGAGGTAAGCATCATACAACATCAAATTCATTATCTTAAGGATTTTTATACTACAAAGGTCAGTGGGTTTCAGCACATTTACAGTGCTCTCTAGCCCATTAGAGCTAGTTTCAGAGCATTTTCATCACCTCCAAAAGAATTTTCTGTACCCATGAAGCAATCATTTTCTGTTTCATACTCCTCCCAGCCTTTGGAAACCACTAAACTGATGATGGATTTGCCTGTTCCCTACATTTCATACAAATTGCATGGAACAGTATGTGCTTTTTTCTGCTTTTGTTTCCTCCCTTTAGGTCTTAGGTATACACTAAAGAAAATTAAAAACAGATGTTCAAAAAAATTGTTCTCTCTAGTTTTCTTTTGGTGTTGTGTCTTTGCCTGGTTTTGGCCAGCCCTAAATACATATATGAGTACTGCTAAATGGACTCTACAGCTTGTGTTTACACATACACATTTATATATAGATGTAAGTAATAATAAAGAAGAAGAGGTCATGAAGCTGAGAAGGAGGAGGAGTTGGAAGGGAAAAGCTGAGGTGGAAATCATGCAAATGCAGCACTCATGTATGAAATTCTCAAAAAATAAATAATAAAAAAATGTTAAAAGTTGTACACTAATGGTCTTTAGTGACCTAAATCATAATACTTGCAAACAGAAACAACTAAAGATATTAATTCACTAATGAATGGATTAAAAAATTAAGTAGACATATAATGGGATATTAAAATGTATAAAGTACATATTGTAATGTGGATAAATCTTAGAAATATTACTCTAAATTGAACCATATTTTTAAGTTGCCATATATACATATGCTACAGAGCTTTATGTATTATAAAAATTTTAGTAAAACTACATGAATAACTGATCTAAAGGTACATAAAATGATTAAATACTGTAGGTAGTCAAGGTTTTGTAAATGTGACAACTGGCATAAAACTAAAACTATATGTAATATATATGAATGTACTTGTATGTATCATGAAGAGCTACCAAGTCAGCAGCATAAATATATTTGTGCAGAAAACTTTAGTTTAGTATAGAAAATACTCCTATGACAATCTCTAAAATTCTACATGAAATATTTTAACTTTTGTTTTGCTTTCAGGAATTTGTGCTTTATGAAAGTTAACATAAGTACAGGAAGGCACAATAAAAACATAAAAAGTAAGACTGTTCGATTTAAGGTCATCTTTATTCATGCAATTATGCTCTCATCCTTTTAAGATGCCAAAGATTACATAAATGTTCAAATATGCATAAAATGGCTGAAAACTACACAAAGCTGTTAACACTGTTACCTCTGAGAAGTTGTTAAGGAGGTAAGAGTAGAGAAACTTTCATTTAAAAACCCTCTGTGCTGCTTTTTTTTCCTTGAGAATTACTTGTTTTTACTTCTCTTTACTTTGAGGAGTGCTGTTCAACTCACTGTGGTTCACAGAGTAGCATTAGCTACTCTGAGTTTGTGTGACTCCCTTAATTTTACACATTAGGAAACGGATCCAGAAAATGAGATGGCTTATTCAGACACAGCCTGTACTTGAAGCCGTTTGGGGAAGTAAATCCTCCAGACTCTTGCAGTTCTTTTTCCATTCCCCCACACCTGTTCAGTTACATTGCCCATTCCTATGAAATATAATCACAAAACCATCAGTCATTCCAAATGTTCCAAGGATGTTTCCGGAGTGCACGATTCAGAACAGCAATGGAAAGATTCTCACAGTACAATATTTGTCTGTTACCATAATCCTAAAAACGGCAATCACATTTCCAAGAACGAAAACAGATGCAAATGCATAAGCATTTGGAACTGAAACATAGGCATGTGTTCAGAGGCCATGAATAGCTTCTTTTTCCTCCCTAGACATAGTTTAACGATGTGATCTTTTCAGCTTTCAGAAGAGCAACGGCTGAGATTCCAGCTTAATCCTTAGGTAACAACTCCCAGTGAGGCCTGTTGGTACTGTGCCTAGTATCTTATGTAGGGAATTCTGTATTAATGGTGTGGCTGTGGGGGAGGAAAGGGGTGTCACAACAACCTTCAGACCAAGTAACTACCTGAATGTCTGGCTGATGGGATTTGTTCTGTGAAAATATTCAATTATTACATTACCAGATTTTTAAAATAGAGTCTTAACATTTATGAGCCATGAGGATGATTTAGGTATTTGATTCATATTATAGAAGATGTATGGTGTCTTTTTCATATTTAGGGTAACAACTAAGAGGGAATTGACCTGAGCTTTCAGTGCTTTATTTATTCAGAGGGTCTCAAAGTATGATTCTCTGGACCACCAGCATTAGTGAGACTTGTATTCCAATTTTTTTTTCTAAAAAGAACAGACTGTAGTCAGCCAAATTTGAGAATTTTCATTCCCACTTGTGAATAGCCATTTGCTGAATATCTCCTTTGGGTCAAGCTCTATGCTAGGTTTTGTAGCTGAAGTTTTTCTGTGTCCTGCCTGGCCCGTGGTCAGGACAAATCTCTCTCACCCACCAGTCCCTCAGCTGCTTGGACCCAAGTAAACACACAGAGGCTTATATTATTTATGAAGTGGATGGCCATTAGCTAAAACTTATTACTGACTAGCTCTTTCACTTAAATTAACCCATAATTCTTATTTACGTTTAACCACATGGCTTGGTACCCTTCCTCAGTTCCGCCTTCATATCTTGCTTCCTCTGGCTGGCTGGCGACTCCTGACTCAGCCTTCCTCTTCCCAGAATTCTCCTTGTCTGCTTATCCCATCTATACTTCCTGCCTGGCTACTGGCCAATCAGCATTCCCCCCCCCCTTTTTTTTTATTATATTTGTGTTTTAATTTTACACATCAGCCATGGGTTCCCCTGTCCTTCCCCCTCCCACCCCTACCCCCATCTTCTCCTCATCCCCTCCCCTCCATTCCCATCTCCTCCAGGGCCAAGACTCCCCTGGGGATTCATTTAAACTTGGTGGATTCAGTACAGGCAGGTCCAGTCCCCTCCTGCCAGGCTGAGCAAAGTGTCCCTGTATAAGCCCAAGGTTCCAAACAGCCAGCTCATGCACTAAGGACAGGTCCAGGTCCTACAGCCTGGATGCCTCCCAAACAGTCAAAGCCACTCAACTGTCTCACTTATCCAGAGGGCCTGATCCAGCTGGGGGCTCCACAGCCTTTGGTTCACAATTCATGTGCTTCCATTCATCTGGCCTTTCGTCCCTGTGCTTTTTTCTAATCCTAGGCTCAACAATTCACGCTCCCACAGTCCCTCCTCCTTCTTGACAACTGGACACATGGAACTCCACCTGGGGCCTGGCTGAGGATCTCTGCATCCACTTCCATCAGTCACTGGATGAGAGTTCCAGCCTGACCTTCAGGGTGTTTGGCCATCTGATCACCGGACTAGGTCAGATCAGGCTTTCTCTCGACCACTGCCAGCAGTCTACAGAGGATGCATCACTGTGGACTTCAGGGGACCTCTCCAGCACTCTGCCCACTCCTGCTCTCATGTGGTCCTCATCCATCATGGATACTAGATGTAAAACAAAGATGACTAGACTGCTACACAACTCCAGGGAGGCTACCTAGAAAACGGGACCCTAGGAAAGACCCAGGGATCACCCAATGTCAGAGAAATGGATGAGATCTACATGAACAACCTGGACGAGAGTGGGAGAAATGAAGGGCAAGGTTTGAGAGAAGGGAGGCTTGGGGGAGCAGGAGATCCCAGCTGGATCAGGAACAGAAAGGGAGAACAAGGAATGGTAGACCATGATGGATGAGGACCACAAGAGCATTTTATTTATCAACCAATCAGAGTAACACATTCACAGCATACAGAGCGATACCACCCATCAAAGTTTTTCAATGTATATTGTATCATTTAATTCTTCAAGCAAGGCATTTTACATACTATTTACTTAAGGTTGGTACTTAAAGCCAAAGAGGTTGTTTCTAAACTATGAAGAAGGTAACCCAGATTTCTTTTCTGCACTCTTCCACCTACTCTTCCTTCTTTATACTATTGCTGCCATGACACTACTTCTAAGTTTCTAACATTTGTATATGATAGAAAGCTAACTATCAGAATTCTAGTTTAATCTCTTACTGTGTGGCTTTGGGTAGCATCCTTCCTTTCTTTGGGCTTCAGTTTATTTATAAAGTGAGAGTGCTCTATTTATCTTTGACATTTCTATCAACAGAATAGAGATGATTTATTTCATGCATTTATTTTATTTCCTAGTTTTTATCCTTAATTTTTAAAAATTAGATATTTGAGAGCTTTGGGTTCTGCACATGTTTTGGTTATATTCATCTCCCACTTTTCCCAGATTTACCCCTGCCTCCCTATTTATCCAACTTAGCATACTTTTCTTTTTAACTCCTTCAAGACCTATTCATGCTATCCAAAATATTCTTGAAAGTGTGATCATCTGTTGAAGAGGGGTTCACTTATCTATGGCTAAGATAGAATTGTATGCCCACTTCTTCCCTCCATGCTGGAAATTGGTGTGACTTAAGGTTGGACAGATTTTATGCATGATGCATGATGTCTCAACCATTGTGAGTTTATACAGTTAGTTGTCTTGCTGTATCTCAAAGATATTTCCTTGTAGTCATTCACCTCCTCTGGCCCTTAGACTTGTTTGTGTCTTCTTCCACAATTATCCCTGAGCCTTGGTAGGGTGGGGTGCAATATATTTATTCCATTTAGGGAATGCACATTGTTTAGTCTCTTATTCTCTGTACTTAGACCAGCTATGGGTTTTTGTGCTGATCAATCTGCTGCAAATAGAAATTTATTTCATAATGATTGAGAGACATATTTATCTATGGATATTATGATAGCTCGTTAGCAGAAATACCATGTCCATTTAACAGCATAATAGTAATAGGTTATCTTCTAAAGTCTATGGCCTGTCTAGCCTTAGGTGCTTGGTCTGCCAAAAGTGCCATGCCAGGAATGGATTTCATCTTGTGGAATGGGACTTATATTCAATCAGAAAGTTGTTGCTTACTCCCATGGTGTTCATACCACTATTGAAGCACTAGGCATGTTTTGCCAGGCCATCATTGTTGTAGCTTGTAGAATCAATTGCTGGGCATAACTGATAATTAGTTTTCCCCTCTGTGAACTTGCATTGTACCTTACAGTAGTAGGAAAGCTAGTCAATAGGGATGGAGCTTCTAGATCCATTCCAACTTTTCTTTCATTGTATTCTATGACTCAAGTGCATGTTGTCTTCAGCTGTAGCGTTTCCCCCCAAGTTCTGGAGGGTAACCAAAGCAATAGAAATCAATAGACTGTAATGTTTGGGGGTCTGAGACCTAATTGTTCAATGACTCCAAAAGAAGACGCCAATTTCTGGCTTTTTGCTAACCTCTGGTATCTAATAGGGACATTGTTACCCTGTTATGGAGTAAGTACATTTTACCTCTCTTTATGTATATTTATGTATTAGGAGGTTTCTGGAGTGATACGTTTCCATATGTCCTTTTTGAAAGGTCTTCAGTGTTAGTTATCTTTCCCTTTACTCTCTTTTCTATCCTACCACTGCTTTCCACCCCACATTAACCCTCCTTGTTTCATTATTCCTTTTTCAAGACTTTATATTAGTGGATTCTGTCTTCCCTCCCTAGAAACATTCCTCAAGTCCCCTTAGAAATTTCCTGTCCTGTATGGGCATTCTAAATGAAACACACATATCTGAAGATTCTAAGATAGCATCCATAGATGAGAGAAAACACATGATGTTTGTCTTTCTGGATATGGGTTACTTTGTCCAGAATGATTATTTTCACTTACATTTATTTACCTGTGAATTCCATTTTTTCTAATAGTTTAATAGAATTCCATTATATAAATATACCATGTTTTCTTTATCTGTTTATCATTTGATAGACATCTAGACCAATTCCATTTCCTGGCTATTATGAGCAGATGAACACAGATAAGCAGATTTCTCTGGAGTAGGTAATGAAGCCTTTTGGACATATGCCCAAGAATGGTATAACTGGATAATTTTTAGTTTTAGAGGAAACTCCACAGTGATTTTCACGTGGGTACATCAGTTTGCATTCCCATTAACAGCAAATAAGTGTTTGTTTTTTCCTGTATCTATGCTAGCTTGTGTTATTATTTGTGTTTTTAATCTTAGCCATTTTGACTGAGATAAGATGCAATCTCAAAGTAGTTTTAATTAGCACTTTCCTGTTGGCTAAGGATGTTGATTTTTTAAAATTGTTTCTCAAGTGTTTCCTTTTCACCTTTTGATTAATTTATTTAGTTCTATGCCCCATTTTTAATTGAGTTTGTTTTCTAATTTTTTAATTATTTAAAATTTTTTAAAGTGTATTTTAGATACTGACCAACTGTTCTATGTATATCTGTTAAAGATTTCTCTATTGCATAGGCTGCCTCTTTACTCAAATATTGATATCCTTTATTGTACAGAAACATTTTTATTTTCATGAGGTCCCACTTAATAATTGTTGATATTAATGCCTACACTATTAAGGTTCTGTTCAGAAAGTCCTTTCTTGTGCCAATGACTTCAAGCCACTCCTTATTCTCTTCTCTATCAGATTCAGGATATTAAATCTTGAAGTTCTTGAGCTATTGGGAGTTGAGTCTTGTGCAGCATGAGAAATTAGGATCACATTTTATTCTTCTAACATGTAGTTATACATTTTCATCTGTACCATTTATTGAAGATGTTTTTTCTCCAATGTGTATTGCTGGCTTCTTTGTTAAAAATCAGATGGCTGTAAGAGTATGGATTCATATGTGGGTCCTCAATTCTATTCCATTGAACAGTGACTTTGACTGTATTTCTATGTCAGTACAATGCTGTTTTCATTACCATAACTCTGTAGTGTAACTTGAAATCTAGGATGATGATCCATCCAGCAATTGGCTGTTGTTTAGCATTGTTTTGGCTACACTGTATCTTTTGTATTTCTATATTAAAATCGATGTTTTATTTCAATTTCTGTAAAGAATTACATTAGAATTTTGATGGGGATTGCATTTATTTTGTAGATTCCTTTTGGTAGGAAGGATATTTCAACAATACTGATCCTACCAATCCATAAGCATGGGAGATCTTTCCATCTGGTATCATTTCCAATTTATTTTATTTAGTGTCTTAATGTTTTCATTGTACAAGTCTTTTACTTCTTTGATTAGATTTATTCCAAACCATTTTGAAGCTATTGTGAATCGTATTGTTTCCTTGATTTTTTTCTTGGTTTGTTTTTTATTTGTGTATAGGAAGGCTATTGATTTTTGTCTCAAAGCACCCAGAGGGGGGGAAATCATATTGCCTATGGGTATATGAAGGTAAGAATGACAGCAATTTTCTTTTCAAAAACTATTCAAGGTAATTTTGCCAGAGAGTGGAGAAGTCCCTTCACATAATTTGAGAGCAAGTACTGAAAGGTGTTATGTAAGCCACCAAGGGAGGAAATCAATCAATAGCTCTACTCGGCTGTAAAGCTTACAAATTACAACAGTAACCAGTCTGACAAGATATCCTCAATGGTGTCATGGTGAAATTTTTATCTTGTAGGGAACCAAAAACTAACTGTCTAATTGTACCAAAAGTCACTCAATAGGAGGAAGTTTATTTGTGGTTCCATAAACCTAGTCATCTACTTATGGCTGGAGAGATCATAGACCCCAGAGGAAAACCTATTTACTGACATTTCCTTTATATAGATGAAGGAAACTCAAACACTGATATCCTTTGTTGTACAGAAACATTTTTATTTTCATGAGGTCCCATTTACTAATTGTTGATATTAATGCCTGCACTATTAAGGTCCTGTTCAGAAAGTCCTTTCTTGTGCCAATGACTTCAAGCCACTCCTTACTTTCTCCTATGTCAGATTCAGGATATTAAATTTTGAAGTTCTTGAGCTATTGGGAGTTGAGTCTTGTGCAGCATGAGAAATTAGGATCACATTTTATTCTTCTAACATATATATTTGGCTTTTCTAGACAGGGTTTCTCTGGGTAGCTTTGAGCCTTTCCTGGAACTCACTTTGTAGACCAGCCAGGCTGGCCTCGAGATCCACAAGATCCACAGAGATCCTACTGCCTCTGCCTCCCAAGTGCTGGGATTAAAGGCATGCGCCACCACTGCCAGGCCAAAGTACTTCTTTTTATACCCATGGATTAAGTGTAGTTTTCACTCCGTATCAAAGAAGGTTCTTTTTGCAGGTAACAAAGACTATTACAGAGATCTGTAACTAGAAAATACGTTCAAGAGTACTTCCTACTTCCTCTACTATCAGGTTCAGAGTAGCTGGATTTATGTTGAGGTCTTTAATCCACTTGGATTTAAGTTTTGTGCACGGTGACAGATATGGATCTATTTGCAGCCTTGTACACATTGACATCCAGTTATGCCAACACCATTTGTTGAAGATGCTTTCTTTTTTCCATTGTACATTTTTGGCTTCTTTGTCAAAAATTATATGTTCATAGGTGTGCGGGTTAATGTCAGGGTCTTCAATTCGATTCCATTGGTCCACATGTCGGTTTTTATGCCAGTACCAAGCTGTTTTTATTACAGTAGCTCTATAGTAGAGCTTGAGGGTGGGGATTGTGATGCCTCCAGAGATTGTTTCATTGTACAGGATTCTTTTGGCTATCCTGGGTTTTTTGTTTTTCCATATGAAGTTGAGTATTATTCTTTCCAGATCTGTGAAGAATTGTGTTGGTAATTTGATGGGGATTGCGTTGAATCTGTAGATTGCTTTTGGTAAGATCGCCATTTTTACTATGTTAATCCTGCCTATCTATGAGCATGGAAGATCTTTCCATTTTCTGACATCTTCAATTTCTTTTTTCAGGGACTTAAAGTTCTTGTCATATAGGTCCTTCACATGCTTAGTTAGAGTAACCCCAAGGTATTTTCTAAATATAACACCAGTAGCACAGACACCGAGAGAAACAATCAATCAATGGGACCTGTTGAAACGGAGGAACTTTTGTAGCGCAAAGGACACGGTCAACAAGACAAAGTGACAGCCTACAGAATGGGAAAAGGTCTTCACCAATCCCACATCTGACAGAGGGCTGATATCCAGAATATATGAAGAACTTAAGAAATTAGTAATCAAAATGCCCAACAGTCCAATTAAGAAATGGGCTATAGAACTAAACACAGAATTCTCCACAGAGGAAGTTCAAATGGCTGAAAGACATTTAAGGAATTGCTCAACATCCCTAATTATCTGGGAAATGCAAATCAAAATGACTCTGAGATACCACCTTACACCTGTCAGAATGGCTAAGATCAAAAGCACAGAAGACAGCTTATGCTGGAGAGGATGTGGAGCAAGGGGAACTCTCCTCCACTGCTGGTGGGAATGCGAGCTTGTACAGCCACTTTGGAAATCAATATGGCACTTCCTTAGAAAATTGGGAATCCATCTCCCCCAAGACCCAGTAGTAATACTCTTGGGAATATACCCAAGATATGTTCAATCATACCACAAGGGCATTTGCTCAGCTATGTTCCTATCAGCATTGTTTGTAATAGCCAGAACCTGGAAACAACCTAGATGCCGTTCAACTGAAGAATGGATAAAGAAAATATGGTACATATACACAATGGAGTGCTACTCAGCAGAGAAAACAATGACATCATGAGGTTTGCAAGCAAATGGATGGACCTAGAAACAATCATCCTGAGTGAGGTAACCCAGACTCAGAAGGACAAACACAGTATGTACTCACTCATAGGAGGATACTAGATGTAAAACAAAGACGACTAGACTGCTACACAACTCCAGGGAGGCTACCTAGAAAACGGGACCCTGGGAAAGACCTAGGGATCGCCCAATGACAGAGAAATGGATGAGATCTACATGAACAACCTGGACGACAGTGGGAGTAATGAAGGGCAAGATTTGAGGGAAAGAAAGCTTAGGGGAGCAGGAGATCCCAGCTGGATCAAGAACAGAAAGGGAGAATGAGGAATAACAGACCATGATAAATGAGGACCACATGAGACCAGGAATAGGCAGAGTGCTGGAGATGTCCCCAGAAATCCACAATGATATATCCTCTGTAGTCTGCTGGCAATGGTTGAGAGAAAGCCTGATCTGACCTAGTCTGGTGATCAGATGGCCAAACACCCTAACAGTCGTCTTGGAACTCTCATCCAATAACTGATGTAAGTGGATGCAGAGATCCTCAGCCAGGCCCCAGGTGGAGCTCCAGGTGTCCAACTGTCAAGAAAGAGGAGGGTCTGCAAGAGCATAAATTGTTGAATCCAAGATTGCAAAAAGCTCAGGGACAAATAGCCAAATGAATAGAAGCACATGAATTATGAACCAAAGGCTGTGGAGCCCCCAGCTGGATCAGGCCCTCTGGATAAGTGAGACCATTGAATAGCTTGATCTGTTTGGGAGGAACCCAGTCTGTGGGACCAGGATCTGTCCTTAGTGCATGAGCTGGCTGTTTGAAACCTTGGGCTTACACAGGGACACATGCTCAGCCTGGAAGGAGGGGATTGGACCTGCCTGTACTGAATCCACCAGGTTTAAATGAATCCCCAGGGTTGCCTTGATCCTGGAGGACATGGGAATGGAGGGGAGGGGCTGCGGGGAAGGTGGGGGTGGAGTTGGTGGGGAAGGACAGGGGAACCCTTGGCTGATGTATAAAATTTAAAACACATAATAATAAAGAAAAAATATTTATTAAAAAAATAGTACCCAAGGAAAGGAAAATATCATTTTTGGTAGACTGGAAAAAATAAAATTATTAAAATACAAAAACAAATGCAGAAAATAAGTGAGTGTGGAGTACCCAACTCTAGTCTTTGCATCTACAACACAACCCCTATACCTAAGACTCAGGGAACATTGCTAAAGATTCTAAGAACCAGAGGACTATGACACCTACTTCAAGATAATGTTTTCCAAATACAACAAGGAAGATGTGCCCTTTAAATCTCAACAACACGGTTGCCTAAACAAGACCTCTATAATAACAGCACCAGCCAAGAGGCAAATGTGGATGGGGGGATTTTCATCCCTAGCTGAAGAACTACAGGCATTCCTGTAGCTACTGAGAGAGTGGCAATCAGTTTTATTCAAGGATGAGCTTCCTAGTAGGCTACCCAACTCCAAATGGTTAGTCTTAAATATGTATACATAAGAGCAACTGTGCTATATACTTTATACAAGAAATCAGCTTTAAGGATCAATATTGAAATCCATTTATCTAAGTGGGTGAAACATGAAAACACTAAGCAAAACAGAGCAGAGTGGCCATACTCGTATCAACCAATTTCATGTGCATGTATAAAGAGGAACACTTAATAATGATAAAAGGGCTGTATTCATCCAAAGAAATAACTCTAAGTGTATATGAACTTAATAAGAGAGTTTCAAGGTACATAAAGCAAAACCAGATTAATGATAAATCCAGAAGTTATTTAGCCATTTAGTTGTAACTCTCACTATGAGAAAAACTAAATGGATAGAAAAACAACAAAATTATCAAACAGTTGAACACTACTATCCACAAGATTCATCTAATTTGTATTTGTAGAACAAGTTGCCAAACAGCAGAATAAAATTATGTTAAATGCACTTAAAATAGATACCATATTATGGTTCATCAAAAACTTTTCAATAAAATTCAAGAGGATTGAACTCATATAAAGAATATATTCCAACCAGTGCTGGAGAGATGGCTCAGAGGTTAAGAGCACTGGCTATTCTTCCAGAGGTCCTGAGTTCAATTCCCAGCAACCACATGGTGGCTCACAACTGTAATGAGATCTGGTGCCATCTTCTGGCCTGCAGGCATACATGCAGGCAGAACACTGTATACATAATAAATAAATCTTAAAAAAAAAGTTTAAAAAAATATATTCCAACCAAATATGCTCTGAGTTAAACTAGAGATCAATAGCAGATGGATAGCTGGAAATCCACAGTATTCAGGTATTAATTGTCATATGATTCAAATGCATCAAAAAGGGTATTAAAACATTTTGGAATAAATTAAAATAAAACAGCATATAAAAATTATTAGATTCAATTAAAGTACTTCATGGGAGTGAGGAATTGCTCTACTTGTACTAAGAACAAAAGTCTAGTAATACACAGAAAGCTGTAAGTTATCTCACAGTAACTTATTATAGATTAATTGGTAGAAAATAAGATTAGTTCCAGAACTGAACATGATGCGTCTGAATTTTATTTTTTATTTTATGAGAACAAGAGTGTTTCTACACCATTTTGTTCACTTAAAGATGCAAAGAATGGTAACAGAGCAATATATATATATATATATATATATATATATATATATATATGACTGTCACAAACTACAGTTTAGTTGTATTCCACAAAATTCATTATTTGCTTAGTTAACAGCTTCATTAAAACACAAGGGATAGGAGGATTTGGAGGGAGGGGACATGGAAGGAGATGTAGGTTGGAAAGGCAAGGGGGTAAGTGATATATAATTATATTTTAATTTACAAAAAATCAATAAATAATAAAAAACAAGGTATGATTGAAGTATATATGTCCTTTCCCTGTCTTCTCAAGGTAGATAAAGCAGATAGATATAAGGCAACTGTGCAAAACTTTAGGTTTAGAAAAAGAAGATAGTAGGAAAACAAATTCAATACATGTTTATTTGCCAAAACTCTTGTGCTTTCAATTGTTTTCTATTGAGAGACATCCTGTTTGCTGTCTACAGCAAATGTATGGATGAACATGCATAGAAGGACAAATACATTTATGCATATGTATAACATTATTCCACATTCTTGCCAATATACTTAGGCATTCTTGTTGCTTGTTGGAGGCTTTTCTGGCAAGTATAGTTAAACATCAACATTTGTGCTATGATCTAGCTTGTAATTCTGTGTATGTTTATGGTGTGAGAAATGAGACAGTATGTATACAAATGGTCTGAGTCTAGAAAAGGCTCATTTAATTCTGTCTAGGGAGTGTGGACAGCAAGAAGACTTTTCAGAAGAGGCTGCAATTGATAGGAATGCAGAGGAACAAAAGAAAAATATAAGGATTCCTCATCTTTAATATTCAGGAAAAAGAGAGACCATGCAAAAATCAAGTAGGGAATGGTGACAAAGAAAATATAATTCGTTGAAGGAAAAAACAGACAATATAAAGTGCTTAGTGGAGAGATCTGTGGGTGAGACATGTAGTTCGATGGAAAGCATTCTTCTTTCTACTCCTCTTAGTTAGTACTTACTAAGTATTTACAAGTACCAGACAAAATTCAATGCCTTATGTAAAATTACTTCATTTGATTCTTGTAACCATACTGTGTGTTACCATAATGCCGGTTGTACAGAAACAACTTGCTCAAAGGTGCTGGATCATAGGAAAGCCTTATTTGTGGTATTTAATTACTATCTTGAGTAAATTCACTACCCAGAGAGGCTTTTCTTTTCCCTTAATCCCTTTTCTAAAGATGCATGCTGGGGTAAGTGGCCTAGCAGGAGGTCTGGATAAGCTCTTGTTATTGGTTACCCTTCAGAACTTGATGGAAAGATCCTATTGCTAAGGAAACCATATACTTGAGTTATAGGCTATAAAGCAATAGAGCTGGTACTGATCAAAACATTTCATTCCTATTGACTAGCTTTTCTAGTGCTGGGGGGTGCTATGTATGGTCTTACTCATCTGTGAATCCTGTGAGCTGCAATATGAGCTTGACAAAATATATCCACTGGTATGATAGAGGTGGGAATGTTATGGGAATAACCAATTACTTTGTGATTGGATTTAAAGACAACTTAACAAGATGGAACTCATGCCTGGTACTGTTACTTGGGCCCCACACCCACATTTGGCTAGGTCATAGACTCTAGGGGAGAACCTACTACTATTATTCTGCTAAATGGACGTAGCAATAAATCACACCTTAAATTCTTACTTTATACACAAAGATTAGTTCATTTATCAACCCTAGTCAGAGAAGCTTCTTTTTGCAGTAGATGGTAATTAATACAGAGACTCATAAGTGGTCAGCATGCAGAAAATAGACTATGACATGTTCAGCTCTAAATAGGACAACTATGTTATACCTCCTACCCCCAAAACTAGGGGATCATGATGAGTGAGGTGGTGAAAAGGTTGTAGGAACAAGAGATGGTGGACATCTGTAGTAAAACCATATTTTCTGGACATGACAGTACTCCTGCATACATGAACTCTAACAATTATCATCGCATGCACTAGACTTACACAAAGTAAAGCTGGCCAAAATCCCAGCATGGATCATGGAGGAATTGTATTGTATTGGCAAATGACAGCTTCTGAGGGAAAGAATGTCAGTTTCCTTCAGAGATGAAGCTCCGGAAGTGTTATCATTGCTTCAGTAGATGGTCTTACACCCATGTACACCAAGTGGACTGAGTGGATTTTTTTAAACGAACCACATAAAGTTGGGAAGAAATAGTGTGGGTAGTGGAGAGATTGGGTAAGAGGGAAAGGGTTATAAGTTTGATCAAAATGCATGTATGAAATTTTTGAACAATAAAAACTGAGAAAACAACTTAAGAGTGCTGGTCTTGAACATCATAGTTCCTTTCAACTTAGAAATTCCAGAAAATTTAACATCATTTGTGGATATGAAAAAAAAACCAAAGAAATACATTAGGTTGTTTTTCTAAATTTGAAATAGAGCATTGACAAAATGCAGACATTGGTTAGGAAAAACACCTGGGAGGTAGAATTTTAAAAGTCAATAACTCAGAGAGAGCCTGGAAACTATCTAAAAACCCAGAATACATGTGGCTGGAGATCAAAAATACCAGGGACTTGGAAAAAATAAACAAGAACAGCATAACTACCTGGTCAAATCAAAGAGGCCTTTGCAGGGAGAGAAGGTGTCTTTCAAAGGCTTGAAAGACAGTCCAAACCGAGAGAACAGGGAAGCACACAACTTGTAAGCACTGGGAGAAGGAATTCCTACGAACCCAGATGAGGGATCATGGTGGAAATAGAGAGAATTTCTGATGAGACACAGTATTTAAAAATATTAAGACAAATTTTACAGTGGGAGAGGTGGGTGGTTGGCTTCATACTTTGTTTCATTATTAGGAGTTTTTAATCATTTTACCACCACCAAACCCAGATGTTTTATCCTCCAATTTTTCTTTTTCTCTTAAAGGCAAACTATTTTGTTATTTTTTCATTTAAGATAACTATTCAATTTTCCAAGCTTATATGAACAAAAGAAGTGAACTTCTGCTTCCTCTTCTTTCAAAACTTTGTTAGTAAAGATGATTTAGACTTGTGTACTGATCCCTGCATATTTTCTTTTATTTTCCCTTTTGAGTTACTAACATGTGATAGAAACATTACCCTTGCTTCTTATTTTAGTACTGCAGCCAGGCTGAAAATATGTTCCATGGTTATGGGAAGATAGAAGGGAAATGATAAAGGGTGTCTTTTGAATTCTTGAATTCATAGTAGCAACCTAGTATTTCCAAGGAGAAGGAGGCTTAAAGAAGCAGAGTTATCTGCTTTGTCATGATGACAGAGATGGAAAGGTATTTGAAAAAGAAACAGATTGTTTGTCTGGAATGAAAGGACTTGACAGGTACTTACAGACCTACTACAGTCCTGTTCAGAGTTAATTTTAAACCAAAATTGAGACAGTTTTGAATAGTTATACCTATACTACTCTCTCCTTGGAAGACAACCAGGTTGGAGTTCCTCTCTCACTTAAAACTTCCTATGAAACATGCATTTTTATAATTAATAATTGAGGAAATAACCTCTAAAGAGGGGTTGAGTTCTTAAAAACAAATGTTCTCTATTAGTGGAATATCTTACATAGAAGGGTAAGATGGTTGATAATGATAATTAAATTATGATTGGACATAGCTATGTGACACCTCCCAATTTATTTATCCAATTTCTTGCTGGTATGCTTGGTATTCCACTGATAAATGGCTCAGCCAGATGTTGGCAACTTGTAATATACTGGAAAAGTCCTGTCATTTGAGATTTCTCTACTTTTTTTTTACTTGTGGCAATTAATGCATTATGAGAAAAATAATGATCAACAAGTATTGAGCTTATTACCCTCAGGATTCGACATTTGTAGGCATTCAAGTTCAGAAGGAGGCCATTCCATACTATCCAGCTGTTGGAAGGGAAGAATGGAAACTATTCTGTTCTTTGCAGCTGTTTCAAGAGGTAGATCATTTTTTTTCCTCTCAAAGCTTAGAGGATCAGCTATGATAAAGTACTGGAACATATTTATCAGTAAGTACGCATGTCTCAATACATCCAACTTGGCACCAATGGACCTAAGTTAAGACTCATTAAAACAGTTTCTTCATTTTCACCTTAAAACAGTGTAATGTGTTTTGATATGTTCTAATTATAAAAATGTCATATTTAGATGGATTTTTATAGATTATAAAGAATGTTCACTTTGGGGGAGGTCTTGTTTGATATTCCCAACAGTCTTGGTGGAAGGGATGTAACTGTCTTCATTTGACAAATGGCTGAGTAAATCTTGGAGAGATTAAGGGACTTTCTTGAGATTTCACAGCTGTGAAGAAGTAAAGCTGGATATTATTAAAACATATTTTATTGGCTCTGAATCGAGTGTTCTCTTGCAGGTATTGCATTTCCTCTCAATCAATAGTAAAGAAACTCTGAAAGTGAACTGGTTAGGTCATATAATACACACACACACACACACACACACACACACACACACACACACAGAGTTAATTCTCTGCTTAAAACTCCAGTTAATCCTTGCTCCATCTTTAAATATAATCCTAACTTCTACATAGTTTCTAAATTCCTCCCCTACACTTGAACAACAAACCATGACCTCTGCCTGGAGGGAAAATTGCTTTAATGTTGTACTTTGTGTTTGCCCAAAATAAAGAAGGGAAACTTGAATGTTGGTGATTTGTATGGCTGGTAATCCTAAAAAGCAGGGGAAAGTGAACAGGGAGAATGAGACACAGGCTAATATCCCATGCGTTCTTATGTGAAGAACTCAGACATAAAATAAGATTTGAAAGAAAAGGAGACACGATTTAGGAAGAAGAAGGGGAGCAGGATGAAATAGAAATGTGAGGAGTAAGATTGAAGTTCAAAATGCAAGAGAGTGTGATAAAGAAACCCATCATTTTGTTCAATGAATATATGCTAATAAAATTGAATAAAAGAAAATTACTGTTAGGGAATGTTATTGAAGTTGTTTTGTGACAAGGGACTACCTGCCAGGTTATCATAGAAACAAAGCCTCTCAGACACTACAAGGAAGAGGAGTCTAGACTGTTGGTCCACCACATTCCCATTGAGTCAAAGATAGTCCCTCAGTGGTATGGATACTCTTAAACTTTCTTAAACAGTGACAGTCTGAGAAGACATAAATTTGAAAGGACTTTAGCAAAGGACCTGAAACAAAATATAAGCAGACACTGTGTATGCTTGAGTGGGGATACTGTTTACATAACCTGGGTCTGAGCTCCCACAAAGCTATCCACTGGCACTCTAGCTGAAGTCCCAAGTTAACCCTATATTGTCAGGGACCATAGATGCATCCTGCTTGGATCCCAGTTTATATGTCACTTCTCAGACTATCAGGACAACTTCATCTAATCAGTTTCTGAGTTTGAGTGCCTTTGTTTTGTGTCACTAAAATTTGTAACTATTAACTTGCTTTTACCAATTAATGTTCATGTCTCTTACTAGAATCTCTAACAAGCCCATAGCAACTGTTTCCTATTTGTTGAATGAGTGTGTAGATTGATAGCCATAAGATTAAAAGACATGGTACTCATTCTGCTGTTTAATTAGATTTATATTCCACTTCTGTAATGTGCTCACTTTCATCTCTATTTATAAAAGTAGACAAGAAAACATGGTAACAAATAAAGAAAATGGTTGAATATCTGTTCGTCTGCCTATCTAACACTAACCTTGAGACTGAATTAAAGACATTTAGTAAACTGCTTGTTTGAATTTACTGTGAGAAAACCAAGAGCACAATGGAATGTCCAAGAAGTAAGACAAGGATTGAATTATTGAAACATGATCATAATAACTATGATTCATTGAGCATTTACTATATATCAGTTGTGGTGCTTAGTTTATTACATTCATCATCTCATTTAATCATTACAACTCTAGGGATTTGTTCTTTTACTTTCACAGATGAGAAAGCTAAGGCTCAGGAAAGTTAAGTTGGCCTTCTCAAAACACAGCTAAGAAATGGCAAAAGAAGGCTGAATGCTATCAATACAACATCTATGGTATGTTTCATTCCCCTGATATTTTTTCTTCAGCATTATTTAAATATTTTTCAGAAACCATAAAATTCACTTATTTGAAATTACAGTTGAATGTTTTTTTGTATACTCACAGAATTGTGTGTAACCCTAAGCTGCTGTTTTATTTTAGAATACATTTGCTACTCCCCAAATAAATTCCATACCCATAAGCAATCATTCTTTCCTTTTAAAAAATTTACTGAATATATGAATATACAAAATAAGTTTCTTTGTAACATTTTCATGTGTGGATATAAGATGAATTAATAAAAAATACCCAGAGCTAGATATTGGGGTGAAAACTGAAAGATCAGAGTAATAGAACAAGCTACAGCCAACCTGACCTTACCAACTCCTCAGCCTCCAGCGAGAGCTACTTCCTGTATACTCATGCCTATATACCTTTCTGTGCCCTGCCATCTCACTTCCTCTCTCCGCCCAGCTACATCACTTCCTCTTTCTGCCCAGCTCTATCATTTCCTATCAGTCTGTACAGATCTCCAGACCTCTATGGTTAACTAGTGCTGGGTATTAAAGGCTTATGCCACCACACCTGACTCTGTTCCCAGTGTGACCTTGAACTCACAGAGGTCTGGAAGAATCTCTGCCTCCCAAATACTAGAATTAAAGGCGTGTGTTACATTGCCTGATTTCTATGTTTAATATAATAGCTGACATTTTCCTCTGATCTTCAGATAAGCTTTATTGGGATGCACAAATAAAATATTAATATATATACATATATATGTATATATACATATATATATAATATACTTGATAATACCCCCCACTATCTTCTCTTAACTCCTTTCCTTTTTCTCTATGTTTTCTGCCTTCACATCCCTTTAAAATCTAGAATCTACATATTGGCAAAAACATGCAACATTTGTGTTTCTAGCTTATTTCACTTGATGTGATGATCTTAAATTCCATCTACTTTCCTGCATATGAGATGACATCATTCTTATTTATGAATAATACTCATGTGTATGTATATATAAAATCTCCCATTCTTTTTCATTATTTATCTGCTTACTCTGTCTTTATTCTATTATTTTATCTTAATATATCTACTAATTTGACAATTTTAGAAGTGTATCTATAATCAATGTGCCTGTACAGTTTTTAGTCTTTGGTGACTAGCTTCTTCAAATTTAAAGGGTTACCAACTTTATGACTGAGTAATTTTCCATAGTATGTATATTATTTTTGTGTTGCTGTGAAAAAATACTTAAGAGTTCAACTTAAAGTAAGGAATTATTTGTTTTAGCTAAAGGTTTCAGAGATTTTAGTTCATGGTCTTTGCTTGGTTGATCTTTGGCTTGTGATGAGGCAGAAGATCATGGTGGTGGAAGCCAGTGACCAAGGCAGCATCACACCACATACTTGGTAAGGAAGGGGCTAAAGACAAATTGTAACCTTTAAAGGCACATTCCCAATAACCTTCTTCCTTCACCTTGGCCCTACCACCCTCCAAAATAGCTCCCCTAGATGGAATCCAAAGATTGAACACATGATCCTGTAGAGATATTTCAATATTCAGACTTTGTCTCCTGAAGGCTTTGTGGCCATCTCATAATGGAAATTACCCTTAATACACTCTAAAAGTTCTTAAATTCTTAAGACTACCAACCTTATTTAAGAATCTATGTATTGAGTATTTTCTGAGAATTAAGACACTCTTTGTTGGGGGTCCCAATAAAATAAGAAAAAATTGATCGAGTGGCACAAAGTAAACATCCCCATGGCAAAAGAGGAGGATGGCAAAATAGCAAGGAACAACTATTTCAGAGCAAGACTGAAATCCAAGACGGTAGACAACCTGTAGCTCCATTTCTAGCATTCTGGTCATGTCCTGACATGATGTGAGTTTTGCAGGCTTCAGACATCCTTGCCATGATGGCTTTCCTGGCTTTAATGTTCAAAGCCTTTCTCTTGGGTTGGCTCAAATCACTAACTGTTCTGAAAGTTAACTTTGCGCCTTTCCTGGAACTTGCTTTGTAGACCAGGCTGGCCTCGAACTCACAGAGATCCGCCTGCCTCTGCCTCCCGAGTGCTGGGATTAAAGGCGTGCTCCACCACCACCCGGCTCATTTTAAAATCCTAGGTCTCCAGCCCAATCATCATCAGAGAGGCTTCCTCTGGTAGCTGATGGGAGCAGATGCAGAGACTCAGCGAAACGTTAGGCAGAGAGAGAGCCCAAACTGGAGATCTCCATCAGGTCTCTTCCCTCAGAGATTAAGAGGGAGAGAAAGAATTGTGGGAGCCAGAGGGTTCCAGGACACCAGGAGAACATAGTCCATCAGAGCTCATAGGGGCTCAGAGAGACCAAAGCGACAATCATGGAGCCTGTATGGGTTTGTGCTAAGTCTCTGCATACATGGTGTGAATGTATAGCTTGGTGTTTTTGTGGGGCTCTTAACAGTGGGAGTGGGGGTATCTCTGACTACTTTGTCTGCTGTAGGAACCCTTTTCCTCCTACTGGGCTGCCTTGCCCAGCCCTGATAATACGAGGGTTTGTGCCTAGTCTTATTGTAACTTGTTATGCCATGTTGGTTGGGAAGCCTGCTCTTTTCTGAAGAGAAACGGAGGAGGAGTGGATCTGGGGGATAGGGGAGCTGGTAGCAGGAGCTGGAACTGGGAGGATTTAAGGGAGGAGAAGCTGTAGTCAGAGTATATTGTATGAGAGAACAAAACAAATTACATCAAGAATAAAGAGTTACATTAGAAAGAAATAAGCTAGAAATATTTGTGGAAGTAAATACGTTTAGCCTAATTTGAACATGATGTATATGTGTATAACACATTGTATGCTACCTCATTAATATGTATTATGGTGTACTTTATGTGTTAATTACAATTAAAAATTGAATTAAAAATAAAAATGAGGCAGATGTGGTTTGTGCCTGAAATCCCTGGGATGGTGAGACAGGAAGATTGTCCTGAGTATGAGTCCAACCTAGGCTACGTGAATTCTAGGCTAACCAAGGCTATGCAGCAGGCTCTTCTCCCCAAAAAGCAAGAAAATAAACAAAACTAACCAAACAGAAAAACCCAAACAGCCAAATATACACAAAAATATTTTTGAGTTGAGTCTCACTATTTGGCTAGCCTGGGACTGAGTCACTATGTGGACCAGGTTGGTCTTAAATTAACAGTTGTCACCCTGCTTCTTCCTCTTTGGGGCTGGGATTACAGGTATGTGACACCAAGGCCTGATAGCATTGTGAACTCTTAAGTGTGCCTTTATTTTAACTTTTTCCTCCTTCCCTCAACATCTGCCAAATTTTATAGCAGGAGGTGGTATTAAAAATATAAGTTGAAATATGGCAATTTCTCTCTGTATTTACCTTTGTGGGAATGTCTTTAATTTATTAGAGTTTAGTCAGCTCTCCTTCTAATAATCAGCAGAGCTTCTCTGGCAGTGCAGCTGGTTCACTTGCTGCCTATTATGTGGTATCTGTGGTATAACTGACAGGAAAAAAAGCAACGTGAAAAACTAAGAAAAATAGTGAGCTCAGCTATAGTGTTGCAGACATTCTGTTCTGTGCGGTTGTAAATTTTCATGCTTTCTTTTTCTCATGTGAAATTTAGGTTGCCAGATGTCCTGTGAACATATGACTGCTCTGTGTTTCTGTGCCATATTCCATTTTCATCCGTATCAGAATACATAATGGTCCCTCCACTTGAGCCAAGTCAGACACAGTTAGTTGACTACTGTTGGCATTTGTTCCTGCCTCCTACTTCCCCACCAGTGTGTTGGACTACGTCCCACATTCTCCAAACTAATACCCTTCACCAATTTTCTCACACATCTGAGTTACTGTGGAACAGAGTAATAACAGGAGCAAGGCACTGTTAGTCATGTTAAATCATGATGGCAGTTGTTTCCTATAGACATTAGAACTTACTCACGGGCCAGTAAAGTTTGACCTTTTAACCTTACATCATTTTCACCTAGAAATCATGCAAATTGGAAATGAAAAATGAACATTGTCTTGTGGATTTCAACTTTTTAATTTAATGCATTTTTTGGTGGAGATAAAGACTAGCTCTTTTCCAATTTGTTTTCTTTAGGTTGGGCTAAGTAGATGAAGAGACAAGCTGATACTAATTATACTAAGTTATCATCTAGTTAACACAACCCAACACAGGGGAGGACTGACATTTCAGATAATGGAGTTAACAGAGCGCTAGTACAGATGTCAATGGTTTTGGCTATAAAAATTCATTTAATAAAATAATTATATCAAACTGACTTTAATCTTTCTTTAATCAACCAGAGTAAGTACCTAGTATTTAGTCAAGTCTGTTGAACTGAAGTGAATTTAAACAGGCATCTTAGTATCTTGAAGACTTTGGCTGTTATTATTATAAACATTATAATAATAGACAGTATTAAATAGCATTTTAACTTTCACAGCATCTTTGTAGCATCGGCTTTCTCATTTGATGCTTTTCCTAAATGAAGAATGACCAGAGAGTGGCAAACCCAGGAATTTAATCTTAATTTCTTGACTCTTAAATTGCTCTTATCATTTAATATTTAATATTTAGTAGATTGCTAGGTATCTACATTTACTACAATAAGCAAGTGTTTTAAAAATTATCTATCCATATGTAGTCTTGAAAAAGCAAACTTTTAGAATTATCTAATTGTTTACGAACTGGAGCACAAATGACTTCTGTGGAAGGACCATGACAGCATAAGAAATAGTTTATTAGCATGAAATATAAGATATTTGCTAAAATTATTTAAAAAGAGATGTTACAAAATATACCAAGTTGATTTATTAATATTTAAATCTAGAAAAGTTGGCTGGAAGGAACTCGTTTCTATCAAAATATTATAAAATGTTAAAAATCTCTATGTTTACAGAATCTTTAAAAGTTAGAACTGATAAGGCTTACATGCAAAGGCAGATTTTTAGCATCCATGAGCCTTTGTCTATCACTAGATTTTAAAATTCTGATTGGTAGGGATATTTTTCTGAACATGTCTGTATGCTTTATTGCCTGTTCAAGAGCATTTGGAGAATGTTGAGCCAGATTTACTTTAATTTCTTTGATTTGATATCTTCATGAAATCTACAAAGGAAAAAATATGGTGGTAGTTTGACCTCTCATTCTTGACATTTTCCATAGCCTTATCAATTCACTCAAATATAAACAGATTATACTTTTCTACTTAAAAACCCCCCAGTTTGTGAAACAGAAGACAAGGAAGAGGGTTTGGGGTCATTTACTGTTTTAAGTTATAGATACTTGCCACATACTAATTTGTTGTAGTAAGTATACATTACCTTAGAAGTGGAGAGAAAACTATGTTGAAATCTAAAACAGAGAAATACTCCAGACCAAATATTTTCCAGGATAAAATTTGAACTATTTAGTTATGTAGATATCTTTAGCCTAACAGAGTTGAGATAGAAAATCCTTCCCTTCTCTTGCAGATTCCTGCAAGACCCAACTCAAAATGCCTTTCTTTACTCAGTAGCAGAATCACTGCTCTGTCCCCTGGATGTATAGTACTGTGTTGTAACACAACAGCTTCTCCAGTTAAATTGTGATCAGAGCAGTAACTATGAATCGTAGTTTAGAAATGGCTGTATCGCCTTCCTTTTCTTTTCTCTGCCTTCCTTTCCATGCCTGTGCTAAACATACAGAACATTTTCAAGATAGTCTTTTGAATGAGTACTTATTTATGAATTAACATCATTTTCTAGGGCACTAGAACTCATGTCTGATGAACCAATATTATTTTGGTGGCTGGTGGCTTATATAGAGTAAAAGCCACTCATCCTATGAATCATTACATTAATCTTGAGAATCACTGCCATATATTGGCTAAAACCCAAGCTCCCAGCTCTCTTACTTACTTTTTAACTTTTTTTTCAAACTCAGGGCCTTGTACATGCTTGAGCATGCTAGGCAAACACTTAGCACTGAGCTGTAGCTCCACCCCCAAATGCCAGTTTTGGAATGAGACAGGAAAATTTTGTGAGTATGTGCATGTGTATGTTTTTATGTGTGGGATGTAGAGGCCAGAGATTGAATTGGGTATTTCTTCTCTTGTCTCTACCTTATTTTTAGTGACCTGTTATTTCACTAGTTTCACAAGCCTAGGTGACAAGTGTGCTTCAGAGACACTCCTGTTTCTTCCTTCCCAGCTGTAGGGTTATAGGCACTTGCCTCTACACCTCACTTTTACTTAAGTGCTGGGAATCTGAACTCAGGTCCTCATCCTCACACAACAAGCACTTTCACAGACTGGCCTATCTTCCCAGCACTCAGGGTTGGTTTATAACAACCAACAGTTCTTGGCTGTATGAAGCCTGACAAGGAATCTGAGTTCAGTGGGCTTCATTGCTTTGATTTTTATAAATGTACAGTCGATTTTTATGTATGTACAGTGGGAACAACTAAAAATGATATTATCTATCATAGTGTTTGTGAAAAATCAAGTGGTCATGAGAAGTTCTCATGAGTCTTTTAAAAATTATTCATCTTATTTTTAATTTTCTTCACCTCTGTGTGTGTGTGTGTGTGTGTGTGTGTGTGTGTGTGTGTGTGTGTGTGTGTAAGTGCAGTTGCCTAAAGGGGCCATAAGGGGGCATCAGATCCCTTGGAACTGCAGTTAAAAGTGTTTATGGGTTGTCTGATGTGGGTGCTTGGAACTGAACTGGAGTTTTTTGCAAGAAAATCATGCACTCTTAACTGCTAAGTCGGATCTCCAGTCCCAGGTCTTGTGAATCTCACCAACTGATACATTTCAGTTTCAGTGTATTTGTTGTTACTATAGAATTTAGCATTTGATTATCCTTGCTAACTGTCTAGAATGCTTCCTGGTTTTCCTCTTTTTGACCACATAATCTTCTCACATAATTATTTAGCGTTGTCTACACAACCTTACTCAGTGCTGGCCACAGACTTGAGTTTTAATTATTGGTTTAGGATAGCTTCTCAACATGAAAAGATAGCACTGGATTTGATATCAGGATATCAGAGTGATGTTACTTATGGTAGGTCATTTCCCATTCTCTGAGCTTCCTTAACTCCACTTGTAAGTTTAAGGAAATAGGCTTTTTGAGTCTTTTCTAGTTCATAATGTATGTGATTCTATTATTATTATTATTATTATTATTATTATTATTATTATTATTACAGTACTGATTCTTTTCTGAAATGAATAGTTGTACATTAAATAAATCTTTATGGCTAAATAGAAAACTGTAGGGCCTAGGTAAGATGACCAGCAATCTCAATTTGCCCAGAACTCCCCCAGTTTTGTACAGAAAATTCTGTGTTCCATGAATCCTCAGTCCTGGGGAAATATCCACATTTGGTCTTCATAGCTCTAGGGGAGTTTGAATAATAAGAGACATTATTTTTCTTTTGTTGCTGCTTGAAGTTTTTTTTTAAGTTGGGGTGAATCTTGAGTAGAAAAAAAAAATCACTGCACAAACCCACATTGTACAAATAAGATCCCTTCGAATAATATTTAAATATTGAGTCAGTTGCTGTGGACAACCTTCTGTGTGCCAATGTTATGTTAAACTATGCTGTCCAGGTTAGAGATATAGGTGATTCTGTCCCTGTACCTAGGCTAGGCAAGTGTAGGATTAAGTAGGGAAGAAAATGTAGGATGTATGTGGTGAGATTTCTCTTCCCTACTATTTAAGATGGCCATGAAGTTTTTCTCTCTCCATTTCCCCTCCTTTTTAGGGTTACCACACCTACCTTCCTGCTTCCATGGTCTTATTTGGCACTTACCACTGCATTTGGGAGTTTGACACACTGTAGTGGAAAAGAATAGGGGTTGGAGCTCAGAGGCCTCCATTACTTACTAGCTGTATGACTTACTAGGTGTGCTGGGATTCTGCTTATTGTAAAACAAAAGGATACACAACCACTTTACTAGATTGTTCTCAGAAGCAATGAGATAATTAATGTGCGCAAGATGCCGGATATTGTAACTGGAGGAAATGAGGGGCTCTTTTTATTTAATCTTCTTTCTATATAAGATCAATCTCATTCATGTGGCTTCAGAGAAATTCCAAGGAGGAAGTTGAGACCACAAAAGAAAGTTAAGATGGGCATGGATTGCTCTTTCACCTTTCACCCAGCGTGTGTGTGTGTGTGTGTGTGTGTGTGTGTGTGTGTGTGTGTAACTTAAGTCAAGACATTAGGCCCTCTCAGGGCCATAAAGACGTGGTTGTCTCATGGCTTTGCTTTCTCTGTGTGCCATGCAAGCAGCACGGCTTAGCAGGGTAGAGGAACCTGTATGGGAGAGCTGACTCCTCTCAACCATATATGTTCAAAGCTGATTCCTACCACCCTGCTCATATGCCATAATAGGAGCAGTCAGGTCTTCTCAGACAAGTTCTGGTGATGCAGGGAATAAGCCATGCATACCCATTTACAGGGAGGACTAGGTCACCAATGGAGTATCATTACCTGCTTTGCTGCTTTTTGTTTGGTCAGCTTCTGAAGTCCAAGAAGTTTCCAAGTTGCTTGTGTCTCTGCCAGTGCTGTCCTTTGTCAGAATTTTCCCTCCCCTCACCCCTGCCTCAGATTCCAGCAGTCTTCTCATTTCCTCCCCAGTTTCCCCAAAATGTTTCTCTCAACCTTACCACTGCTTACTCTTCCATACTTCACCCAATCCTAAGCCCAAGCCTTTATGGCTCTCCCTCTCCCTATACTACCACACTATCATTCCAGGAATTCACAGGACTCAACCTTAAGCCCTTCCCAAGTCTCTCTCTCCCCTCTCCCTTCCCTTTCCCTCCTTGCTTCCTCCCTTCTCCATTTCTCACTTCCTCTCCTTTCCCTCCCTCCCTCCTTCATCCTTCCCACCCCTTGACTCCTTCCCTCCTTCATCCCTCTCACCTCTTGCCTCCCTCCCTTCAGCCCACCTTTTGCCTCCCTCCCTCTCTCCCTCCCTCCCTCCCTCCCTTCCCCCCTCCCTCCCTCCCTCCCTCTCTGCCTCCCTCCCTCCCTCCCTTCCTCTCTTTTTCCCTCCCAAATTACTGATGTCTTTCCCTTTTCCTCAGCTAACCCAGTAAATCAACTTAAACACAAGCAACAGTTTCCATTGTTTATTGATTATCAAAAAAATTTTTACTTGAAAGTTATTTTTATTGGGAAAAACTGAAAATTCGTGATCAAGTAATATTGATTAGAAAATAATCAAAATCGGTCTAACAGCTACACTTTTCAGTATTAGTTTCTAATATCTAGTCTCATGCATATTGTTAGTGTGAATAGTAATGAAAACAGCCCCACATAATGCAGGGTTCAACGAGGGAGGGAGGCATGCAAGGTTGCTGGGGGAGAGCAGCTCAAAGTCGTCAGGTTCAGTCCATCATCCAAGAGGCAGCGTCGTTGTACAGGTAGCCTTAGTTCATAGCCAGGGAGGTTCAGTGGAAGATTCTGAGAGCAGCAAATGCTGATGACAGCTGAGGTAACAGAAGACAGATGGCTAGAAGTCACAGGACCCACCATCTAACCAGCAATTATTTCTTCACGCCGTCTTCGATTCCACCTGTGCCTGAAGCAATTGTAATGACAATAACGCGATGGAAAGGACACAGTTCGGGTGCTCCACTCGATGTTCGGGTCGTGGGTCTCAAGCCAGTGGATTCCAAGAATTAGAGGGTAACGTGGTGCGTGAATAATGTCAAACTGGAGCTCTTCAACGTGGTTTCCAATTTTGACTTCAAGAGGTGGTGTTTCTTTGGTTACGGGTCCATTAATTAGTGGACGCCCATCAACTGTTTCTAGCATGAGAGGGAAGATGTTATTGCGAATTGGTATCTTCTCTCGAAGAACCACAGAGCGATCGATGCTGTTTCTGTAGGAGCCTGAATCCACCATTGCTTGCTCAAAGAATTGTCGTCTTCCAAGCCGAATCTCAACAGTAAGCCATAGGGTACGAGACATAGATATTGGAAGAGAGGGGGACGCGTATTTATAAATTGGCCCGCCCGGGATCCCCCTTACCGCCGGGCCTCCATGTTTCCCGCCTGCTGGGCACGATGAGGCTTGACAGGGCAGTCTCTGGCAAAATGACCAGGATGGCCACAGTAGAGGCACAAGTGGCCTTCGCGGCGTCGGGCCCGTTCAGCCTCACTGAGATGGGGTCGATTACTTGTAGCTCGAAGAGCCTGATTTTCAGTTGGTGGACTCTCAGACTCATTTTCCTCTTCAGAGGACGAAGAATCGGAATCAGCCTTACCATCTGTCTTCTCTTCTAGAGTGACACACTGAATGATCACATCAGATAGGCTGGTGGCTGGACTTGTGCAAGACAGTTCATTTTGAATAGAACTGGCAAGCTCTTCTTGAAATGGGATGCAGAATGTGCTTTCATCCAAATTTAGCTCTTGAGCAATGAGATGGAAGCGGGTTGCAGATCTGTGGACAAGGCCTTCCTCTTGGCGCAGCTGGAGAAGGCCTTGGTTAGCTACTTCCATACTTTCTGGGTTGTCAAAGACATCTTGGAGCCCTCGAATGAACCTTCCAAATTGTTCCAGCAGGGGGTTTTGGATATCTGCTAAGGGCTGGAACGACCTTCCTGCCTCACCTATGAAGCTGCCAATAAAGCTTACCAGAGCTGCTTCAGTGAGATACAGGTGCCCTCTGGTTCTCAGGTAACTGTTCAACTGAATTAAAAACTCAGCGAGTTTCTGAGAATCCCCATGGAAGGGCAGAGGGTACTCTAGGGGCAAAGCTGCCGCCTCTAATCTGCTGTGGGCCTGTGGAACTGCAGAAGCTGTTCCTGTTCCCACAACTATGAGGCCCTCTAGGGACTCCTCAGGTACTGAGAGTTCTAGGAACTCCTCGGCATCTGAGGGGTCCAGGGGCTCCTGGGGCACCCGAGGCTCCAGAGACTCCCGGGTAGTTGGATGCTCAAGGGGCTCCAGCTGTGACGAGGTCTCCTGGTATTCTGGAACCTTCTGAGACTCCTCATCATTTGTAGGGTTGTGGAGCTGTGAATTCTGGAGCTCCTTGATGGCTGGGGTACCCTGGATGTCTGTGGGCCCTGTCTCCCAGACTGCTGGGAAATCATAACCCCTTGGGGATGCCTGGGGCTTCTGGGTTGCTGGGGACTCCAGAGCCTTCTGGGTCTCCTGGGGTTCCTTGGCTGCTGGAGACTTCCAGGCAGAGAGCTCCTGGAGCTCTGGGGGACTGTGGGCCTCCTTGGCCTTTGAAGGCTCTTGGAGTCCCCAGGCTGCTGTGGAGTCTGGGGGCTCTGGAGGGTCCCAGTACTCCTTGACCTCTGGAGGCTCCTGGGGTTCCCAATACTCCTTGAACTTTGGGGATAAATGGGGCTCCTTGACCTCTGGGGATCCCCTGAACTCTGTGATGGCTGAGGGTCCCCCAGACTCCTTGGTCTCTGGGGACTTCTGGGACTCCTTGATCTCTGGGTGTCCCATGAACTCTCTGATGGCTGAGGACTCTCTGGGCTCTCTAATGGCTGAGGGTCCCCTGGGCTGCTTGATCTCTGGAGTTCCCCCGGACTCTGTGGTCGCTGGGGGTTCCCAGGGCTTTTGTGAGGACCTGGCTGCTGGAGGTCCCAGTAGCTCTGGGGACTCTGGGGGCTCTTGGGCCTCTGAGGACTTTCGGAGTGGTTCATCCTCTTTGGCTGCTCCGGATTTCTGGAGCTCTGGTATCTGGGCCTGGAGGGCAGCATTTTCTTCCATAAGCCTCTTCACTTGAGCCTGCAGAACTTCATTCTCCAATTTCAGAGCAACATAGGAAGCTGCTAAGTCCTCTACCATCTTTTGAGGAAACGGGCCTGGCTTGGCAATTTGCTACCAAGAGAGATTGGGTAGCTGCCTGTGAGGTCCTTGCTGAAAGCGAGACTCACAGGCAGACGTCAGGCAGGCTCTGTGAGTTTTCCAAGGGGTGGGGATTTGGACCCAGCCAAGGCTGATTACCAAGAGGTCACTGGGAGCCTCTGGAGCTCAGCACCGGGAGGTGTGAGACCCACTGTGAAAAGAGAAGGAGCTGAGGATCAGAAACCGTGGAAAGCATTCTTTCAATTTAAATCAGCAAAATCTAACTATGCTGGGTTTCTTTTACCACAGGCTCATGTTCATGAAGTGAGAGTATATATACTTGTTCTGACCCCATGGCATTTTACTAGCACATGACCCAGACTTTACATGTCAGTTTGCATTCTTTTGAAACTTAACATTGTATCAGAAACAATTGCCCCATAGTCCTTTGTTTTACATAGTTTTTGATTTCTAGTGTCTGCCTAATATCTCCATGTAACATTTGGACGTTAACAGCTGCTTTCAGCGACCAAATCAGATGTTTAGAGCGATCTGAGGATTTTAGGTTCTGTGCTGGGGCCAACTCAAGAGATATTTTTGAGTGACTAGCATAGGAGTTAGAAAGAAACTCTTTCTCACACCTCAGAAATCATACCGCACAAATAACCGCACACAACCAGACACAGGAGAAAGCAAGCAAAAGTTGAGTAAATAAATAAATATACATATATACATATATTTATATCCAGCAAACACATGCATATTATTTATAAAATGTCTCAAAATAGTTAACAAAATCCTCTTTATAGAAGTACGTTACCATTCAGAGATGTGGGGCTGGAGCTCTGCCTGTCTGCGTAGCCATCGCTGAGGAGAGAAGTGTGTGAATGGCTGTGGAGGCTTGCCTTTTCTGCACACACTGAACTCAAACAAACACACCCACTCCCAGAACACGTTCCAACTCTCCTCCGTAACGTAGCTATTTTGAGTATGGAAGAGTGCTTTTTTTTTTTTTCTTTTGACAGTACCTCACAGTTCAGAGCTAGAAGGAAAGTAGGATGCTGCGCCGATGCGAGGCAGCTTCATGTACTCAGTCCTTGGTTACTTTAATAAATATTTAGCCAGGAA